>NC_048580.1:31882902-32482902 GCF_013265735.2 Oncorhynchus mykiss | reverse complement strand
GCGTAAGATCACCCATATAAGTGAGAACAGCTGAGAGGTAGGCTGAGAGGTCGGTTAACTTAAAGGGGAATAGCCTATGATTGCTCTAGGTGCTCTGTGCACACCTGCATGGTCCACACCATAGGGAATTGATGTTTTTCTATATGTAGGGCAGCACTGACGTCGAAGTCTTTGATCCTATACATCACGTGGAACGCTGGGTCATTGATCATAGGACTGTTTGATCAGCTCAACCTCAACATGGGATCCAATTGATGCTGCCAAGCGCAGTGGCCGAGTCGGGATAGGCAAGGGTCCATTGAATGAAGGTCCAATATATGCTACCACCGAAACCGAGGCTTATGCAGAACGAAATTGCTCAAATAATCATTATAAATGTGTCTGCTCAATGTCAGTATCTGTGCGCTCAATGTAACATTGAATCCTAATATAACCTAGCGACGCAAAAATGTGTCTAGACATTTCGCCTAAAATGATGGACCACACAATGAGCTTTCTTCACTGTAGCCTATGTCATCTTTGCGTCCAATCTTATTGGGCCTATATATATATACATGTATTTAAATTGATGCAATGATGTCTGAAATATTATGGGTTTGTGTACAATAGGCTTTGCATTATAGGCTCAAGTTAATTTATAATCTTCACATTTACGGCAAAACCACATAGCATTTCACGAGCAAACAGTTTATTTTGGGAGAGCATCCATTCATTTAACTGGAACTGGAGGAAAATGGCAAACGCGTCATGATATTTTCCTACCAATTGTCTGCGAATCTTTTTTTTATTGTGTTTTCTGTCAAATGGAAGCGTGGAGTGCTTATTATTCTGATATGGTCCTCAAATCCCATTTAGCAATTGAGGATGGCTTTAGGAGACTATTGTAGCCTATCGCTAAAACGATGAAAATAATAAAACGCCAATACATTAGTCTATAACGCTTGAATATCAAGACAAAAAAAAACATGTATCTTACCTGTGCTGTGCACTAGATCGATGCCGGACTCTGTGAGTAGGTTTGGGTCACTTTGAGATCTGCCTCTATGCAGAAGACAGACATCTATTCCATTTCCATCGGATGTAGCCATTGGGGATAGAGCACATGAATACTGAATCAAATATTCAAAACCCTACCAGAGGCAGGCAAGGTCAGAAGTAAGCAGCAGTAGTGCAGATATAATTCGTTCTGACAACAGCCGCTTTGAGCATCTAATGGGGAGCCATGGGTGCTGAGCAGAAATTCCTAGTATGTTGGAGCCACTGAAGTATAATAAGAACGGTTGAAGCGCGCGTGTGTGTCTGTGCGCGCTCGTGTGGGCGTGGGAGGGGTGATACGGATGTGCCGGTCTATATGTCACTACGGCCTGATTGTTCCTCGCAACATTGTAGCCAGCGACACAAATTTAGGCCAGGCCGCCTACTTACACAATCTGAATGTATTAATTTAGCCTATTGATTTATGATGCTGGTTTGGTCTATCTGGATGGTGATGGGGTTGTATAGAGCAGAACATCAACACGTGGTGAAATTGGTTCATTGAATAAATCTCAGGACTAACGTTATTAGTTTTGAATTGTTTAAAAAAAATACTGCAATGTATCCCAATATTTCAATGTAATGCATTTAATGAATGGTATTGAAGGGATTTAGAGACAACAGCTGCATAGGCCTAGTGGTATTGGCTGAAGGGAGATCAGTAGGCCTATTGATATAGTAGAGAGCGTAACATTGGCTTTAATACCTTGAGAAACGACAATGTAGCCTAAGCCTCCTGCTCAACGACTGTATAGGCTATGAAAAACACATACATTATTATATTATATTCCAAATGTAAATATGTTAGGTTCAATTGATCAAACAATTAATAATACTTGAAAATGTATGGTAACAAGCAAAGCCATTTTAGACGTTATGCGCATATTTTGCGCCTTGATGATTGTCCATTGGAAGTACTTTCATCCTATTGGTCAACCCTGCTATGATGCGCCGATGAGGAAGTAGTTGCCGTTGCAGAGATTTTGGATATACTAACAAGATACACGTGTCTCCGCCCTAACAAATTGGAGTCGTTGTCCACAAAGTGGCACGGGAGGCTGTCTAGCTCCCGCCTATCCTTTCTTTGGATTGGTGGATACATCTCATTGTTGTAAACATTTTTGAATAGTCGATGAAGTTTGTTGATGTCAACCGCCTGTATTCAATGAATGGCGAGAGAGAGACACTACGCCGCTAGCCTCATGCATGAATATGCATTGCCATCTCTTGACAACTCCTATATAAAGTGTTTTTTTTCTTGCCGGGAATCACGTGTCCTACTTATATCAGTACACTCTTAACAACTTAAGCATTACCAAACTTTTATTCAGTCAAGTAAACCTCACGCAGCAAA
The DNA here is from genome assembly GCF_013265735.2 of Oncorhynchus mykiss. NCBI lineage: Eukaryota > Metazoa > Chordata > Actinopteri > Salmoniformes > Salmonidae > Oncorhynchus > Oncorhynchus mykiss. The sequence goes on along the minus strand of NC_048580.1, from coordinate 32,480,513 downwards.
TAAGTCATTCGTTTTCTGTTGTTGACCAAATTCGAAACTCTTGACCTCCATATCAAATGACTGTGATTGGTGTACGAAAATACGCCACCTGTTGGAGGGCGACAGATTTTCCGCCTCGTTGGGCCATTCTTTCTCTGCCTGTCTGGTATTAGAGCATACTGTACTGTCTTCCGTATTAGCGTTACTGCAGCAGCATTCGCGTTCTGGCAGCAACATTGACTTCCGGTTTTCTGATTTTGCTTCAAAATAAAAGACTACGGTAAAACGCTATGCGTATGATACGAAATCAATAATAGTGCATGATGTTAAAAATATGATACAAAATTAAAACTACATATGGGGAAAATCTAAATGAACATATTGTCTTACTGAGAAAAAACGATTCTATGGGCCGATGTAAAAGCTGGGTTGGGAAGTAGAGTAGGGTCTGGAGAATGTATGTATTGTGTCATTTCATGGGGCACGGAATAATACAGTGTTGCTGGTCTTTTACTCCGCCCATTACATTGGCCACAATTCAAATCACTGTATTACATATTGGTTTATAGAGAGACAGCTATGTATAGGATTTCTCATTAGGGTCTGTAGAATATACAGTGCCTTGCGAAAGTATTCGGCCCCCTTGAACTGTGCGACCTTTTGCCACATTTCAGGCTTCAAACATAAAGATATAAAACTGTATTTTTTTTGTGAAGAATCAACAACAAGTGGGACACAATCATGAAGTGGAACGACATTTATTGGATATTTCAAACTTTTTTAACAAATCAAAAACTGAAAAATTGGGTGTGCAAAATTATTCAGCCCCTTTACTTTCAGTGCAGCAAACTCTCTCCAGAAGTTCAGTGAGGATCTCTGAATGATCCAATGTTGACCTAAATGACTAATGATGATAAATACAATCCACCTGTGTGTAATCAAGTCTCCGTATAAATGCACCTGCACTGTGATAGTCTCAGAGGTCCGTTAAAAGCGCAGAGAGCATCATGAAGAACAAGGAACACACCAGGCAGGTCCGAGATACTGTTGTGAAGAAGTTTAAAGCCGGATTTGGATACAAAAAGATTTCCCAAGCTTTAAACATCCCAAGGAGCACTGTGCAAGCGATAATATTGAAATGAAAGGAGTATCAGACCACTGCAAATCTACCAAGACCTGGCCGTCCCTCTAAACTTTCAGCTCATACAAGGAGAAGACTGATCAGAGATGCAGCCAAGAGGCCCATGATCACTCTGGATGAACTGCAGAGATCTACAGCTGAGGTGGGAGACTCTGTCCATAGGACAACAATCAGTCGTATATTGCACAAATCTGGCCTTTATGGAAGAGTGGCAAGAAGAAAGCCATTTCTTAAAGATATCCATAAAAAGTGTTGTTTAAAGTTTGCCACAAGCCACCTGGGAGACACACCAAACATGTGGAAGAAGGTGCTCTGGTCAGATGAAACCAAAATTGAACTTTTTGGCAACAATGCAAAACGTTATGTTTGGCGTAAAAGCAACACAGAACACACCATCCCCACTGTCAAACATGGTGGTGGCAGCATCATGGTTTGGGCCTGCTTTTCTTCAGCAGGGACAGGGAAGATGGTTAGAATTGATGGGGAGATGGATGGAGCCAAATACAGGACCATTCTGGAAGAAAACCTGATGGAGTCTGCAAAAGACCTGAGACTGGGACGGAGATTTGTCTTCCAACAAGACAATGATCCAAAACATAAAGCAAAATCTACAATGGAATGGTTCAAAAATAAACATATCCAGGTGTTAGAATGGCCAAGTCAAAGTCCAGACCTGAATCCAATCGAGAATCTGTGGAAAGAACTGAAAACTGCTGTTCACAAATGCTCTCCATCCAACCTCACTGAGCTCAAGCTGTTTTGCAAGGAGGAATGGGAAAAAATTTCAGTCTCTCGATGTGCAAAACTGATGGCGACTTACAGCTGTAATCGCAGCAAAATGTGGCGCTACAAAGTATTAACTTAAGGGGGCTGAATAATTTTGCACGCCCAATTTTTCAGTTTTTGATTTGTTAAAAAAGTTTGAAATATCCAATAAATGTCGTTCCACTTCATGATTGTGTCCCACTTGTTGTTGATTCTTCACAAAAAAATACAGTTTTATATCTTTATGTTTGAAGCCTGAAATGTGGCAAAAGGTCGCAAAGTTCAAGGGGGCCGAATACTTTCGCAAGGCACTGTATATACAGTGAGCTCCAAAAGTATTGGGGCAGTGACACATTTTGTGTTGTTTTGGCTCAGTATTCCAGCACGTTGGATTTGAAATGATACAATCACTATCAGGCTTCATTTGAGGGTATTTTTCATCCATATTTGGGGAACCATTTAGAAATTACAGCATGTTTTGTACATAGTCCCACCATTTTAGGGGACCAAAAGGATTGGGACAAATTCAATTATATGTTTATGAAAGTAGTCTAAAGTTTAGTATTTGGTCCCATATTGGCCCCATATTCCTAGCACGCAATGATTACATCAAGCTTGTTACTCTACAAACTTGTTCCATGCATTTGCTATTTGTTTTGGTTGTGTTTCAGATTATTTGTGCCCAATATAAACAAATGGTAAATAATATATTGTGTCATTTTGAAGTTACTTTAATTGTAAATAAGAATAAAATATGTTTCTAAACACGTCTATATTCATGGGGATGCTACCATGATTACGGATTATCCTGAATGAATCGTTAATAATGATGAGTGAGAAAGTTACAGAGGCACAAATATCATAACCAGACAAAAAACTCAATACGGTCTGTAGAAACCACCTCCGAATTAACCGGTGCTATCCACGTAGTAGTCAATGCTTATATACACACTAAACTATCAACACTCAAAATCAAACACATGAGGCAAACTTTTTAGTCTAAACGAAAATCGTATTTATTTAAAATGTAAATGTAATGAATATCAACCAGGCTATAGGTACATTCACTACAGTCACCAATTTTCTTAAATGAGTCAGTTGAAATTTATGGTCTAACACACTTTATGATAGATTCATTCGTTTCAATCCCTCATTCATTAAATTAGCGATGTACCATTTTGTTTCATATGGAAAATCTATATCAATATCTGTTGCATTTTTTAATTAGATTTTGATATATCAGTTCGGAGAAAATACATTGCAACTGTGTGAATGTCACTAGCATTAGAATCTTTGATTGTGTTGCACTGACTTAGCTTGTGCTGTCACCCTCATCTCCTATTTCAAATCAAATCAAATCAAATTTATTTATATAGCCCTTCGTACATCAACTGATATCTCAAAGTGCTGTACAGAAACCCAGCCTAAAACCCCAAACAGCAAGCAATGCAGGTGTAGAAACACGGTGGCTAGGAAAAACTCCCTAGAAAGATCAAAACCTAGGAAGAAACCTAGAGAGGAACCAGGCTATGTGGGGTGGCAAGTCCTCTTCTGGCTGTGCCGGGTGGAGATTATAACAGAACATGGCCAAGATGTTCAAATGTTCATAAATGACCAGCATGGTCGAATAATAATAAGGCAGAACAGTTGAAACTGGAGCACCCATATTTCATCACATATGGGTGACGGGATCAAAGAGATGGTCAACTTAACCTGTTCCTCAATCTGATTAACAAGACTGAATGTAACCTCTATTCTTGTCCCACATACTGTCCTCCTAAGATTTTTGACACTATGTTGAGTGAGAAAACGTTTTGGCAACTTCCTCCTAAAATTGGAAATCACATTTTTCATTTTTCTGCATAACGGAATGTATTGCCATTGAAATAGCATGGTAATCCAAACATTTATTTTATTTTTTCCAATTTTTTTGTGATTCTTAACTTTCTGATCCTTCGCAGCATCCCTGTCCCTCTCCCACACAATTTATGTTTCAGATTTGGTGGTTCAACAGCATTATTTTTATTTATCATCTGGTCAACTCTACAGTTAACTCTATCACCAGACAACTGCGTCACCATCAGTACAGCCAACTCCTACTATAGCACTAGGTCCACCCTCTACCAGTCCCTCCACAGATACAATGGCTTGAAAAAGTATTCACCCACCTTGGCATTGTTCCTATTTTGTGGCCTTACAATCTGGAATTAAAATAGATTTTTTGGGGGTTGTGTCATTTGATTTACACAACAGACCTGAAAATGCAAAATATTTGTTATTGTGAAACAAACAAGAAATAAGACAAAAAAACAGAAAACTTGAGCGTGCAGAACTATTCACCCCCCCCCCCCCCAAAGTCAATACTTTGTAGAGCCACCTTTTTCAGCAATGACAGCTGCATGTCTCTTGGGGTATGTCTCCATAAGTTTGGCACATCTAGCCACTGGATTTTTTGCCCATTCTTCAAGGCAAAATTGCTCCTGCTCCTTCAAGTTGGATGGGTTCAGCTGGTGTACAGCAATCTTTAAGTCATACCACAGATTCTCAATTGAATTGAGGTCTGGGCTTTGACTAGGCCATTCCAAGACATTTAAATGTTTCCCATTAAACCACTGGAGTGTTGCTTTAGCAGTATGCTTAGGGTCATTGTCCTGCTGGAAGGTGAACTGCCGTCCCAGTCACAAATCTCTGGAAGACTGAAACAGGTTTCCCTCAAGAATTTCCCTGTATTTAGCTCCATCAATCATTCCTTCATTTCTGACCAGTTTCCCAGTCCCTGACGATTAAAAACATCCCAACAGAATGATGCTGCCACCACCATGCTTCACTCTGGGGATGGTGTTCTTGGGGTGATGAGAGGTGTTGGGTTTGCGCCAGGCATTTTCCTTGATGGCCAAAAAGTTCAATTTTAGTCTCATCTGACCAGAGCACCTTCTTCCATATGTTTGGGGAGTCTTCCACATGCCTTTTGACGAACACCAAACATGTTTGCATATTTTTTGCTTTAAGCAATGGCTTTTTTTCTGGCCACTCTTCTGTAAAGCCCAGCTCTGTGGAGTGTACGGCTTAAAGTGGTCCTATGGACAGATACTCCAATCTCCGCTGTGGAGCTTTGCAGCACCTTCAGGGTTATCTTTGGTCTCTTTATTGCCTCTCTGATTAATGCCCTCCTTGCCTGGTCCGTGAGCTTTGGTGGGCGGCCCTCTCTTTGCAGGTTTGTTGTGGTGCTATATTCTTTCTATTTTTTAATAATGGGTTTAATGGTGCTCCGTGGGATGTTCAAAGTTTCTGATATTTTTTAATAACTCAACCCTGATCTGTACTTCTCCACAACTTTATCCCTGACCTATTTGGATAGCTCCTTGGTCTTCATACCCAGACAAAAAACTCAATACGGTCTGTAGAAACCACCTCCGAATTAACCGGTGCTATCCACGTAGTAGTCAATGCTTATATACACACTAAACTATCAACACTCAAAATCAAACACGAGGCAAACTTTTTAGTCTAAACGAAAATCGTATTTATTTTAAATGTAAATGTAATGAATATCAACCAGGCTATAGGTACATTCACTACAGTCACCAATTTTCTTAAATGTGTCAGTTGAAATTTATGGTCTAACACACTTTATGATAGATTCATTCGTTTCAATCCCTCATTCATTAAATTAGCGATGTACCATTTTGTTTCATATGGAAAATCTATATCAATTTCAGTTGCATTTTTTTATTAGATTTTGATATATCAGTTCGGAGAAAATACATTGCAACTGTGTGAATGTCACTAGCATTAGAATGCATACATGTGTCACAGTTCTCTTTAAGACTAAATCCATTTCTCCTCTCCACTCTGTTTGATTGGTGTTTTTGTATCAATTAGTTTGTCTTTGATTGTGTTGCACTGACTTAGCTTGTGCTGTCACCCTCATCTCCTATTTCATCACATATGGGTGACGGGATCAAAGAGATGGTCAACTCAACCTGTTCCTCAATCTGATTAACAAGACTGAATGTAACCTCTATTCTTGTCCCACAAATTATTTTCGGGAAGAAGTCTTTGACTCACCTCCTGAAGTGCCACCATACACAGCACAGCCATTGGTTAGGCAGCACGAAAAGGTTGACATCAGCAAGAGCAGGGCAGGTCAGGGTTTAGGATTGGGATATCTATCCAGTGTGTAATGAAGTATAGCCAGTTTTATTTACATCATTCCAGCAGCGCAAAACTTGGGAAGGAAGTACATTTTCTTCGAAATACACCTTTTCCCTGTGCTTCTCCAAGCATGCACTTCATATAGCCTAGGCCTATTGCCTAGTATAGGCTATGGATCATTTGACTGAGACCACACTAAATATAGGGTCACTTGCTACTGCGCGCCCAGCAGAGAATCAGGGATGAGGGGCAGCACATACATACATTTTACTTTGGCACCTAGATTACTTCTCTCTCTGTAAGCCAATATGGAATGTATGGGCCTATTTGTATTGTATTGGGACCAATGGAGTGGGTGGAATAGAAAGTGTTGCTGGGCACGTACTGCAGACCTCAGTCCACCATGGAATACCATACAGTGCATTCGAAAAGTATTCAGACCCCTTCCCTTTTTCCACATTTTGTTACATTACAGCCTTATTTTAAAATGTATTACATATGTTTCCCCCCTCACCAGTCTACACACAATACCCTATAACGGCAAAGCAAAAACAGGTTTCGAAATTTTTGCAAATGTACTAAAAATAAAACAGAAATACCTTATTTCCATAAGTATTCAGACCCTTTGCTGTGAGACTCGAAATTGAGCTCAGGTTCATCCTGTTTCCATTGATCATCCTTGAAATGTTTCTACAACTTGATTGGAGTCCACCTGTGGTGAATTAATTTGTTTGTACATGTGGAAAGGCACACACCTGTCTATATAAGGTCCCACAGTTGACAATGCATGTCAGAGCAAAAACCAAGCCATGAGGTCGAAGGAATTGTCCGAAGTGCTCCGAGACAGGATTGTGTCAAGGCACAGATCTGGGGAAGGGAACCAAAACATTTCTGCAGCATTGAAGGAGCCAAGAACACAGTGGCCTCCATTATTCTTATATGTAATAAGTTTGGAACCACCAAGACTCTTCCTAGAGCTGGCCGCTCAGCCAAAATGCAGGGTGGGACTAATAACAAGGTAACTAATGTAAAATATACTGTGTCCATAAAATATATATAGGTTCAGAACTTGTGAAACAGCACAGTTAAAAATATATGGCAAAAATAAATCAAACTGGATGGTCTTCAGAAATAGATGGGAGGGGTTGAGGGTAGCAGAAGGATAGGAGTAAAAACAAACAAAAGAAAATCTGTTTTTCAATAGCTGTGTCCGTAAAATGCATATAGTATGTATGAGCTGGAAGTAGAATCCTTAGTGTTGTTGTTCATTAGTTTACTCTAATTAGGGGAGGGGTGGTAGGGTTAGTGGAAAAGTACATGGAATGTCCAATGCTGAAACACCAGCATAACAAAGCAAAAACATAAACTAAGCCGTTGACCAAAAGGCTGTTTACAGAGAGAAAACTATTCTAGCGTCATACCCAAGACTTCGAGACTGTAATCGCTGCCAAATGTGCTTCAACAAAGTATTGAGTAAAGGGCCTGAATACTTATGTACAGTTGAAGTCGGAAGTTTACACACACTTGGGTTGGAGTCATTAAAACTTGTTTTTCAACCACTCCATAAATTTCTTGTTAACCAACTATAGTTTTGGCAAGTTGGTTAGGACATCTACTTAGTGCATGACACAATACATTTTTACAAGAACTGTTTACAGACAGATATAAATTACTGCATCACAATTCCAGTGGGTCAGAAGTTCACATACACTAAGTTGACTGTGCCTTTAAACAGCTTGGAAAAATCTAGAAAATTATGTCATGGCTTTAGAAGCCTATGATAGGCTAATTGACATCATTTGAGTCAATTGGAGGTGTACCTGTGGATGTATTTCAAGGCCTACCTTCAAACTCAGTGCCTCTTTGCTTGACACCATGGGGAAATCTAAAGAAATCAGCCAAGACCTCAAGAAAAACATTGTAGACCTCCGCAAGTCTGGTTCATCATTGGGAGCAATTTCCAAACGCCTGAAGGTGCCACGTTCATCTGTACAAACAATAGTACGCAAGTGTAAACACCATTGGATCACGCAGCAGTCAATCCGCTCAGGAAGGAAACACGTTCTGTCTCCTAGAGATGAATGCACTTTGGTGCGAAATGTGCAAATCAATCCCAGAACAACAGCAAAGGACCTTGTGAAGATGCTGGAGGAAACAGGTACAAAAGTATCTATATCGACAGTAAAACAAGTCCTATATCGACATAACCTGAAAGGCCGGTCAGCAAAGATGAAGCCACTGCTCCAAAACCACCGTAAAAAAAGCGACTACGGTTTGCATGGGGACAAAGATCATACTTTTTGGAGAAATATCTTCTGGTGTGATGAAACGAAAATAGAAAATAGCCATAATGACCATCGTTATGTTTTGAGGAAAAAGGGGATGCTTGCAAGCCGATGAACACCATCCCAACTGTGAAGCACGGGGGTGACAGCATCATGTTGTGGGGGTGCTTTGCTGCAGGAGGGACTGGTGCACTTCACAAAATAGATGGCATCATGAGGGAAGGAAATTATGTGGATATATTGAAGCAACATCTCAAGACATCAGTCAGGAAGTTGAAGCTTGGTCGCAAATGGGTCTTCCAAATGGACAATGACCCCAAGCATACTTCCAAAGTTGTGGCAACATGGCTTAAGGACAAAGTCAAGGTATTGGAGTGGCCATCACAAAGCCCTGACCTCAATCCTATAGAACATTTGTGGGCAGAACTGAAAAAGGCATGTGCGAGCAAGGAGGCCTACAAACCTGACTCAGTTACACCAGCTCTGTCAGGAGGAATGGGCCAAAATTCACCCAATTATTGTGGGAAGCTTGTGGAGGGATTCCCAAAACATTTGATCCAAATTAAACAATTTAAAGGCAATGTTAACAAATACTAATTGAGTGTATGTAAACTTCTGACCCACTGGGAATGTGATGAAAGAAATAAAAGCTGATATAAACCATTCTCTCTATTATTATTCTGACATTTCACGTTCTTAAATTAAAGTGGTGATCCTAACTGACCTAAAACAGGGAATTTTTTGTAGGATTAATGTCAGGAATTGTGAAAAACTGAGTTTAAATGTACAGTATTTAGCCAAGGTGTATGTAAACTTCCGACTTCAACTGTAAATGTTATATTTTCATTTTGAATACATTTGCAAAAATGTCTACAAAAATGTTTTTTCTTTGTCATTACGGGGTATTGTGTGTGTAGATTGGTTAGGGGAAAAAACGATGTAATCCATTTTAGAATAAGGCTGTAACGTAACAAAAACTGAATAGGTCTGAATGTTTCCCGAATGCACTGTATATAGAATCTACAGACCCTACTGAGTACTCCCTACACCACATTTGTCTCGGCAAAAATAATAATTTTTCCTGTACGGTGGTATATTTGTACCAAATAGTGTCTTTTTAAACGTTTTTATTAACAAATATCAACAAACCAAAGAGGAATAGTCACATGTAAACAATCATACAAACTATTTACATTGCCAGGAATCCTAAACAAACAAATCATATTCATTAATAATACAAGTTTTAATTGCCTTTTTGTTTTTCATTTTAGTTAAAGTAGTGCCATGTTGTTTATGTTCATTTATAAAGTGAAAAAAGTTTGGTTTTGAATTAGACCATTTGCATTTGTGAATATGAAATTGACCTAGTATTATAAGCAGTTTAATTAAATATACTACATCTTTATCTATGTCAGAATTTCTGAAATAACCTGTCCTGTAACAAAATTCTGTATGTCAATCCAAAAAAATCTACTATAAATACAGGCAAAAAACAAATGGTCTCCTTCTCCATTCCACAGAAATCAGTTAGTCAATATTTAGCTTGAATCTTTCCAAAACATGTTTCACAGGATACATTCTATGTAACATTTTAAATGAAACGTCCTTTACTATGTTACTGATACAATATTTGTTAACAATTTTCCATGTTTCCCCTCCCTGTATATCACCATAGATATTTGACCAAAAGAATCTTGCTGGGGGAATTGTCGTATCACAACCTTCCTAATCTGTTTATTACTACATTTATCTTTGATGTTAATATTGCCAATTAATATATTTTTATGTAAATCTATGTTACTTACATCAACCACAGAGGAATTTAAAAGAGATTACAACCCCCCTTGGAATCACATCTAAAACAATTGCATATTCTTTGGGGGTTTAAACTTATCAAGAAATTCCCCATATGAGAGTAGATATCCATCCTCATTCAGTAACTGACCACCCAAAATAATTTTATTCTCAAACCAGTTACGAAAAAAAAAAAAGAGTTATTTTTAAATAGTATATCTTTGTTGTTCCATATAAAGTATCTGTGAGGGTAAAAATTGTGTTTATACGCTAACATCCAAGCTAAAATTGCCTGCTTATGGAATATGGCCAACTTTACTGCGATTTTATCAACATCAAAATTACATCGAAGCAAAAATTCTAAACCACCAACAGAGTCAAATAAATACCTAGGGAAGACATTCCAAATACTGTTCTGGTTAACATACTTCAGATTCCAATTTATTTTAAAAGTATTATTTAGAGTATTGAAATCTAAAACCTCGAGACCTCCGTGTTCTTGGGTATTAGTGAGAATATATTTTCGTAGATAGTGAGGCTTGTTCCTCCAAATAAAATTCTAAAGAATCTTCTCTAAGTCCTTTACAATTTTAGGGGGTAAGTCAAGTGATAACGACACATTAACCGATCTGGATAACCCTTCAGCTTTGGACAATAAAACCCGACCGACCATATAATGAAATATCTCGAATCAACCAGAGATTCAATTTCTTATTTGTTTTCTCAATAATGGGGTTAAAGTTTAATTCACTCCTTTGTTTTTCATCCTTCATCCAATTTCAAGATAAGTAACCTTATCTTTAATTGGGATACCATATACTTCCTGTAAAACACAATCCTTGAGTGGAAATAAAACTGACTTTTTTTTCTTCTAAGGAAGTCTTCAATACATGAAACTGCTTTAGAAACCGCATTCCTATCTCTCAAAAATATGGTGGTATCAGCAGCCAGTTGACATAGTTTATTTAAATTCATTGCCAAGTGCTGAAACACCTTGAAAATTCCCTTTCTTGATATGAAGAGACATAATTTGAGTAACCAATAAAAATGGACTAATTGGGCAGCCCTGCCTAATGCCACGGCCAATATCAAATCTTTGGGATGTCCCGTGAGCTAATTTTCCAGAGCTAGTACAACCACTATATAAAGTTGACTTTCAAAAAAGTCACCAAACCCCAAAAAACATATTGCTATGAACATAAACTCGTGTTCTACAGTGTCAAAAGCTTAATAAAAATCAACAAACATAAGAAAACTATCATCAAGGATGAGGTCATTATAGTCAATCATATCTAAGAACAACCTAATGTTATTACTAATGTGTAGACCATGCATAAATCCAGATTGTACTTCATCAATTATATGATGCAAGCCTGGTTTCAACCTCTTAGCAAATACAAGGGCAAATAATTTTCCATCATTATTCAACAGGGTAATGGGTCTCCAGTTGTCTATATAAAGAGTATCCTTATTAGGTTTGGGAATCAAAGTAATTCCGCCTTGCTTTAAGGAAGCCGGTAACTCACCTTTTTCTATTGTTCTTGAAACATAGCAAGAATGAAAGGAATCAATTTATCATTGAATGCTTTATAAAACTTGCTTATTAAACCATCATTACCAGGGGACCTATTGTCCTTAAGGCTTTTAATACAGTCTTTTATCTCAATTTCAGATAACTCATCACAAAAATCCCTGAAATCATTATCTATCTTCTTAGCAATGTTTGCTACATTGTCTAAAAAAATATCTATATTGGAAGTTGACTGGGCTGATGTATAGATTCTGATAAAACTGGGCAACATGCTGAGAGATTTCTTGGGAGTATTATTAATCATTAATTTACATATGGAAGTCTTTTCGCCCGCTATTTTTTCTAAATTAACAAAATATTTTGTATTTCTCTCTCCCTCTTCCATACATTTGTCTTGATCTTAGATTGCGTTCCCAACAACTAAGTCTTCAATAAAACTCAGAAGGCGTGACTTTTCTTGAATGAATATATTGAAAACGTTTATGTTGTGAAACTGCAAAATACAGAAAAGAATATACTTTAGTATTCAATTCACACCGACATACTGCAGCTGTACATTATACATTTGAAGTTGCATAAATACAAAGCACGTGCTAAGGTACCATGCATCTGGCATGACACCAAAACATATAGCTAATTGCTACTCATATGGAAATTGGCTAACTCCTTTCATTACTCTAATAATGTACAACAATCTACGTAGAATAACAAAGCATATTACACTGGAAACAGTAACAAAACTACAGTATTGTATATTTTACAATTCGTTTGCATGACGCACGAGCAAAGCAATACAGCTAACGGCATACATGAAAGGCATTGCAATTTGTGTGAGTAAATGCAACCAAACCAACATTGAGTAAGCAACTCTATCAATAACAAGATTATCATCATTAGCTAAATGCTTGAATCGAACTTACAAACAAATATTTTCCAAGGCTGAAGCGTGACAAGAAATAACTACACTGAAAGACCTGCAGCCTAGTGTTGTTTTTAGCTGCTTCTATGGTTTTAGAACAATTCTCTACTTCCTGTTTGCGTACAGTCTAAGTACCAGAAAGCTCCACTAGGGGGCGAATAACACCATGGAACACAATGAAAATCCATTTTAACCATTGTAATAGAATAATCTGTTACCTCCTAACAGGATGGCAGCACAGGGACTATTGCCCTGCAAATGTCCTTCACTCTTGCTTTGATGTTCTCGTCAGATTTTCCTGCTATTCCATAAATTCAAAGATTCCATCTTCGACTATACCGGTCATTCTCGTTTACCTTTGACTCCATTTGAGTGAGTTCCTTCTCTTGCTTTGCAACCTGAATGTTCAATGTTGCGTTCTGCTGCTTCAGAGTTTTTACTTCTTCAGCACTGAAATCAATTGATTTATTCAGGTTAACGATACTGTTAGTGTTCTTTTACACCCAATCCATGATGTTATCTGCGCTCTCTTTGATTTTGGCCGTGAGAATGTGGACGATGTTGTGCTGTAGCTTGCTCATTGATGGTTCACTTCTCAGCTTCTTTGGAAGTTGCTCCTTGGTGGGGGTATTCGGGTATGAATCACATTCATCCCCTTTTTTTACACTGCAAGCATATGAGTGTGTTTCAACAATGCCTCTTTTCTCCTTGGAAGTTTCAACATCCATTATCTCAGCAACAGTTTGGTCATGTCCTGACTCCATGCTACTAGCTATGAAGACGTTAGCAGGCTAACTTAACTACACACGCTGAAACTTTTCGATAACTAACGTTTTTTATTTTATTTTTCCTTTATTTAACTAGGCAAGTCAGTTAAGAACAAATTCTTATTTTCAATGACAGCCTAGGAACAGTGGGTTAACTGCCTGTTCAGGAACAGAACGACAGATTTGTACCTTGTCAGCTCGGGGATTTGATCTAGCAACCTTTCAGTTACTAGTCCAACACTCTAACCACTAGGCTACCCTGCCGCCCCAACGTTAGCTTGTTCGTTGGAAATCTTCAAAAGTTTGATTAATTACAGTTTGTTTAATTAATTATTTTTGTGAAAAAACTAATTTCAACTGCAGTCTAAAACTATAAACCTTGTGAGAAAACCCTAAAATTGATCCTCAGCTAGAAATGTTAAACCCCCTCATGCCGACATCTTGAGCATCCCCCCCAAACAGTGTCCATGCACCGGTTTTAAGGTGTTTGACCACAGTAAAAGGCCAGCAACACTCCGTATTATTCGGCCCCATGAAATGACACCATATATACATTCTACAGACCCTACTTAGTATTCCCCAAAATACGTTTACTATGGCACCCATAATTTAGTAATATAATAATAGTTTTTGCTCTTTAAGCAATACAATATATGTGTTACATATACAGTGAATCATTTGTGGCATTTATTTGAAAACCCAAATGTAACACGTTTAAAAATCCAAATGCAAATGTCACGTAAATATAAACAAATATGCTTCATTAATCTTTAGACAATTATTTTCCATATATCATGAATAGAAACAGGCTATTGACACCTTTCTATTATTACGTAGGGAGTTTTATTTTGAAACATCACTCTATTTCGTGCGCCGGAAGTACTTTTTTTAGTGTTGCTAATGGCACGCTGATTGTTCAGCATTCGGAAAAATGGCAGCTCACAGGTGCAATATTTTTATGTTGGTGTTCGTTCTTTGTGGATTAACATATGTGTTAGTTAGAGCGGAGATAGAAGACACAAATCATGTGAAAGATGCTGAAAGCGTGGCCGTTGATATTGCACCGAAGGCGAATATAGGCGCGTCACTGCGATCAACTAAAACCGAGGACCAAACCCAGGCCGCTGAAGAGGAGAGGCAATGGGAGGCCGAAACGAACCCTGTAGATGCCCCAAGCGACAACAAAGCTGACCATGTCCATGATACCATGCAAAACCTTGACAGTCGTCCAGCACCGTATGTAAAAGACCAAACTCAAGAGGCAGCGGAAGAGGAGAGGCAATGGGAGGCTACCGAGGTCAAAGAAGCTGACCATGTCCCTGACACCATGCAAACCCCAGACGTCCCTCCACCAACGCCCGCAAAAGATCAGTTTCAGGAAGAGTTGGTGATCAGACCATTGCATTCTGGGGATATCTATGCCAGCTTCCAGTTCCGCACCATGTGGGATACAGACTTCTTACGAGGAAGTAAAGGTATAATATGATGTGTGGGTCAATCACATAATTTATCAAGTAGTCACACAGGGACACCACCAGTCATCAGTGCATATCCAGCACAGGAGGTTGGTGGCATCATAATTGGGGAGGACAGGCTCGTGGTAAGGGTAGGAGCAGAGTAAGTGAAATGGTATCGAAGACATGGTTTCCAGGTGTTTGATGCCATTCCTTCCGCTCCGTTCCAGCCATTATTATGAGCCGTCCAACCCTCAGCAGCCTCCACTGAATTCGTCATGGTCCTGTAGACTCACAGAGCAGGCTTTTGTTCCAGCCCAGCACTAAACATTTTATTCAACCAGTCAAGGGCTTGATAAGTTGAATAGTTGAACCAGGTGTCTTATTGCTGCTGTGCTATGTTGACTAGCTGTGCATTCATTGTCATCAGTACATAGGACCTAGCCCTAATTTGTATGAGGTATGTCCACTGTCCAGTGCACACTTTTGGGAGATTATAGGCCTAGATCTGGTACGTGCACACCCCTAAACTCAAGGATGGATTTTATGAACTACATATCAAGTCAACATATTAGTGTTCTATGAAACTCACTGTTTCCTCCCAAATGTTCATTTTCAGTCTCCCACTACCGACTCTTCCCAAAGTCGCTGGGCCAGGTGATTTCAAAGTTCTCTGTGCGTGAGCTCCACATCTCCTTCACTCAGGGCTACTGGAGGACCATGCAGTGGGGCCAGCCATTCCTACCATCGCCCCCTGGTGCTGAACTGTGGGTATGGTTCCAGGACACTGTCACTGAGTGAGTACATATAATATACTGTGTATTTATTTATCCTTACAAGTTCACTTTCTTTATTCTAGAAGATAATGGAGTAGCTTTAGATCTGTTGAATCATTGGTAGTCAGTTCTTGTGTCAACAAGAGCTGTATGAATACATATGTGTGGCTCTAGGCTTGTTCATATGATTTTAATCCCTTTTTGGCTGTACCCCTTTTGATTTGAATGAAACCTTCCATACATTTTGTCCCATGGAAGAAGTTGTCAGAAAGTGACTTCAAATGGATGTCAAACTCAACCATTTCTATTTTCCAGTGATGAAGACACTGTTGATGTATCATGGTGGGGTATGCAAAATGGTTCAAATTTGAGCACCTCTATCTCCAGACTGTTTTGGCATTCAGTTCCAAAAAGACCCTTTCTGACTACTTCTACCATGGGCAAACACGTATGGAAGGTTTCATTCAAATCAAAAGGGTTGCTGTCAGAAAGTGGTTGAAATCCTATGGAACGACCCTGTAGTCTCACCCATTTCGTAAACTATGACCGCAGGTACCGCTATTATTTGCTCCATTGAGTCTTCGCCCATGAACATATCACAACATTTGACAGGCATGTCTATCTTGTGGCTGGTTGCAGATACTACCATTCTCCCAAACTATATCGGCATTAAAGTGATATAGTTGTCTACTGAAGTGAATGATCCAGTGCCTTCAGAAAGTATTCACACCCCTTGAATTTTTACACATTTTGTTGTTACAAAGTGGGATTAAAATGTTTTTAATAGTTTTTTTGTTTTTGTCAATGATATACACAAAATAATTATCTTCACTATCTTGATTTATATCGTTTGTGTTAAATCACCTTTGGCAGAGATTACAGCTGTGATTCTTTCTGGTAAGTCTAAGAGCTTTGCACACTTGGATTGTCCAATATTTGCACATTTTATTATTTAAAAAAGTGTCAAGTTCTGTCAAGTTAGTTGTTGGTCATTGCTAGACAGACATTTTTAAGTCTTGCCATATATTTTCATTTTTTTTTAAAGTAAACTTTAACTTAGGAACATTCAATGTCAACTTGCTAAGCATCTCCAGTGTATATTTGGCCTTGTGTTTTAGGTTATTGTCCTGCCGAAAGATGAATTTATCTCCCAGTGTCTGTTGGAAAGCAGACAAGCAAATCCTCTAGGATTTTGCCTGTGCTTAGCTCTAATTCTGTTTCTTTTTATCCTGAAAAAGCTGTCATGTGTTGTTGGATTTGCCCTAAACATAACGCTTTGTATCCAGGACATAAAGTTAAGTTCTTTGTCACATTTTTTGCAGTTTTACTTTAGTGCCTTATTGCAAACAGGATGCATATTTTGGAATATTTGTATTCTGTACAGGCTTCCTTCTTTTCACTCTGTCATTTATTTTAGTATTGTGGAGTAGGCCTAACTACAATTTTGTTGATCCATCCTCCGTTATCTTTTGTCAGAGCCATTCAACTCTGTAGCTGTTTTAAAATCACCATTGCCCTCCTGGTGAAATCCCTGAGTGGTTTCCTTCCTTTCCAGCAACTGATTTAGGACGGTCGCCTATGTCTTTGTAGTGACTGGATGTATTGTTACACCATCCAAAGTGTAAAATTAATAACTGCACCATGCTCAAAGGGATATTCAGTGTCTGCTTTTTCTTTTAATCCATCTTCCTTATAATTAAGTGCCCTTGTCTGCGAACCATAGGACAACCTCCCTGGTCTTTGTGGTTGAATCTGTGCTGTTCACCTTGGACCTTAAAGATAATTGTATGTGTGGGGTACACCAATAGGGTAGTGATTTTAAACATGTTAAACACAATTTTTGCACATCCATGCAACTTATTATGTGACTTGTTAAGAACATTTATACTCCTGAACTTTAGGCTTGCCATAACAAAAGGGTTGAGTACTTATTGGCTGAAGACATTTCAGCTTTTCATTTTTTAAATTAATTTGTAAACATTTATAAAAACACAATTCCACTTTGACATTATGGGGTATTGTATGTAGATCAGTGACACAATTTCAATTTTAAATTCAGGCTGTAACACAACAAAATGAAGGTGTGAATTATTTCTGAAGGCACTGTAACTGTACTCTTCGTTTGATCCTTCGTCTTATAGTGTGGACGGTGCCTGGAAGGAGCTGACTAACGTTCTCTCAGGGATCTTCTGTGCCTCCCTGAACTTCATTGACTCCACCAACACGGTGCAGCCCAGTGCCTCCTTCAAACCTCTTGGCTTGGGCAACGGTAATTTTCCTCACACTCAACAGTCTCTACAGTAGCTCGCCTACCTCTGAACTGAGAGCAGTGCTCATGAAGCACCAGAGTGAAACAGAGGTACCAGCTGTAATTGTCCAGTAAGGAACACTTCTACGGTGTGACCATGAATATCATCCCGTGCCAACCAATGCTTTGTCGTCATGTCAAACTGAAAAGACAATGCCATGTGTCTTTACAGCAGGGGTGGGCAATCCTATGTCTGGTATTGGGGGAGTTTTTACTCAAGCCAAGCGGTTAAACACCCCATTCAACTACCTTACTAGTCATATTCAGGTGTGCATCTTGGCTAGAATATAAGACTGCAATCTTACCAGCCCTGGTGGGGTAAGAATCCTACTCCTGAACAGAGGGCAGTGCTTTAGAAGTGCCATATTTTTGTCATATGTTCTTTAAAGGAATCTCAAAGAAGTTAGTTAAAGATGTGAAACACTACGGTAGTGATGTGTGACTCCATAATGTCTTGTCTGTTGATTTTTGTCGTCTCATGTACCTTCTTTGTGTCCTCTAATCAGTAACAGACCAGCGCTTCCTCCGCTATGCTGTGTTGCCGCGGGAGATCGTCTGTACTGAGAACCTGACTCCGTGGAAGAAACTCCTTCCCTGTGGCTCCAAGGTACCTGTCTGTCTTATGTTTGATGCTCTTATGAAAGTTGCATCTAGCCAAAGCTTTAGACTTTCGTACAATACATCTGAAGTCTGCATAACTCCTATTTGTGCAATGGCTTCCTCCTTGGCTTATGTGTTTGGCTTTGGGTGGTTATTTTTGTTATCCTTTTATTGTAGTTGACTTTGTATGTATGTGTGTGTGGTGATTAACCATGTCCTTCATGTTGCCCCTCCTTCCACTAGGCTGGTCTGGCAGTCCTGATGAAGTCTGAGAAACTCTTCCACAGCAGCTTCCACTCCCAGGCTCTACACTTCAGACCTGTGTGTCAGGTAATACAGTTTGTAGTGCACATACACTACCGGTCAAAAGTTTTAGAACACCTCATCAATCTAAATATATATATAACATAAACTCAGCAAAAAAAGAAACGTCACTTTTTCAGGGCCCTTATCCTTCAAAGATAATTTGTAAAAATCAAAATAACTTCCCAGATCTTCATTGTAAAGGGTTTTAACACTGTTTCTCATGCTTGTTCAATGAACCATGAACAATGAATGAACATGCACCTGTGGAACGGTCGTTAAGACACTAACAGCTTACAGACTGTAGGCAATTAAGGTCACAGTTATGAAAACCTAGGACACTGAAGAGGCCTTTCTATTGACTCTGAAAAACACCAAAAGAAAGATGTCCAAGGTCCCTGCTCATCTGTGTGAATGTGCCTTGGGCATGCTGCAAGGAGGAATGAGGACTGCATGTGTGGCCAATAAATTACAATGTCCGTATTGTGTGACGCCTAAGACAGAGCTACATGGAGACAGGATGGACAGCTGATCATCCTCGCAGTGGCAGATCACGTGTAACAACACCTGCACAGGAACGGTACATCCAAACATTACACCTGCGGGACAGGTACAGGATGGCAACAACAACTGCCCGAGTTACACCAGGAACGCACAATCCCTCCATCAGAGCTCAGACTGTCCGCAATAGGCCGAGAGAGGCTGGACTGAGGGCTTGTAGGCCTGTTGTAAGGCATTCGTGTTTATCGTCGAAGGAATGAGCTGACGCCTGTACTTTGGAACGGGATCGATTTGGATGTGGAGGGTCCGTCATGGTCTGGGGCGGTGTGTCACAGCATCATCGGACGGAGCTTGTTGTCATTGCAGGCAATCTCAACGCTATGCGTCCCAGGGAAGACATCCTCCTCCCTCATGTGGTACCCTTCCTTCAGGCTCATCCTGACATGACCCTCCAGCATGACAATGCCACCAGCCATACTGCTTGTTCTGTGCGTGATTTCCTGCAAGACAGTAATGTCAGAGTTCTGCCATGGCCAGCGAAGAGCCCGGATCTCAATCCCATTGAGCACGTCTGGGACCTGTTGGATCGGAGGTCGAGGGCTAGGGCCATTCCCGCAAGAAATGTCCGGGAACCTGCAGGTGCCTTGGTGGAAGAGGGGGGTAACATCTCACAGCAAGAACTGGCAAATCGTGTGCAGTCCATGAGGAGGAGATGCACTGTAGTACTGAATGTAGTTGGTGGCCACACCAGATGCTGACTGTTACTTTTGGTTTTGACCCCCCTCCCCTTTGTCCAGGGACACATTATTCAATTTCTGTGGGACTTGTTCAGTCTGTCTCAGTTGTTGAATCATGTTATTTTCATACAAATATTTACACATGTTAATTTTCCTGAAAATAAATGTAGTTGACAGTGAGTGGACGTTTCTTTTTTTGCTGTGTGTGTGTGTGTATGTATATATATATATATATATATATATATATATATATATATATATATATATATATATATATATATATATATATATATATATATATATATATATATATATATATATATATATATATATATATATATATATATAAATATATATATATAAATAAAAAAAAGCAAGTCGCAAGGTGTAGGCAAGGCCATAAGCAAATAGGTAACCTGGGATATGACTAAAAAGTTAAATCGGTGTGAATTCTTTCCACAAATAGATAGATCTTGCTACCATGGAAAGGAAAATACCTATCTATTTTTGTTAACTTTCTATTCAAATGTATTATAGTGAGAGGATCTTTCTTTTGGGATATGAAATAAGCTTTAGTGCATATGGAACATTTCTGGGATATTTTATTTCAGCTCATGAAAAATGGGACCAACACGTTACATGTTCATATTTTTGTTCAGTGTAGTTGGTCGTAGTCATTTTTTTATGTAAGAGTGTAGGAATAGAGAATCTTCGTTAATTGTCTCACGGTCTTCATTGTCTCAAACAAAACCACTGGTTTCTCCTTCCATGTTACATCTTTCCATCCTATCCTAATCCCATTTGAAATCTTGTCACTTTTGATGAGCCCCAGCATTGATATGACACTCTACGGTTGTTTCAGGACTGGAAGTGCAAATCCACAGTGTGGGAGCTGAGACAGACACTGAACGTGGTGTTCGACCTGCACACCTCTGGCCAGGGCAAACGAGGTGAGAAGTCTCTTGCATTCAATATTATACCCCTTTCACACCTAAGCTGAGCCGAACTGTACTGCACTGGCCTGTTTATGCATCCACCATATATTTGCTGGAAACTTAAAGGAAAATAACAGAGCCAGCACAGTACGGTTCGGGTCTACATGATAGTGTGAAAATGGTATAAGTAATTTCACCCCACTACTGCTAAAACACACCGGTGTTACCAAGATCTACTGTACCTTCCACCGATTCATGTAGGTGCTAGGCTTGAACGGTATATCATATATATGTACTCTATACTGGGGTATTTGGGGAAAAAATACGGGATGTTTTTTCAATACTGTCAACTATTTGAAGTTTTTCAATAAATCTGAATATTTTTAGCTTTTTAAGCAAATACCTGCAGTGTAATAAATTAGGAGATTAAGCAGATTGCGTTCTTCATTTTACCTTTCTCGTGAGTCCAGCTGTGTATTAGGTTTAACTTGCTAGTTAGCTAAGTAAGTGGCTGAATTAATAAGGAGGTTGGGCGTCATATAGTTTTATCTTTCTGCCGTGTTTGAGAAGTCAAATCGCTTTGGATGAGTTATCTGTACAATTGCCACTGCTGCCATCTTGATTTCCTTGCGTTTATTTTTTTCTCCTCTCCATTCTCGGCCCGTCAGCTTCTTCCCCCTCTTCCCTGAGCAGAGCAGGCAGGCCCATGGCCATAGCGACTCCACAGACTCAGTGTGTACACATGTTGCTCCAGAGCCAGTACTATTCTTCCTTCAGACAAGCATGCATCAAAACGTTGTTCTTTTGCACAATGTGTCTAGTTCATATTTGTTTGAAATTGCCCAGACTCACCAAACATTACATTCGGTGGCACCTACCTACACTTGTATAAACGTTATGAGCTGGATTGCCTGTCTTTGCAATTAGTTTATTTTCAAATGTTCTTAGCTTTCTGGTAATGGTCGCCCCCTGTGGTCTTTAAAAAAGAAAAATGTGCGCCCCTTGTGTACTAAGACGGTAATACTGTAAATCCCGTGATGAGAGAAGGACGGTATAAACATTTGGATACCCCACAACCCAGGTAGGTGGATTTGCGTGC
The DNA here is from genome assembly GCF_013265735.2 of Oncorhynchus mykiss. Lineage (NCBI taxonomy): Eukaryota > Metazoa > Chordata > Actinopteri > Salmoniformes > Salmonidae > Oncorhynchus > Oncorhynchus mykiss. The sequence goes on along the minus strand of NC_048580.1, from coordinate 32,458,464 downwards.
TAGCTGGATGATACAAAGCAAAAAGGGCATGTTTTTCAAATAAAATCAAACTGGATTTAAAGTGCATTTAAAGTTGCAAAACCCATTAGTGAAACAATAAAATTAAAGAAATAAAGAACAACTTTTCATATAAAAGTTGCTTATGTCTAATGTGGTGTACTGACATGGACCTTTCTGTGCCCCTTGAAAAAGACTGTTCAATACCTTTTTAAATACAAAAGGGGCCAAGATGAATGTGATGTTACAATGGTGATGTTGGTTATTGGGTGTTTTGACAGAGTGGTCCCTGTTCAAGATGTTCTCTCGCACCCTGACTGAAGCCTGCCCGCTGGCCTCCTCCAGTAAAGTGTACGTGGATGTCACAGACAACCCTCAGGTCTGCATCTTTACATGACTGTTAACTTTACCCAACTCCACATTCAATTCAGTTGGCAGACAATCTTACTCTTGAGTGCATACGCATTATTGTTAATTAATTGATTGGCAAATCAATATTTGTCTATTTGTATATGAATGCTTGCATGTGTGTGATTTGTTAACTCTAAAACATCAGACAACACTATGGAGAAGTGTTATTCTATGGTAATTATGCAGGCAGGTGTTGTTGTATTTCCCCTACAGGGAGAGCTGTTTGAGCTGAGCCCAACCACTCCCCTGCTCAGCCAGGCTGTGGTGCTTGGGGACCGGAGAACCTACTCGGTCTATGACCTCACTAACCAGGCCACGTTCGGACAAACGCGCTCCCTCAACATGCTGCTGCGCTGGCGAGCAGCCGAGAGTGGTGAGTGGCCTGTAAAGAACACAACACGCTGCGTTTTAATTCCAGAAAATATGTTCTTTCCCTCGACTGTCTGTTCCCCTCCCTTCACAAATTGCTGTTACACAAGTGGAATAAGGAACAATCCCTATCCGTCTTGTATAATTACAAAAACTGCTCAACCCCATTTTACAATACAATTATTATGCAGTTACTAAAATACTAAGAAACTGCATGTTAATACAATGTTACTAGTATAATTTGCAGTTATTGCCAGGGCTGTTGCGGTGACCGTATTACCGCCACTCCGGCGGTCACGAGTCATGAAGACAGTCAAATTCCACATGATCGCTTAGTCATGTTAATTAGGCTTCTCCAAGCTCTGATGCTGCTGATGATCATTAGTAGCCTACCAAACTTGCTGACTGCCTGGCATACTCAGCACTCTCTTGTCCCTCTAATCACTCTGACATCAATGCAAATGTGTTTGAAAATCTGAACAAACACTAAATGAAAGCCCATGAGCTCATGTTGTGCAACATTTCTGTAGGTTATGCAATTGCGGGAGAAAACAGAGTGATGGCCTCTACTAAAAAGAGGAGGATCCCATCAGCTTTCTATAGGCTAGGCCTACTATATTTATTTCTTAACTTTTCTAATATTAAGGCCATAGGCTATGCTCCTGTTTGGAAGATAAACAATCTGGCTGGCATGAAAATGAACACCGGTTTCAAGACCGGTGCATGGTAATGGTCCATTCTAAATCAAAACAAATTTCTCACACCTTATTTACTATATGTAAAGACAAGATTAAATCCATAATAGTCGGATTGGTGACAATATTAGCCTATCACTTGTGAATTATATACATTTGAAGTCAGAAGTTTACATACACCTTAGACAAATATTTAAACTCACTTTTTCACAATTCCTGACATTTAATTATTGTAAAAATTCCCTGTCTTAGGTCAGTTAGGATCACCACTTTATTTTAAGAATATGAAATGTCAGAATAATAGCAGTGATTTATTTAAGCTTTTATCACATTCCCAGTGGGTCAGACGTTTACATACACTCAATAAGTATTTGGAAGTATTGCCTTTAAATTTGACATTTTCTATAGGATTGAGGTCACGGCTTTGTGATGGCCACTCCAATAGCTTGACTTCATTGTCATTAAGCCATTTTGTCACAACTTTGGAAGTATGCTTGGGGTCATTGTTCATTTGGAAGACCCATTTGTGACCAAGCTTCAACTTGAGATGTCTTGAGATGTTGCTTCAATATATCCACATCATTTATTTTCCTCATGAAGCCATCTATTTTGTGAAGTGCACCAGTCCCTCCTGCAGCAAAGCACCCCCACAACATGATGCTGCCACCCCTGTGCTTCACGGTTGGGATGGTATTCTTTGGCTTGCAAGCCTCCCCCTTTTTCCTCCAAACATAACAATGGTCATTATGGCCAAATAGTTATATTTTTGTTTCATCAGACCAGGGGACATTTCTCCAAATTGTACAGTCTTTGCCCCCATGTGCAGTTGCAAACCATAGTCTGGCTTTTTTGTGGCGGTTTTGGAGCAGTGGCTTCTTCCTTGCTAAGCGGCCTTTCATTGTATGTCAATATAGGACTCGTTTTACTGTGAATATAGATACTTTTGTACTTGTTTCCTCCAACATCTTCACAAGGTCCTTTGCTGCTGTTCTGGGATTGATTTGCACTTTTCGCATCAAAGTACATTCATCTCTAGGAGACAGAACGCGTCTTCTCCCTGAGCGGATTGACGGCTGCGTGGTCCCATGGTGTCTATACCTGCGTACTATTGTTTGTACAGATGAACGTGGTACCTTCAGGTGTTTGGAAATTGCTACCAAGGATGAACCAGACTTGTGGAGGTCTACAATGTTTTTTCCTGAGGTCTTGGCTGATTTATTTTGATTTTCCGATGGTGTCAAGCAAAGAGGCACTGAGTTTGAAGGTAGGCCTTGAAATGCATCCACCTCCAATTGACTCAAATTATGTCAATTAGCCTATCAGAAACTTCTAAAGCCATGACATCATTTTCTGGAATTTTCCAAGCTGTTTAAAGTACATGTATGTAGTGTATGTAAACTTCTGACCCACTGGAATTGTGATACAGTGAAATAATCTGTCTAAACAATTGTTGGAAAAAGTACTTGTCATGCACAAAGTAGATGTCTTAACCGACTTGCCAAAACTATAGAAATTTGTGGCGTGGTTGAGAAACGAGTTTTAATGACTCCAACCTAAGTGTATGTAATCTTCCGACTACTCTATCACTTGTGAATGATGTCCAGCAAAAGAAACTGCCTTTGTTTTTTGCGTCTTTTCCCGAATCATAGTCGCACACCTCATGTAACCTAGCCCATAGGCATATATTTTGATAAGGTTTGTATCACAAGTAAAGTGGCCAAATAATTTCTTAAAATTGAGCACATTAATCTGCTTTACAAGGGGTGTAGAGCCTAACTGGCATACGTAAGCAGCGTGAGTTTCAAGTTTGGAGAAAATCATTTTTCTATAAAAATACACATTTTATAATGAAAGCATTACATGCATAATCACATTTGCGGTCAGTTTTGATAATGGTGTTTTCCCACTAACGTAACATTCGCCCTTATAGCCTACTACCATGTGCACATTGTTGCGCTTATAATGTAAAGAAATACAATTTTAACCTAAAATGTTCTGATCTGTTGCATCAGCTACATTGTGTAAAAAAAGTTTTTTTTGATGCTAGTGGTTGTATTATCTATTGCATTCCACAATTGTCTCAGACTATGTTTTGGGATATTTATTTCTCACATAGAATGTTGACTTTTGTACAATGGGGGATAGAAGATTGACATAGGTTAGTGATTTTGTTGTTCGTTAGGCCTACTCATCTTGTTGGCTGACAAAGTGAATGTGGACAGTTCTTCCAATATCTTCAATATGCACCTTGGAATTGGGTAAGGACCCACGCAGTTGTGTTCCCCGATGTGTCTGTTTTTCACTTGTAGCCTGTGAGAAAGACCCGATCATGTGATGGAGAGCCATGTGAGTGAGAGGTGCCTAGGAGCATGCAGCACTCAGGGAGAAAGGCACAACGCAGCACTCTCATTCACAATTTATCCAAATCTTGTCTGTATGATATGATTAATGATGATTTTGAAAAAAAGTTTGTAGAACAACTAAATTTACATGAATATCTTTAAATTAAGCATATAGGAGTACCCATTTATTTGTTAACCACTCAACACAGAATAGCCGCATGTGAGCAGTCCCTCACATCGTTTGGAGCTTTGTTCAATTCTATTCTTCATAGGGCACAACGCCCACTGGCCGCCAAAAGCATGGATTTTTAGGGTGCATTACTGCCACAAAGGGGATGCCGCTGTGAAATTTGAGGCATTATCAAGTGCTTGTCAAATTGTGAATGAGAGCCTAATGAAGTGTCTACAACCTGTGCAAGAAACTAAGCAGAACTCTTCAAATCATCATCATCAAACTAAGCAGAACTTTTCAAATCATCATTAGTCATTAGTCATACAGCCTTACAATGAATTAAACATCTAACCATATAGCCCAACGTTTGTAGAACTACATTTACATGAATAACTCTAAATTAAGCATATAGGAGTATCTATTTCTTTGTTAAACGCTCAACACAGAATAGAGCAGTCCCTCAAATCGTTTCGAGCTTGGTTCAATTGTACTCTTCATACTATAAAATAATGCCACGGAATTCTAAGCAAATCTTGTCTGCTAAATTAACTAGTGTAGCCCACAGCCATTTGGCATAGCCTGATCAGGACATAAGGACAACTCAAAGTATGCTATTCTGTTCTTCTGAAATAGACTACATAGCCCTAGTTACTGCACAGGTAAAGATCAGGTAATGTGTTACCGAAAAAGGTGAAAAAATTGTGATATAAATTAATTTCCCTGTAGAGCATATAAAATGGTGTCTGTATAAAACTCACCATAGAAATTATATTTATATTCTAGTAATTTTATGATTGACAATATGAACACTCCCTCCTTCCCCCTCCCCAGGAGACATGCTGCGTCCCCTGCTGCATGGAGAGCGCTACGTGGCCGGCTACGGGCTGCAGACGGGAGAGATCCACACCCTGATGTACAACAACCACCCATACCGGGCCTTCCCCGTGCTCCTGCTAGACACTGTGCCCTGGTACCTGCGCCTCTACATCCACACGCTCACTGTCACCAGCAAGGGCCGTGACAACAAACCCAGTGAGTACTTTAGTCCCGCTGTTCACCTGCTGACTCTGTTCCACCTAAGCCTGATATAAATGGCAGCTACCTATTGATAGCAGTTGAGGGAAAGGCCATTTCTTCCCACATGGGGGAGCGCATGCTTCAGTATCATAAAGCCTCATGCAGCCACAAAATGTGCCTGACCTAAAATGTTATATTTTGAAGAGAACTTGACAAAGCGAAAACAGGTTTTTGACATTTTTAGATATGTCTTAAAAATAAAGAACATACCGTACCTTATTTACGTAAGTATTCAGACCCTTTGCTATCAGACTCTAAATGAATCTCAGATGCATCCTTTTTCCATTTATCATTCCTGCGATGTTTCTACAACTTGATTGGCGTCCATCTGTGGTAAATTCAATTAATTTGAAAAGGCACACACCTGTCTATATAAGGTCCCACAATTGACAGTGCATGTCAGAGCAAAAACCAAGCCATGAGGTGAAACTAATTGTCCACAGATCTCCAAAACAGGATTTTGTTGAAGCACAGATCTGGGGAAGTGTACCAACGAATATCTGCAGCATTTAAGGTTCCCAAGAACACAGTGGCCTCCTTCGTTCTTAAATGGCAGAAGTATGGAACCACCAAGACCCTTCCTAGAGCTGGCCGGACGGCCAAACTGAGCAATCGGGAGAAGTACCCGATGGTCCCTCTGACAAATCTCCATAGTTCTTCTGTGGACATGGGAGAACCTTCCAGAAGGACAACCATCTCTGTAGCACTCCACTAATCAGGGCTTTATGGTTCAGTGGCCAGACGGAAGCCACTCCTCAGTAAAAGGCACATGACAGCCCGCTTGGAGTTTGCCAAAAGGCCCCTAAAGGACTCTTTAGCCTGAATGCGTCACGTCTGGAGGAAACCTGGCACCATCCTTATGGTAAAACATGGTGGCGGCTGCATCATGCTGTGGGGATGCTTTTCAGCGGCAGGGACTGGGAGACTAGTCCGGATCGAGGGAAAGATAAACAGCGCAAAGTACAGAAAGATCCTTGATGAAAACCTGCTCCAGAGCACTGGGGCGAAGGTTCACCTTCCGACAAGACAATGACTCTAAGAACACAGCCAAGAAAAACGTAGGAGTGGCTTCGGGACAAGTCTCTGAATAACATCTTTGAGTGGCACAGCCAGAGCTCGGACTTGAACCCGATTGGACATCTCTGGAGAGACCTGAAAATAGCTGTGCAGCAACGTTCCCCATCCAACCTGACAGAGCTTGAGAGGATCTGCAGAGCAGAATGGGAGAAACTCCCCAAATACAGGTGCGCCAAGCTTGTAGCGTCATACCCAAGAAGACTGGTCTGTAATCGCTGCCAAAGGTGCTTCAACAAGTAACTGAGTATAGGGTCTGAATACTTATGTAAATGTGATATTTAAAAAAAAAAAAAAACTGTTCGCTAAGGGTTGTGTGTTTGTAGATTGAGGGAACATTTATTTAATTTTTTTTTTAATAAGGCTGTAACGTAACAAAATCTGGAAAAAGTCAAGGGGTCTGAATACTTTTCGAAAGCACTGTAGTATCAATGAATTAATCAATGTTGGTATTATTTTCTCCTTCATGGCATGAAGAGTGCAATAGCTCAAACTGAAGAGGATTTATATGAGAAGATTGATTGGATTCTTTCTCTCGATGATATGTTTCACACCTTTTCAATTCAGACTCAAAGTAGGAACTTCATTATCATAATGTGGGATGGGTATACAGTTGAAGTCGGAAGTTTACATAGTTATGTTGGAGTCATTAAGTCGTTTTTCAACCACTCCACAAATTTCTTGTTAACTATAGCTTTGGCAAGTCGGTTAGGACATCTACTTCGTGCATGACACAAGTAATTTTTCCAACAATTGTTTACAGACAGATTATTTCACTTATAATTGACTGTATGACAATTCCAGTGGGTCCAAAGTTTACATAGACTAAGTTGATTGTGCTTTTAAACAGCTTGGGAAATTACAGAAAATGATGTCATGGCTTTAGAAGCTTCTGATAGGCTAATTGACATCATTTTAGTCAATGAGTTGTACCTGTGGACCTATTTCAAGGCCTACCTTCAAACTCAGTGCCTCTTTGCTTGACATCATGGGAAAATCAAAAGAAATCAGCCAAGACCTCAGGAAAAACATTGTAGACCTCCACAAGTCTGGTTCATCCTTGGGATCAATTTCCAAACGCCTGAAGGTGCCACGTTCATCTGTACAAACAATAGTACGCAAGTATAAACACCATGGCACCACACAACCTTCATGGAGCTCAGGAAGGAGACGCGTTCTGTCTCCTAGAGACTTTGGTGCGAAAAGTGCAAATCAATCCCAGAACAACAGCAAAGGACCTTGTGAAGATGCTGGAACAAACCGGCACAAAAGTATCTATATCGACATATCCTGAAAGTCCGCTCAGCAAAGAAGAAGGCACTGCGCCAAAACGGCCGTAAAAAAAGCCAGACTAACTGCACATGGAGACAAAGATCGTACTTTTTGGAGAAATGTCCTCTGTTCTGATGAAACAAAAATAGAACTGTTTGGCCATAATGACCATTGTTATGTTTGGAGGAAAAAGGGGGAGGCTTGCAAGCTGAAGAACACCATCCCAACCGTGAAGCACGTGGGTGGCAGCATCATGTTGTGGGGGTGCTTTGCTGCAGGAGGGACTGGTGCACTTCACATAATAGATGGCATCATGAGGAACGGAAATTATGTGGATATATTGAAGCAACATCTCAAGACATCAGTTTGGATGTTAAAGCTTGGTCGCAAATAGGTTTCCAAATGGAAAAGGACCCCAAGCATACTTCCAAGGTTGTGGCAAAATGGCTTAATGACAACAAAGTCAAGCTATTGGAGTGGCCATTACAAAGCCCTGACCTCAATCCTATATTAAATTTGTGGGCAGAACTGAAAAAGCCTGTGCGAGCAAGGATGCCTACCAACCTACACCAGCTGTCAGGAGGATTGGGACAAAATTCACCCAATTTATTGTGGAAAGCTTGTGGAAGACTTACCTGAAACATTTGACCCAAGTTAAACAATTTAAAGGCAATGCTGCCAAATACTAATTGAGTGTATGTAAACTTCTGACCCACTGGGAATGTGATGAAAGAAATAAAAGCTGTAAATCATTCTCTCTACTATTATTCTGACATTTCACATTCTTAAAATAAAGTGGTGATCCCAACTGACCTAAGACAGGGAATTTTTACTATGATTAAATGTCAGGAATTGTGAAACACTGCATTTAAATGTATTTGGCTAAGGTGTATGTAAACTTCCGACTTCAATTGTATGGTCTTCTCTATTCGCAACAGAAAATTGACAGTCAAATGATTTGGCGTAAATAAAAGCAAGCGTATGACATGTGAAAGCTTAATTACAATATTAGTGGGAATGGAATATAATTGGATAATTACAGGAAAGTTCAGATTGATGCAGCGTCTGGATCGCTATTTCTAAGATCAATATGGACAATGCTCTGTGCTTGAAGTTGAATAGGTACTTTACTAACAAGGGGGCTTTGTTAGAGCACTATTTAAGAAATGAGAGAGAGGCTTACCGGTTTGACAGATGCAATTATGTCATCCATATATTTTTGTCGATAGGCCTATAGCTATTTCCTCCCATTCTGTCATTATGCACTCCTGTGTCGGACTCGGGCCTCAAGTCTGGGGTGGAAAATGTACTTCTGAAAGTACCATGCTTAGATTCATAATGACATTTCAGATTGATTTCTTTGCAAACAGCGATAGTTTAGTTCCAAACAAGAAACACTAGTTTTGCTTTGGAGAAACACTTAATATTTAATTTATTTGTATGTAGGCTTATTAACATAGTTATTGGTGATTCTACCACTGTAATCAGATCTTCATTTTTATATTTTCAATAAATTAGCCCACTAACCACATGTTAATTGTGTAGTTTAAACTATTGTGTAGGGCTTTGAATTGGGCAGCTAGTAGGCTATTTGCTAATAGGCTAATTATGTTCAGCCCACAGACAAGCTCAGGAACAAATTGGCTGGAGGCCAAACCTAGCTGTATATTGTAAATTCAACCATCATTCAGATCATTTAATTGTGTGGATATAGGCCTAGTACTAAACTTGAAGAACTTGTGGTTTGTCTCTGAAATTGTAGTTGCTCACCAGTGCTATTTTTATTGCTATATAGCACTGGTCCTCTTACATTTAAATTCCAGGTTGCATATCACAATATTTAAGCGCATATCGGATGGTCTGCTCTGCCCGTAAGTCACACCAAGCATAGGGTCACTTTTTTTTGCATTTTTTTTACCCTGCTCTGTGTATTCAATGTATTCCATTTAAAATGTGGCTCCCAGTGTGGCTAGTTCCAGGGCTATTATGACACATCTGACAGTTCCTTCTCTATATGTTCCTAGGGCAAGTGCAGGGGGGTTGCCTAGCAACACATGCCTCGGCGGGAGACGAGGTCTGCATATTCCCATGATTTGTGAATCTATCCGGACAGTACAGCTAGCGGGACAACTAAAATGGCTTTTAAAAAATACGATGACATCTAATAGGGAGAAGTAGCTAACAAAATAACTACGTTATGGTATGCACTTATAAACTATTTACATAATAGAAATTTGTGTACACAATTCTTACTTACCTACTGTTTTATATTGATAATTTTATGCGAGAAGTTTTTCTTTAAGCTGTTGGGTTTCTCACCTCTGCTACACCTATATATTATGTTACTGTCACTATTAGGGCTGTGACGGTATTTGTATAACCATGTAATCAATGATATGGGATGATTGTTGTTTTAAAATCAACTTCATATTAGAGTCGGCAAACTTTACTCAAAAGCAGCAAATTAAAAGGAAGCCTGTTTTACGTCTAAACTCTGATATAAGGAGAGATAGCATGAGGAAAAACCCAGCTATAAAAAAAATGATTGGTGCAGTTGAGTCTGTTTCCACGTTAACATGGACTCTTTACAACATGTTTAAACTTGGCTGCTCCTTGGTTCAGCAAGCAAACAAATCTTCAGTTGCCTGGGCTATGCATAGGAGAATAATATATCTATATCTCTCTCTCACACACACACACACAGACAGTCATGGCCAAAAGATTTGAGAATGACACATATTCATTTTCACAAAGTCTGCTGCCTCAGTTTGTATGATGGCAATTTGAATATACTCCAGAATGTTATGAAGAGTGATCAGATTAATTGCAAAGTCCCTTTTTTCCATGCAAATGAGCTGTATCCCCCCAAAAAACATTTCCACTGCATTTCCTCCCTGCCTCAAAAGGACCAGCTGACATGTCAGTGATGCTCTCGTTAACACAGGTGTGAGTGTTGACGAGGACAAGGCTGGCGATCACTCTGTCATGCTGATTGAGTTCGAATAACAGACTGGAAGCTTCAAAAGGAGGGTGGAGCTTGGAATCATTGTTCTTCCTCTGTCAAATATGGTTACTTGCAAGGAAACACGTGCCGTCATCATTGCTTTGCACAAAAAGGGCTTCACAGGCAAGGATATTGCTGCCAGTAAGATTATACCTAAATCAACCATTTATCGGATAGTCAAGAACTACAAGGAGAGTGGTTCAATTGTTGTCAAGAAGGCTTCAGGGCGCCAAAGAAAGTCCAGCAAGCGCCAGGACCGTCTCCTAAATTTGATTCAGCTGCGGGATCGGTGCACCACCAGTACAAAGCTTGCTCATGAATGGCAGCAGGCAGGTGTGAGTGCATCTGCACGCACAGTGAGGCAAAGACTTTTGGAGGATGGCCTGCAAGAAGGGCAGCAAAAAAGCCACTTCTCTCCAGGAAAAACAACAGGGACAGACTGATATTCTGCAAAAGGTACAGGAATTGGACTGCTGGGGTAAAGTCATTTTCTCTGATGAATCCCCTTTCCGATTGTTTGGGTCATCTGGAAAAAATCTTGTCCGGAGAAGACAAGGTGAGCGCTACCATCAGTCCTGTGTCATGCCAACAGTAAAGCATCCTGAGACCATTCATGTGTGGGGTTGCTTCTCAGCCAAGGGAGTGGGCTCACTCACAATTTTGCCTAAGAACACAAAGAATGGTACCAACACACCCTCCGAGAGCAACTTCTCCCAACCATCCAGGAATAGTTTGGTGACAAACAATGCCTTTTCCAGCATGATGGCGCACCTTGCCATAAGGCGAAAGTGATAACTAAGTGGCTCAGGGAACAAAGCATCAATATTTTGGGTCCATGGCCAGGAAACTCCCCAGACCTTAATCCCATTGAGAACTTGTGATCAATCCTCTAGAGGTGGGTGGTCAAAAAAAAAAACACAAATTCTGACAAACTCCAAGCATTGATTATGCAAGAATGGGCTGCCATCAGTCAGGATGTGGCCCAAAAGTTAATTGACAGCATGCCAGGGTGGATTGCAGAGGTCTTAAAAAAACAAGGGTCAGCACTGCAAATATAGACTCTTGTCAATAACAGCCTTTGACACTTATGAAATGCTTGTAATTATACTTCAGTGTTCCATAGTAACATCTGACAAAAATATCTAGACACTGAAGCAACAAACTTTGTGAAAATTTATATTTGTGTCATTCTCAAAACTTTTGGCCACGACTGTACACATATGTACAGTGGCAAGAAAGAGTATGTGAACCCTTTGGAATTACCTGGACTTCAGCATAAATTGGTCATAAAATTTGATCTTATCTTCATCTAAGTCACAACAATGGGCAGTCTGCTTAAACTAATAACACACAAACAATTATACATTTTCATGTCTTTATTGAACACACCGTGTAAACATTCACAAAGCAGGGTTGGAAAAGTATGTGAACCCTTGGATGTAATAACTGGTTGACGCTCTTTTGGCAGCAATAACCTCAACCAAACGTTTTCTATAGTTGTGGATCAGACCTGCACAACGGTCAGGAGGAATTTTGGACCATGCTTCTTTCTAAAATTGTTTCAGTTTAGCAATACTCTCAGGATGTCTGGTGTGAACCGCTCTCTATGTCATGCCACAGCATCTCGATATGTGTTTAGGTCAGGACACTGACTGGGCCACTCCAGAAGGTGTGTTTTCTTCTTTTGAAGCCATTCTGTTGTTGATTTACTTCTATGTTTTGGGTTGTTGTCTTGTTGCATCACCCAACTTCTGTTGAGCCTCAGTTGGTGGACAGATGGCCTTATATTCTCCTGCGAAATGTCATCCAGATGCTCTTTTGCGAACTTCAGACGTGCAGCAATGTTTTTTTGGACAGCAGTGGCTTCTTCCGTTGTGACCTCCCATGAACACCATTCTTGTTTAGTGTTTTACATATCGTAGACTCGTCAACAGATGTTAGCATGTTCCAGAGATTTCTGTAAGAGATTTCTGAAAGGCTTTTAGATATACTTTTGTAACCCTTTCCAGCTTTATGCAAGTCAACAATTCTTAATCTTGGGTTTTCTGAAATCTCTTTTGTTCGGGGGATGGTTCACATCAGGCAATGCTTCTTGTGAATAGCAAACTCTAATTTTGTGAGGTTTTTTTTATAAGGCAGGGCAGCTCTAACCAACATCTCCAATCTTGTCTCAATGATTGTACTCCAGGTTAGCTGACTCCTGACTCCAGTTAGCTTTTGGAGAAGTCATTAGCCTAGGGGTTCATATACTTTTTCCAACTATATAATGATTGCTATTTGACCAATTTTTATGATGGTGACTTCAGTCATTTGACTGACAAAACCTCCATCCAAAATGCCATGACCTTCACATTTGGGGCGGCAGGTAGCCTGGTGGTTAGCACGTTGGGCCAGTAACCGAAGGGTTGCTGGATCGAATCCCCAAGCTGTCATTCTGCTCCTGAACAAGGCAGTTAAGTTAACCCACTGTTCCCGGTTAGGCCGTCATTGTAAATATTAATTTGTTCTTAAATGACTTGCCTAGTTAAATAAAGGTTAAAAAATACATAACAGCCCTAGTCGTCATTTTACTTGTCTTTCATTGTTGTGAGTAAATAAATACAATTTATCTTACTCCCCTCTTTTCTACCTAGGCTACATTCACTACCAGCCGTCCAAGGACCGCCTTCGGCCCCACCTGCTCGAGATGCTGGTCCAGCTGCCCCCTAACTCTGTGACCGAGGTGACCATGCAGTTTGAGAGGGCACTCCTCAAGTGGACCGAGTACACCCCCGACCCCAACCATGGCTTCTACGTCGGGTACCCTTTGACTTTGATTCATGTTCACTTTTTACAGAAACTGAAAAAGGGCAATGCTATGGGTGAAGTTCTGTACTCTATCTGTCTCTGTCTAATGAAATGCAAACTGTGATGGAAATTTTAGGTATAAATACATTTTTTAATGTTTGCCTAGTGCTGTCAGTTTTATAAGTGCCCTTTTCTCTTGTCTTGCTCCAATTCTGATTGGGGGCATTGCTGAAATTGAGATACTACTTGCTTGTAGTCTCTCAATGTTCAGGTTTGCAGTAGAAGATATTTGATTAAATGTTGTCCCTCGCTTCAGGTCTTCTGTTATCAGCGCTCTCGTGCCCAGTGTCGTTGCCATGGATACCAACAGCACTCGGGAATGCCCACTTTTCAGCAGCTTGTGAGTAATGAGGCTGTTTTTTTAAGTAGTGTTTGAGCACTTACGTAGTAGTTATCTTAAATGTGTTAGTTTATCACCTGAGGTAATGCAATTTGAATGCATCTCAAGGAAATTACACCAAATAAAATCCTATTTTAAAAGTAGTGTACTATTCCTCAATTCCATTGATTTGAAATGGAATTGACCCCTAACTCTCATACAGTGGTTCCTCCTTTAAAAGTTGCGAGCTTACACCGCGGGACTTAGAGGTACACCTTCATTGCTCCAGACCACCACAAGGGCGAGTTAAAGCACTCATTATGTGTTTGGGTCCCAAGGTTTTGATATGACCAATCATATCGTTATGTTTGGAGGAAAAAGGGGGAGGCTTGCAACCCGAGGAACACCATCCCAACCGTGAAGCATGGGGGTGGCAGCATCATGTTGTGGGGGTGCTTTGCTGCAGGAGGGACGGGTGCACTTCACAAAATAGATGGCGTCATGAGGTAGGAAAATTATGTGGATATATTGAAGCAACATCTCAAGACATCAGTCAGGAAGTTAAAGCTTGGTCGCTAATGGGTCTTCCAAATGGACAATGACCCTAAGCATACTTCCAAAGTTGTGCAAAAATGGCTTAAGGACAACAAATTCAAGCTATTGGAGTGGCCATCACAAAGCCCTGACCTCAATCCTATAGAACATTGTGGGCAGCTCTGTCAGGTGAATTTTGGCCCATCCCTCCTAACTTATTGTGGGACGCTTGTGGAAGGCTACCCAAAACATTTGACCCCAAGTTAAACAATTTGAAGGCAATGCTACCAAATACGAATTGAGTGTATGTACATTTCTGACCCACTGGGAATGTGATGAAAGAAATAAAAGCTGAAATTAATCATTCTCTCTAAAATTATTCTGACATTTCACATTCTTAAAATAAAATGGTGATCCTACCTGACCTAAAACAGTGAATTTTTACCAGGATTAAATGTCAGGAATTGTGAAACTGAGTTTAAATGTATTTAGCTAAGGTGTATGTAAACTTCCGACTTCAACTGTAAATATGTATGTATGTATGTATGTATGTATGTATGTATAACATTTCTTATCGAGCCGTGATGCTTGCAGATTAGATTGCCTTTGACGATCACTCATCTTCCTTCATCAGTGAGTCAATGGCTTGAATAGTCATTGACTCACTCACTCACGCGTTGAAAAAGAACAGGATGGAGTCACAATCCATGCCAGCCACACCTGTGTGCTCAGGAACTCCACCTCCTACAGGAAGAGTCAATATACAGTACGTGGCGGGTTCGTCAGGTTTTCGGTTCACCCTGACATTTCCATTCCTCTTCTGACAACAGAACTTGGCCAACTGCTCACCAGGCACAGCAAGGGATACCCGGACTGTTCTGCTATTCCAAGGATGTGTAACCGAAAAGATACCACGTGTGGGCACAGAATACAGTACATAGCCTTCCCCCTGTGGGCCTCTATTTCAGCATTGTTTCGCGCTGCTCTGAGACAAGCATGGAGAAACGAAAATTTCAAATATTCCATTATATGTGTTGACTGAATATAAGTAAGTGATGTCTGCTAAATAATCAAGTTAGGTTTCTCCAGAAATAAATAATTCTAAATAACTGGCTTTATTTACAAATTAGTGAGAATGTCTCACCCCATGTTCAAGAATGGCCTTTTTCTCACTCATGCTGGGTTAAATGAAAACGAAATCTCCAAAATATTTGTACTTTTAAAACAGAGATTTCTTATTATTATTAATTCATTTATAATGATATAAAAGCCCCTTTAGATATTCTCACAGATCCTAACGGAAAATGCCCCTTAGATATTAATATAGAGTCCTCAAATCCTCTAAATGTAATTATTGGCTGAAAGTCACATCATTGAAAACATATTTTAAAATTCATTGTTGGTCTTATTTATTTAAAGAGCATATTGAAGTTAGAAGCAAAAGCCTACAACTATTTTAGTACTGTTTCGGCTGCTCTGAGACAAGCACAACACAGAGATTCTTTAGCTAAATAGCCCTGTACTGAACTGCCGGACATCACGTTGTGCAGTGTAGAGGTCGACTGATTTAATCGGAATGGCCGATTTTAATTAGGGCCGATTTTAAGTTTTAATAGCAATCGTTAATCTGCATTTTGGGGCACCGATTATGGCCGATTGCATTGCACACCACGAGGAGACTGCGTGGCAGGCTGACTACCTGTTATGCGAGTGCAGCAAGGAGCCAAGATAAAGTGGTAGCTAGCATTTAAACTTATTAAAAAACAATTCATCTCAACATAATCACTAGTTCACTACACATGGTTGATGATATTACTAGTTTATCTAGATGGTCTTGCGTTGCATATAATTGATGCAGTGCCTCTTAATTTATCATTGAATCACAGTCTACTATGCCAAACGGGTGATTTAACAAGCTCATTCGTGAAAAAAGCACTGTCGTTGCAACAATGTGTACCTAACCATAAATATCAATGCCTTTCTTAAAATCAATACACAAGTATATATTTTTAAACGTGCATATTTAGTTAATATTGCCTGCTAACATGGATTTCTTTTAACTTGGGAAATTGTGTCACTTCTCTTGCGTTCTGTGCAAGCGGAGTCAGGGTATGTGCAGCAGAATTGTACATAATTATGACATAACATTGAAGGTTGTGCAATGTAACAGCAATATTTAGACAAATAAACGTTTTGTTTTCTAAATGATTTTACCATATTACTTACCTAAGGCTTGTATTTCTGTGTGTTATTATATTATAATTAAGTCTATGATTTGATAGAGCATTATGACTGAGCGTTGGTAGGCAGCAGCAGGCTCGTAAGCATTCATTCAAACAACACTTTCCTGCATTTACCAGCAGGTCTTCGCTGTGCTTCAAGTATTGCATTGTTTATGACTTCAAGCCTATCAACTCCCGAGATTAAGCTGGTAATACTCAAGTACCTATTAGAACATCCAATATTCAAAGGTATATGAAATACAAATGGTATAGAAAGAAATAGTCCTATAATAACTACAACCTAAAACTTCTTACCTGGTAATATTGAAGACTCGCTTTTTTACATGGCACATATTGCACTTTTACTTCTCCAACACTTTGTTTTTGCATTATTTAAACCAAATTGAACATGTTTCATTATTTATTTGAGACTAAATTGATTTTATTGATGTATTATATTAAGTTAAAATAAGTGTTCATTCAGTATTGTTGTATTTTATATATATACAATTTGCCGATTTTTTTAAATCTGTAACTGCTTTTTTTTGGTCCTCCAATAATCGGTATCGGTGTTGAAAAATCATAATCGGTCGACCTCTAGCTACAGTGCCATATTTTCTGTTCCATCCTAACAGTTTTTCATTGAATAGAAACACCATCATTTTAATCAAATGAATTAAGCAAGTACCAGTCAAAAGTTTGGACAAACCTACTTATTCAAGGATTTTTCTATATTTTTACTATTTTCTACATTGTAGAATAATAGTGAAGACATCACAACTGTAGCAGGTGTAGCCCATCATGCCAATGTTTCCTATTAGCAGGACAATATACTTTTTATAACCCCGCTACTGGTGTGAAAATCCCCCAACTTGCAATGTATTTGATGCTTAAAACCTCTTGCAGCTCCCCCCCTACTTTGTGCAATTTCCACCTGAAGACATACCCAAATCTAACAGCCTGTAGCTCAGGCTGGCCAAATTGTTGAAGGTATACATTTTGAAACAAATAACTATATACAAAATACCAAAATGGTATTCTAACACACACCCCCAAAAAAATTGAGGGATTTTTTTTTTTTTTTTTTAAACAATCATTATTGATTTAAAAAATATATATATACATTTACAAAATAACATGGGTAACTATTTACACACTTTCAATATTTGGAAGACCCTCAGTCCTCTAACAAATCAAATATATTTATATAGCCCCAGCCTAAAACCCCAAACAGCAAGCAATGCAGGTGTAGAAGCACGGTGGCTAGGAAAAACTCCCTAGAGAGGCAAAAACCTAGGAAGAAACCTAGAGAGGAACCAGGCTATGAGGGGTGGCCAGTCCTCTTCTGGCTGTGCCGGGTGGAGATCAGTGGTTGTAGAGGGTGCAACAGGAAAGCACCTCGAGTAAAAATGAACAGTTTAGGGTTCCCTAGCCGCAGGCAGAACAGTTGAAACTGGAACAGCGGCAAGGCCAGGTGGACTGGGGACAGCAAGGAGTCATCATGCCAGTTAGTCCTGACACATGGTCCTAGGGCTCAGGTCCTCCGAGAGAGAGAGAGAAAGAGAGAATTAGAGAGAGCATACTTAAATTCACACAGGACACCGGATAATTCGGAGTCAGTGTCACTGTGAAAGAAAATGTTCAGTTAGAATAGTTTCACATATGAGCCCTGTATCAACAGGTATAATAAACAGATACATATAGAGAGTTGAAGGTTGAATATATTATTATATTATTATTACCTGCTAGATCTACTGTCTATTTTATATTTTGACATTTCAGCTAGATCTACTGTCTTTATTATATTACAACAGACCAGCTGTATCTACTGTCTCCATTTCACTTTGGCCATTGATGTGGTCCTGCCCTCTCCTCAACAGCCTTAAATAGGCTATTTCATGTGGGTTGGGGTAGGGCGGCAGACACACGCATCTCACATTTCATAACATTAAATGTTTATATATTGCTTCTAAAATAAATAATCACAAATATTATTTTATATTATTCATTTCAAACAAGGTCATTAGCATGATAAGAACTTACCAGTCCAAAATGATGTCCTCTCCCGTTCAAAAGATATTCCTCCACAATCGCTAAATGAAGCGTCCTACAACAATCTCTCTCAACTTCCCAATCAATTTATTCTAAAGTTGTGTGTACATCTGTATATCTAGACTTGACTTAGTCGCTATAATGATTGATATATAAACAGCTGAATCTGCGCGTTCACCAAACAATGCAATGCGTAATATGTGTTTCTCCTTCCGGTATGAAAATTCAATAGCGCATGACTCTCTTTACGCTGGAGCTTACTACATGGGTTGGTCTTGCAACACATAAACATGGCGTATTGCCGTTTAGCTCAGCTCATTGGCTATCTACCCAGCTAGATTTCAAGACGATCAGTGGTCATTGGGTTAAAAGACAGTCAATCAACGAAACAGCGGGCAAATCATTGGTGCACAATGATGTCATTACTTGTCTTCAAATCAGTTTCTTTCAGTCAATACGTCCTGCGAAATGGCCCATCACGTTTGATTGTGTTACAAACAAACCAGTTGATTGCAGTGAAACCAAACATGACTGGAAAAGTCACTTTCTGTGTGGGTGATTTACCTGGAATGTGTCGTCGTCAAATGGAATGAGACGGAATTCACTACACAAGCGGTTCACAAAATGTTTCGTGTTAGGCTATAAAAACTGATTTTATCAAACAAAAGATAATTAATTGTGTAGCTATGAGCATTGGAATTGCAAACAGGCAAAGATCGTCAAAGGTAAACAATTTATTTTAATGCAGTTTGTGATTATGTTACCCCTGTGCTGGTTAAAAAAAAAAAATTATGGGGCTCTATGCTCAGATAATCGCATCGTATTCTTTCGCAGTAAATCCTTTTTTGAATCTGACAACACAGTTGAATTAGCAAGATTCTAGGCTTTCGATACATGGGAGACACTTGTATTTTCATAAATGTTTAATATGACTCGAGGTAAAGTACTCTAAAGTGTTACATTTCTTACTCAAAACAGCAGTACATTATTTGTTCATCAACATCTTTATGCTTTCATTAATAAAATAAAATAACAAGAAAAAAGTACATTCAAATGTGGATGTTTATATTTCACTTAATATCCATTTGGGTCTTGGTTAGACAAGAATTAGAAAATGAGGGTGCAGAAATGTTATGCTCTTAGTGTAACCCTTTTTTAACTAGGCAAGTCATTTATGAACAAATTCTTATTTACAAGGACAGTCTACTCCTTCCTCGTAAATAGCCCAATACTGTACTGTCAACGTTCATTTTCTGTTCCAGCAAGTACCAGTCAAAGGTTTGGACACACCTACTCATTCCAGGATTGTTCTATATTTTTTACTGTTTTCTACATTTTAGAATAGCAGTGAAGACATCTTGATTCCATATGTGTTATTTCATAGTTGTGAACAAATTTCTATTTACAGAGACAGCATACTCCTTCCTCCCCAACATGGATTTGAACCCCGGTCTCACGCGTGCCTTGCATTCTGTAGTACAGACATGGCCTGCTCTCCCTTATGTAAGGAATTGGGCACATTCCAATGTTTACTACAGTATGTAGGCACAGTAGCCTAATAAACAAATAAACACATTTCGTTAATAAAATAATGATAAAAAAATAATTTTTCAAATGCAGAAGTTGATTTAGTTATGGGTCCATAACAAGTTACTATGGGAATAAATATCACTGATTTACAGAAATATTGGAACAAAGTTGTCTAATGAAGGCAAACCATTTAGAATCCTCCAATCCTATAGCCTACTCCCGACCGTCATGTTTTACAACGCCATATTTTCCATTCCATTCTAACGGAAACCCTGAGGGTTTCGTTTTTCATTTTTTCTCTGAATAGAAACACCATAATATTAATCAAATAAATTTAAGCCAAATTTCTTAATCAATCCCATATTGTATGTTATTACAAAAAAGGTTTTAAATTATCTGGTAATGCCAATAAGGAATACTATCAAATGCTTCTCAAAGATGCCATCTGGGGATCAAACTAGCAATAACTTGCAGTAACAGAAAAAATGGCTGAGAATTAAATGATGTGCCACAGAATGCTGCGGCAGCACACAAGGTGTACTCCAGTATGACGCAACTTTTAAAGGAGGAACCACTGTAGGTTATTGTAATAAGACATTTAATTTGCATAGGACTTTTCTTTACAGAGGAATCTCACTAGCTCTACATTGACAAAAATAAAGGCATTCAATTTTAAATATTAAAAACACATTTTTTACATTAAACATACCTCATCTTGTCTTTCTTCACAGTTTCCCCTGTAAAGAGGAGTCCAGTTACTTCATGCGGGTCTACACGGAGCCCTTGCTGGTGAACCTGCCCACCCCTGACTTCAGCATGCCCTACAATGTCATCTGCCTCACTTGCACCGTGGTGGCCGTGGGTTACGGTTCCCTCTACAATCTCTTGACCCGCACCTTCCAGGTGGAGGAGCCCAGTCCGGGCCTGGCCAAACGCCTAGCCAACATCATCCGCAGGCTACGGGGTGTGCCACTGCTGTGATGAGCCAAAATGCTAACTTAAACAACAACAACAGCAGAGGTCGGTGGCTACATCACTTGGGAACTATGAATGTAAGTTTCAAGAAGATAACGCTTTAAGTGCTGGAAGCTTCGACAAAGAAAATAAATTACTCTTTAAGTTTGTTTCGTGAATGATAAAGGAGTTGATGAACAATGAAGTCTCTAATGAAGTGTCATGGATTCGATGGACGTTAAAGGCTTTTTCTTGCCCGTGAGAAGCAAAAAGGGTGGCCTTTCTTGAGTGCACTACTACTGCTGTTGGTCTAGTTAAACAGAGAATAATGTATTTTTCATGTTTAAGGCAGGAACCAAAGTGTTTGCTCCAGGGTTTCAGTGGGGACAGATGGCTGCAAGAATCACAGCAAGCTCATATTGGTTCCTGGAAAAAGTAATTGTCTGTTATAGATCACTAGGAAGCCATTGCTCTGAGATCTGGGGCCGTACGTATCAAGCGTCTCGGAGTATGAGTGCTGATCTAGGATCGTTGTGTTCTAGAAAACAACTGGTCCTAAATCAGCACTCCTTCTCTGAGACGTTTGGTAAATTTCGTCTCCAGATTAATCTCTTAAATCTTTCCTGAGATAAATAAGATTTGTGTTTTTAGTTGATGTTGAAATGCTAAATGCACTGACTTACAGAACTTTCATAAACAGTTGTCTTTTGTTTTGATACGTGGGATTTCGTATCACATTTGTTCATTAATCATAGAACCAGTCAAAACGTTTGCACTTGTAGAAAACCCCAAAATCTCTACAGGAAACGACTGTTGATTTTAACTTGCGTTTGTCCAAATTTCTGTTTGAAGTTGTAGTGTTCTCTAATTGGCATTACCTTTTGGTAAGCCTTTGTAGCACAAATACCCAACAGACAACATTTAAAACGATGAGTTTGCCATGCATTTCTATTAGGAACTTGACTAAGGCTAAGCACCCTCCATGCATTTACTTTTTAACACTGCTCGTTCTTTGTATATTAAACTGTGCTTGATAGATTAATTTTACTGAACAACATTCAAATGTGTGAACATATATTGGGTAACCTTGGGTATATAAAAAAATAATACATCTATAAAACTGGTCAACTGACCAAACATTTGTCATTTTTGTTTTAATCCAATGGCTTTAAGGCAAGGCACCACATCCTAATAAGGTACATCCCCCCCCCCCTTATTCATATCACAATTTTACCAGTTGAATGTAGACACAAACATAATACTTTTTGTATTACAACTTTCCTGAAATGTTGTATTAAAATATGCAAATGAGGCTCTCAATAAATATGTCTACATTTGCATATACTGCAAATCTGTTTTTCTGGACACTGGATGAAGTCAGCCTAAATTATTTGGTGTAATTTTGTTAAGACACTCCAGGATATTTATCCACGTGTTGTGGATAAATATTGTTTTAATCTTTCTATCTGTGAAATACTAAAGTCACATATGTAAAAATGTATTTTAGGTGCGTTTTTTTTTTTTTTTAAGAAAATGTGATCTAGAATAAAACATTTACAACATATGAACAATTCCCTCTACACAAGTCTGGAGAATATATCTAAGGATAACCACACAAAATTTGGTGAATGCAGAAGCTTCTGAAGCTGAGAAAAAAACATGTTTTCATGTGGGAAGGTCTGACTTTTGGGAAATGGCAGTTAAAGAGCAGTACAAGGAATTTATCTTAGCAAATGCAAAACACCTAATTAGACCCAATCGCAATCTCTTCAAAGTTAGTTATTACATATAGTCCAGATTGTAACTTTCTCTACGAAATGGGTTTTTAATAGCCTGACGACTCAAACTGAGTTCTGGTCTTCCGCTGCTCAATTGTTCCCTACATACAATCTGAGACTGCAATCATTGAAGTTGTTTTGGGTGATGTCAAAATGAGGGAGGGGTGTTGTACAAAGCAAAGTCATTAGTGATTGAATTGTCTCTAACCAATCACAGTATCAAAGCCAATGATGCATTTTCAAACTTAGCTTTACCCACGTGTGTTCTGCTCTGGCCCAACCCATCGTTTTTTGGGACCAATTAGATGGTCTAGAATATATTTCCGTGTAACGTTTTGCCGGAGCAAGTGGTTTAGGTAGCCAGGCAAGGCTTTTGAATGATGTATTACTAAATGTAGTAAGCTTCGATATTATGGATTTATGTCCATTTGAATGACGGTAGTATGATAAACTAAATCAAATAAACATTCACATCAAGTTTTGACATTTTTATGTTTACTTTTTGAAATAACTAATTTAGGGACAAAAATACCCAAATTCTAAATCGATAAGTAGATGCAAACAAAGTAAGTTAATCCTGTGGTGCCTCGCCTTAAAAGAAGAAATACATGGAGGCTTATAGAGGGGCCATGTGAATCTCAATTGTCTCAGACTAGGATCAGGTCACTCCTGTCCATATAATATTATCCATTATGATCCAAGTCAAAACTCATTCTAGATCAGCACTCCTACTTTCGGTTGATACATACAGCCCTGTATCATTGAAAATTGAATTGTGCCCTTGATGAATGCTGTGAATCCCTGCTTCTCAGTCTAAAACATTATTTTTGGACTGCTAGGAGAACTCTTGAGGATTCCTGAGAATAAATTATGAGGAACCACATGGCTGCAACTAAGCATGGATCAACTGTATCAATATATAGCAAAAGAGTATTCACGACATACAGGGGTATCATCACCCCAAAAATCTGAGGGGGCACAAAGTACGTAAGGATGGCTTCGGGGCGCCCTGGAAGTTGGACAACTTTGCATTTTTCAAATACCTGAAATCGCATTTTCCTGCAATCTAGAGCCATAATCATTATGCTTAATTCTATTTTTTATTTTAACCAGTTGCATCTCTAGGGGCGCTATTTCATTTTTGGATAAAAAACGTTCCCGTTTTAAGCGCGATATTTTGTCACGAAAAGATGCTCGACTATGCATATTCTTGACAGTTTTGGAAAGAAAACACTCTGAAGTTTCAGAATCTGCAAAGATTTTGTCTGTAAGTGCCCCAGAACTCATTCTACAGGCGAAACCAAGATGATACGTCAAACAGGAAATTAGCAGAATTTCTGAAGCTCTGTTTTCTAATGTCTCCTTAAATGGCTGTGAATGCGACAGGAATAAGCTTAGACCTTCTGCCGTTTCCCCAAGATGTCGGCAGCATTGTGACGTATTTGTAGGCATATCATTGGAAGATTGACCATAAGAGACTACATTTTCCAAGTGTCCGCCTGGTGTCCTGCGTCGAAACTGGTGCGCAAAGCCATGTGCAAGTATTTTTCCATTTGATTGAGAGGGGAAACCATTTTCCACGAACGATATATCATCGAAGAGATATGTGAAAAACACCTTGAGGATTGATTCTAAACAACGTTTGCCATGTTTTCAGTCGATATTATGGAGTTAATTTGGGAAAAAAGTTCGCGTTTTGAGGACTGAATTTTCGTTTTTTTTTGGTAGCCAAATGTGATGTACAAAACGGAGCTATTTCTAATACACAAAGAATCTTTTTGGAAAAACTGAGCATCTGCTATCTAACTGAGAGTCTCCTCATTGAAAACATCTGAAGTTCTTCAAAGGTAAATGATTTTATTTGAAGGCTTTTATGTTTTTGTTGAAATGTTGCGTGCTGGATGCTAACGCTAATGCTAACGCTAAATGCTACGCTAGCTAGCTACTTTTACACAAATGATTGTTTTCCTATGGTTGAGAAGCATATTTTGAAAATCTGAGATGACAGTGTTGTTTACAAAAGGCTAAGCTTGAGAGATGGCATATTTATTTCATTTAATTTGCGATTTTCATGAATAGTTAACGTTGCGTTATGGTAATGAGCTTGAGTCTGTATTCACGATCCCGGATCCGGGATGGGGAGATCAGAAAGGTTAAAGACTTTCTGCATGCTCTTGAGCTGTCTTTATCCTCCTAACTGATGTTTCTTTTTTTAAAGAAACAAAATATGCTACCCTGCATCTCGGCAAAAATCTTGGTGAAAGATTTAAAGAAATGTGAGTCTTCGTCATTACACTTAGTTATTGCTTGTTTTTCTAAAGTCTACCAACCTTTCCAGAAGGCATGCCAGCTAAGTTAGTTAGACAAGCTAGCTACTCTTACTTAACCTGAAAAGGCTTCTTGGTAACTAGTTATGAGGTTGGGAGATTGGGAACCTACAGTATCTGGGCTAGATGAAGCCAACTTCATAAAATTGCTAGGTGGGGTTTTAGGCTGGGTTTCTGTGACATCTGCTGACATAAAGGAATTATAAATACATTTGATTGATAGTATTACATAGACAAATCTGAAGGGGCCCCTCTGATGACATGTCATAAGCATTCAAAACGACTGATGTAATTTTATGACAAGCCACAGAGTATGGATCTAGGTAACATTACATTTCTACTTGAATGTTCTGTTTCATGGAGAATAGATTTTATTTTACCTTTATTTTACAAGGCAAGTCAGTTAAGAACAAATTCTTATTTTCAATGACGGCCTTGGAACAGTTCTGTTCAGGGGCAGAACGACAGATTTGTACCTTGTCGGCTCGGGGATTCGAACTTGCAACCTTTCGGTTACTAGTCCAACGCTTTAACCACTAGGCTACCCTGCCGACCCTTTCCCTATTCTATCTGATAGAGTAGACAATGTGTCATCACTATTCATTCTATTTCTATCTGTAATGTTTAGAATGTTTCACATCACTGAATACACCCCAGGTCCAGGAGTTCACTTTCTGTATTCCATTTCAATTGCCCCAGTTATGGGGGAAGTGCGTGTATGTGGAGGGTAGGGGAGGGAGCGGCTGATTCTTTTCTCTATAAACAAACTTGGCCTAACTCCTGCCAAGTTCCAGCAGAACAGACAGACAGACACAGAGATCCCTTTCTTTGCCAGCCAGTCATTTTCTCTCTTGCATGTGTTTGGCACTCTAGAGTGGAACAAAAAAGCCCTCTGCATTCCTAATCAGTGATGGTCATGTCCGGTTTAATAGCTCTGCTTAACTCTGTCCGTTTAGGCAGGGAAGTGGGTATACCTTGGCAGGGAGCATAGACACTTTGTGCAGAGTTGAAGGTTAGGGGAGGTGTAATAGCACACTAGAAGGTTTTCTACAGCTTTTCTTTAGACCAAATCACTGGTCAAATAGAAGTATATGTACTGACTCTGGTGGACAGCTAGGAAACGTGTACATACTTGAGCAATTTCCATTCTTGGAGTGTTCCATAATTTGTTATTGTAGCTCAGTGCTGCCATAAAAAACCCATAAAAAGGCATCTCAGACACTCAAGACTTCCACCAACAAGGTCATAAATGCACAGGAATGTATTTAAAGGCTACACAGATGGTTTTATTGATTGGAATACAAACAAGAACAAAAAACACCCCCTCTTAAAAAAAAAAGCCAACAAGCATTCTTGTTCTTGAAAGAGAAGGAGTCTATTAGCATTGTCACTAATCTCCCGACCCAAACCTTGCCGTCCTATGAACATGGCTCGCTGCAGGCGTGGCCGCAGGTTGTCCGGCAACACTTCTGTTCTTCTGGGCACTGGCCGTCATGGTAACAGTACTCAGCACACATAGGGGTCCCCTTGGGCAGGGCACATCGACCGGGCTTCACTGTGGTAACAGAAAAGAGGTGTTCAGTTATACTGTAGCAACATTGGTCTATAGTAACAACTTGTCTGTCTACACTGACTGTTCCCATTTTGAAGTCTTACTATTACAATGCTCAAGGTCATATAGACATACATGGCTCTGGGAATTCTGAAGTGTTTCAGCTCTAAAAAGAGTATATGAAATGGATCTTCCCATGTGCATGACATGTACATAACTAGCCCAGTTTCTTGTTTCCAGAGTAATGCAGCAATAATGGATGGGGTGTATCTGTCTCTTTGGGACCATCTCCTACCTGTGTAAGGTGTAATGCACTCATGCCCACATCCGTTGTGGCAGCATTTTTCATCATTGGAGCAGTCACTGTCGTTGGAACAGAACTCTGCACACATCCCTGAGCCCCATAGTCTGCGAGGGCACATTCCTGGCTTTGCTTTTGGTACACAATTTGCAGAGCAGACATGTCAGGGAACCCAACTTACTGCAAAAGGACATGAACATATGGATACAATTGGACTACCATTTTCTGAAAATCTCATATATGTGTGATAGCCTACTATAAATATGCATTTGCATTTGTGGGAAGAATGCAGACTCCAAGTATTTTTGTGTCTAAGTATAGGAATCATCAATGTTTTTCACATATCACCCATGAAAATGCATGACAGCATTCTGAACACTGTTAATAAACCAGTCAGGTTCTTACTGAAGGCAGGTGGGACACACACGGCGCCACAGTCAAAGACACAGCACTTGTCATCTCCAGGACAGTCCTCGTCACAGACACATCCCTTGTGTGACGGCACGACGTTCAGAAGCCGTGGGCAGTGACCTGCCTTCTGGAGGGTCGGCACTGTGAGAGAGCAGGAGGAATCGTGAACTGTGGAGACCTCATATCAAGTTAATTACGGTGTAATTACGCAGTAACACAGCAACCTTGTGGCAATGGGTTACAAAACCAATTTCAGCTAATATTTTTTTCTCTCAACAGAAGCTTTTTAGTTCACACGCAGATTTTGTATATGCTTACAACCAGCAAATGAAAGTCATATATTTAGTAAGTAACAACAAAATAGGTTGCAAATGGGCTTATGCACAACTATAGCCTAGTGTGTCTCACCACATAGGTACGCCTACAAGAAAGCAGTCAAATGTAGTAGGCAATACTTCAAAAAATCTGTTTCATGACAAATAATGCAAAGTAATTAGAACAACTCACCTGTAGATTTGCCTCCAGTTTCAGCAGCGACTATTTTCAAATCTACAATTGCCAACAGAACAATAGCCAAAGCACAAAGCGCTGAGGAATTCATCTCCATGCTGACTTCAAGACTGGAGTCTACTTGTTGGAGCAAATTCTCCAAATCGATTACATAAAAAGGGGGAGAGACCAAAAGAGAGAAGAATGCACAGGGAACAATGCGCCTGTAGGGTCCCTATGCCCCTCAATTTACATTCCGAGTTCGGAGCCGAACACGCGCTAAGGTCACATGTAATAACAATAATTCATAGATGGAAAAAGGGGTCCCCCAAATGGATATAAATTCATAATTGGACAGAAAGGGACTCACCTTTCCCAAATCCATGAGCATAAGCAAATATTGTTAACCTAAAACTAAGGGTTTTTGTGTGGTTTCCTTAGATAAGAAATTGGTTAATATTACAGTGCCTTCAGAAAGTATTCTTACCTCTTGACTTATTCCACATTTTGTTGTTTTACAGCCTGAATTCTAAATGGACTAACTCAATTTTTTTCTCTAGCCCATATACACACACAATACCCCATAATGACAAAGTGAAAACATGTTTTTAGAAATGTTTGCAAATGTATTAAAAATTAAATGTAGAAATACATAATTTACATAAGTATTCACACCCCTGAGTCAATACTTTGTAGAAGCACCTTTGGCGGCGATTACAGTCTTTTTGGGTTAGTCTCTAAGAGCTTTGCACACCTGGATTGTACAATATTTGCCAATGTATTATTAAAAAAATTCTTCATGTTCTGTCATTGCTAGACAGACATTTAAGTCTTGCCATAGATTTTAAAGCCAAAACTGTAACTAGGCCCACTCAGGAACATTCAATGTCATCTTGGTCAGAAACTCGGTTATTGTCCTGCTGAAAGGTGAATTTGTCTCCCAGTGTCTGTTGGAACACAGACTGAACCAGGTTTTCCTCTAGGATTTTGCCTGTGCTTATACCTCTATTCCATTTAATTTTATCTTAAAGAACTCCCTAGTCCATGCCGATGACAAGTCTACCCATAACAGAATGCAGCCACCACCATGCTTGAAAATATGAAGTGGTACTTAGTAGCTAGGTTTCCGTCCAATTAGCAACACATTTTCATGCGAGTATTCAAAAATCAAGTTATTTTTATTTGTGAAATGGCTGCCAAGCATCGACGATCATGTCACCCAAATAAGACTCGATATTTATTGGAAAGGAGCATCAAAGCTCATCTTGCATTTTTCAACACCCTGTGAAGTTCATCATAACTTATTTCATCTGTAGCCTAATAAACTGCATGCTTTCCCGACGAGTCGTAGTGGGAGGACCACATATGTCATCGTGTGACTCCAAGTTTACTTCAATATGGTGGTTATTATATCAATATTTAGGCATAAAAGCGTTTCCACCGACATTTCTCGCGTAATTCATTTTACAGACACAAAAATATCCCACCTTGTCTAGCGTGTTTTGTAGACATTTGGAAAGTTTACCGACAAATGTTCTGTTTCTATAAGGCATCTCATTACATTTTTCTCGCATAAATAGGTTGAATGGAAACCTGGTTAGTGGTGGGTTGTGTTGGATTTGCCCCAAACACGACGCTTTGTATTCATGACCAAAAGTGAATTTCTTTGTCACATTTTTTTGCAGTACTACTTAGTGACTTGTCGCTAACTGGATGCGTGTTTGGAAATATTTATATGGTGCAGGCTTCCTTTTTTTCACACTGTCATTTAGGTTAGTATTGTGGAGTAACTACAATGTTGACCCATCCTCAGTTTTGTCATATCACAACCATTAAACTCTGTAACTGTTTTAAAATCACCTTTGGCCTCATGGTAAAATCCCTGAGCAGTTTCCTTCCTTTCCGGCAACTGAGTTAGAAAGGACGCCTGTATCTTGCTAGTGACTGGATGTAATCCCTGAGCAGTTTCCTTCCTTTCCGGCAACTGAGTTAGGAAGGACGCCTGTATCTTTGTAGTACCATCCAAAGCCTAATTAATGTGCTCAAAGGGATATTCAGAATCTCCTTTGTTTATTTTCACACATCTATCAATCATTGACAAAACTCCCTGGTCTTTGTGGTTGAGTCTATGCTTGAAATTCCCTACTCGATTGAGGGACCTTACAGATAGTATGTGTGGGGTATAAAGATCATGTTAACCATAATTATTGAACATGGAACTTATGCAATTTGTTAAGCACCTTTTTTACTCCTGAACTTATTTAAGCTTGCAATAGCAAAGAGGTTGAATACTTATTGACTCAATACATTTCAGATTAAGTTTTAATTATTATTTTTTCATTCTACAAACAAAGTTCCACTTTGGAATTATGTGTGTAGATCAGTGACACACAATCTCAATTTAAAACATTTAAAATTCAGACTGTAACACAACAAAATATGGAAAAAGTAAAGAAGTGTGAATACTTTCTGAAGGCACTATTCCATACACTCAACATTCAAGCCAAAATTTGATGCAACCGATTAGTAAGTAAACGTCCATAGTGTTTTTTCAACTGAGTTGGTAGGTCAGTGACCACATTTACAGTATTCCGGATAGTAGCTCATATCCCGCTTAAGGTCTTATTTGCTATAAGCTGTTTACATGCACCTTTTGAAATCCCACTTACGAGTATCCCTCTATCCATGAATACAAATAACATTCCTCATTTAAATTCATATGGGTTAAATGGAATAGTAACTGAAATATGGACACTCACTGTAGGCGTATAACCTCTCACATGTAGTGTAATATTAACTCCTGCAGAATTATGCATTTCTTGCAGCAAAATAATGGACTGAATTTTTATTTTGTCTCTGGAACAGGAGTGGAGAAATATATGATTTATTTATTTCAGCATCTTGAGAAAATGCAAATGTGCATGTAATGTGTTATCTTTGACACTTATGCAAGCCGACAGTATTTCAACAATATAAATTATGCACCCAAGGCAAACTGAAGTATTAGCGGAAACGTATTGCATCGTTTTCTCAGCTTTTCATTTCCTTAAACCCGGTCAAACAGATGACACAATCTTTCTACTGTTTTTTTTACCGGTGGCCTGGACCCTTACCATTCTTGCTCCACGAGTGTACTGCCTATCAATTTAAGACATTATTCTGGTGAGCACTGCTTTATTTGGTACTATAGGGAAACAAGTTATGACAGAAGAGAAGCTTCATGTAGGCCTACCAAATGTCAGAAATTATAATATGGCCTACCCAATGATTGGAAATTATGAATTAGGGGTGAAAGTAGCCTAAACCAGTCAATCAAGAACAGAGTATCAGCTAAATCAATTATGGAATTATTATGGTGGATAGAACTGCACAGGTAGCCTACTTTTTGAAGTGATTTGTTTAACAATCTGATAACCTCACACAACACCCATGATATGTGAAACTGAAAAAACTAAAGTAAACAGGATAAGATGTTTACATGACACAGTATCCCATCTAAGATCAGCATATCCCAGGCATTTTATCCGGGTTTCTCATAACCGGGATACAAGCTTTTTCAGGTTATTGTAAACAGGATATGATACAGTGGGGCAAAAAAGTATTTAGTCAGCCACCAATTGTGCAAGTTATCCCACTTAAAAAGATGAGAGAGGCCTGTAATTTTCATCATAGGTACACTTCAACTATGACAGACAAAATGAGAAAAAAAATCCAGAAAATCACATTGTAGGATTTTTAATGAATTTATTTGCAAATTATGGTGGAAAATACGTATTTGGTGTGGCTGTTTTTCATGGTTTGGGCTATGCCCCTTAGTTCCAGTGAAGGGAAATCTTGACTCTACAGCATACAATGACATTGTAGACGATTCTGTGCTTCCAACTTTGTTCCAACAGTTTGGCGAAGGCCCTTTCCTGTTTCAGCATGACACTGCTTCCGTGCACAAACCGAGGTCTATACGGAAGTGGTTTGTCGAGATCGGTGTGGAAGAACTTGACTGGCCTGCACAGAGCACTGACCTCAACCCAATCGAACATCTTTGGGATGAATTGGAACGCCGACTGCGAGCCAGGCCTAATCGCCCAACATCAGTGCCTGACCTCACTAATGCTCTTGTGGCTGAATGGAAGCAAGTCCTCACACCAATGTTCCAACATCTAGTGGAAAGCCTTCCTAGAAGAGTGGCTGTTAGCAGCAAAGGGGGGACCAAATCTATATTAATGAGATGTTTGACGAGCAGGTGTCAACATACACTAAATGACCAAAAGTATGTCATGTTTATGATGGGCAGACCAATGTGTTTTTCATTTGACTACACTGACATCCAGTGGCTGAGGATGGACAACTATTTAGCAGACGGCAGACTAGATAAATGCTCAACATTGGATTTTCTTCCATAATCACTTTTACAACGTAAACCTCTATGAACATAGTAATACTGCTACTGTATTTCAACTTGCCTCAAAAATGTTTTAGGACTATACACGTCATTCTATATGACTAAATAAAACTCCACTTAGGTTAAACACAGGCTGCATGAGCAAATGTTTAAGAGGAGCCTATTGCTTAATAATAGGAAAATATATAACATGTTATGGTTGACAGTGATGGAAAATGCATGTATCAGGGGAAGGGAATTTGGTCAAATGGGGCTTTAGATGGGTAGCAACATATGCTACTGGCTACAGTGCCTTGCGAAAGTATTCGGCCCCCTTGAACTTTGCGACCTTTTGCCACATTTCAGGCTTCAAACATAAAGATATAAAACTGTATTTTTTTGTGAAGAATCAACAACAAGTGGGACACAATCATGAAGTGGAACGACATTTATTGGATATTTCAAACTTTTTTAACACATCAGAAACTGAAAAATTGGGCGTGCAAAATTATTCAGCCGCCTTAAGTTAATACTTTGTAGCGCCACCTTTTGCTGTGATTACAGCTGTAAGTCGCTTGGGGTATGTCTCTATCAGTTTTGCACAGCGAGAGGCTGAATTTTTTTCCCATTCCTCCTTGCAAAACAGCTCGAGCTCAGTGAGGTTGGATGGAGAGCATTTGTGAACAGCAGTTTTCAGTTCTTTCCACAGATTCTCGATTGGATTCAGGTCTGGACTTTGACTTGGCCATTCTAACACCTGGATATGTTTATTTTTGAACCATTCCATTGTAGATTTTGCTTTATGTTTTGGATCATTGTCTTGTTGGAAGACAAATCTTCATCCCAGTCTCAGGTCTTTTGCAGACTCCATCAGGTTTTCTTCCAGAATGGTCCTGTATTTGGCTCCATCCATCTTCCCATCAATTTTAACCATCTTCCCTGTCCCTGCTGAAGAAAAGCAGGCCCAAACCATGATGCTGCCACCACCATGTTTGACAGTGGGGATGGTGTGTTCAGCTGTGTTGCTTTTACGCCAAACATAACGTTTTGCATTGTTGCCAAAAAGTTCAATTTTGGTTTCATCTGACCAGAGCACCTTCTTCCACATGTTTGGTGTGTCTCCCAGGTGGCTTGTGGCAAACTTTAAACAACACTTTTTATGGATATCTTTAAGAAATGGCTTTCTTCTTGCCACTCTTCCATAAAGGCCAGATTTGTGCAATATACGACTGATTGTTGTCCTATGGACAGAGTCTCCCACCTCAGCTGTAGATCTCTGCAGTTCATCCAGAGTGATCATGGGCCTCTTGACTGCATCTCTGATCAGTCTTCTCCTTGTATGAGCTGAAAGTTTAGAGGGACGGCCAGGTCTTGGTAGATTTGCAGTGGTCTGATACTCCTTCCATTTCAATATTATCGCTTGCACAGTGCTCCTTGGGATGTTTAAAGCTTGGGAAATCTTTTTGTATCCAAATCCGGCTTTAAACTTCTTCACAACAGTATCTCGGACCTGCCTGGTGTGTTCCTTGTTCTTCAATGATGCTCTCTGCGCTTTTGACGGACCTCTGAGACTATCACAGTGCAGGTGCATTTATACGGAGACTTGATTACACACAGGTGGATTGTATTTATCATCATTAGTCATTTAGGTCAACATTGGATCATTCAGAGATCCTCACTGAACTTCTGGAGAGAGTTTGCTGCACTGAAAGTAAAGGGGCTGAATAATTTTGCACGCCCAATTTTTCAGTTTTTGATTTGTTAAAAAAGTTTGAAATATCCAATAAATGTCGTTCCACTTCATGATTGTGTCCCACTTGTTGTTGATTCTTCACAAAAAAATACAGTTTTATATCTTTATGTTTGAAGCCTGAAATGTGGCAAAAGGTCGCAAAGTTCAAGGGGGCCGAATACTTTCGCAAGGCACTGTACACAGCAATTTACAGAGCATTGTTGCGTTTGTCAAGGGCCACCAAGACTTCTAAGGTCAGCCTGAAACCAATTCATAGCAGGGTCCAATTTTCCAGTCCATACAGTAGCTCATCACCCTGCCAGCATTACATGGAGATAGGCCCAATACTGAAAATAAATATTTCACTAACCCCACGATGGTCTGAAACACAGGATGTCATATGCATGTAGAACTAAATACTGTATACTTTTTTCCCTTCTCAAACAAACCAAGTATTGGTGTTAAAAAACGTGTTTGATTCCACATGCAGGCGTTTGTCATTTGTTTGATATACCGTACCTACCGTCCAGTTTCCATAAAGCTCTCATAAACATAAATGACATGTCATAGACATAATTATACATGCAATAATTTAGAATTTCTTAAAACCATGTCCAATAAAGCTCCCAAGATTAATCTGAAGGCAAAGTTATGCTATCTTGTAGCCTATTAGAGCATCGTCATCCCCCACCAAAATATTCTGAAAGAATTTAAGATAAATCCTACATTTTGCCCCCCTGTTCCCACCAAACATGAGATACCAGCTTCTAGGACTTCTCTTTGAGAGATTACAGAAGGTTTACATGATATTGGATTTCAGATGAGAGCCAGGCTAGATGTGCATCCCAAATGGCACCCTATTCCTTATATAGTGCACTACTTTTGACCAGAGTCCTATGGGCCCTGGTCAAAAGTATTCTGGTCAAAAGAAGTGCACTAAATTGGGAATATGGTACCATTTGGACTCCCCACTCTGAGATTGTCCTGTCTCTCTGATTCAGCTCCTTGATCTTGATCTAAAGTAGTGTCTGCCTGCTCAAGCAATATAGTGCACTCTGTCACATCCCACCACAAGCAGAGAACCCCTACGTAAGCATTATGTGGTTATGTTACAGTGAAAACTGCCACTAGAGATAGGAAGTACATCATTACACAACACTGTATCTGCTCAATTATCAGTAGGGTCATGAAAATGACAGTGGAAAAGTGCAAGGTATTTGTAATGATAATTGTAAGGCAATTGTAAGTTTGTGGTTGTCTGTTCTGGAGAGTAGGGCAACATGTACAGTTGAAGTCGGAAGTTTACGTACACTTAGGTTGGAGTCATTAAAACTCATTTTTCAACCACTCCACAAATTTCTTGTTATACTATAGTTTTGGCAAGTCGGTTAGGACATCTACTTTGTGCATGACACAAGTAATTTTTCCAACAAGGCCTGTTTACAGACAGATTATTTCACTTATAATTCACTGTATCACAATTCCAGTAAGTTTACTGTGCCTTTAAACAGCTTGGAAAATTCCAGAAAATGTCATGCCTTTAGAAGCTTCTGATAGGCTAATTGACATAATTTGAGTCAATTGGAGGTGTACCTGTGGATGTATTTCAAGGCCTACCTTCAAACTCAGTGCCTCTTTGCTTGACATCATGGGAAAATCAAAAGAAATCTGCCAATATTTTCTTTGTAGACCTCAACAAGTCTGGTTCATCTTTGGGAGCAATTTCCAAACACCTGAAGGTACCGCGTTCATCTGTACAAACAATAGTACACAAGTATAAACACCATGGGACCACGCAGCCGTCGTACCGCTCAGGAAGGAGACGCGTTCTGTCTCCTAGAGATTAATGTACTTTGGTGCAAAAAGTGCAAGTCAATTCCAGAACAACAGCAAAGGACCTTGTGAAGATGCTGGAGGAAACAGGTACAAAGTATCTATATCTACAGTAAAACGAGTCCTATATCGACATAACCTGAAGGAAGAAGCCACTGCTCCAAAACCGCCATAACAAGATTGTACTTTTTGGGGAAATGTCCTCTGGTCTGATGAAACAAAATTAGAACTGTTTGGCCATAATGACCATCGTTATGTTTGGAGGAAAAAGGGGGAGGCTTCCAACTGTGAAGGACGGGGGTGGCAGCATCATGTTGTGGGGGTGCTTTGCTGCAGGAGGGACTGGTGCACTTCACAAAATAGATGGCATCATGAGGTAGGAAAAGTATGTGTCTATATGGAAGCAACATCTCAAGACATCAGTCAGGAAGTTAAAGCTTGGTCGCAAATGGGTCTTCCAAATGCATACTTCCAAAGTTGTGGCAAAATGGCTTAAGGACAACAAATTCAAGCTATTGGAGTGGCCATCACAAAGCCCTGACCTCAATCCTATAGAAAATTTGTGGGCAGAACTGAAAAAGCGTGTGCGAGCAAGGAGGCCTACCAACCTAACTCAGTTACACCAGCTCTGTCAGGAGGAATGGGCCAAAATTCACCCAACTTATTGTGGGAAGCTTGTGGAAGGCTACCCAAAACGTTTGACCTAAGTTAAACAATTTAAAGGCAATGCTACCAAATACTAATTGAGTGTATGTAAACTTCTGACCCACTGGGAATGTGATGAAAGAAATAAAAGCTGAAATAAATGATTCTTTCGACTATTATTCTAATATTTTACATTCTTTAAATAACTAACCTAAAACAGGGAATTTTTATTGGGATTAAATGTCTGTAATTGTGAAAAACTGAGTTTAAATGTATTTGGCTAAGGTGTATGTAAACTTCTGACTTCAACTGTATTGGCACTTCAAGACTGAGGGCATGAATACGAACAATAACTAGTCAGCACAGTCAGTCAAAGCTGATTTTTTTTTTTTTCATGGCCTGTATTAACGAGGGGATCTCCATTTTGATAGACATGCATGAGTGCACTTGATGACTGGCTTTCTCAATTAGTCTTTCTGTGATTCCTTTCATACTTTACTTGCCACCTCTCCTCCACCTCAACCATATGGAGAACATCCAAGGTCCCTTCTCCAATGTGTTTTAATGAAGGAAGCTAGGAGAGGGAATTCGAAGGAAGAGGAATTGAGAAATAGCCACTGTAGTGATTTCACTGCAGTACCACCGTTTTTCTTTAGATGGGTGTCTTTGCTTGAAGATGGGGCTGCAGTGTAGTTGCTTAAATTATTCTACAGATTTTCTATATCTAATAATTACCTATTCTGAAAATCCCACAAATTTAGTCACCTCGACAAAAAATGAAATGCCTAAAACAACAACTTACAGTATTTGAAAGAATTTTGTGCAACATTTATTTAAAGGCCCCATTCTATTGTGAAATATGAAAAGACATAAGCCAGTCAGTGGCTGCAATTTGTCTTATGTGCCAATGAATGCTGCTGTCTGTGTTCATTTGCATTGACAGCTATCCCCAGATCCCTCAGACACAGACAGAATCCAGAGTGTTATTATACAGGGTGCAGTGAGGAGTAGTTTCTCTCCAAGAAAGGAAAGCCCATGCAATTTACAGACCCAAGAAAATGCAGGACTGCAGTGCTAGAGTGCACAGTCAGTAACCAATGGAATTGTTGCTGTAGTCTGTTCAAGACATGCTCTCTTAGTGTCTTCTGTACTGTAAGAGCATCATCTTCTTAGCCACATACCATAGCACTTCATACTTCATTTTGTATGTAGGCTACAGTATCTGCCATACACACTAATTACGGCATTGCCTATTTCCTCCATATTGTTTGTCTACACACAGTTGTATTTGTACTTATTATGTATCCCCATTAGCTGATGCCAAGGCAGAAGCTACTCTTCCTGGGGTCCAGCAAAATGAAGGCAGTTAAACATTAAGTGTGTGTGCCCTCAGGCCCCTACTCTACTACCACATATCTACAACACAAAATCCATGTGTATGTGTGTGTGTGTATAGTACGTAAACTCAGCACAAAAAGAAACGTCCCTTTTTCAGGACCCTTTCTTTCAAAGAGAATTCGTAAAAATCAAAATACCTTCCCAGATCTTCATTGTAAAGGGTTTAAACACGATGTCCCATGCTTGTTCAATGAACCATAAACAATTAATGAACATGCACCTGTGGAACGGTCATTAAGACACTAACAGCTTACAGACTGTAGGCAATGAAGGTCACAGTTATGAAAACGAAGGACACTAAAGAGGCCTTTCTACTTACTCTAAAAAACACCAAAAGAAAGATGCCAAGGTCCCTGCTCAGCTGCGTGAATGTGCCTTAGGCATGCTGCAAGGAGGCATGAGGACTGCAGATTTGGCCAAGGCAATAAATTGCAATGTCCGTACTGTGTGACGCCTAAGACAGCGCTACAGGGAGACAGGACGGACAGCTAATTGTTCTCGCAGTGGCAGACCATGTGTAACATCACCTGCACAGGATTGGTACATCTGAACACCACACCTGCTGGACAGGTACAGGATGGCAACAACTGCCCGAGTTACACCAGGAACACACAATCCCTCCACCAGTGCTCAGACTGTCCGCAATAGGCTAAGAGACGCTGGACTGGGGGCTTGTAGGCCTGTTGCAAGGCAGGTCCTCGCCAGACATCACCGGAAACAACATTGCCTATGGGCACAAACCCACCGTTGCTGGACCAGACTGGCAAAAAGTGCTCTTCACTGACAAGTCGCAGTTTTGTCTCAAAAGGGGTGATGGCCGGATTCGCATTGATCGATTTAAAAAATATATATATTTCACCTTTATTTAACCAGGTAGGCTAGTTGAGAATAAGTTCTCATTTGCAACTGCGACCTGGCCAAGATAAAGCATAGCAGTTCGACACAAACAACAACACAGAGTTACACATGGAATAAACAAAAAACTATACAGTAGAAAAAAAGAAAACAAAAAGTCTATATACAGTGAGTGCAAATGAGGTAAGATAAGGGAGTTAAGGCAATAAATAGCCCATGGTGGCGAAGTAATTACAATATAGCAATTAAACACTGGAATGGTAGATGAGGAGGCTTGAGGACTGCAGATGTGGCCAGGGCAATAAATTGCGTTGAAGCAGGATTGATTTGGAGGTGGAGGGTCCATCATGGTCTGGAGCGGTGTGTCACAGCATCATCCGACTGAGCTTGTTGTCATTGCAGGCAATCTCAATGCTGTGCGTTACAGCGAAGACATCCTCCTCCCTCATGTGGTACCCTTCCTGCAGGCTCACCCTGACATGACCCTCCAGCATGACAATGCCACCAGCCATACTGCTCGTGATTTCCTGCAAGACAGGAATGTCAGTGTTCTGCCATGGCCAGCGAAGAGCCTGGATCTCAATCCCATTGAGCACGTCTGGGACCTGTTGGATTGGAGGGTGAGGGCTAGGGCTGTTCTCCCCAGAAATGTCCAGGAACTTGCAGGTGCCTCGGTGGAAGAGTGGGGTAACATCTCACAGCAAGAACTGGCAAATCTGGTGCAGTTCATGAGGAGGAGATGTACTGCAGTACTTAATGCAGCTGGTGGCCACACCAGATACGGGGCGGCAGTGTAGCCTAGTGTAGCCTAGCCCGAAAAGTTGCAAGATCGAATCCCCGAGCTGACAAATCTGTCGTTCTGCCCCTTCACAAGGCAGTTAACCCCCTGTTCCTAGGCCGTCTTTAAAAATAATAATTTGTTCTTAACTGACTTGCCTAGTTAAATAAGGTTAAAAAAATACTGACTTTTACTTTTGATTGTGATCCCCCCCTTTGTTCAGGGACACATTATTCCATTTCTGTTCGTCAAATGTCTGTGGAACTTCTTCAGTTTGTTTGTGGTTGAATCTTGTTATGTTCATACAAATATTTACACATGTTAAGTTTGCTGAAAATAAATGCTGTTGACAGTGAGAGGATGTTTTTTTTTTTTTGCTGAGTTTAGATCCCCTGAATGCAGTTCACTCACCAGATCCCAGTCACCTGAATTCTGATCACCTGTATGTCGTAATCACTGCGCTTGAAACCAGCTCTCTGTCTCCCATCGTGTTCATTACAACGTCATCAACGTGGGTCCTTTTTTACATCCAACTTTTAACCTAAATCCAATGACATTGTGATTTTTTGTTGTTGTTGATTTCATGTTGAATTCACGTTAGCTTGACAACTCAACTAAATATGAATCAAAAATAGACGTTGAACTGACATCTGACCACTGGGTATTATTAACATATTTTTTGCATATGTAATGCTTAAAATCATCTGCAATCATATTCTGTTCATGAACCATGAGCCAGATTCACTCGACAATATCGTTTTCACTTTGAGTTTCATTACGAAACGCTATATTCGCTATATTCATTATTATATTGTATTTTTTCATCAGAAATTATTGCTCATGGGTACCTTCATGTGTGTGTAAAATAGTACTGTTCTCAGATTGTTTTATTAATAGATTTTCGATGTGTATTAAAATGGGGTTTGTTGCAAAATGCTATGTATACATTCTTTAGCTGGAATAGAATGTTCGTATCCTGTATATTTGACTGTGATATGTGGTTGTCTCACATAGCTATCTTAAGATGAATGCACTAACTGCAAGTCACTTTGTATAAAAGCATCTGCTAAATGACTAAAATGTCAAATATTTTACAAAGAGAACTCATATTGTTATATTGATTCATAAAAACTAAAAATAAACTGTTAAAATACTGTCACATGTAGTTATTTGTCGCATTTGACTGTTTAAAACCTAGCAGTACTACTTATTTATCTGATAGTGAAGCAGATATATAGCTGTTTTGCAACAAAACTATTTGTCTCTCTGAAATGTCTGTCATTTAACAACCCCATGCCATGATTAGATGAAGAAAAAATAAGCCAATCTCTTTCATGTAAGTTCTTCAAACAGTAAAGCTAATTTACAAACATTTCTGAAAATGGATATATAGAGTTTTGTGATCAAACTCTTCACAACTAAGACCATGAAAAGATTGAGATTTCAATTTATGTGAATGATATCTATGCAACAATATGG
Source organism: Oncorhynchus mykiss (assembly GCF_013265735.2). Taxonomy (NCBI): domain Eukaryota; kingdom Metazoa; phylum Chordata; class Actinopteri; order Salmoniformes; family Salmonidae; genus Oncorhynchus; species Oncorhynchus mykiss. Next base: position 32,417,637 of record NC_048580.1, on the reverse strand, counting down.
TTGAAGTAGAGTATGGTACCATTCAGTAAACTGAACTTAACTGAATACTCCACCAACTGCAATATGAATATATACCAGTCAAAAGTTTAGACACACTCATTCAAGGGTTTTTATTTGTACTATTTTCTACATTGTAGAAGTTCCCACATACTCTGGACACTTGTTGGCTGCTTTTCCTACACTCTGTAGTCCAACTCATCCCAAACAGTCTAATTTGGGTTGAGGTCAGGTGATTATGTAGGCCAGGTCATGTGATGCAGCACTCCATCACTCTCCTTGATAAATAGACCTTACACAGCCTGGAGGTGTGTTGGATCATTGTCCTGTTGAAAAACAAATGATAGTGGGACTAAGCGCAAACCAGATGGGATGGCGTATCGCTGCAGAATGCTGTGGTAGTCATGCTGGTTAAGTGTGCTTTGAATTCTAAATAAATCACAGACAGTGTCACCAGCAAAGCACCCACACACCATCACACCTCCTCTATGCTTCACGGTGGGAACCACACATTTGGAGATCATCCGTTTATCGACTCTGCGCCTCACAAAGACACGGCGGTTGAAACCAAAAATCTAGAATTTGGACATATCAGAACAAAGGATTTCCACCGGTCTAATGTCCATTGTTCGTGTTTCTTGGCCCAAGAAAGTTTCTTCTTGTTATTGGTGTACTTTAGTAGTGGTATCTTTGCAGCAGTTCGACCATGAAGGCCTGTTTCACGCAGTCTCCTCTGAACAGTTAATGTTGAGATGTGTCTGTTCCTTGAACTCTGTGAAACATTTATTTGGGCTATAATTTCTGAGGCTGGTAACTCTAATGAACGTATCCTCTGCAGCAGAGGTAACTCTGGGTCTTCCTTTCCTGTGGCGGTTTTCATGAGAGCCAGTTTCAATCATTGCGCTTGATGGTTTTTGCAAACTTCACTTGAAGAAAAGTTATTGAAATTGTACTTATTGACTAACCTTCATGTCTTAAAGTAATGATGGCTTGTTGTTTCTCTTTGCTTATTTGAGCTGTTCTTTCCACAATATGGATTAAGACTTTTACCAAATAGGGCTTCTATATACCACCCCTACCTTGTCACAACACAACTGATTGGCATTAAGAATGAAATAAATAACACAAATTAACTTTTAATTAACAAGGCACACCTGTTAAATGCACTCCAGGTTACTACCTCAGGAAGCTGGTTGAGAGAATGACAACGCTTCTTGTTATTGAATCCTTAGTGGATCCATTGTCTTTCGACAGACCTAAACATTTCTGATTTTGACCTTTGAGAATGCCCCCCCCCACACAGACACACACACACTATAATATTCTGTATAGCACTGTACATGCCCTGGATTTGACCCCCATGCTAAACCCAATTGCCACATTATCTGCACTCTAATGTTCCTCTCATCCTAGTCATATCGCAGAGAGAGAATCAGATTTAGTGCCTAGAATGCCCTGAGGCATCTTCAAATGACTGTTAGGCACATGAAGGGTAAAGGGCTTGTCATATCAATCTGACAAGCCCATTGGGAATTCAGGGATATAGAGCATGCAGGGTGTGTAAGGGATTGGCTGTGATAGGTTTAGGAGGAAACATGATTCCCATTGTTGGGAGGTGAGAGAGAGCCTTATACCGTTCATGTCGTATGGCTAGTAGGGCCCTTTGTCAGTTAGAAACCTTGAATAGAGTGCATTTAAAATGCAATGACTAGTACTGTTCTACCACTACTGCCACTACAACTATTTATTGTGTATACTTATACTATGACAACTAATACTGCTTCTACGATTACTACTCTGCTTCTACTACTACAAATACAACAACCACTACTAATAATAACACATATTCAATAGTAAAACTGATGCTAATAACAACGATGGTGATAATAACAATGCTTTTTTGAAATCCTTCCCATAATCTTATATATGTACGAGGACCCCAAGATCCCTTGGGAAAACTGTAATATATTCAGCACAAGCCTTGGGAGTAAAATGAAAACAAATGTGGTGTAATAAAGCCGAGAAGATGAAGCGATTCCGTGATGATGCTCTCCACCACCCCTATAAATCAAAATAAAAGTGGAGCAGGTCATATTGGCCGCCTCCGCCTCCCGCATGCATACAGATATGGGGTGCATATAAGACAGAAGGGGCCTGAAGTTGATCCTATCTCCCCCAACTACAACACCAGTAGGAATATTATCTAGTGAGAGAGAGAGAGCAGCAAGGACCTCAATATGACAGCCACATATATGCCCAGGTTGTGAGCTGAGCAACAAGCCCAACTCCTACACCCAACCAAGCCCAATCCATTGACCTAAGAGGCATTCACCAGATGCTTAGCATGCTCTGATCAAACCTAATCGTCCAAAACTAAACCACAACAAATAACAAAACTGGACACTATGGAACACAGTGTGTTTACCATCTCATACTGGAATATACAAGGTCTGAGGTCAACTGCCCTTGCCCTAAAGAGCAGGAACCCAGACTTCACCAATAAAATACAGACATTGTTATCCTACAAGAAACATTGTATAGAGGAGACGGACCCATTGGTTGTCCTATGTTTCAGGGAGCTGGTAGTTCCTTCCATCAAGCTACCAGGAGTAAAACAGGGAAGGAACTCGGGGTATTCTAATATAGTCCAGACAACTCATTCTATTAAATTAATCAAAACACATATGGTTAGAAATGAATAGGGAAATAAAAGACACATTTCCTCCTGTGTGCTACTACCTATATCCCGCCAACAGAGTCCCCATACTTAAAGGACGACAGCTTCTCCACCCTAGAGGGGGAAATCAACAACTTCAAGGCCCAGGGACATGTACTAGTCTCTGGCGACCTAAATGGCTGAACTGGACAAGAACCTACCTGAAGGTGACAGCATCTCTCCCCAATATGCCTCTCTAGATACAACTACGACAAAACAACAACAAAAACGGGTCACAATTCCAGCAGCTCTGTCGCACGCTGGGTCTGTATATAGTCAATGGTAAGCTTAGAGGGGACTCCTACCGCAAGTACACCTATAGCTCATCTCTTGGCAGTAGTACTGTAGACTACTTTATCATCGACCCCAACCCAGAGTCTGTCAGCACGTTCACAGACAGCCAACTGACACCCCTATCAGACCACAGAAAAATCACAATTTTGAACAGAACAATACTCAACCACGAAGCATCAAAGCCAAACAAACTGCATGCTATTAAGAAATGCAATAGATGGAAGGTTGGTAGTGTAGAAGCCTACCAAAAAAATATTGACCAAGAAATCCTTTCCCTCCTAGACAACATCCAGGGCAAAATGTTTCCCTGCAATAATGAAGGTGTAAACTTAGCAGTTTGAAGTCAGAACAGTATATATAACCTATCAGCTAACATATCACATTTAATCCTAAGAAAACTAAAAACAATGAGAAATGGTTTTATAAAGAATGCAAAAACCTTAGTAAGAAATTGAGAAACCTATCCAACCAAAAGCACACTGACCCAGAAAAACTTAGCTTAGGCCTTCACTATGGGGGAACACTAAAACAGTACAGAAATACACAAAGAAAACAAAGAAGGATCAGCATGTCATAAAACAGCTCAATGTGATTGAAGAATCCATAGAATCAAAAACTTCTGGGAAAATTGGAACACACTAATCAAACAACAACATGAAGAGCTACCTATCCAAAAATGGAGATGTATGGATAAACAACTTCTCCAACCTTTTCGGACATAAAACAAAGAACCGAGAACATGATCATTTACAAAACTTAGAATCAGTTATGAAAGACTACCATAACCCACTGGATTCTCAAATTACATTGAATGTGTTACGGTGCGTGAATGAGGACCCAAAAGCGAATTAACGTAAACAGAGCTTCTTTAATAACAAAACAAAACGTAGGCTCAGATGGACCGGCAGGTTCCGACAGGACAGGACAAGGTTGCAGCAAACATGACGATAGTCTGGTTCCGGCATGAACAACACAAACAAGAATCCGACAAGGACAGGAGCAGGAACAGAGAGAGATATAGAGACCTAATCAGAGGGAAAAAGGGAACAGGTGGGAAAAGGGGTGACGAGGTAGTTAGGAGGAGACAAGGCACAGCTGGGGAAAAGAGGGGGAGAAAAGGTAACCTAACAACGACCAGCAGAGGGAGACAGGGTGAAGGGAAAGGACAGAAACAAGACACAACATGACAGTACATGACAGAATGAGCTACAGGACAAAATACAAACCCTCCAACCCAAAAAGTCCTGTTGGGTTGATGCTATACTTATCGAAATATACAGATCCCAATTAAAATGGGCTATACTTAAACTATTCAACATTATCCTTAGCTCTGGTATCTTCCCCAATATTTGGAACCACTGTCTAGTCACCCCCAATCCACAAAAGTCAACAGCAATCTTGGAAATAATTCTCTGCACTATCATCAACAGCAGACTCCAACATTTCCTCAGTGAAAACAATGTCCTGAGCAAATGTCAAATTGGCTTCTCACCAAAATATCGTACGACAAACCACGTATACACCCTGCACACCCTTATTGACAAACAAACAAATCAAAACAAAAGCGAAGTCTTGCTTTGTTGACTTCAAAAAAACGTTTGAGGTGTGATGGTATGATGGTCTGTTATATAATGGGCTCCCGAGTGGCTCAGCAATCTAAGGCACTGCATCTCAGTGCTAGAGGCGTCACTACAGACCCAGGTTTGTTTCCAGAGTCCCATAGGGCGACGCACAATTGGCCCAGCGTCGTCCGGGTTAGGGTTTGTCTGGAGTAGGCCATCATTATAAATAAGAATTTGTTTAAATAAATAAATAAATATATAAATTGTGTGCAGTATTCTGCAAAAATATACTTTGTATTCAAGCAAAACCCCAAACAATACAATTAGGACTAGACCCGCTAGTTATCAAAATCCAGAAAAGATGTCCACATATTCCACCACAAAGCCCTCACCTACAGAGAGGTGAACCTAGAGAACAGTCCCCATCAGACAGCTGGTTCTGGGGTTCTGTTCACAAAAAGAACACAATTAGAACCATCAAAATTACAAGAAAGCAAAAAGACAACTACTTGACACACGGGAAAGAATTAACCAAAAACCAGAGCAAATTGGAATTCTATTTGGCCCTAAACAGAGAGATACAGTGGCAGAATACCTAACCACTGTGACTGACCCAAAATTAAGAAAATCCTTTCCATAGGAAGACCTGGCTCTCAAGAGAAGACAGGATATGTGCCCATTGTCCACAAAATGAGGTGGAAACTGAGCTGGACTTACTAACCTGCTGCCAAATGCATAACCACACTAGAGACACATATTTCCCACAGATCACAAAGAATTTGAAAACAAATCAAACAATGATAAACTCCCATATCTGTTAGGGCGAAATATTGCAATATCCAATCACAGCAACAAGATGTGTGGCCTGCTATCATGAGAAAAAGGCAACCAGTGGAGCACAAATAACATTGTAAATACCACCAATATTTATCTGTTTAGTTATCTTCCCCCACTATTCAAGAGAGAGACCGAGAGAGACTATTATATGTACTGTACATTTGTCTTTTGTCTCACTGCATGATGACGTAAGTACATAGTTCTCCCTTTAAATTGTGTGTTTGCCCTTCCCTGAATGTTTCATAGAACCTCAACATCTAAATACTACTGCACTGTGAGACGGATCCAATAAAGAAAAGTGGCATTATAGATTTTAATATCGAGAGAGAAAGAGTTATGTTTCCCATGCCAATATAGCCCTTTGATTTGAATTGAATTTAAATTAATTGAGAGAGAGAGAGAGGGGGAGAATACAGGGAACAACTTAGCAAAATGTGCCATCTTCCATTTGGTGCTTAATTAATACAACCAAGATGTATAACAGAGAGAGAATAACAAGCTCACTTTTATTAGTACAGTACCTCAACGGTCCTCTAAGGGCCACTGTTGTGTAATTGTACCATAATGAGACAAGCCCTCCAAAACAGAGTTAAATATAATGCCAGTAGTTTTGAACAATATCAGAGGGAAAATGTCTGTTTAACATACAATAATTCACATAAAATAAATGTTTCCTATTAAACAACAACAACAAAGGCTATCACACATAAGGAAGGAAACTGAGGGGTTTGGAATAAGGGCACATTTTTTACAGATGTGAATCAGGCAGTGTAGAATTAATCAACACTAACTAGAGCTGGTTTCTTTTCTCTCTCGAATAACACATCTACTGTAGTAGTCTACTGTAGTAGTCATACCTGGTGGTTACGAAACCCATTCAATGCCATTCAAAGCAACTGACTCCCTGACAAGGAGCCTACTTATTACACAGATAAAGAATAGTAAACAGTATACGCACAATAAATAATTGATACCAAATAAGTCTAGGGAGCGTGCCACAGCCCTTTCCAGACCAGGAAAGGACAGAGCTCCCAAGTTGTTTATTTTTGTCCCCCTTTTCATGTCCCTCTCATTTTACGAGCCATGAGTCAACAGCACACGTAAATGATATTTTGACACAGAGAGACATAAATTATTCAATGGAATTTACTTTTATGCTAGAATTTAGACCGTTTCAGAACCCTTTCTCTCTATCCCTCCCTCCTCTACCCAGTCCTGCCAGCCAGCCAGCCAGTAGAAACTATTCAGAGACGGATCAGAGGCTGAGAGAGGGAGATTCTGCAGTGACTTGAAGATCCATCAGTGACTTGTTTCATATTCAGCCCTCTAAGCTCCCCGATCCCTGACACACTTCCTCAATCATGTGCTCTGAAAAGATTAGGGAAGACACGAAAAGCCCCCGAAACCATTTTTGATGACTGAGATATCAGTTCAATGTGTTCATTAGGTCATCCGAGTAAGGCCTGGCCATGGTTGGACTGTGCTTTGTTTTGATACCAAAACATTAAAGAAAAGTTTTTTCTTGTTATATGATTCATCTTTGGCCACGTTGCAGGGGTGTTTACTACGGAGGTCTCAGTTCAATGAAACCTGTAATTCAATCTAAGACACATTGTGAATATTGCTATGATGGGTATGATTGAATTCCAGCCTCACTCACATTAAGCTGCCACTCAAAAAGGAAACAAAAACATTCCAATAGGAGGCTATTTTCTGTATACTTGTCATCTTATCATGGTTGTGGTAAAACAGCCATCTTAGAATTCACAACATACTTCCCATTTCGGTACGACAATAATGGGTATGGTTACATGCACACAATAATGTGATTTGTTGTAAATAGTCAGATTAATAAGTCGTTTGATTTCAAACGTTTACATGCTTTGCAAGAAGAATGATTTCCCTAATAATCCTGTTTACATGAACACATCTGATGGCACTGATAAACGTAGACAATCTGCATTCAAAATACTTGTTCTACCACAGTGACCATGTTATTTTGGGATGGATATTTGATTCTGAGTTCAGACATATAACGTTTGTATGTGAAAACTATTTATAAGACACATACATTCAGTTGTTCCGAACTCACTTCAGTCCCGCTTAAGAGGGAGGCTTGCCCTGCTGGTGCTAGCACATGCACAGATGAAATACACAGCTGAAACGCCGATTAAGGTGTTTACATGCCCTAATAAGATTGCTCAGAAAACAAAGTGTTTTAATCTCTGTATGTTTACTTCGATTTTGACTTTACGCCGGCTAAACAGAGTAAGGTGTTTACATGTTTAATCTGCCTAGTGCCATAATCAGTTTATTATCGAATTATAACTGTTCATGTAAACATACTCAATGTTGTTCTAGTGCAAAATGGATTCCTGTCATCTCCAAAATGGGCGAAACACTCCATCATCATCAGAATTATAATCTTGCCACAGATAATAGTCCCTGCCTGTAACTATAATCTACTACTAAATCATCACTTGTGGGTAATCCTCAATCACTCATCCTCCAAGTGGTTCTTCATTCATAATTTACCATCCTCATCACATTTGATGAAAGTCACTGACCTAGAACTACCAAGAGAGTCAACTCTTTTAAGTAGCATTAACATTGTACACCCACCCACCACCACGTCTTCAAGAAACAGCGATAAAGCTCTCCGGTATCAATATTAGGATCCCACTTTTATGCTCTGCTACATATATATTCCTCATGGAAAAAATACAAGTTAGGCAAATGAGAAAATATCCAAACATAACTGTTCTATTACAAAATGTAACTTTCCTTTTTCAACTTCACACAGTGTCTTCAGAAAGCATTAACGGCCCTGGACTTTTTCCACATTTTGTTGTGTTTTAAAGTGGCATTAAAATTGATTTAATCATCCTCTTGTGATCGTTTCATGTTAATTAATTCTGTGTTCCCGGTCCAAAATGACCGCCCCATTATAGCTGATTATAAATCCATAATAATACATATATTATCACCTAATGTTGTGTTAGATCTTTTTATCAATTTAAGTTCTTGTGAACATTACACGTTTTGAACTTCTATTTGCTATTTATGGCCTGTAGGACTCATTTACCTGAGCTCATACAACTAGTTTTTGAGAAAATAAAATGTATAATGAATGGATTATTTTGACTATAACAGATACTCAGATGAACATATTGTGCTATTTATCACAGACTACTTTGTGTCAAAGTTAACAAGGACATTTGTTTTGAAACCATTTAAAATGTTTAAAGAGTGGCAGGATTTTATGTCATCAACCCGGGATATGGCGTATCTCGTTGGTCCTGATAACATTTTCAGCTGACCTCTCCTCTCAGGTGGGGATGAAGATCACGACAAATTCCCATTCTTTGACCGGAATGTATCAGCAACCTCAGCAGGGCCCTCTTCCTCATCACTGGATTGTTCCACATCGGTTGTCTCTTGGTCTGGATCATATTCTGTGTTGTCTTCAACGTCTGACACTTCCTCCTCTAATGCATCTTTACTGTCAGTTTCCTGGCCTCTCTCCTCTTCACCAGTGTCATGATCAAAGATATGATCAAGAGCCTCACATACAGTATATTGTTTGGTCATTGTGTTGCCACAGAATTAATTGTGAGCAAGGCCTCAAAAAAGCTTTATATACCAGAGCTGCGAGAAAAGTTATATATATTATTGAAACAATGTTGCGATTGTTTGTGAGAATGCCAACAGGTGTGGTTCCCGTGGGGGAAAGATTATATTGGGGATAGGTTCCCGTGGGGGTTGCCATGGAAGCCAAGAAGGGGAGGGAGTTGTGTGTGTGTGTGCTCAAACACACATGCATGTGGGGGTCTGGGAGTGGAAATGTGTCCATCTGATGAATGGTCATATGCCTGAACTCTATTTTATACACTAACTGTAGTCTCACCCATTCATTTCTAATGACCGGTCATTTTTTACCTGGAACACCATAGGTGTACAAAAGTCAAATAAAACACCTCAAATTTCATGAAAATCATCCAAATGTATTTTGTGTGTTCAGATGCCATGTGTGGACAAAGTCATGGAATCTTGTGACAATCAGATTAAATTAACTACATTTTTCAGAGAGAAAACTTGTAAATCGGTCCAATTCGACCGGAACACAGCATGAGGGTTAATTGTCAATTTTTGTCAACAATCTACACAAAATATTCTCTAATGTCAAAGTGGAAGAACATTAATTAAACAACGTGTATATATATGAATGGAAAATAAATATATTTTGATTAAGTATTCAACCCATGTTAGGATCACCTTTGGAAGTGATTATAGCTGTGAGTCTTTCTGGGTAAGTAAGAGGTTCGCAAATCTGGATTGTACAATATTTGCCAATTATTCTTAAAATAATTATTCAAGCTCTGTCAAAGTGATTGTCTAGCAATGATCAACAGACATTTTAAAGTTTTGCCATAGATCTTCAAGCCGATTTTAAGTCAAAACTGCAACTATGCCACTCAAGGAACAAACAATGTTTTCTTGATAAGCAACTCCAGTGTATATTTGGCCTTACGAACCAGGTTTTCCTCTAGGACTTCGCCTCTGCTTAGCTCTATTCCTTTTATATTTATCCTAAAAAAACTCCCTAGTACTTGCCGATGACAAGTATACCCACAACATGATGCATCTATCACCATGCTCGAAAATACGAAGAGTGGTACTCTATGATGTGTTGTGTTGGGATTTGCTCCGAATATAATGCCTTGTATTCAGGACAAGATTTTCATTTCTCTGACACATTTTTTACAGTATTACTTTAGTGCCTTATTGCATGTTTTGGAATATTTTTATTCTGTCCAGGCTTCCTTATGTTTCACTCAGTGTTTTAGGTTAGTATTGTGGAGTAACTACAATGTTGATCCATCCTCAGTTTTCTATCACAGCCATTTAACTCTTTAAATGTTTTAAAATCACAATTGGCCTCATAATGAAATCAAATCAAATACAATTTTATTGGTCGCATACACTGTTACATTCCCACCAGACAAACTCAATATGTGGCTCACAACAAAGACAACAAAGAAAATCAATTCGACAACCAAAACAAGACAGAAAAGGGTTCAAAATGGGTTTGGAAATCCACCGTGGATGCCCACTAGGTTTGCCTCCAAATAGACAAACTAAGAGAAAAACCCACAACAACTTAGGGCGTAAAAAGGATATGGTGTCACATTCGTCGTATAGAGGAGAGCACATTCTGTGATGAGAATACATTCTACTTTAATGAAAGAAAGAACACTAAACAAACTATACAAAATGGCCGTGATGCTATAAACACGAGTGCTGACATGCAACTACACATAGACAATAACCCACAAACTATCCAAAGCATATGGCTACCTAAATATGGTCCCCAATCAGAGACAACGTTAAACAGCTGCCTCTGATTGAGAACCAATCTAGGCAACCATAGATATAAAAACACCTAGACTGGAAAAACCCCATAAACAAACAAAAACCCTAGACAGGACAAAAACACATATATCACCCTCGTCACACCCTGACCTAACCAAAATAATAAAGAAAAACAAAGATAACTAACAGTACTCCCCCCAAAGGTGCGGACTCCCGGCCGCAAACCTAAACCTATATGGGAGGGTCTGGGTGGGCATCTAACCTCGGTGGCGGCTCTGGTTCTGGACGCCGCCCCCTTCTTTACACTGAGTCCGCTCTTGTAGCACCGACCCGTGGATCATCGTCGGAGGCTCTGGACTGCAGATCCTCGACGTTGGCCCCGGGCTGGGAACCCTCGCAGCGTGGATCATCGCCGGATGTTCTGGACTGTGGACCGTTGCTGGAGACCCCGGACTGGGACCTTCGCTGGAGACCCCGGGCTGGGGACCGTCGTTTGAGGTTCCGGACTGTGGCCCGTCGTTGGAAGTTCTGGTCTGTGAACTGTTGCCGGAAGCTCTGGACTGGGTACTGTCGCCGGACGCTCTGGACTGGGTACTGTTGCCAGACGGTCCGCGGTCCGGAGCCTCAAACGACGGTGTGCGGTCCGGAGCCTCCAGCGATGGTCTGCAGTCCGGAGCCAAAAGCAGGGGTTCTCGGACCGGAGCCAACAGCAGGGGTTCTCAGTCCAGAGCCTCCGGCGACTATCCCCGCACCAGAGCCACCATGGAGGAAGACGTCGGATCTGCGAGCGGAGTGTGTACTTCGTCCCGCATCGGTCCGGGTAGACCCTCCCCTATTGAGTCAGATTTTGCGGTCGGAGTCCGCACCTTTGGGGGGGGGGTCATATTTAAGTAGCCATTTAGGTAGCCATTTCCTCATTTGTGTTTGTGGGATCTTGTCTACATTTAGTTGCCTGAGTGCACACCAGTAGCATCACGTTTCGTTTGTGCATTTTTGTTTTGGTGAGTTTCAGTTTATTAAAATATGTGGAACTCTATTCACGCTGCGCCTTGGTCTACTCCTTTCGACGAGCGTGACAGGGGTTGAATAATTATTGACTGAAGACATTTCATCTTAGAATTTTTTATAAAAACATAATTCCACTTTGATGTTATGGAGTATTGTGTGTAGATTATTGACCCAAAGTCTAAATGTAATCCATTTTAAATTCAGGCTGTAACACTCAAAAAAATTGAAAAATTAAAGGGGTGTAAATACTTTCTGAAGGCACTGTTGCATCGATGCAGTATATAGATATTCATTCGGTGCACTACAAATGATCAACCTCAGGCAAATGATCAAGTGTTTCTTAAATTCAGTGGAAGGACACCAAACGTCTATGCCAGGGCCCGTATTCGCAAAGTGTCTCAGAGTAGGAGTACTAGGATAATCTTTTAAATGGATTTTGTTCCTCGATGACTTGGTTTAAAATTATTTTGGGATGATTTGAGCATGACATTTCAAACATACTAAATGGGGGAAATTGGATTAAATGGGGGTTTGGTCTCAAAATGCTAATATTAGCATTTGTTGGCAGTGGTGGTTTAACAAAACCAAAGTGTGGATTGCAGTCACTATTTGGAAACTAAAACACATTTATTTATCTAAAGCTATGCATTTCCCCTTGCAGTGACCCAGAAAATTCATTTTCCCAATGGTATTATAAAAGTGCAAACATACACAGTATGCACTCGCATATTATATAATGTAAGGTGTGTGTGTGCAGGTCATATACAATTGAAAGTGCAGCTCACATTAACATTGTGCTTCCTTGCGTTGTACTATTTCCTGAGCTCAATGCTTTCAATAGAGATGCCTTTGTCCTATAATTGGATTCCAGGGAACAATAGAAACGCTTACCATAACAAGTAATTAGTACATTGCCCCATCCTTTTCCCATAATGCACTGCCCATTATAGAAAACACAAGAATACAGGCCAAGTGTTGAACTGGTTGAATGGTATTAGCTGTACAAGAAATGTGTATTTTAAGTACACTGAATTCATTCTACACTATTTTGGTTTGGTACTGCCAACACTGTGGAAACTTCTGTTTCAGTTAACCATAACAGAATCACAAAATGTTAATATGTGTGTTGTTCTTTATCATTTCTTTCTGAAATGAGAAAACTTGAACAGGTAAATAAATACATGTAACGTAATCCTAATTAAAGGCATATAAGACATAGTTAAGTGTTAGCGAGAACTAAAGGCAACATGTTTTCAGCGTTTCATTTGATATCCATTGATACAGCACCCCTTTAGTTGCCTGGTTTCATAACAGAATATTTTACTAAAATGCCCATTTACCATGTTTTCTGTTTCCTTTGGCACACTTGCCAATGTCAAGCTCCTTCTAGCTGATGACCAAATATACTCTTAACCCCAAAATCCGCTGTAATCATTTCATGGTCTGTTCTCATTTCGAAATTTCAAAAGTGATACAAAATCATTAGATTACCAACACTGGGCTCCAAGTCAGACACCCACAATGATGGAAACTATACATATGTTGAAAAATTAAATCCTTGGCATGCCTTCTCTTTGTGAACAGATGTGCCGTCACCTGGGAGCACAAGGTCTGACAGGGAGAATCACAATCCTTGACAATTACAAGTAAACGCTCATTGAATGACTTAGTGTATGATTCAGTCTCTGATTGCTCTACCCCCTTTCCCTTCCCTTAACCAGATGGCAGGAGGAACAGCATTCATATAGTGAGAAAGTGACTCACTGACTACAAAACACCAATATACAGTGGGACAAAAAGTATTTAGTCAGCCACCTATTGTGCAAGTTCTCCCACTTAAAAAGGTGAGAGTGGCCTGTAATTTTCATCATAGGTACACTTCACCTATGACAGACAAAATGAGATTTTTTTTCCAGAAAATCACATTGTAGGATTTTTTATGAATTTATTTGCAAATTATGGTGGAAAAAAAGTATTTGGTCACCTACAAACAAGCAAGATTTCTGGCTCTCACAGACCTGTAACTTCTTCTTTAAGAGGCTCCTCTGTCCTCCACTTGTTACCTGCATTAAATGGCACCTGTTTGAACTTGTTATCAGTATAAAAGACCTGTCCACAACCTCAAACAGTCACACTCCAAACTCCACTATGGCCAAGACCAAAGAGCTGTCAAAGGACACCAAAAACAAAATTGTAGACCTGCAACAGGCTGGGAAGACTAAATCTGCAATAGGTAAGCAGCTTGGTTTGAAGAAATCAACTGTGGGAGCAATTATTAGGAAATGGAAGACATACAAGACCACTGATAATCTCCCTCGATATGGGGCTCCCCGTGGGGTCAAAATGATCACAAGAACGGTGAGCAAAAATCCCAGAACCACACGGGGGGACCTAGTGAATGACCTGCAGAGAGCTGGGACCAAAGTAACAAAGCCTACCATCAGTAACACACTACGCCGCCAGGAACTCAAATCCTGCAGTGCCAGACGTGTCTCCCTGCTTAAGCCAGTACATGTCCAGGCCCGTCTGAAGTTTGCTAGAGAGCATTTGGATGATCCAGAAGAAGATTGGGAGAATGTCATATGGTCAGATGAAACCAAAATATAACTTTTTGGTAAAAACTCAACTCGTCGTGTTTGGAGGACAAAGAATGCTGAGTTGCATCCAAAGAACACTATACCTACTGTGAAGCATGGGGGTGGAAACATCATGCTTTGGGGCTGTTTTTCTGCAAAGGGACCAGGACGACTGAGCCGTGTAAAGGAAAGAATGAATGGGGCCATGTATCGTGAGATTTTGAGTGAAAACCTCCTTCCATCAAATCAAATCAAATCAAATCAAATTTTATTTGTCACATACACATGGTTAGCAGATGTTAATGCAAGTGTAGCGAAATGCTTGTGCTTCTAGTTCCGACAATGCAGTAATAACAAGTAATCTAACTAACAATTCCAAAACTACTGTCTTGTACACAGTGTAAGGGGATAAAGAATATGTACATAAGGATATATGAATGAGTGATGGTACAGAGCAGCATAGGCAAGATACAGTAGATGGTATCGGGTACAGTATGTACAAATGAGATGAGTATGTAAACAAAGTGGCATAGTATAGTATAAAGTGGCTAGTGATACATGTATTACATAAGGATACTGTCGATGATATAGAGTACAGTATATACGTATGCATATGAGATGAATAATGTAGGGTAAGTAACATTTATATAAGGTAGCATTGTTTAAAGTGGCTAGTGATATATTTACATCATTTCCCATCAATTCCCATTATTAAAGTGGCTGGAGTTGAGTCAGTGTCAGTGTGTTGGCAGCAGCCACTCAGTGTTAGTGGTGGCTGTTTAACAGTCTGATGGCCTTGAGATAGAAGCTGTTTTTCAGTCTCTCGGTCCCAGCTTTGATGCACCTGTTCTGACCTCGCCTTCTGGATGATAGCGGGGTGAACAGGCAGTGGCTCGGGTGGTTGATGTCCTTGATGATCTTTATGGCCTTCCTGTGACATCGGGTGGTGTAGGTGTCCTGGAGGGCAGGTAGTTTGCCCCCGGTGATGCGTTGTGCAGACCTCACTACCCTCTGGAGAGCCTTACGGTTGAGGGCGGTGCAGTTGCCATACCAGGCGGTGATACAGCCCGCCAGGATGCTCTCGATTGTGCATCTGTAGAAGTTTGTGAGTGCTTTTGGTGACAAGCCGAATTTCTTCAGCCTCCTGAGGTTGAAGAGGCGCTGCTGCGCCTTCTTCACGATGCTGTCTGTGTGAGTGGACCAATTCAGTTTGTCTGTGATGTGTATGCCGAGGAACTTAAAACTTGCTACCCTCTCCACTACTGTTCCATCGATGTGGATAGGGGGGTGTTCCCTCTGCTGTTTCCTGAAGTCCACAATCATCTCCTTAGTTTTGTTGACGTTGAGTGTGAGGTTATTTTC
Source organism: Oncorhynchus mykiss (assembly GCF_013265735.2). Taxonomy (NCBI): domain Eukaryota; kingdom Metazoa; phylum Chordata; class Actinopteri; order Salmoniformes; family Salmonidae; genus Oncorhynchus; species Oncorhynchus mykiss. Next base: position 32,401,912 of record NC_048580.1, on the reverse strand, counting down.
CTGACACCACACTCCGAGGGCCCTCACCTCCTCCCTGTAGGCCGTCTCATCGTTGTTGATAATCAAGCCTACCACTGTTGTGTCGTCCGCAAACTTGATGATTGAGTTGGAGGCGTGCGTGGCCACGCAGTCGTGGGTGAACAGGGAGTACAGGAGAGGGCTCAGAACGCACCCTTGTGGGGCCCCAGTGTTGAGGATCAGCGGGGAGGAGATGTTGTTGCCTACCCTCACCACCTGGGGGCGGCCCGTCAGGAAGTCCAGTACCCAGTTGCACAGGGCGGGGTCGAGACCCAGGGTCTCGAGCTTGATGACGATCTTGGAGGGTACTATGGTGTTGAATGCCGAGCTGTAGTCGATGAACAGCATTCTCACGTAGGTATTCCTCTTGTCCAGATGGGTTAGGGCAGTGTGCAGTGTGGTTGAGATTGCATCGTCTGTGGACCTATTTGGGCGGTAAGCAAATTGGAGTGGGTCTAGGGTGTCAGGTAGGGTGGAGGTGATATGGTCCTTGACTAGTCTCTCAAAGCACTTCATGATGACGGATGTGAGTGCTACGGGGCGGTAGTCGTTTAGCTCAGTTACCTTAGCTTTCTTGGGAACAGGAACAATGGTGGCCCTCTTGAAGCATGTGGGAACAGCAGACTGGTATAGGGATTGATTGAATATGTCCGTAAACACACCGGCCAGCTGGTCTGCGCATGCTCTGAGGGCGCGGCTGGGGATGCCGTCTGGGCCTGCAGCCTTGCGAGGGTTAACACGTTTAAATGTCTTACTCACCTCGGCTGCAGTGAAGGAGAGACCGCATGTTTTCGTTGCAGGCCGTGTCAGTGGCACTGTATTGTCCTCAAAGCGGGCAAAAAAGTTATTTAGTCTGCCTGGGAGCAAGACATCCTGGTCCGTGACTGGGCTGGATTTCTTCCTGTAGTCCGTGATTGACTGTAGACCCTGCCACATGCCTCTTGTGTCTGAGCCGTTGAATTGAGATTCTACTTTGTCTCTGTACTGGCGCTTAGCTTGTTTGATAGCCTTGCGGAGGGAATAGCTGCACTGTTTGTATTCGGTCATGTTACCAGACACCTTGCCCTGATTAAAAGCAGTGGTTCGCGCTTTCAGTTTCACACGAATGCTGCCATCAATCCACGGTTTCTGGTTAGGGAATGTTTTAATCGTTGCTATGGGAACGACATCTTCAACGCACGTTCTAATGAACTCACACACCGAATCAGCGTATTCGTCAATGTTGTTATCTGACGCAATACGAAACATCTCCCAGTCCACGTGATGGAAGCAGTCTTGGAGTGTGGAGTCAGCTTGGTCGGACCAGCGTTGGACAGACCTCAGCGTGGGAGCCTCTTGTTTTAGTTTCTGTCTGTAGGCAGGGATCAACAAAATGGAGTCGTGGTCAGCTTTTCCGAAAGGGGGGCGGGGCAGGGCCTTATATGCGTTGCGGAAGTTAGAGTAACAATGATCCAAGGTCTTTCCTCCCCTGGTTGCGCAATCGATATGCTGATAAAATTTGGGGAGTCTTGTTTTCAGATTAGCCTTGTTAAAATCCCCAGCTACAATGAATGCAGCCTCCGGATAAATTGTTTCCAGTTTGCAGAGAGTTAAATAAAGTTAGTTCAGAGCCATCGATGTGTCTGCTTGGGGGGGATATATACGGCTGTGATTATAATCGAAGAGAATTCTCTTGGTAGATAATGCGGTCTACATTTGATTGTGAGGAATTCTAAATCAGGTGAACAGAAGGATTTGAGTTCCTGTATGTTTCTTTCATCACACCATGTCACGTTGGCCAGCAAGGTCATTGAAGATGAAACGTGCATGACAATGATCCCAAACACACCGCCCGTGCAACGAAGGAGTGGCTTCGTAAGAAGCATTTCAAGGTCCTGGAGTGGCCTAGCCAGTCTCCAGATCTCAACCCCATAGAAAATCTTTGGAGGGAGTTGAAAGTCCATGTTGCCCAGCAACAGCCCCAAAACATCACTGCTCTAGAGGAGATCTGCATGGAGGAATGGGCAAAAATACCAGCAACAGTGTGTGAAAACCTTGTGAAGACTTACAGAAAACGTTTGACCTCTGTCATTGCCAACAAAGGGTATATAACAAAGTATTGAGATAAACTTATTTTATTGACCAAATATTTATTTTCCACCATAATTTGCAAATCATTTTTTTTTCTAATTTTGTCTGTCATAGTTGAAGTGTACCTATGATGAAAATTACAGGCCTCTCTCATCTTTTTAAGTAGGAGAACTTGCACAATTGGTGGCTGACTAAATACTTTTTTGCCCCACTGTACAAACGGAATGTGGTTTATGTCAACAATAAAATTCACCTCGCTCAGAAATCATGCAGAGACAGTTGAATTGTATAGTGAACCATAGGGTGGGCTTCACCCTAATCTATTTCAATTCTGCTAAGAGGAATTTATGATTTTAATCTGAAAGCCCTGATATTTAACAAAGAGCTATTATTTGCACACACACACCCATACCCAAATGCACATGCTCCACACTTCTGAACACTTGCTCTGCTTATGATTAATCAAGTAAACTTTATCTGAAGTTGCAGCCTCTCTTTAAATGGATGCATCTGCGTCATTGTGGTAAGAAATAATTGTGGCCACTTTTATCTCAGCACAATTAAACTATTTTCTGTGAAGTTGTTTGTCATACAAAGGACAAGAGCCGATAGAACCTTTGTTACTTTCATCATGCTTCTCTTTTTCTAAATCTAAATGTGAATCAATACCTAACAGTTGAATGTCAACAACTCCAAATGCCCTTCAACCTGTTTATAATGGGCTTTTCAAGATGAGCTGTCCAGGCAGCCCCTGTACAGAAAAATGATATTCATCATCAACCTTTACAATCACAGTGACTGTTTACCCCATGTCATGACTATTAGTCTATCACAGGGTTTCCCAACCACCGGGCCACGGATAGTTTAGTACCAGGGCGCGTGGCCTTGGAATAAAATAAATACAATGCCTTGTGAAAGTCTACACATAGCTTGCACAGTCGTCACATTTTGCTGCCTTAACATATAAAAAGGAACTAAATAAAATGGTCTTCAAACAGCTACAAAAGTGAAAGAAAAAGTATAGAATATGTTTTCCGTGAAAATATTTCTGTCTGCTCCGGTCCTGAAAAAGAAAAAGGTTGGGGACCCCTGGTCTATCAGATGTAGAGAATTTGGCCTTATTGTTATTAGCCCATTGAAATGCATTGAATAACAGATTCACACATGGAAAAACAGAAAAGTGTCTGTCCTATACTGTATCTGAGAGATATAAAAACAATTAATGTTTTTACCCATATTTAACAAATTATTTTGGGCACTAAACTACTTCTATACACACTGAGTATACTGTACCAAACATTAGGAACACCTTCCTAATATTGAGTTGCACCCCTCCCCCCTTTACCCTCAGAACAGCCTCAGTTCGTCGAAAGCGTTCCACAGGGATGCTGGCCCATGTTGACTCCAATGCTTCCCGGTGCGCCTGGGCCCTACTACCATAATCTTTTGTCTTGCCAATTCACCCTCTGATTGGCACACATACACAATCCATGTCTCAATTGTCTCATGGCTTAAAAATCCTTCTTTAACCTGTCTCCTCCCCTTCATCTACACTGATTGAAGTGGATTTAAGAAGTGGCATCAATAAGGAATCATATCTTTCACCTGGATTCAACTGGTCAGTCTATGTGATGGAAAGACATTCATGTTATGTATACATTTTGTAACTGGTACCAGGCTACCTTCAGACAAGCCTTGTAAGGCTTATGGGCGTCCTAGAGCAAAACAACATGTTCGTGAGAGTCACATCTTTCAATAGAGTGGTCATATCAGTTTTTAGGCCAAACTGTTCGGATGCTACAGACTTTTTTCGTAAGAAGAACAATCTCATGGTCTGACAAACAGCGCTGTAGCTCAGTCACCTTTTACCGCAGATGCGGAAGGCCGACATAGACGATTCAGTGGATTGAAAAGCAAAAAAATATATCATTAGCTTAAAGGGACATTTACATTTAAATCTCAAATGTGGTCTCATATCAAAATAAATCAATGTCTGAGTGTATTTTGTTGATCCAGCTGTATGCACCAAGTCCAAATTAATGGAAAAGATAAGCACAATTTCACCTTTATTAAGAACAAATTCTTATTTTCAATGACGGCCTAGGAACAATGGGTTAACTGCCTGTTCAGGGCAGAACGACAGATTTGTACCTTGTCAGCTCTGGGGTTTGAACTTGCAACCTTCTGGTTACTAGTCCAACGCTCTAACCACTAGGCTACCCTGCCATACGGTGGTGCATATCCTTTCCATTCATTTGGGGTCTGTAGCACATAGCTGGATCTACACAATCGATGGCATGGAATGTGGATTCATCTTGATATTAGACTACATTTGAGGTCTGAAACTGTCTGACAAACTTTTACTTTGGAGTGTAATGTCCTTTTAAGTTGACTGTAAAGAAACATGTTTTTTCAAGGCACAAGGCGAGACCCAAATGCAGACACAGGAGGCAGGTGGTTGGAGTCTTACAATGTTTATTAATCCAAAGGGGTAGGCAAGGGAATGGTCGTGGACAGGCAAAAAGGTCAAAACCAGATCCGAGTCAGGTAGGCAGAATGGTCAGGCAGGCAGGTACAAAGTCCAGAAACAGGCAAGGGTGAAAACTGAGAGGACTAGAAAAAGGAGAATGCAAAAAGCAGGAGAACATGAAAACCACTGGTTGACTTGGAAACATACAAGACAAACTGGCACAGAGAGACAGGAAACACAGGGATAAATACACTGAGGAAAATAAGCAACACCTGGAGGGGGTGGAGACAATCACAAGGACAGGTGAAACAGATCAGGGCATGTTTATTTGTTAATTTGAGCATCTAGAGCTCTGTAGACTACTATCCAAATAAAGTGATCCCAGTCATGTTTTGATTTGTCAATCAATGTGCGTAAACTAATTTCAACACATAATTACATATATATTTTATTGTACAATAGGTCATTATGGATATTAGTTGCCTTTACCCTTGCCACCAAAACAGTCTTTAGCTTTCAGTGAAACCAAATATCAACAGCACTCAAATGCCAAATTCTGGCTCGTTGGACATACAAGTCTTCCTCTTGAATAATTCAGCATTAACACAAGATGCCCAGACATGATTAAATTTTGCATAAGCGTTAATTGAACACACACATTAGAAAAGGTCTTTGCTGTGTCAATTAGTTGATTAAGTTCATCTACATCCCGTGGGCTCTGGCAACCTGATCTGTTTTTAAACGGATTCGTATTACAGAGCGAACCGAGAGCAGAGAAAGGGGACATTTTCAATTACATGTCACTATGTTGACTGACAGTCAGGGACTATTTGATAGGGCTTTTATTATTAATTGCTTGCATTTCATCAAGGGAATAATTTATCATGGAAATTGTTCTGTTTGGATTTTCAGCAATGCATTAGTTCAGGTATGGCCAGCAGTCTGTCGAATACATTCAATTATGGTATGAGAAGCCAGGTCTGACAATATTGGCTCTATTTTAACAAACTTAACGCAATGGTAAATCTAAGCACAGGCGGTAGCACTATAGGTTCAGGGGTGCGTCAGAAATATTTTCACTATCACAATTATTGGGCCAATTATTGGCGTTGGCGCGAAAGGGTTGGGTTTTGATGAATAAACAAGTTGTGGATGTGTCGATGCTCACTGGCCAATCAGAACATGCTCCGTGCCGAAATATGTGGTTGCTTCATGTTGTGTATTTACGGTATTTTATGTATTGCCTTGGAATCAACTCCAATGTAAGTCCGTTATAGTTTGTTAAAGGGCTTCCAGAAACAAAATAACAAAATGTAGACCTATCTTTGCTAAATATGTTAACTTGAACCCATTTGCAGTCCACATTGTTCTAAGTAATTGCATGGCTTCAATGTGAAAATATACACATAGAATTCGCACTGATGTAGTGGCTAGGCCTACTATAAATTGCATTATGGCTGAGCATTGACATGCCAAATGTTGTCAATAAACAAGATTAAATGAATTATTGATAAGGCCTAAAAAGAGAACAAATAATTCTAATCAAAACTAAATAACAACTCGTTTTAAATAGGCTATGTAACACTTACAGGCACCAACATTTCTCCCTGTGGGCATCTAATAATAAAACAATGCAGACTATAGAGGGTTTTACCCACATCCAAACTTTTCACAATTGCTGGACAAAGATCCAAATGGGCGCTAATTTATCTTGTGTCCTTTAACCATTTGTACATTGTTAAAACACTGTATATATATAATATGACATTTGTAATGTCTTTATTGTTTTGAAACTTCTGTATGTGTAATGTTTACTGTTCATTTTTGTTTATTTCACTTTATATATTCACTTTATATATTATCTACCTCACTTGCTTTTGCAATGTTAACACGTTTCCCATGCCAATAAAGCCCTTGAATTGAATTGAATTGATCCAATATAAATAGAAAGGGAGAAGGGAGAGAGAGAGAGAGACTCTCTCCAAGGATGAAGGCCCCTGTCAGAGCAAGAAACGCTTATCCTTCAAGAAGTTCCAAGCACTTGATCATCAGCTAATTTAAAAGACTCCGGGCATATTTGGACTGGAGCATCACAAAGCCTGTGTGCCAGAAGCACACTCACAATATTCAACCACGATAACTACCGCTGATTAGTATTTCCTCAGGGCTGTAAACCCCAGCGGCTTGCCAGTTTGACTAATTTCTATTTCATCAGTCTCTATAAGGCCAGACACAATTTTAAAATAGATTAAATTTAATCTGAATGAAAGTTGGAGAGAAGCAAACAGAGGGAGAAAACAAAAGGGTTCTAAGAATATCTTGTTTATCAAAATAATCAATCTGAATCTGCAACTACTGGCCATATACTGACATTTCAGCTCTGCTTGGAAATGTATGGCTCTGGACTTGTTCTGATTTATCCATTATGCACACAACTCGGATCCTCCATTGACTCCATTGCTTGGAGTTGTGCTCATAGCTCAAGTAAGGATATGGCTTGCACGTTTTTAATAGGCTGCGTTACCAATGACAAACTCAAGAGGTTAGCATCACTTTTGCACCCTGGTAGTTCATTCAAGGGCAGATTTCCAAGAACTGTATGCATTGGCCTTTGACAGCATGCATTATGTAATCCCTTATATTTCTAGTGTCCTTTTCTATGGTCCTTCGATGATTTTGACACATTTTGAACATATGCCCCTTTTCAGTCAAACACTGCATACAGTTTCACACCATTGATGTGTTGTTAGCTCAAAAGAGAAGCCCACTGGTCTGCTCTCACAGTGATTTTAGTTCAAATGTGAACTCCATAAACTTGAATACCCCCTCAATTTTCAAATCATGTATAGGGCTTGGGCTGTTGCACGATAGCAACCAAAGCCCATGTAAGTCAGTTTGTAACATTCTATCATTGGTTACTCTGAGAGTTCCTCGTATTGACATTGGCTGCGGCCTCAGGCCCTATGGAGCTAACCTTGGAAAAGTAATTCCAATTTCTACTCCTTCCTCTTATACTAATAGGGATAGACCAAATGGTGCAGTTCTATGCAATCTTATAGCCATACATAATACATACATAATATCAACCATCAGACAGGGCCTGCAACCACCTATTGAACATAGTTTTCATGTGACTTAAAAAATTGTAAAGGACTTGGATTGATGCAGCTGAACATTAGGAGCTTCCTTCCTAAACTGGATTACATCAAGATCTGGGCTATGCAGATGAATCTGGACATTCTGGTATTGACTGAAACTTGGATCTCTGGGGACATTCTGGACTTGGATATTAATGTTAAGTGTTCTAATGTGTTCAGAGCTGACAGACAGGGTAGAGGTGGTGGAGTTGCCAGGTTTAAAAAATATAATACTGTATCTCACTTTACTGATATCCATTTCCCTTGCCAATTATTTTTAGCTTCTATCTTTAACCCTTTGTTATAGGGGTGTCATGACGTTGGCTTGATGGGGAGGTTTATGACCCCCATAAATACCTTCCCCCCATTTCTCTCTCCCTACTCTATAGATTGGACTCTTGAAAAAGCCCTTTGTTAACATAGAGATTCTGGTGACATCACCTGTAGCACACGCTCCAGCAGGTATATCTCTCTAGTCACCCTCAAAACCAATTCTTTCTTTGGCCGCCTCTCTTTCCAGTTCTCTGCTGCCAATGACTGGAACGAACTACAAAAATCTCTGAAACTGGAAACACTTATCTCCCTCACTAGCTTTAAGCACCAACTGTCAGAGCAGCTCACAGATTACTGCACCTGTACATAGCCCACCTATAATTTAGCCCAAACAACTACCTCTTTCCCAACTGTATTTAATTTATTTATTTATTTTGCTCCTTTGCACCCCATTATTTTTATTTCTACTTTGCACATTCTTCCATTGCAAAACTACCATTCCAGTGTTTTACTTGCTATATTGTATTTACCTTGCCACCATGGCCTTTTTTGCCTTACCTCCCTTCTCACCTCATTTGCTCACATTGTATATAGACTTGTTTATACTGTATTATTGACTGTATGTTTGTTTTACTCCATGTGTAACTCTGTGTCGTTGTATGTGTCGAACTGCTTTGCTTTATCTTGGCCAGGTCGCAATTGTAAATGAGAACTTGTTCTCAACTTGCCTACCTGGTTAAATAAAGGTAAAATAAAATAAAATAAATAAACATCAAAAGATGGGAAACGGAACCATATTTTGGTAATCCAACCCGTTGAAAATATGCGTCGGGACTTAATGAATATGATGTCAGTTCAGTTGGCGTCTGAGACATGATTACTGATGATAGGACGACAAACTGTATCTTGGAAAGTCTACACATTATAGTTGTAAGATTCACATGGAATTGTTGTGCAATATAAATGTTTAAATTTGAAACTATTTGTGAAAAGATTAAAGTAATTTAGCTTCTTAATGAGAGAACGGTTTGTAATAGAGTAAACTCTGCCAACTCAGTGGCCCCGCCCATGTGAACAGACAGTGGTTGTAAATTATGAAACACGGCCCTCTCTCCAAATCCTATATAAGCCCCTTAATGAAAATGTAACTTCCTGTTCCGAGGACGTTAGAGCAAGAGTTCTACATTAAAAGGGCTCAGATAATAACCTGTTCCAAGGACGTGCGGACTGGCAGTCCCCAAGTTGAAAGGACAAAGACCACCTACAGAACTAAGCCAACCTCAGCAAGAATCTAACGAAATTAGCATCGAATTTCAATGTGAAGGTGACGACCTACACGCCGGAAGGATGAATTTCGACTATACCAGCCAGAATATAGCATGAGCATATAGCATGACAACTTGGTATGAACTTTGAACCCTTATTCACTAAAGAAGTGATGCCTCCTAGCCGTTGCGTTTGAGCAGCAACTGTAGACGTGGGCCAGGAGAGGACGGACAGAGTATCCAACCTACCACACTCCAGTTCACCAAGAGACATTCTTCAAAGGACAAACCGGCCTTCCATCGACGACCAATCTACCGAAGCGCAGCTCAGAGTAAATATTTATTGCATTCTCCTTTTTCAAATGGGCGGTAATTTAGAATGCATAAGATACTGTATTTACGATAGCATAGCTTCTCCCTTTGTTCCTCAGTCTTCCCGCTCTTTCACTCAACCCCCCCCCCTTTTCTTTGTGTAACCAGCCACTATATCGGCTCCGTTCACCAGGTCCATCAATGTATGATTCATTCTGTGTATATGTCATTCTGTGTGATTAGTTAGGTATTTAGTAAATAAATAATTTAACCAAATTGTGTATTGCTGATTCAACTTGTTAGCCAGGGTTTGTGAAGAACCAAGAATTTACAACTTTCAGATGAGACTAAATAAGGTGCCGATTAAATATTGACATAAAAGATTACCAGGTCTTTAAGTGTTTATTCGGAAGATAACAGCTCTATAAACATTATTTCGTGGTGCCCTGACTTTCTAGTTAATTATTTACCTGAGTAGCTTAATCAGGTAATATTAATTACAGAGAAATTATTTTATAGAATAGCATGTCATATAACTTAATCCTGCATAACCTAAGACACGACCGGGGTCTTACAGTCCTCCCTCGGCTAACCTTTGTGACATTGAGGAGTTACTAGTTTGTTGTCTTCTTTTACAAAATCAGAAGTTATTTTCCTGGGTGACCTAAATTATGATTAGGAAATGCAGGCTTCAGACAATCTAAAAGACATGTGCAATGATCAAAACCAGGTATTCCCAAACTTACGCGCAATGCCGTCGAGGGTACGCCAAATAAAAATGTGATTCACATTAAACATAAAAAAAAAAACGTAAACACACCAACACCACTTGGGTACACTGCAGCATCCACCGAGATGCTGCCAAGGGAATGCCTGACAGCTTGAAATACATTTTGGACACTACAGTGAAAATGGCTAACTTTGTTAAAGCAAGGCCCCTGAACTCTCATGTATTTTCTGCACTATTTAATGATATGGGCAGCGACCATGTAACGCTTTTAAAACATACAGAAGAGCGCTGGTTATCAAGGGGCAAAGTATTGACACGTTTTTTTGCATTGAGAGACGAGGCGGGACAAAATTGAGGCTATGATTAAGAAGTTGGAGCTCTTCTCTGTGTCTGCATTAACAACACACAGGTCTTTCCATATGATGTTTTGTCTGCAAATGAACTCAAGCTTACGGACAACGTCAAATGGAAAATAGCGAAGCTGGGTGCGCAATTATGCAGGTATATTTCCTAAACGGATGACACAAACAACTGAATTCGTTATCCTTTTCATGCCCCGCCTCCAGTCCACTTACCAATATCTGAACAAGAGACCCACATCGAAATTGCAACGAGTGGTTCTGTGAAAATGTAATTTAATCAGAAGCCACTGCCAGATTTCAGGATAGTGCTGCGCTCTATTTACCAAGTATCCTACCTTGGTAAATCGCATTGGTCACTGGTGCCCTTTGCAAACATGTATCTATTTAAGAGTGGATACCCTCACCAGCATGAAAACTAAATACAGGTACAGACTGTGTTGAAAATGATTTAAGACGCCAATAAAACCCAACATTGAAGAGTTATGTGCATCCTTTCAAGCACACCCTTCTCATTAACCTGTGGTGAGTTATTCACAATTTTCAATGAACAAATTAGAATTGATATGTAAGATGGTTAAATAAAGAGCAAAATTATTGATTATTATTATTATTATATTATTTGTGCCCTGGTCCTATAAGATCTCTTTGTCACTTCCCACGAGCCGGGTTGTGACAAAAACTTACACTCATTCTTATCTTTAAGAAATGTATCGTATATGTGTGGCAGGCTTACAATGATGGCAAAAAACAACATTTGAGAGTGCGCTGACTGACCCTGGTGCTAGAGAGGGTACGCAGCTGAAGGTTGAATGTTTAAAGGTGTACAGGACTATAAAAAGTTTGGGAACCACTGATCTAAACCTAACCCAGCTGGTGACTAAGCCTTCTCGGCCCAATCCTAAAGATCCTCTAAAGTCAACTCTGATTTGTCTAATTTTATCGAATACACCACAGAAATGTTTCTACTGGTGTCTTCGCCCAAGACATTAGTGATCATTGTCCAGTTGTTTGTGTTAAAGATGTGCGAGTACAGCAATCTAAGCCTTGTGTCATCACGAAGAGGAACTTTAGAAACTTCAGTAAATAGGCTTTTTCACATGCTCTTTATTTTAGTGACCTTGATTGTATTTCAGATATCCCTGTACCCAATTTAGTTTTAAGACTTTTTGCAGATGTATTCAATACTACTGTGGATAATCATGCTCCCTTCAAAAAATGAAGGGTTAAAAGTAGATTGAATGCCTGGTACACTCCGGAATTATCAGAAGTCATTCATAAAAGAGATGACACTTGGTTCAAGGCCAGGAACACAGGCTTAGGCCCGGAAAGCTTTTAAGCAACTGAGGAATCATAGGCAGCATGCATATAACTGACATTAATCACTGGTCTTGCGATATTATATAGAAGGACCTTTTTTCTTTCTTCAATAATTTATTTTTTCTCATTTTTTCAAACAATCGAATCCATTAAACTGAGCAGGCTGGGCTGACATGCTTATAGCCTTTGCTAGGATGTTCTTAATATAAGCATACATCTATAACATTGTGCTAATGTTATAATTTCTATTTTCTATTTCTATTTCTGTTATTCTTTTATTTTTATGACTGTTTTCCATGTTATTAGGCTATTAGGTTATTATTCTTAAGAAGCACCCTCATTAACATGCAATAGACCTATGGTGCTTTGAATGTGTGAGTGAAGGGTGGCAGTATCGAATTAGGTTATCATGGGACTGCCCATATTTCCATTGGGCCCACGCCAGTTGATGCCCAAAGGTTTGCAAAGGCGAGTCATGAGTCAGGAAGGTATTCTGATGGTCTTAAAAGGACAACAGACCTCATAGATAGGGGGAGGTTTAATTGGGTGAATATCAGTGGACAATTGGAGGTTTAAACAGTTGCAGCTACAGTATGCTTAACTGATATTATGGTACAGCTATATGGACACTCAATCATCACGGTGCTTTTTCATGGTAAGTTTACAAGCATTGGTTGTGGTAAGTATAACTGAAACGTGTATCATTCTGGTAAGTGGGAAAATAAATATAGCCAGTTACAATTGTAATGGCTTAGCAGATTGTTAGAGGCGGTTTGGACATATTTGTATATATTTGTGTATATATATTAAATATGAATGTACATGAATGTACCTTTATGATTTATATTTACCTGATTGAGATATATTCATTTGTTAGTGTAATTCAGTTTTTGCCCTCCCTCTTGCCCATTCATTGTATTGTGTTAAGTGTGTTAGGAAGTTGGGCCTTGGTTGGGGGGTTCCTTGCTAGATGCGGGAGCAGTATAATTTTTTGACCATACAGACAGACATACAAACAGGTCATATTATGTATTTTCCATATCAAGTAATCTATGTTTTAAGTTGATTGGAGAATCACTTCTTTGTAAGATATAAGAAGAATAAACATTTTTGTTGCACCATATCCCTGGATCTCATTGAATGTTTGGTCGTTTGGAAACCTTGAGTGTGGACTGTATGCGTACCAGACGACCCTGCTTCAGGCTTGGGCAGTGGCTATGGTAAAGAGGAAAGGAAGCCACTAGACAGATCATGAAAAAGATGAGAGAATCTAATGTCTATTGTTTACATGAAACTCACTCTACAACTAGAGATGAGGTTGTGTGGAAAAAGTACTGGAAGGGAGAAATATATTTTTGTCATGGGCAAAGAAAGTCAAAAGGGATGATTGTTAATTAACAACAATTTTGATCCGTTTGTGCAAACTGTGCAAACAGATCCTCAAGGAAGAAGGATCATTTTAAATATGCTATTGGACCAAAAACAGACTTGGCTAATTTATCTATATGGTCCAAATAATGATGATCCACACTTACTTCCTCAGAAATATATAGAACAACCTATTGAGTAACCAAGTAACAAATGAATATATTATTATGGTGGAAGATTATAATAAGAATTTAAGTACCTCAATGGATCACAAAGAAAATCACACTACAAACTATCACCCTCATGCACTTAAGGAGATCACTAATATCATGGATACATTAGAACTAGTGGATTTATGGAGGCAGAAAAACCCTGACCTAGTGAGATATACTTGGAGGAGGTTTAATCAAGCTAGCCTTCTTGACTACTTTCTTGTGTCATTCTTGATGGCATCAAAAATTTAAAAGGTTTTGATAGGAGACCGAATTTGATCGGACCACCATCTAATTGGCCTCCACAAAACTCTTACAGAATGTCTACGTGGACGGGGATATTGGACATTTTATCAAAACCTACTGTATTACTATTTGTTCTTAACTAAGACAAAATATAGGTACCTGCAGAGCCCCTTATTGTATGGGATACTTTCAAATGTACTTTTAGAGACCATTCAATTCAATGATCATCATGAAAACAAAAGCAGTAAAGGAGATTAGACTAATAAAAGAAATAGAGGAAATAACAGCGCAGGTAATGGAAACGGTACTATAGAGGCACAAAACAAGTTAGAGGAAAATAAAAATAATTGGAGAAACGTATTCACTAAATTCTTCTTGTATCTCCAACATAGAAATGCTACCAAAAATAATTTACAGAAACTTGTTACAAATGACGGCGTCATCCATGATTCACCAAATTATAATTAATTATTAAAGAGGAGGAATGTCAATCTTTTCAGTCTGGAAAAACACCAGGGCTTGATGGTCGGCCAGTAGAGGTATATCAGACCTCTTTTTAATGTACTCAAAGATCCATTATTATCATGTTTTAACTACTCCTATGAAAATGGTAGAATATCAGGTGCTCAGCAAGAATTCTGATTTCATTACAACTGAACAGGACCCAGGTGGTAAGTATAAAGATCCAGTCCATTTCAAAAACTGGAGGCCTCTTACACTTAGAATTAAAAAGGTTTTTACCAGATATCGTTATTCCTGATTAGACAGGTTGTTTACATGGACGATATATTGGAGATAATATACAACAATTACAATAGAACATTATGAAACATCAAAGATATCATCCCTGGTCTTCATAGTACATTTTTTAAAAGGCTTTGATAAAGTATGACTATAATGTATATATCAATCCCTGAACTATTTTAATTTACCTGAATATCTTATACAACAGGTTAAAGTTATGCATAGCAACCCCAGGTGTAAAATTAGTAAATAATGGTTACTTCTCAGCTGTGATTCTGGGTTCGAGTCCAGGCTCTGTCGCAGCCGGCCGTGAGCGGGAGACCCATGGGGCGGCTTACAATTGGCCCAGCGTCGTCCAGGTTAGGGGAGGGTTTGGCTGGCAGGGATCGCTTTGTCCCATCGTGCACTAGCGACTCCTGTGGCGGGCCGGGCGCAGTGCACACTGACACGGTCGCCAGGTGTACAGTGTTTCCTCTGACACATTGGTGCGGGTTAAGTGGGCATTGTGTCAAGAAGCAGTGCGGCTTAGTTTGGTTGTGTTTCGGAGGACGCACAGCTCTTGACCTTCGCCTCTCCCAAGTCCATTCGGGAGATGCAGCATTGAGACAAGACCAATTGGATACCATGAAATTGGGGAGAAAAAGGGGTAAAAAAATAAAGTTTTGAGCTGTTATGGTCATTCGAAATGCTAGCTATTAAAAACGATCCAACCAAGAACATCAAGGGGTTAGAAATCCAAGGTTTAAAAACAAAAGTGTCAGTGTATGCCGATGACTCAAGTTTCTTCTTCTTTGTCATTGAAGATCTTGATCACTTTTCTAGCCTCTCTGGACTAAAACCCAATTATGATAAGTATTACATATTGCATCGTTAAAAGACACAATGTTTACACTACTATGTAGTTTACCAATACAATAGGCTGATGGTGAAGTAGACATACTTGGTATTCATATCTTTAAAGATATAAATTAACTTAACAACCAATTTTAATAGAAAGTTAGCAAAAATAGACAAGATTCTGCAACCATGGAGAGCTAAATCCCTGTGTATTTATGGACAAAGCACATTGATTAACTCTTTGTTCCTATCCAAGTTTACTTACTTATGACGCTGACTACTCTAGATGACTAGTTTTTAAAATCATGTGAGCAAAAAATATTACACTTTATTTGGAACGCTAAACCTGACAATATTAAATGTGCTTATTTATATAATGAATATGAGTTTGGGGGCTGAAATGATAAAGTATTAAACCTCTAACTAAAAGCTTCACTAATACATAAGTTATACTTAAACTCAAACTGGTTCTCAAGAGAAGAAAAGCTCATCCTTTGTTCAAAAATGGCCTCTTTTCCTTTATACAGATTACAACTTCTCATTTCCGAATAATTGAAAATGAAACTTTGTTCAAAGTATCACCCTTTCGGGGCCTCCCGGGTGGTGCGGTGGTCTAGGGCTAGCTGTGCTAGCTGTGCCACCAGAGATTTGGGTTTGTGCCCAGGCACTGTCACCAGAGCCACCAGGGTTTGTGCCCAGGCACTGTCGCAGCCGGACACGACCAGGAGGTCCGTGGGGCGACACACAATTGGCCTAGCGTTGTCCGGGTTAGGGAGGGTTTGGCCGGTCGGGATATCCTTGTCTCATCGTGCACCAGCGACTCCTGTGGCGGGCCGGGCGCAGTGCGTGCTAACCAAGGTAGCCAGGTGCACGGTGTTTCCTCCTCATTGGTGCGGCTGGCTTCCGCGCTGTGTCAAGAAGTAATGCAGCTTGGTTGGGTTGTGTTTCGGAGGACGCATGGCTTTCGACCTTCATCTCTCCTGAACCCGTACGGGAGTTGTAGTGATGAGACAAGATAGTAGCTACTAACAATTGGATACCATGAAATTGGGGAGAAAAGGGGTGTAAAAAAAAAAAAAAATATCACCCTTTCTTAAAATAGCAATAAAAAGCTGGTTACAATTTAAATATTATCCTCCAGAAAAAAACAGAACAAATACTACAACAAATACTATGGTTAAACTAAAACACACAAAAAAATGTATCTTTATGGAATTGTTTTTTTTTTTAAATTGTTTGACTTAATAATTAAATTCTGAATAGGAATGATGAAGTTCTGTCACATTTGCAGCTATCGAAAATATATGGGAATGTTTGGTCAATCCAAATTTACAGCCAACTGATTGCAGCATTACCACAAAACTAGAGAAGGAAAGTGGAAGAGAGACAAGTTCCCTACATCCTCTGTCTGCCATATATTAACGATAGAAATTGGCTGAAAAGGATTGGTATAAATATAAAAATATACCAGTTTCATTTGAGGACCAAAATGTTAACACCTTCGCCATCCAGGTTGCAAAATAGCTGGGAAGCGATTTTCGGTGTCCCAATTCCATAGCACACGGTAAATGAACTGATACAAAAAAACAACAACACTTGATTCAACACTTCGAGTTTTTCAGTTTAAATTATTGTGTAAAATTCTTGCCACCAACAGAATGCTATGTAACTGTATATATACTGTACAGTTGAAGTCGGAAGTTTGCAGTCATTTAAACTCATTTTTCAACCACTCCACAAATGTCTTGTTAACAAACTACAGTTTTGGCAAGTCAGTTATGACATCTACTCTGTGAATGACACAAGTAATTTTCCCAACAATTGTTTAAGGACAGATTATTTCACTTATAATTCACTGTATCAAAATTCCAGTGGGTCAGAGTTTTACACACACTAAAATGTGTGTGCCTTTAAGCAGCTTGGAAAATTCCTGAAAATGATGTCATGGCTTTAGAAGCTTCTGATAGGCTAATTGACATCATTTGAGTCAATTAGAGGTGCACCTGTGGACCTATTTCAAGGCCTACCTTCACACTCAGTTCTTATTTGCTTGACATCATGGGAAAATCAAAAGAAATCAGCCAAGACCTCAGAAAAAAATGTGTAGACCTCCACAAGTCTGGGAGCAATTTACAAACACCTGAAGGTACCGCGTTCATCAATACAAACAATAGTACGCAAGTATAAACACCACAGGACCACACAGCCGTCAAACCGCTCAGGAAGGAGACGCATTCTGTCTCCTAGAGATGAGCATACTTTTGTGCGAAAAGTGCAAATATAGAATTGTTTGGCCATGATGACCATTATGTTTGGAGGAAAAAGGGGGAGGCTTGCAAGCCGAAGAACACCATCCCAACCGTGAAGCACGGGGGTGGCAGCATCATGTTGTGGAGGTGCTTTGCTACAGGATGGACTGGTGCACTTCACAAAATAGATGGCATCATGAGGTAGGAAAATTATGTGGATATATTGAAGCAACATCTCAAGACATCAGTCAGGAAGTTAAAGCTTGGTCGCAAATGGGTCTTCCAAATGGACAATGACCCAAAGCATACTTCCAAAGTTGTGGCAAAATGGCTTAAGGACAACAAAGTCAAGGGATTGGAGTGGTCATTACAAAGCTCTGACCTCAATCCTATAGAACATTTGTGAGCAGCACTGAAAAAATGTGTGCGAGCAAGGAGACTTACAAACCTGACTCAGTCACACCAGCTCTGTCAGGAGGAATGATCCAAAATTCACCCAACTTATTGTGGGAAACATGTGGAAGGCTACCCAAAACATTTGACCCAAGTTTAACAATTTAAAGGCAATGCTACCAAATACTAATTGAGTGTACGTAAATTTCTGACGAACTGGGAATGAGATGAAAGAAATAAAAGCTGAATTAAATCACTTTCTACTATTATTCTGATATTTCACATTCTTAAAATAAAGTGGTGATCCTAACTGACCTAAGACAGGGACTTTTTACAATAATTAAATGTCAGGAATTGTGAAAAACTGAGGTTAAATGTATTTGGCTAAGGTGTTTGTAAAATTCCGACTTCAACTGTAAATGTATATATTTACATATGGGCTATTCAACAATCTCAGCTCTTCAGATGTTGGTGCGAAGAGACAGAATCATTAGATCATTAATTCTGGTACTACCCCTATGTAGTTTGTTTCTGGTCACAGTTTCAGGAATGGCAACAACAAAAGATTCAACATTAATTTAACATTAACCATATAAAATTAGCAGTGTTGGTTGATTTGGAAAGCCATAGTCAATCAATCAACAACATAATTATACTCATCGGAAAGGCTTTCATCTTTAGCTGACAATCTGTGGATAGATACTATGCGATCAGAAAGGTTCAAAATTCATGTAAAACATCACAGCACAGTTGAAAAATACATGGCACATGGAAACCAAACGAGGGTGGTCTACGGTGATAGGTGAGATGGACTGATGGTAGCTGAGGGGTGGGATTAAAGACCTCGTGATCGGTAATGGTATTATTGAAAACACTCTACATAATATAACGTATAAATCAAATTTTAATGGTCACATAAACATGGTTAGCAGATGTTATTGCGAGTGTAGCGAAATGCTTGTGCTTCTAGTTCCGACAGTGCAGCAATATCTAACATGCAATCTAACAATTCCACAACAACTACCTAATACACATAAATCTAAGTAAAGGAATGGAAAAAATATATATACATATAAATATATGGATGAGCAATGGCAGAGCGGCATAGGCAAGATGCAATAGATGTTATAAAATACAGTATATACATATCAGATGAGTAATCCAAGATATTGTAAACATTATTAAAGTGGCATTATTGAAGTGACTAGTGATCCATTTATTAAAGTGGTCCAATGATTTCAAGTCTGTATGTAGGCAGCAGCCTCTCTGTGGCAGTGATGGTTGTTTAACAGTCTGATGGCCTTGAGATAGAAGCTATTTTTCAGTCTCTCGGTCCCAGCTTTGATGCACCTGTACTGACCTCGACATCTGGATGGTGCAGGGTGAACAGGCAGTGGCTCAGGTGGTTGATGTCCTTGATGATCTTTTTGACCTTCCTGTGACATCTGGTGCTGTAGGTGTCCTGGAGGGCAGGTAGTTTGCCCCCGGTGATGCGTTGTGCAAAGAGCATCACCCTCTGGAGAGCCTGCGATTGTGGGCGGTGCAGTTGCCATACCAGGCAGTGATACATCCCGACAGGATGCTCTCAATTGTGCATCTGTAAAACTTTGTGAGGGTTTTAGGTGACAAGCCAAATTTCTTCAGCCTCCTGTTGCACCTTCTTCACCACACTGTCTGTGTGGGTGGACCATTTCAGTTTGTCTGTGATGTGTACGCCAAGGAACTTAACTTTACACCTTCTCCACTGCTGTCCTGTCGATGTGGATAGGGGGGTGCTCCCATCCAGAATATTTTTCAGCTCACCCTTGATTACTATGGCTGTCAATGGGAATATAAAAGGAATACCTCCCAGATTGCAGTTCCTAGGGCTTCCACGAGATGTCAACAGTCTTTAGAAAGAGTTTCAGGCTTGTTTTTTGAAAAATTAGTAGTTTTAGTAAGTGGCTCCCATTTTGGCTGTAGTGTTTGTTGCGCATTCCGGAGAGTGCACGTACTTTGTTATTTATCTCCGGTAATGGTCTCCGGTATTCTCCGTCTTAAATTTGATAATTTATTTACATATTAGGGTACATGCGGATTGATTAGGAATGTTGTTTGATATGTTTGGAAGAAGGTTATTGGTAACTTACGGGATTCATTTGTATGCATTTTGAACGAGGGAAACTGGTGGATTACAGAGTCTAGCGCGCCAATGAAACCAACTTTTTTGGGATATAAAGAAGGACTTTATCGAACAAAAGGACCATTTGTTATGAACGCTGGGACCCTTGTGATTGCAACCAGATGAAGATCTTCAAAGTTAAGTGACTTATTTTATTGCTATTTCTGACTTTCGTGATGCTTGGTTGGAAAATGTATGTAATGCTTTTCTGTGCTGGGTGCTGTCTTCAGATAATCGCATGGTGTGCTTTCACCGTACAGCCTTTTTGAAACTTGACAACGCGGCTGGATAAACAAGAAGTTAAGCTTTTTAATTATGTATGACACTTGTATTTTCATGAATGTTTAATATTACGATTTCTGTAATTTGAATTTCACGCTCTGCAATTTCACCGGATGTTGTCGAGGTGAGACGCTAGAGTCCCAATGGTCCATAAGAAGTTAAGATATGTCTGTTTTCTGTTGAACCACTCTGAGACTCTTAGTTTCCTGTTGATCAATGCTCCCGAGAACCCCCTTATCTTAGGGTACCCCTGGCTAGAGCTACATAACTAACCAGTTTCCTGGTCCAGGAACGCCTACTAGACTAGGGCAAGGACTGCCAGACGAAATGTCTAAGACCCCCACCAAGAGCCTTGCTGACTTCCTCTCCTCCCGAATACTTTGACCTTCGGGAGGCCTTCTGTAAGAGGCAAGCCGCCACCCTTCCCCCTCATCGTCCTTACGACTGTGCCATAGAACTCCTACCCGGTGCCACACTTCCCCATGGTCATCTGACACCTGAAGCAGCCGTCATGGACAATTACAGTATATCTGGGATTCGATGGAGGTTTCATTCGCCCTTCTATATCCCTTGCTGGTGCTGGTCCAATGGGCCAAATTATTTATCAAACTGGACCTCTGCAACGCTTACAATCTGGTGAGAATCAGGGAGGGAGATAAGTAGAAGACCGACTTTAACACCCCTAGTGTCCACACTGAGTATTTAGTCATGCCCTTCGGATTATTGAACTCCCCGTCAGTCTTTCAAGCATTGGTCAATGACACCCTGAGGGATATGTATAATCGTTATCTCTACCACAGGCATAATCGTTATCTCTACCACATTATCTCTACCACAGGCATCCAAATGGACCCCGTTAAGATTGAGGCAGTCGCGGACTGGACCTCTCCCACCTCACTCAGAGGTCCAGCGGTTCCTCGGGTCTGCCAATTTTTACGGTCCTAACCTCATGGTCCTAACCCGTAAGTCCCAGACCAGTTTTTGCTGGACCCCCGAGGCTGACAGGGCATTCATGGAGCTCAAGGGATGTTTCACCTCTGGACCTATCCTCGTTCATCCTGATCAAACTTGTCCCTTTGTGGTGGAGGTGGACTCCTTGTACACCTGAGCAGGGGTGGTCCTTTCACAGCGGAACAAGGAGGACAAGAAACTGCACCTACCCGCCTTTCTCTCCAAGCGGTTCTTGCCAAGGGACGCAACTGCGATGTAAGCAAACCAGGGGCTCTTGGCAGTTAAGTGGGCCCTTGAGGGTTGGATACACTGGTTGGAGGGGGTACCTCATCCTTTCGTGATCTGGACGGACCATAAGCACTTGGTCTCAATTCAAGAAGCCAAGAGGTTGAACGCTCGCCAGGCTAAATGGGCTCTGTTTTTTAACAGGTTCAACTTCACACTAGCACTGTAAGCACTGTAAGTCTTGGCCTTAACGTATGACAGCATACATTATGTAATCCCTTATATTTCTATTGTCCTTTCTATGGTCCTTTGTTGATTTTGACACATTTTGAACATTTTCAGTAAAACACTGCATACAGACGCACACCATCCATGTCGAAAGATCTCTTTCAACATTAAATAAAACATGGATTAAAATGTATTTGAGGTTTTATGTTTTTTTTAAATATTGTTTTGTGGGCCTGTGTCATTTTCAAAGGTGTCATTTCAGTGAAAATTCCATTCATATTGGAAAGAAAAAACACAAATGAACATAAATGAAAAGCAGAACCCTGAGAGGCAGGCATAATAAACCTTTTGACTGCCATTCTCTCACATTGTTTGGAATGGATTTCGGGCAAATGATGAGGTGGCACTATTCCCCCATACACAACACTTCGTGTGGGAGTGTGCAAACAGATGGAAGACCTGATCTAAATTATAATCTGGTTATCCAATGAGAAGAGGGACAGCTCTAAATTGACAGGCATGAAATTTGCATGAATCTATGTCTAAATCACCACAATGGAACCAAGAGGAGAGTGACAATAGTCGTGCAGAAAGCAACAAACCTGCATTCATGAAAATGTGATTGAGATTCATTTGTGCCATTTTTTTGTGGATCACTTTGTATTTTATACATATTTTTGTGACTTAGAACAGTAAGTCAAACTGTGTTTGAACGGTCATCAGACTTGTTAGATACCTTATCAACATAGAATGTGATTGAGAGGGACAATGAACAAGTTCTATTGGGGGCAATGCTACAGTCATTCAGTCTTTTGGAACCCATCGAAATAAAGGTGCAGCAGCTTGCTTTAAATGACATTTCTGGTGTCATCACACTGAGAAGCAAAATGACTGCCCTTGCATTGGAGGGGTTCTCTAAGGACCTAAGATCAATGGGCGTAACCTGAGTTTTCACTGAAATCTATCATTGATGGTCAAGTTAAGTATGCGTATCTCAAGCTAGGATTCTGCCCTCAATTTCTTTTAAGTCTAAGTGTCCAAAAGCATTGATCATTATCCCTGTTTTCTCTAATACATATTAACTCAAATCAAAATGTTGATAAAATTGGCAATACCTTACAGATACCTACAACCAAATGGGATTTTAATATTTGGTTCAAAAATGTGCCTTACCCTTTTGAGATCTCAGAAAAAATGACAAATGTGGTTAAAATGTATGTTTTTATTTCAAGTGTTTACTCTTTTGTATCATAATGGCAATATTTCCACAGTGCTCTCCACCATCTGTGGGGATGTGATACCTTTCTGTAGCACAGTGAACAGGGGGTGGAATTTGTGTTTTCTGTAATCCCAGAATCCCTCACATCGAATCATGCAAATTTGGTGCACTTTGAAGCGAATCCAGCTCCTACCATATGCACAGTGAAAACAACAATTTATTATGCATGCATTGCACCAAGCTTATGGTAATGTTATTTCACTGGTATTCAAAAAACTCAAATTTGAGGATGTATACATATCTAAGTTATCTTTCAAATTTATATTTTGTATCTGATTGTGTTGTGCATTCATGCATATCAAGTGATGCATTTAAAGAAAGTTGATGTTAGTTGTTTGGGTTTAAGGTTACATGTCTGCAATTGCTAGTTTAAACAGTACTGCTTTATTTTACAGCTCTGTTTCAGCTGCCTAGTATTTACTATAAACTATATAGTAATATGTAATAAAAGTATGACAGTCACACAATATTCATGATTATAGATTTTAGTGAAAGACTAGGGCTTTTGGAAAGTGTACAAAGAAAATGCATTTCAGTGGACGAATGCTGTAAGAAGGGAATAAACTAGTTATGTTTTCCTCATGTGACATACTATTCAACACTCATTTCACTTATGAGCAGCATTATGCACTATGCAGTTCTTTATAAATGTTACTTACACCTTCATGAATGTTCTGTGAATGCTGTTATGAACCCAGCATTGATATGCATTGCTTATGACACCCTTATGACACCATTTGCCAAGAACATTTTTTAATCTCAGCTAATTCCTAATTTAGGGGAAGAATCATGCAATCTGTAATTGGCAAGCAGGGATATGAAAGAGAACTACTGGTGTTTCCCTTTCCGATCTAAACTTGGTTTTGTTTCCACATGGACTTTTAAATGAAGAGAGGAGTCAGTCACTGGTGCTGCTGGTTTGATG
This sequence comes from Oncorhynchus mykiss, assembly GCF_013265735.2. Lineage (NCBI taxonomy): Eukaryota > Metazoa > Chordata > Actinopteri > Salmoniformes > Salmonidae > Oncorhynchus > Oncorhynchus mykiss. The sequence continues at coordinate 32,377,858 of NC_048580.1, read as the reverse complement.
ACATTGTGTTCAATACTTTTATCTAACACTGCTTCAGATTGACTTGTAATGAAACGACATCATCCATGAAGGCGTCCCACTGGGCACAAAATGGTTGAATCAATGTTGTTTCCATGTCATTTAAACCTAAAAAAGAAAACTACGTGATGACGTTGAATCAATGTGGAAAACTGAATGGATTTGAAATAAGTTTTTTTTTTTACCCAACTTTTAAACTAATGATTTTTTTGTGGGATTTCACATTGGATTCATGTTAGTTGACAACTCAACCAAATGTATATCAAAACTAGTCATTGAACTGACGTCTGTGCCCAGTGGGTTAATACTTAAATTGAAACTTCTGTCAAGGCCTGGTTAATGCTGCCATCATGTTTTTTTTATGTATTATTTCTTACACTGTTACCCCATGACATCTTAAGTCTTATAACAGACAGCCGGGAAGAACAATATAAGAGCAACGTCAACTTACCAACATTACGACCAGGAATACGACTTTCCCGAAGCGGACCACCACCCAGGACAATGGATTGAATCCTAGTAAGCGACCCAAATCAACGGCGCCACAGAAGGGGCGGTCTTCTGGTTAGGCTCCGTAGACGGGCACATTGCTCACCGCTCCCGAGTATACTACTCGCCAATGTCCAGTCTCTTGACAACAAGGGTTGCCTTCCGGAGAGACATCAGAGATGGTAACATTCTCTGTTTCACGGAAACATGGCTAACTTGGGATGCGTTATCAGAGTCGATACAGCCACCTGGTTTCTTCACGCATCGCGCCGACAGAAACAAACTATGCCTTATGATTAACGAGTCGTGGTGTGAGCATAACAACATACAGGAACTCAAGTCCTTTTGTTCACCTGACCTAGAATTTCTTACAATCAAATGCCGACCGAATTATCTACCGACGCATACAAAGCCCTCCCTCGCCCTCCTTTCAGCACATCTGACCACAACTCCATTTTGTTGCTCCCAGCCTATAGACAGAAACTAAAACAGGAAATGCCCATGCTCAGGTCTATTCAACGCTGGTCCGACCAATCTGATTCCACGCTTCAAGATTGCTTCGATCACGTGGACTGGGATATGTTCCAGATAGCGTCAACAACATTGATGTATATGCTGATTCGGTGAGCGAGTTTATTAGCAAGTGCATCGGTGATGTTTTACCCACGATGACTATTAAAACCTTCCCCAGCCAGAAACTGTGGATTGATGCCAGCATTTGCGCAAAACTGAAAACGCGAACCACTGCTTTTAATCATGGCAAGGTGACTGGAAACATGACCGAATACAAACAGTGTAGCTATTCCCTCCGCAAGGCAATCAAATAAGCTAAGCATCAGCATAGAGGAAAAGTAGAGTCGCAATTCAACGGCTCAGACATAAGACGTATGTGGCAGGGTCTACAGTCAATCACGGATTACAAAAAGAAAACCAGCCCCGTCGCGGACTGTTAGGTGGAGGGGCACAGGGGAACCCAAGAGCAGACTCAGACGAGTAAAATGGATGAATAAACCTAAATATTTATTGCCAAACAGGGGGAGATGGAGTGCAGGCCAGAGGAAGCTTGGGTGGGTTGTAGAAAACCAGATGTGGAGGCTGAGGTGAGAAGGGTTAAGACAGGGACAACCGGTCCGGAGGGAAATCCAAGGGAGTGATGGTGAGCTGAATCCAGAACAGGGTAGCAATGTGGTGAGATGTGGAACAGGAGACACGTACCAGAGTCAGAGTGGCAGAATGAGCAGAGATTACAATCTGGAAGAGTGGAAGTGGCAGGACTGAGTATTTGTAGAGGTCTTGATTATGGAATGGTTTGCAGCTGGTGGGGATCTGTTCTGACTCCAGCACACCTGTCTCCAACCACACAATCACACAGAGAGGGAGGGGGAGAGAGCAAGTGTGTACTGGGGAAGTGGCTGCAGGTCAAGAAGACACCGGATGAATACAAGAGGGCGTAGCAGGAGCAGATGTGACAGCGGGCACCGACGTCTTTTTCCCAGACAAACTAAACAACTTCTTTGCATTGCTTCTTTGAGGACAATAGAGTGCCACTGACACAGCCCGCTACCAAATCCTGCGGGCTCTACTTCAAAATGAGTAAAACATTTAAACGTGTTAACCCTCGCCAAGCTGCCAGCTCAGACAGTATCCCTAGCCACATCCTCAGGGCATGCGCAGACCAACTGGCTGGTGTGTTTACGGACATATTCAATCAATTCCTATCCCAGTCTGCAGTTCCCACATGCTTCAAGAGGGCCACCATTGTTCCTGTTTCCAAGAAAGCTAAGGTAACTGAGCTAAACGACTATTGACCCGTAGCACTCACTTCCGTCATCATGAAGTGCTTTGAGAGACTAGTCAGGGATCATATCACCTCCACCCTACCTGACACCCTAGACCAACTCCAATTTGCTTACCGCCCCAATAGGTCCACAGACGACGCAATCGCAATCACACTGCCCTAACCCTTCTGGACAAGAGGAATAACTATGTAAGAATGCTGTTCATCGATTACAGCTCAGCATTTAATACCATAGTACCCTCCAAACTCATCATTAAGCTCGAGACCCTGGTTCTCATCCCCGCCCTGTGCATCTGGGTTCTGGACTTTCTGACAGGCTGCCCCCAGGTGGTGAGGGTAGGAAACAACATCTCCACTCTGCTGATCCTCAACCCTGGGGCCCCACAAGGGTGCGTTCTCAGCCCTCTCCTGTACTCCCTATTCACCCATGACTGCGTGGCCATGCACGCCTCCAACTCAATCATCAAGTTTGCAGACGACAAACAAAGGCTTGATTACCAACTACGACGAGACGGCCTACAGGGAGGAGGTGAGGGCCCTCAGAGTGTGGTGTCAGGAAAATAACCTCACACTCAACGTCAACAAAACAAAGGAGATGATCGTGGACTTCAGGAAACAGCAGAGGGAGCACCCCCCCATCCACATCGACGGGACAGTAGTGGAGAAGGTGGAAAGTTTTAAGTTCCTCGGCGTACATATCATGGACAAACTGAAATTGTCTACCCACTCAGAAAGCACGGGCAAGAAGGCGGCTGAAGGCTAGAGATATTTGGCTTGTCACCAAAAACACTCACAAACCTTTACAGATGCACAATTGAGAGCATCCTGTCAGGCTGTATCACCGCCACCCACAACCGTAAGGCTCTCCATAGGGTAGTAAGGTCTGCACAACACATCACCGGGGGTAAACTACCTGCCCACTACTTGCCTTCCAGGACACCTACACCACCTGATTTTTGTATTTAAATGTTTTTTATTTCACCTTTATTTAAACCAGGTAGGCTAGTTGAGAACAAGTTCTCATTTACAACTGCGACCTTACCAAGATAAAGCAAAGCAGTGTGACACAGACAACAACACAGAATTACACATGGAGTAAACAATAAACAAGCCAAAAACACAATAAACAAGTCAATGACACAGTAGAAAAAAAAAGAAAGTCTATATACAGTGTGTTTAAAATGCATGAGGAGGTAGGCAATAAACAGGCCATAGGAGCGAATAATTACAATTTAGCAGATTAACACTGGAGTGATAAATGAGCAGATGATGATGTGCAAGGAGAGATACTGGTGTGCAAAAGAGCAGAAAAGTAAATAAAATAAAAACAGTATGGGGATGAGGTAGGTAGATTGGGCGGGCTATTTACAGATGGACTATGTACAGCTGCAGCGATCGGTTAGCTGCTCAGATAGCTGATGTTTAAAGTTAGTGAGGGAAATGTAAGACTCGTTCATCGTTCCAGTCACTGGCAGCAGAGAACTGGAAGGAAAGGCGGCCAAATGAGGTGTTGGCTTTGGGGATGATCCGTGAGATATACCTGCTGGAACGTGTGCTACGGGTGGGTGTTGTTATCGTGACCAGTGAACTGAGATAAGGCGGAGCTTTACCTAGCATAGACTTATAGATGACCTGGAGCCAGTGGGTCTGGCGACGAATATGTAGCGAGGGCCAGAGCATACAGGTTGGCACTGTGATAGACAGATCAAAACGGATGGCACTGTGATAGACTGCATCCAGAGTGCTGAGTAGAATATTGGAAGCTATTTTGTAGATGACATCGCCGAAGTCGAGGATCGGTAGGATAGTCCGTTTTACTAGGGTAAGTTTGGCGGCATGAGTGAAGGAGGCTTTGTTGCGAAATAGAAAGCTGATTCTAGATTTGATTTTGGATTGGGGATGTTTAATATGAGTCTGGAAGGAGAGTTTACAGTCTAACCAGACACCTAGGTATTTATAGTTGTCCACATATTCTAGGTCGGAACCGTCCAGGGTGGTGATGCTAGTCGGGTGGGCGGGTGCGGGCAGCGAACGGTTGAAAAGCATGCATTTGGTTTTACTAGCATTTAAGAGCAGTTGGAGGCCACGGAAGGAGTGTTGTATGGCATTGAAGCTCGTTTGGAGGTTAGTTAGCACAGTGTCTAAGGAAGGGCCAGAAGTTTACAGAATGGTGTCGTCTGCGTAGAGCTGGATCAGGGAATCGCCCGCAGCAAGAGCGACATCATTGATATATACAGAGAAAAGAGTCGGCCTGAGAATTGAACCCTGTGTTACCCCCATAGAGACTGCCAGAGGTCCGGACAACATGCCCTCTGATTTGACACACTGAACTCTGTCGGATGTCACAAGAAGGCCAAAAAGATCATTAAGGACAACCACCCGAGCCACGGCCTGTTCACTCCACTATCATCCAGAAGGTGAGGTCAGTACAGTTGTATCAAAGCTGGGACCAAGAGACTGAAAAACAGCTTTTATCTCAAGAGCATCAGACTGTTAAACAGCCATCACTGACATTGAGTGGCTGCTGCCAACATACTGACTCATAGCCACTTTAATAATAAAACATTGGATGTCGTAAATGTATCACAAGTTTCTTTAAACAATGCCACTTTATATAATGTTTACATGCCCTACATTACTCATCTCATATGTATATAGTGTACTCTATACCATCTACTGCATCTTGCCTATGCCGCACGGCCATCGCCGTTAGATATTACTGCACGGTCGGAACTAGAAGCACAAGCATTTCGCTACACTCGCATTAACATCCGCTAACCATGTGTATGTGACCAATACAATTTGATTTGATTGTTTGTGTGTACTGTAGATATGGATGTCCTTGTTGGACGTCTTTCAGCGATATTCCTATCTGCGGATTCATTGCTAAATATACAAAGTGACACATTTTTTCCAGTCTCTGAAAGACTACAACTTGTGTGGTTGGTGCTCTGTGTTTTGGCCCTGTCCCTCCCCCAAGGCTGGCTTTTTTGAAAGGGAGGGGGACTCTAACAAAATAAAATATTTTGGGCAAAACTGAAAGAACTGACCAGACCTCAACGGCTTCAAGTGATTCCACTCATCAACGCAAATTCAACGATGGATAATTGTTTTATGTACTATTAGCCTTTTGGTAATATTCAACCATACATGTTTCAACCGGACAAATCAGAGGACTTTGATTTTCTCCATAGAGAAGAATGAGGTGGTTGTGTCATTATTGTTGTAGTCTTGATTTTATACCTTTCAGTGTCCTTTGCTGGCTTCTGTCCTACAATCTTGTTGTGCTCCATAACCGCAAGGTGTGTCCCTCATGTTTGTGTACCCAACCTGCAGCTGCTTGGAGTATTTTATAGCAGGGCTCTGTGGAAGGACCCCAACTAACCTGAATTTTTACAAAGATTACATTTAAAAGAGAATTGGGTCAGTCTAAATTGATTACATGGTCTGGAAGGTACTCTGTGGTCCTCAGGCTACCTCTAACCACCTGAAACGCAAACACTACCCAATTCATGTTTATGCCATGCTTACTGTAAATTGAGCTATTTTAGATGTTGCCAATTTATCTTCACCTTGTGCAGAGCTATGGGTTGGAAGCGCATGTTGGTGGAATCAGGTTCTGTATCATCTACAACAAAATACACATTACCCAATTTTACCACCCAACTAATTGTATTGATTTCTATTACACTGGCTAGCTTGGCACATCTAACATGGACATTTCAATATTATCAGCTTGCTGTTAGCTAGCTAGCATGACTTAACTGTCAGAAAGATGGTTAGCCAGCTGAGAACCAACTAACCAATCATAGAGAATTCATACAAATTCATCATTGCTACCAATGCACAAACAGAGAGTGAGTTCGCTATAGTGACAATTCTATTTTTAGAAACGGAGTGTTTTCCTGATAAGTGTGTAATAGATGGCTACCAGATTGAGCTACTCTTATTTGCCAACATTAGCTAGCTTACGTTAGCTAACGTTAGTCAAAGATAGAATGAACAAACAAACATGTTTACTCTCTTGAAGGTAGCTAGCTACCAGTGTAGCAGTGACTACCATGGCATAGGTGAAATTGATTGACAGTTTTTATCCAAAAGATAGCTGTATGATTTAGCTGAAGGCTTTTAGAGTTCAATATAGGACTGTAAGGTTAGCTAGGTACCTCGAATCAAGAATCTTCTGTTTTGTTGTGAAGGAAAAAATAGCATTAAACTGGCTGTCATTGAAATAGATTCCCCACCAGTTCAGCCTGAAAATCCCTCTGATAATCTTTGGTCACCGTAAGCATCATTCTTGTTACCCGCAAGCCACTGGCAGCATTGGGGTAAATCTCTGGTAGGTAGAACGATGAAAGATCATTTTCGAGCTTGTTTGTAATTAGTACAGCAGGACACAGAATGTTACACGGCATGATGGCAAACATTTGTGAATAGAATCTTGCCTAGATAAATCTTGCCTAGATAAATTCTGGGATTACTATGTGTTGTTCATCCGAACTAAACAACGGTATCATCCAAGTTGGTGGGCACACCCCATCTACCTAGTTGGGCGGTATCTGCATTCGCTATGAATGCCAGTCTTTGTGGTTCATTATGAGCAGACAAACGCACAGGAAGTCGAAACCTGATTCTACCAGTGAAATGAAAATGAGCTCGATCTAGCTTGTGGTTTGGATAATTTGTATGTTTATTGCATAAATATAATGTTGTTAATTTAATACTGACTGTATGCCATGGCTAGGGCTGTTGCGGTGACCGTTTTACCACCACAGCCAAGCCATGAAGGCAGTCAAATTTAATATGTGTATATTTTTTCCACCTGTTTCGAAACAGGTGCATGATAATGGTCCATTCTAAATCAAAATGAATTTCACACATATTATTTAGTATAAAGTGTAAAGACAAGATTAAATCAAGAATATTCTGATGGGTGACAATTATATCTTATCACTTGTCCAGTTTAAAGCAAGAAACAATGCCTTTTTTTGTGTGACTTATTTGTATCATTGTCGCACACCTCATGTAGCCTAGCCCATAGGCCTATATGTTTGGGTAAGGTTTGTATCACAACTAAAGTAGCCAAATAACTTAAAATTAAGCACATTAATCTGCTTTACAAGGGGTGTATAGCCTAACTGGCATACATAAGCAGCACATGAGTGTGAAGTTTGGGGAAGATAATTTTCACCATAAAAATGCACCTTTATAATTAAAGCATGAAATGCATAGTCGCATTTGCGGTCACTTTAGAAAATGGTGTTTTCTGCTAATGGAACATTTGTGCTTATAGCCCACTGCCGTGTGCGCATTGCTGCTCTTATAATGTGAAGAAATAGCCTAATATTTTATAAAAAATGTAAGCTAAATGTTCTGATCTGTTGCATCAGCCTCATTGTGTAAACAAGTTTTTTTTTATGCTAGTGGTTGTATTAATTTGGCATCTATCGCATCCCACAACTGTCTCAGACTATGTTTGGAACATATATTTCTCGCACAGAATAGAATAGCTCAACTTTTGTAGAGCTTTTTTTGTTTGTTAGGCCTACTCATCTTATTGGCTGAAGAAAAGTAAATGTGGACAGTTCTTCCAATATCTTCAAAATGCACCTCGGAATTGGATACAGACACGTGCAGTTGTCTGTCTTCACTTGTAGCCTGTGATGGAGAGCCATGTGAGTGAGATGAGAGAAGCTTCAGAGCAGGCAGCACTCAGGAAGAAGGGCTGCAAAAGGCATGGATTTTTTTAGGGTGCATTATGGCCACACAAACAGCATGCCGCTGGGAAATTCAAGGCATTATCAAGTGCTTCTCAAATTGTGAATGAGAGACTAATGAATTGCCTAAAGCGTGCGCAAAAAACTAAGCAGAGCTCATGCCTTTCAAGCGACCTTTTTCAAATCATCGTTAGAGTCGCATCATGCAGCCTTACAATGTATTAAAAATCAAAACATATAACCCAATGTTTGTAGAACAACTGAAGTTACATTAATAACTTTAAATTAAGCATATAGGATAAACTATTTCTTTGTTAACCGCTCAACACAGAATAGCCGCATGTGCGCACTCCCTCAAACCCTTTCTTTTATTCAGCACTGTTCAATTGTATTCTTCATACGATAAAATAATATCAAATAATGCCACAGAATTCTAAGCAAATCTTGTCTGCTAAATTAACTAGTGTAGCCCACAGCCATTTGGCATAGCCAGATCAGGATCTAACAGAAGGACAACTCAGCTATATTACATGGACTTACTAGACTTTGTAAAATGTATATGTTCCAAAGGTTTGCATCAGTGGCTTGTGTGTGGAGGCCAGGAGATGCTAAAAGTGTTTATGTTAATTAACGGTCAATTACCTTGAGACCGACAGTTATTTGCTTGACAATTACCGGTTGACGAACTTTCGTGACCACCACAGCCCTAGCCATGGCAAAGCCAGGGTGAAATTTCTCTTTTAAGTCAATAATGATCAATGATGTTCCTAGCATTGGCCAATAAGTTGACACATTTTTTTTTTAGGTTTCTGTTTAGTTTTAGCAAACAACCTTTAACAAAAGCACAGCTTATTTATCTGTAACTAAATAGACTGTTAGGACAGAGGAAACTGAAAGTACTGAAACTGTTGAGGAGGCTGCTTTTTTCAACACTCTCACTCACACAGAGACGAACCCAATGTATTTCTGTCAATGTGTTTCTTGATATTACTCACTGTGAGTAATACCAGCAAGTTTGGGGCTAGCTTTGGGTCAACGTGGGTGGTGAAAGACAGGGTGACAAGAACCGGCAATAAAACACACAGACATACGCATACACACACAAACACACACACACACTTCACCATTTTCCGGTAAGTGTCAACCACAATAATCATTTATCATAACATGGTTTCAAACAGTCAACGCCTTGTGCAGTGTTGAGGTTGCACAGTGTGTAGATGACTCTGCTGAAAGTCCTGCTAGACTCATAAATGAAGACAACAATAATGACAGACATTACACTAATGATGCTGTAATTTGTGAGAGGTTGGGGGTGTCAGCAGTGTACATATATATTTATATATATATGAACAAACACACAAACAGTACACTGTTCCCATGTGCATCAGTGTATAGTACACCACATGAAGTGAGGATATGTGGAATAAAAAGCCGTTAAGATGCTATTGATAGACAAGTCTGGCTGGGAGCCTCTATCAGACAAAATGAGATGCTGGGTGGCTTTGTCTCCCCAACTTGCCTCATGTAGCCTGTGGTTCAGCCAGAGAGACTACTAAATTATTCTATGCCAGTGGAGCATTAATTTTCCACATTGTTAGCTCACATTATCCCCTCTGTGCTCAGAAGAAAATTGCCGGAATGAAAAAAAAATGACTCCCCGTGATCGATTAGACCACTGCGCTAGTGAATGTAGGTTATGAGACAGAGAGAGGAGAAGTTCTGGAGAATGCACAATAGGGTGTTCGTGTGGTATTCCCATTGAGGCCTCTATACAGCCATGTACTGGTATAGTACCAGCTAGGGTTGGTAAAGGTAGGACTGAGAATTATGGAAGCTGTCACGTTCGTCATATACATAATGAGCAGACCAAGACGTGAAGTTTGTAGCGCAGATAGCACTAAACCAAAACAAAACAATATCCCACAAACACAGGTGACAAAAGGACCAAAGGTGCGGACCTGGATGGGGAGGGTTACGGTAGGCAACTAGCGTTGGTGGCAGCTCCGGTGCGGGACGTAGCCCCACGGGCTATCTATGGTCAGGGCGCGACATAAGCAGATTCATGCCAGAAACAAGTACAAATTATAACTTTGAATTAAATATAATTACACTGTAGTGCTTTTCAATTTTAAATGCATTATATGGAAGGAGAAGTAATACTCTTTTTTTTGTCCCAAACACGGAGTGTTTCCCTAAACACATTAATATCACTCATTGGCAACGTATGGGACTATGTTTATTTACATTATAGACTTGTTAAACCTGTTTGCTTTTAGTTCACATGTTGCCAGACCAATGTACTGTATCTATTTGTGAGGACAGATGCTGGTACAGGGAAGCAAGAACAGGGAGTGAATATTTAAAAAATAACAGATATGAAACAAAACAAGGACAGCGTCTAGACAGGGGAAACACAACGACATTAATGCAGACACGGGGAAGAAACTGAGGAAGTGACAAATATAGGGGAGGCAATCAATAAGGTAATAGAGTCCAGGTGAGTCCCATGAAGCGCTGATGCGTGTAACGATGGAGACAGGTGTGCGTAATGATGGACCGCCTGGCACCCTTGAGCGCCAGAGATGGGGAGCGGGGGCAGGCGTCACACTATTGTCTCTTCAAGGTCAGTCCCCCACTCCTAAAAAGTGTTTTATTTTGAGTAAAATCTGTTCTAACATTTCTCAAATGTTGAGTATAAAGTAAACACTGGAATCACTATAAAAGTGCAATTTGTAAAGGCTTCATAATCATGACATTGTGAAGAGATATACTTTTATACTCATTATTATACACCAGCATGTGTAACATCCCTATTTCTACAATATATCGCCCTCAAGGATGCAGTTGATTTGTTCTCAAATAATATAAAAAGCATAACAACTGTGAAGTGGTAGCAAAATTGCCTTGAACGGAGAACTGAAGAGAAACAGTTTAAAAATAGCTCCACCATCAACAGTTTGTCACTTAAAAACACTATAAATAAATAATGCTGCTTCCACTCACTCCATGTTCAGACAAGTTTTTAATGGCAAACATTTTCATTAATGCCTTACTTGCTTCTCCTCCATCATTGTGTTACCAGTGATGCATGTAGCATTCCACTAATGTTCAAATGACAAATGCTTGAAGAGCATGAAACAGAAATGCTCAAGATAAAGGTTGTCGTCAGTAGGGAAAACTGCCCGCTTGACCCCATCCCCTCCTCCCTTCTCCAGACCATCTCTGGAGACCTTCTCCCATTCCTCACTTCCCTCATCAACTCATCCCTGACCACTGGCTGACCAGTTAAACCACTGCTAAGAACTATACTTTTAGATACAACTACCACCGTTGCAACAACAACACCAGTAACATCAATACTATACATTTGAAGAGAATGGTGATCTAAACTACAGCAGAATTGCTGTTATTTTGGAAGATAAATTGTCACTGTAATTACATCAGCATAAATATTTAATATTGCACAAATTAGATATGTATCTAAAACATTCTTGTAAATGGAACTGTATCTGTAGCTCAGTACCATTAGTGGCAGAGTTGGAGGCAGCCTAGAGGACTGTAATTAACTCCATTCAAGCGCGACTAAACATTTTTGACATTTTCCCTAGTCCGGAATGAACTGTCACTGCAGAGGGGGAGTAACCATCTTGTCACATTGTGTTTGTATAAGAATAGCAGAATGCTGTGTGTTCTGTTTCAGAGAGTCTCAAGTTTCATTTCAGAGATTTTTCATTATCAGCAAAATGGTGGAAAGAGAGACAAATATCAGTCTGAAACACTTGGGTATGTCTGCCTTTTGGAGTGTGCATGTGTGTGCGTGTGTGTGTGTACAAAAGTGTAACAGAGGGAAAGAGACCAAGAGTTTTCAAACTTATTCAAAATGTTTGGCAGCTTAGGATGGAAAGATTCTACTACCCTCTTCAAACTGCAACTGCAAAGTGTGAAACATTGATACTGCATGCCTTGGTCAGGAGTGTCTGGAAAAGGAGATCAAATTTGTTTCATCACCTAACTGGAAGCAGGTTGTAGGAAGTCTAGCTATCCGATTCTAAAGCCCATAGTCAGTCCAAGTGGACTCACAACCAGGGCTTTAATGGGCTCCCTTGGCCCACTGGGGTTATCCTAACAACATCAATACAGACAATAGGACCTAGTTTGTGCCTCCAGAATTCTCCTCCTACTTGGGAGGTGTCACGCCCTGACCTTAGAGATCCTTATTATTCTCTATGTTTGGTTAGGTCAGGGTGTGACTCGGGTGGGAAATTCTATGTTTTCTGTTTCTTTGTTTTTGGCCGAGTGTGGTTCCCAGTGACGGATTTGACAAATATCCACTTTCTTAGATCCCTCATTTTCGGGTCTTTGAAATCCCGACACGAGGTATGTGAACTTGTTCTGATAGACTTTAGTCAAAGTTTTCTATGTTTAATGTCAAGGAAGTGAGTTTGTGTTTATACAGAAGGCAGCTGCCTATCTTTGTCTCTGATTGGGAATCATACTTAGGCAGCCTGTTTTCCACCTGAGTTTGTGGGATCTTGTTTTCTGTTTAGTTACTGTTGCCTAACAGAACTGTGCGTTTTTGTTTTCGATTTTGTTATTTTGTTTGAGTGTTATTATGAACACTTTCCACGCTGCACCTTGGTCTACTCTTTCTACCACCAACGAGAGCCGTTACAGGAGGTAAAAGGATTCACCACAGACGCACAGGACCCTATGGGCTTTAGAACCCCACCTCCACACACAAACCGCGCTGAAATCAAATTAGCATAATAATTTTCATCTCTGCGGTGGAAGACGGCAGAGCTACAACAGTGTTTGTGAGACCAGGGGCCGGGTCAACCAGTTGGTCGTAAGTGGGTTGTAACTCTTCGTCCGACGTAAAATATGCTCAATGCCGGACCAACATTTTTACCAATTGCACCACCTGGGCATAGCCCTTCTATGAGCAATTTCATAACCTCCTCTGGCTTTTGAGTTGCCTATGTGTGAGTCGATAATAAACCTACATAGCATGCTAAATGTGTCTGATCAGATATTAGCAAACAAATAGATGAACTGCCAACTCCAATTATTTCCCCAGCCAGAGATCAAATAGCCAAATATACAGATTCAGTGAAACAAAATCACACAGATAAATGAAGAGCAAAATAATCCACCTGTTATACTAGGCTAATGTATAACGGGGACTTCAACCAACACTTTATACAACAAGGAACTTTTGTACATTGTACCGTTTGGTGATTTTATTTTATCCTTTTTTTGTTCTGACAACACTGTTAGATGAGCAAATAAGACAAAAAATGATCATGAACACTCAATTTCCCAGCCTAATTTTAATACCCTGATGAAGACAGCTTTTCTGTCGAAACGTTGGTTAATAGGTTATTGAATTATTGCATCTGAGCTCCTAGAGTGTGCAGTTCTCCTTTTCTTCTTCAAGTGTTCTACTCTGCTAGCCAACCCCTCGCCTAAACAGGTGTGCTGTAACGGCTCCCGTCGAAAGGAGTGGACCAAAGCGCAGCGTGGAAAGTGTTATGATTTTATTTTCAAAAAACAGTCAAACAAAATAACAAAAGTTAAAACGAAAGCGAACAGTTCTGTCAGGCTAAGACACTAAACAGAAAACAAGATCCCACAAAACCCAAAAGGAAAATGACAACTTATATGTGATCCCCAATCAGAGACAACAATAGACAGCTGCCTCTAATTGGGAACCACACATGGCCAAAAACAAAGAAATAGAAAACATAGACTTTCCCACCTGAGTCACACCCTGACCTAACCAAACATAGAGAATAAAAAGGATCTCTAAGGTCAGGGCGTGACATGTGCGTTTCTCTTCACCTCCAGATGAGCAGACTAAACAAAACGTTATCATCATGAACACACAATTTCCCAGCCTAATTCTGTGAAAACAAAAATGGGACTTTGATTGATTTATCATGACAAGTCCCCACTCTTGTCTCAAAGCAGCGTGATAACGCTGTCCCAATCATAATGGTGCTGAAATTATGGTCGACAGCACACGTGACACGACTAGTGCTTTAAAGTATTTAAAACATTGGATGACTTTGGGATTTTCAGTAAACAACAATATGATAAATGCCTTCAATAGCATTAGCCTACTTTATTTGTCATTCAGTGATATTCATTCCCACAGTAATTATTGAATGATCCATCCAGTTGTGGTTAACAATATGTGCATGCATAGTGGTGGGCTTTGCGAAGTGATGGGCAAACTGACATGCCTCTCAATGTTTAGAACTGCCACAAGGATGGGCACTGCCTAGTAACGGGCACTGCCTATTAACCATCATTATGAAGCATCAAATCTCATGAACGCCCATGGCTTACCCCGGACTTAGCTATGACGAGTCTTAAAGCCGATTTATGTTTGATCCTGGAAATGCGGTCTGGAGGTGCCGTATGGTGCAATTGCAATTGCTAAAATTCTAAATCAAATAGCTAAATTGTTTATGGTATGAAAACAATTTCATCCAGTATGTTAGCTTAGTACAGTAGATATCACTATCTAGAGGCTTAGACTCTAGAGGACACAGTCAGCCCTGTAACACTACAGTGGAATTGCTGGATGCCTCAGTTGCGCTGTTGTAGATGGGAGGTCCCAGCCTTGGGACCTGCACAACAGTATTACTGACTTCCTGTGCTACAAGTTTATGCTACACTGTTTGAACCCTGGTCCTATTTTACCCCCAACCTAGATACCAACATGCTGCCGCTTGCTGTTATACTTACTGTATAACGCTTGCCACGTTTCCACTCACTACCAATATGTTCAAATATACAGTTACTGAGATTTCTATGCAATCGTTCAACTGAGCAAGCAGTAATGTATGTGTGTACTCTGACTGCAAGTCATTCTGAATTACAACATTTGAAATATATAAAAAGTAAATATACTGTTTTATCTTCTATAGAAATATAATGAGTTACAGTGCATGGTGAACAAAGCAGAAAGAGATAACAAGGTGACTTTGATTCTAGCAAGGGTGATATTCCATGAGCATACACAAAGACTAAAGTAAAACATGCATTTCATCAACCTCCATAATGGCTGGATTTAAAAAAATATCCTCCTACATAACGTTGTTAAATTGATTGAAAGAAACAGTAATGGTATGTGGAGAGGTAATAATTTAGTGAAAATATACTATTACTTTATTTGTCTAAACCAATGTATCTGTCTTTATTGTGAGTGGTGATACAGTAGGTATGTTAAAAAAAAAAGATCAACATAATGATTCTTCATTTCACTTAGCCTCGATTTCATTTCAGAAAAAACCTTTTTACATGATTAGCTTGTTCATTTCTTGCTGAGGTCGCTTATTCAGTGCTGATTCAAATGCATTCAGTCATGGTCATCCTGAAAATCCAGTATTTATTAGTAGGGTAATATTTAACAATATGGTACATTTTGGAAAATAGTTTTCACTGTCATTAGTGATTCCAATAACAATGGAGGGAGAGTGAACATTGAGATGGTAAACATTGTCATATAATTGTGTTTTTAATGATGTATGAACATATTTCTGCATGATTTGATGGAGGAACAATATGATTTTATATTTTAATATGATGCAAATATAAACATGTAACTTGACATGAAGACAGGAATGAATGCAATACCCCCATACAAACCATGCCTTTTTTTGGTTCAAATAGGTCATATGATCTCCATGACAACAGTCGTAATGGTAACATGGAAATATATTAATGTAAAACCATGGCAACATTCTCCAATTGAATTAAGCAGCACCTGTGCACATTACAGAAGAAGATAAAAGACAAAAGGAGCTGGCTTGCGCTTGCCAAGCAGCTGTGGCTTTCAGACATTAAATCCATGCCTATTTCCTGTATGGGAATAATTTGTTTTCATACCTTTCTGTGCAGTGCATTACCGTGGCATTCAATGGTTTTGTGTGATATTTCAGCAAACAGATCTAAAATAGTCAAATTATGTGAATGGGGCTGTGTGTTACTAATGTGTATTTGTTTAGCAATCAACCCGATATGAATGTCAAAGAGAGGGGTTTCATGATTAAACTAATTTGATTGGTTGTTATGTACGTAAAGAGAAATGTTAGGCAAGTGAATACCGTGGTCGTGGTGTGTAGAGAATGGTGAATAGTGTTGATGTGGTCTCTTTTCTCTAAGCTGTGGTGGGAGAGAACATTACATCACCATGCCATCAAATCTGATGGATTTACCCCCCTCCCTCCCCCAGATTCTGTGTTCAGTGGTAATGGCATTGTAACACTCTCACCCTTGAAAATGTTTGTGTGTGTGTATGTGTATATGAGAGAGAGAGAGAGAGAGAGAGAGAGAGAGAGAGAGAGAGAGAGAGAGAGAGAGAGAGAGAGAGAGAGAGAGAGAGAGAGAGTTGGTGGGTGGGTGGGTGAAATTACTTTTAAAAGGATATCGTTGTTCCCACCTCTCATTGCCATGTTTTATTAATCTATTAATTCAGTGTGCACATTATCATACTTTTTTCGTGGGTGAGATCTAAATATTGCTAATTTAACCATTCTCCTTTTTGTTTAACATGCAAGTTTGTGCTGCTAACGTGGTATGAAAATAAAAACGTGTTCCAAATTAAACACCCCACCTCTCTGTCATGGTTTGAACCAATTATTGGCGGGAGCACTGTGCACTGTTTGGATGCTGTAATTATCTAAGAGTGGACAAATGTGAGCAGGTAGCTTACTTTTTGAAGTGATTTGTTTGACAATCAGAAGAAACATCTTGACTGGTTTTGTTCATGCCACATTAAAAGGTAATACATTTTTACCGTAAAAAAAAAGAAGAAAAAAAAGAAGGGAGGTCCCATGATAAAAATTGAGGCCACCCCAAATGTCACGGTATAATTCGCACTCTGTATTCATTGTTCTCGCAGTGATGTTCAGCATACACGTACTCTGTCCGCCCTGTTTTCTACAATGAGACAATTCAGCCTTACAGTTCAAGAAGCGTTGATAAAGCTTACATTTTTACACTCAAGGCAACTTGATCCAACGGAAGACTATTTTCTTTATCCGGTTTTTACATTGTGCAATGAAACCCTTTCCCGTCCAATGTCCATTCTATGAATAGCAATACTGTATGTTTTTAACATTAAGTGAGCTTATATAATGCACTCAAGCCTCATGTTACCTTCCCTTTAATGGGCAAATTTCATGACAGCCATTTCATGACAGGAAGATACTGAGTGAAAAAAAATCGAATGGCGTTTTCAAGCTATTTTTTCTAATAGGGTTTTCGAGCTCCCGAATCGGGCAGATAAATGCTACCAGTAGATGGCAATGTTTCAAATAGGCCTAACTTGTGCTTCACTATCACAAGCTATCAGTAGCTAACAGGAAAGAAATATGAGGGCGAGCGCGAAGCATGAACGTGAACAATAGCTGTGAACAATGGCGATAGCAATCCCAACATCAGCAAAGGTCGGTCACAAAAGGCAAAGCCCCGTATGGGATTATTTTGAGTACATTGATGGAAAGGACAAAATAAAATGTACTGTAGTGCCAGAAGATGGCAGTGTGTGTGGAACAGAGATAAAAGGGAAAACTCTACCAAACTCAAAGTTCATTTGAATTTCACCCACAAAGACTTTCAGGATAAAGCCATTTTGCCACAACTTTGGAAGTATACTTGGGGTCATTGTCCATTTGAAAGACCCATTTGCGATCAAGCTTTAACTTCCTGACTGATATCTTGAGATCTTGCTTCAATATATCCACATCATTTCCCTCCCTCGTGATGCCATCTATTTTGTTTCATCAGACCAGAAGACATTTCTCCAAAAAGTATGATCTTTCTGCCCATGTGCAGTTGCAAACCGTAGTCTGGCTTTTTTTATGGCGGTTTTGGAGCAGTTTCTTCCTTGCTGAGTGGCCTTTCAGGTTATGTCGATATAGGACTCCTTTTACTGTGGATATAGATAATTCTGTACCTGTTTCATCCAGCATCTTCGCAAGGTTGATTTGCACTTTTCGCACCAAAGTACGTTCATCTCTAGGAAACAGAATACGTCTCCTTCCTGAGTGGAATGACTTCTGCCTGGTCCCATGGTGTTCATGCTTGCGTACTATTGTTTGTACAGATGAACGTGGTACCTTCAGGCATTTGGAAATTGCTCCCAAGGATGAACAAGACTTGTGGAGGTCTACACATTTTTTCTGAGGTCTTGGCTGATTTTTGTTTTTTCCTATGATGTCAAGCAAAGAGGCACTGAATTTGAAGGTAGGTCTTGAAATACATCCACAGGTACACCTTGACTCAAATGATGTCACTTACCCTATCAGAAGCTTCTAAAGCCATGACATCATTTTCTGGAATTTTCCAAGCTGTTAAAAGGCACAGTCAACTTAGTGTATGTCAACTTCTGACCCACTGGAATTGTGATACAGTGAATTATAAGTGAAATAATCTGTCTGCAAACAATTGCTGGAAAAATTACTTGTGTCATGCACATAGTAGATGTCCTAACCAACTTTCCAAAACTATAGTTTGTTAACAAGAATTTGTTGAGTGGTTGAAAAATGACTCCAACCTAAGTGTATGTAAACTTCCGACTACAATTGTACGTGACTTCTGAAGGTAATTGGTTGCACCAGATCTTATATAGGGGCTTCATAGCAAATGAGGTGAATACATATGCACGCACCACTTTTCAGTTTGAATTTTTTTGTTATTTTAAAAATTTCTCTTCACCAATTTGGACTATTTTGTGTATGTCCATTACATAAAATCCAAATAAAAATCTATTTAAATGACAGGTTGTAATGCAAAAAAAAATAGGAAAAACACCAAGGGGGGTGAATACTATTGCAAGGCACTGTATGTATGCATCATATTCCAAGCAAAATGCTATGATAAACATGATTCAACACCTAGCATGTAATGGCCATTCATGTCAATGTGATATTTCAAACGCAGATACCTTATCTACAGTAGCTTTATTAGTTTTCCAAAAAAAGGCAATACTTTACATTAATTTGCCCCTATTACTATGTAATTAAGACAGTAATACATGTAGTAACAACATAGTAGTTAAATAGTAGTGTAAATAAATAAATAAATAAATAGTTTTGGGAAAGCAGGTAGCCTAGCGGTTAGACCGTTGGGCCAGCAACCGAAAGGTCGCTAGTCGAATCCCCTAGCCGACAAGGTGACAAATTAAGCACTGCACTTAACCCTAATTACTCCAGGGTTGCCATAATGGCAGACTCTGGCTGTGACTCCATTCTCCGAGGGTATCTCAGGGAGAGTGAGATATGCAAAAAACGTATTTCCAATTCAAACATGTGTCAAACACATATGAGAACTACTCAATTATTATTGTTACATAGGTGTTACTATGTAATTACACGGGTTGTAGTTATTACACAATTGTAACAAGGAACGTATAGTTACACATCCACTTGCTGATGGTTATTCCATATGTGTAATTAATTATGTTATTACACATTTTCTTGTTTTACTATGTAACTAATGTCTTGGAATTACACATTTCAAAGTCACCTGTTAAATTTGAACAACAATTGTAACAAGGCACACCCAATGATGTTGGGTACACCCTGTCATTAACTACCGGTAATTTTCAATTTGTTTACTTCTATGTTTTGACATGGCTCAAAGGCTATTCCGAATCAAGTACAATGCAGTTGCATAGGATATATTTGTAATTATCATGTACCTATTCAAGAGCAAGCAATTTATTGTAAAGTGAAACCCAGTAGGGTATAACTTTTATAATTACTATATAGTTACAATGTAACAACCTTAGCAGACAATAGGCTGGCCAGCAGAAATTGGGAGACAAGAGAACATTAAATCAAATCAAATCAAATCCAATTTATTTATACAGCCCTTCGTACATCAGCTGATATCTCAAAGTGCTGTACAGAAACCCAGACAGGATGACCACATCAGTGACTCAACCCACTCAGGTGACGCACCCCTCCCAGGGACGGTATGAGAGAGCCCCAGTAAGCCATAGGTTATATTAAGTATAACCTTTTTAGATTTTAGTTACATTGTAATTACAATGTTGTTACAAGGGATATACATGTATTTACAAGCAACGTAATGTATAGTGAATTTACCTTTTTTGCAGGCTGGTCAGGAGAAATAAGGAGACGGGAAAATGTTTCAGTATTTAACAATTTTGCACATTACAAACCTTTATAAACATGACAAATTAAGAGAATGGCTGCAGGCTATTCGACGTGTGAATCCTGGACTAGGTGCCGAAGTTGGACTAGTCAATGTTTTTGATGTAATCGCCTTCCATGGATGAACAACACTGGAAAGGAATCACAAGAATTTGCACTAATGGACTGTGATAGGATTCCACAGGAATGGCCATTAATGTGCTTCATTGGTTTCAATAGCCGCTATTCTCTCACTGTAAGTGCTGGACATTTTAATACACTGATGGACTTGGATTAGAATGTAATTGTACATTACGATATCACAGGAAAATATTTAGTTTCAATCATATTAACATGAGTTAATGTATACAAGGTTAACATTCCATTCTACAACCATGCACGTTCACAGGTTTTATCCTGAAACTCTGAATCCAATGGATTGTCCTTCAAATAGATTAATTCAATTATTTCACTTTACAGGCTTTTAGCCCTATCAGTCCCGAGATCCCAGCAAAAAAAAAAATGGCTTTTCATTTATCTGACTTGAGTTTGTGACAGCAACTATGTTATGACAGAATAATGTTTTCTGGGATTTCCTATGATTTTCTATGTTGAAGAACCCCTTACCTTCTAACGACTCCTGTGTAGCTTGGGAGCATCATAGAGCAAAACAGGTTACATGTGCATGTTCGTGATAGCTTTTAGTAGTTTGTACCTCAAATCATTCGGACTCTACAGACATGTTTGTATACAAGACCCGGCCCGGCCCCCTTTGGAATCCACCCTTGTCTCACAAACACCACTCTAGGGCAGCCCCTGTTAATCACACAGACTACTGGTTGGTACCGACGGATGCAGAAGAAATAGAAAAAACAAAGGGTATAATCCAATCTGTAGCTCAAACACACAATGTGTAAAAGGGATTAGAAGTCTAAAATGCACCGCCATTAGAGTTGGATTCATTGGGTTAAATGATTCAAATTTACAGGCTTTTGTGTCAACCAATGTATTACAGTATGAGTATGTGCCAGAATGTGGAAATCCTTGGTCTAACAATTTACAAAGTTCCTATGGCTAAACATGTCCTAAAATCAAATTAAATCTCCCTCCAAAACCACTCGCCCCTGATATACTGTATGTAAGACACTCCCTCCCTGCCCTATTTCTTCAACCTGACTACAACCTTTGTACTTGTGAACATTTTAGGTAAAACATGATAGGTTAAACCCTGTAGAACATTTCTATTTTTTGGATCTTTGTAAAAGTCACACTGACAACATGCTCATTAGATGAATTGGTAAATAATTTGTGTTTTGTTCTGTATTTCTTTTAACTATTCAGCCCTAGCAAGTCTGCAAGGGGGAGTTAACTAGGGCAGAGGGAATTGAATTTAGCCCAGGACATGACCAAAGACCAGATGTGCCTCATGCTGCCCCTCAGGTTAATAATCCAGGATTTTTAGATTAAATACAGTACATCTTTAAAACACTGCCCAAAGCATCGCTCCCCATTTGCCTGTCCCTATTCATTTCTCCTGTTTTTGCCCAATGAAACTGGATGGAAGCCAGGAATGACATAAGGTGGTTTAACAATTGATAGTTTTGGTGTTTGGGCTGTATGTATCTGTTCATAATCATTTGTCAATATAAATCACTGACAAAAATGAAGTACCTACACTCTAAACTATTAGCATTTTGTTAGAGTAATAGCAGAAAGTGTATTCCTATATCAACATCTATAACACAATGCTTTTAGGTATCAACATGTTCATCCAAATTACCTTAGTGTTTTTTTCTCTGGATGGAAACATATTTGATTCTGGCCCCTCAAAAGTGCTCTTAATTGCTCGCTTGAAAGGGACATGATTATATAGATGTTCGGCTTTCTTTATATAAAAATGAATCATCATTCCACTGCTGAAATTATGCTGTGTTCTCATGTGAAAAATCCCAAGTGCTTTACAAGGTACTGACGGTAAAAGGCTGGGTTATATAGAAAACATGTTCAGATGTTATCTTATAATTTATGCTCAACTTAACCAATTCAGGGTTCTGGCATTACTGTAACAAATCCACGGTTAAGTGTGATTGTTGTCATAATTTTTACAAGCTAATGTCATAAATTTGCATTGTGACTTAGGTTATTTTCTGGAGATCTGGTTTAGTGGATGAAAAAAACAACCATACTATTTTTTACAAGTTGGCATTTTAATATGTGAAAACATTCAGACTGGTTATACACACTCCACAACGAGAGCTGAAAAGCTAAGCAATTAAAGTAGTCGCTTCAATTTCCTTCAAATGAAGTGGTAAATGAAACGTGGTTGGACTGACAAACTGGGTCATTTTTAAAAGGAGCTCCTCTGTCTTTCTTCAGTCTATCCTGCATGCAGAGGCAGATATTGCATCCCTACTTTATCAAATAAAGATTCGCCAAAATTTGCCTGTATTGAAGATCGTTTTCAAGGCAGATGAGGATGACATAATGAAGACATGAGATCAGAGAAATTACATAATCTCTGTAATGTTCATGGATGTTTAACCTACTTCTCCTTTTCATGTAGAATTATGCAATGTATCAGGGGTAAAACCCCTACTGGATTGAATATCTTGGTGGTTCAGATGTTAGTGGCATTAAGTCCTAAACCTACATCTCCTGCAAAGGAGGATGGGAGCGGATGTTGACCTCTGGAGGATGTAGTGCGTAACCTTGTGAATGGAGCCTAAACTAGAGCTGTCTGGGTATATGGCAGTGGTAAGGCAGTGGTGGCTAGTGTCACTTTAAATCGGAGGACTGGCTCGTTGTACTGGCTCATTGTAATGTGCCGTCTTCCCTTCACTAGCCTCCACTGGTGTATGACGGGGTCCGATAGAAAGCAGACAGAGGAGGGGACAGATTGATACAAATATCAACGTGTGTAGGAAACACAATATCCAAAGTTGACTGGAGAGACACTAATGCTCCTCTCCTCCTTCCATGGACATCTAACTGCAGAGTTATGAGTTATTTCAGCCTTTGTTTATACTATGTGACCAGAATGTTGACTCACTGAAGACTTCAGATTGGTTCCCATGCCCCTGTAGAACACACAGGGTAACCCGTGACCTTCTACACTGGGGTCAAAGGTCAGTTACTCTGCTCTTCCCAGGACTCCGGTCATGGCTAGACTCCGGTCAGTGGACCTAGTGAAGGGAAGACGGCACATTACAATGAGCCAATACAACGAGCCAGTCCTCCGATTCAAAGTTTTTATCAAATTAACTTACGCAGCATGTTAGGAGAATTAACCTAGCAGGTTAGGATAATTAGGTTAAGGTTATAAAAAAGGGTTAGGTTAGGGTTAGCTAAAGTGCAAAAAAAAGTAACTTTTAATGGAAGATTTGACAGTTTGTAGAGATAGATGTGCTGTAATATTTCCTGGCACCATGCACCCCCAATAATGACATCCTCATAACACTTTGCATTAAACGGGCATCAGTGCGGCCAGAGGTTTTGGATAATGATATTGTCGGGAGAGTTTGAGTCAAAAGGCTTTACTCATCAGCACCCACACATACTGTTTAAAAGTATCTGTGCATGTGCAATCAGAGAAGATTAGCCTCTCTCTTTGTGCTCTTTGTTGTGGTTAAAGTCAGCCCAATACTGCTAATACTCCTCAGTCTAGCACCTTGTTCCCTTGTTGTTTAAGCTGGGCTGAAACGCGTTTGGTACACTTTTGTTCCACTGCTAATGCTAATTTCGTATAGCTAAATCTACCTTTTTTAGGCACCCCTTATTAAGGGTTTGTAAAGGGTATATACTGTAAGTAGTTTATATATTTTGAACAGGAGCCGGACATTTTGAGTTTATTTGGGATATTAATAAAATTAGCTCGCTAACTAATTGATCCTGCTTTCTGGAACAGCTTCCTAGTTACAGAGGTTTTTGATGGATTTTATGAAATACGTGTTACTCAAAAGCCATTTAGGTGACAAACCATACTCAGTATAGAACTCAGTGGGAAATTAAATAGAAGACATGTTCTAGGAATGTGCTGTTCTGTTCAGTACCTTGAAAAGACGTCAAGGGCAGCTTGATGTTGCCATCAACTAATTGCTCTGTGAGAAGTGAAGTCACGAGTCCTGATGTTCTTGTGCAAGCTATAGACACAGACTGAAAACAAACAATTAAATGTAATTGTCCAATGTGCGCTGTGCTTATCCAGAACATTAAGTGTATAACATTTTCAGGGCATCACTGAAATGTGCTGAAATGTGCATACAGTGTTATATCACTCACAATATGTGCCTCTCTTTTCACACTGTACATTAATCCCTTTTGCAGATCTAAAGTAGACACTACATAGGCTATCTATCCTTTATGCAGATCTAAAGTAGACCCTACATAGGCTATGCATCCTTTATGCAGATCTAAAGTAGACACTACTTAGACTATACATCCTTTATGCAGATCTAGCTAATTAATACTTTAGAAATATCCTATAAATCTATTATAAGTTGAAGTTTGTGTAAAGTGTAACTGAAAAACAAAATGGTGAAGCAAGAGTTTGCAATGAAGCAGCAGTTTGCAAGATACTTGCATTCAGGGCTCCCAAGTGGCGCAGCGGTCTAAGGCACTGCATCTCAGTGCTAGAGGCATCACTACAGACCATGGTTCTATTTCAGGCTGTATCACAACCGGCTGTGATTGGGAGTCCCATAGGACAGCGCACAATTGGCCCAGTTAGGGTTAGGGTTTGGCCAGGGTAGGCCGTCATTGTAAATCAGAATTTGTTCTTAACTGACTTGCCTAGTTAAATAAAGGTTAAATATATATGTTTTTTTAAATGTACTAGTTACCAAATCATTATACAGACAGTGGTGTGAGATAATGGGACATAG
Organism: Oncorhynchus mykiss; assembly: GCF_013265735.2. Classification (NCBI taxonomy): domain Eukaryota; kingdom Metazoa; phylum Chordata; class Actinopteri; order Salmoniformes; family Salmonidae; genus Oncorhynchus; species Oncorhynchus mykiss. The sequence goes on along the minus strand of NC_048580.1, from coordinate 32,352,783 downwards.
TATGGGGTGGCATAGCATGGGGTGGCATAGAATGGGGAGGCATAGTATGGGGAGGCATAGTATGGGGAGGCATAGTATGGGGAGGCATAGTATGGGGAGGCATAGTATGGGGCGGCATAGTATGGGGCGGTATAGTATGGGGCGGCATAGTATGGGGCGGCATAGTATGGGGAGTAGAGTAGCAGATCGTTGGGCCAGTAACCGAAAGGTTGCTGGTTTGAATCCCAAGCCAACTAAGTGAAAAATCTGTCGATGTGACCTTGACCAAGGCACTTAATCCCTCTGGATAAGACTGTCTGCTTAATGAAGATGTCAACTTGATGAATATTTTTAGCATTATTCGGCAGAAGCCGTACAGCGAGCGAAAACACGTTATCCAGCTTTCATCTTTACTATTGTTTTCTTTCATTCACATCTTATTTTGTTTAGCATTAAAGTGGCTAGTGTTGTTTGTTCCATTAATTGCCATTGAGCATTCAGTAATTAAAGAACCATAAATATTTTGTAGAAATTTGTTTCTCTTGTTTGGTTGCTAGCACATCAATTGTGCTTCAATAATACTGATCATTAGCATTCGGTGGGCAGTGAAGGTTTCTGGGAAGGGAGCTCTATACATACAGCACTCCACATTCCATTCCCATGAAGTTATGGCACTGGGCCACGGGGTTAACTCTGTGTGTGCTGACAGTGGTAAAGCACAACTACACAGTCAGGTCCATACTAAACAACGGGCATGCACTATTGGGTCGAGAACGGAACAGGTCCACAACCAATCATAATCATGCTGTCAATATAACATTATGACATATAGCCTACTACAAATAAAATGTATATTCAGATCCATAGTCTTTTCATGTTTTTACTATCAGTAAATGCAAATCATAATAATTCTAAGGACTAATCTGGAAGGATTATTTTTTAATGCTGCAACCAACAATACATTGACAATGGGCACCTGAAGTATTTACCTACTTTATATGAACATATAAACCATTTTGTGCATGGTGCATGGGATCTACAGTGGTATGATAATAACACAACACTGTAAAGTGTAATCTGTACTTTGCCTTGACATGATTGAAAGACAATGGTCCCATGGATAGGCAATTTCAACATCAAATGTGCATGCACATCACAGGGCAAGGGAGTGCTATCCATCAAATTCAGTGAGCTGTCAAAGGGAGCTAGCTCTTTCAACCTTTCCCTATACATTTGCACTCAATTGCCAATATAATAAATAGCTCCTGTGCATATTTTGCACTCCTTTGAGAATGTAAAATGTTTATCACAACTCATGTCACTAATCAGTAACGAGACCTAATAATCAATGTATTTATATTCATATATGCTAGTCATTAAACATACTCTGTTCTGTTCCTATCTGTTATTGTTTTGATAAAAGTGGTGCCAATTGCTATACCATTATATTATCTGTATAAATGCAAGCACAATTGGCAAAACATATAAAAATAATGTCGATCTTAGACAAAGCATGATAATAGCCAATAGCCATTCCTATTAGCCTACTTTTATAACACTTTTAACATTCCAAAGTAATTTCCCATGATGCCTTTTTGTTGTGATGGATTTAGACATAGCCTCTATATACCATATAACAATTGTTAACTTCATAATCATTGCTAAAATGGGAAAGAATGCAAGCCCTCCTCTGCTTCGTCTGAAATAACATTGGATGTTTTAAGGCAACATTGTTTTATCTTTTACATAAAAATAAAACAATGCCAAGAGCTCAATCAGCTTTTTGCAGTAACATTTCATTTCATTACAGCTGTTTGTGTCCTTGGTCGATGTGTAATAGCTGCTGTGTATACCCAAACCTTTATATTTGTGTACTGTTTGGAATTCTATAGGTTCATAGTTCTATATTTCTATACAGAGGTTTGTGTTTAAGTTAACATGTATGTTGACGAAACATTGCATTGAATGCAGACATCCTCATGCCTTTCGGCTTGGCACACTAAATAAAGCAAATGGAACCTTTGGTACGCAATATACTGTATAGGCTAATCTGTGTGTGCTTTATAATGCAGAGCCCTGCACACTACTACATTGCTAATCTGAAACGCGCAGTTGCAGAAAGGAGAGCGGTTGCCAAGGCAGCCACCAACCTCCCCTCCCCCCTTTCTCTCCATTCCTCTTTCCCATTTATTATCAGTAGAGGTCGCATGGCATATGGTGAAGAACAGTCCAACCACTTCTCTGTCCTCGAACCATTGCCTGGAATCAATGCATGAATATGCACCTCCGTCACAAAGCCTGTGGAGTATGAGAACAACGGGAAAAAACAAACATATTCAGAGGGCTCATCTTATGCTTTTTTAAATAAACCAAGGGGGAACATTTTATTTCATTTGTTCTGGAGTATGCCTAACTTAATAGTATAACTAATCTGCATATGTGCTGTTATTTTTGTTCTACCGTTAAGTGATAACTGTTTTGGTTCTCCAAAGCGGACGCGCTCTAGTAAGCGAAAAAAAGGACTGTTCATCACTAGGACGCGAGTTGGTGCAGAAGTTCGACCGCAAACGGATGTGAGGGAAGAGTGCACAGAGTGCACAGAAAACTCAACCCCTTTTTATTTCTTTACTTCTTTCTTATTTTGTTTGGCTAAGCAATAGAGTGAGTCAAAGACACTGAAACGGATTTCATGCCGTCAGTCTCGCAGAACCTGATATGGACGTGAGATTTTATCCTGCGCACCCGTCAAGTGTGGGTTCTGATCCAAGTTGTCTAAGCTCGTTGGACTTTTACCACGCGAACAAGGTAATAACAAAGTGCAGTCCTCCTAGTGCGTTACTGCCTAGAGATTGAAGTCTACACATTTTCTCCCCTGCCTCTGCTTCTTGTTCAGCAGCCTGCAACATTTGTGCAATAGACATGCATGGCATGGGGTGTTTAACTGAAACTGGACGTTTCCACCAACGCGTGTTTCCATTCCATGTGATTCCATTCCTTATTACAACAATTACACGTTTTGAGATGGGGTTCTCTGACAACCCACACATCCACATAGCCTGAACCGTTTTTTTTTTATTGTTCTTCTTCTACTTCTACTTTCTTCTCTATCTCTTTTTCAGCCAACATATTGGGCATATGATATAACTATTCTAGGCTATAACATAACCATTTTGCTTACGTTTCGGCTATAATGTAACACACTTTGCATACCTGCTACAATTTGGATACCTGCGACAATATACTGCTACAATGTAACGTTAGCCTACTTGATTGCTGTTAGTCTACATTGACCAGTCTACACGGCGTTTGATAAACCATGTTGCTGGAATCTTAATACATTGCTCTTGCGCATATCCATGCACTTTGCATTTACCCTACATTTTTAACTTTTCTTGTTCATACCTTCTTAGAGGTCTAACCATATTTTTTAATCAGCTGGTAGAGTAGGCTATTGCTCTCGTTCTGAGAGGCTATCCCGTTAGTTGAATGAGCATGTTGGATTAAAATAGGCTATTAGTCAATATTGCCCATATCTTTGATGATTCTGAGTCACAAACATGATGTCCCACTGTGAAATTAATACTAAAATGGTTTTAGAGCCACATCTTTTAGAAGCATATTTTTACATCCCACTGCTTCAGTTCTCGAACTGTGCTGCTTCACAATCACAGACAAGTGTGCCAGTGGCAGCCTATGTTCCATGAATATGCATATTATGGCAACTTGATCAAAAATAATAAAAAGCATGTGTCAAATGTACAATTAGACAGTTGTAATACTTTTGGTTTTGACTATACTGCTCACATTACAGGCCTATTATAGCTTCCATTTTCAGAAAATCATGATCGGTTGAGGTCTGGTCCTGTGGGTGATAATGCTGGGAAAAGGTCTGATCTGTCAGCTTTTCATCACATCCACAGTGACAACGTAGTGGTAGCCTAAAGCCTACTATGGCTGATGGAAACAACAAATATTTGTGCATCTAAAATAAATACTGTCTTCATCAGTTTGCCTAATATGTTACCCTGAGATGGGCCATTGTAGCCCGCAATACTCCTGCAAACAAGAGAAAGAGGAAGTGAACGCAATCAGTCCGATATCTGGATTGAGTCATCATATCCATAAAATCCAGATTAGGTGGTTGAAACTTTGCATAAGCATTTGGGAATTGCACTAGGGCAATTCCACGGTAAAGGAATTAAGCTGAGGGTGATTTCAAAGTTTAACAAACCTTACAACTCTATGCACAAGGACTACTTTTAAAAATGTACACACAAAATTTGACAAAAACGTTTACTTGAAGAAGAGTGCAGATGAAAATCTTAGTAACGGATTGGCGGTTTGTGCTGTTGGTGCCGTCATTATGTTACCAAACTTTGCATTTGCACTGTTCTTCATGTGTTTTTGTATAGTTGTATGGTTTGTTAAACTTGGAAATCAAAGGATTTTGTTTGGCATACATTTTAAAGTGAAACGTCTCAGCATAATTCCATTACTGTGGAATTTCACACTTCTAAGAATTCAATCCAGTCACATTGAGAGGCAGTTCACAGATGAAAACCTGTGGAATTACTTAGTCTCTACATGTGTTGTTCAATTAAAATGGTCTTCCCTGTAACGCACAGCGCTGAGATTGCCTGCAATGACAAGCTCAGTCCGATGATGCTGTTACACACCGCCCCAGACCATGACTGACCCTCCGCATCCAAATCGATCCCGCTCCAGAGTACAGGCCTGGGCGTAACGCTCATTCCTTCGACGATAAACGTGAATCTGACCATCAACCCTGGTGAGACAAAACCGCGACTCGTCAGTGATGAGCACTTTTTGCCTGTCCTGTCTGGTCCAGCAACGGTGGGTTTGTGCCCATAGGCGACGTTGTTGCCGGTGATGTCTGGTGAGGACCTGCCTTATAGCAGACCTCAGCCCCTCTCAGCTTATTGCGGACAGTCTGAGCACTGATGGAGGGATTGTGCGTTCCTGGTGTAACTCGGGCAGTTGTTGTTGCCATCCTGTACCTGTCCCACAGGTGTGATGTCCGGATGTACCGATCCTGTGCAGGTGTTGTTACACATGCTCTGCCACTGCGAGGACGATCAGCTGTCCATCCTGTCTCCCTGTAGTGCTGTCTTAGGTGTCTCACAGTACAGACATTGCAATTTATTGCCCTGGCCACATCTGCAGTCCTCATGCCTCCTTGCAGCATGCCTAAGGCACGTTCACGCAGATGAGCAGGGACCCTGGGCATCTTTCTTTTGGTGATTTTCAGAGTCAGTAGAAAAGCCTCTTTAGTGTCCTAAGTTTTCATAACTGTGACCTTAATTGCCTTCCGTCTGTAAACTGTTAGTGTCTTAACGACCGTTCCGCAGGTGCATGTTCATTCATTGTTTAAAGTTCATTGAACAAGCATGGGAAACAGTGTTTAAACCCTTTACAATGAAGATCTGTGAAGTTATTTGGATTTTTACTAATTATCTTTGAAAGACAGGGACCTGAAAAAGGGCCGTTTCTTTTTTTGCTGAGTTTATAAGAATGTACTGATAAAGTTCTGCCTTAATGTAGACTAACAAGACTGCTAGACTAACAAGACTGCTTCAGTGGTGTGAAGCTGAGTATCTCAGAAAGAAAGCACACATGGCTAGGCTATATTGGAATGCTCCCAAATGTGTCTTTAGTCCCTTGAATCTCAGGTAATTATTTTAAATTATAAAACTTTTTCAAATAACAATCCTTCCCCAGGTAACACTAACTACCTTCACTGGTGTTGCAAATGAGACGGAGGCCATTGGGACCATCTGGTCTCATGTTAACAAGGTGCGTTGGGTCAGTTTATTATCCTCAAAGCGTTGTCAAAATGGTTGTCCCATTTAAAGGTGCAATACGCAGAAATCGCTCCATCATTTCCTGGTTGTAAAAATTCTAATAGTTCACCTAGTTTCAGTTTATGTAACCAAACAAGCAATGTGTAGACTAGAGAATCATTGTACTATCTTTTCAATAAACAAAAATCTTGTATTTTCAACAGTTTGAAGCTGGTGTGCAAAACCGAAAGTAAAAGACTCAAAAACTAAACTTAAGAACGGGAAGCATTGAAATAGAGCACTATGGAAAATATCTACCTACTTCTTAGACTTGCTTTCAATGAAAATTATGAATTTGGTTGGGTCACCCAAAAAGTTACATATTGCAGATTTTAAGAGTAGCATCAGCCTCTCTAATGTGGGCCTCGAATGTACATCTAATCCCTCAGTGGCGATAGTGTTATGCGGACTCTGCTGCTGAGTTCCTCAGAAATTTTGCTACAGACCCTTTCAGAGATGGAAAGGAGGCAAATGAGTCTCATGCATGCTCATATTTCCATTAAACGGTAATATATGCCATTAGTAGACGTTTTATCCAAAGCTACTTCCAGTAGTGCATGTATGTGTTTTTATATGGGTGTCCCCTGTCGTGGGTTAAACATTGTAAGCGCCATGCTTTACTAAGCCACACAGGTTCACTGGTGCCGTCTTACTTTTTTGTTGCACACTTCCTGTGAGCGTGTGACATTTTTAGAATTAGACATTGTGATCCCTGGTCAAACCTTAGAATGGTGAGATGATTTGAATGAAAAAGAGGTCCCGGCAAGATAGTTTGCTGTCTGTAGAGTGCGCCTGTAATGTTCATCCTCAAGCCGAATCATATCTCTGAAAGATGGGGGGTATAGTCAAAAAGGTAAACCCACAAAGGGTTACAAACCTTGTTATGGTAACTAATTAGTATGATTACAAGACATCCGTAGGAACAAGAATGGCATGGTTCTATTTCAGCATACAATTGTTAGTTTTAGTGTGAATGCTCTTTTGAAAGGTATTTAAAGGTAATTAATTACCCTAAAGGGTAAATCAATAACCTTACTATTCAGTTCAATTGACCATGGCACTCTCCATTATTGGTTGAAATGTCTTGATAAGAGAAAATGTGAAGTATTTTTTTCAGATTTTGTTTGAATATAGCCCCGTATGTCACTTCCTCCATAATGTCTCTTACATCCTATAGGTAGCCATTTGACTTGGTGGAGCTAAACTTTCCACATTTGAGGGCAAATGGAACTAATAATAAATAATCACAAAAGGGGCTGTTGGAGGATGAAAAGGGGAATTTCAAAAGAGTTGAGATACTGTACAAGTGCAGAGAAGCTCAAGCTCCCCAATCGACTCACACGTGCCCATGAATAACTCGGACATGTCTGTGATAATACGCTCCCTTACTCTGTGGTGCTCCCACAGCCTAGAAATAACATCAAACTTTGTAATTACTGCAATCTTTGTGCTGCTTTGGAAATACGAAACAGTATCACGTTTTAATAAGGAATTGAGCTGTATTTTCCAATTGTCCTCTACTGCTATTTTAAAACTGGATGGCTTATATGATATATATTTCTCTTTAGCAAAGATGACATATTCCATAATATGCTGTATACATGAAACCTACACTTGTTGATCAGAAGCATTTGCAATATTGTCAATTCCATTAGATGTTAGTCCTTGAAGGAGATCCTTGAAATAATACAAGCTATGGTACAGTTTTATATCCTAGGGCAACAGAGTATTATAGCTATTAGCTAATGACAAGCTCTGTGTTATGTGGTGGAGGGAGAGTGAGCAGAATGGGTTGAAGTAATCAGTGCCACACAGCACATGGACAGTGTATGCATCCCAAATGGCACCCTATGCCCTAAAGAGTGTGCTACTTTTGACCAAGGCCCATATGGCTCTGGTCAAAAGGATTGCACTTTGTAGCGAATAGGGTGCCATTTGGGATGTAGCCAGTGTGTGCTCACTCCGACTTCAGCCATTTACTGGTTTTGCTGACTACGGCATCACAATCACAATTGATTTTCTAGGCTGTGAAGGGGAAGGCCATACATACATACCACAGTGTGGACACAGAGAGCACAGTAGGAACAACATGCAGTAAATCACACACTTTCCTCTGAAGAGATTTTAATGGGAATTCCTACCATTTGAAATCATCAATGGGCCAGATATTTTGCACACTGTCTTTAGTCCCCCATGCCATTATGAACCTGTTACTGTTAATAGAGGGCAATTCAACACAGAGTGAACTGGTTTTTAAATGTAAAATGTATGTCAAACAAAAAAACAATGATTGCAAAGTTAAACAAACCATACAACTCAATGCACAATGACTACTTTTAAGAATATCCACAGAAAATGTAACAAAAACACATTTACTTGAAGAACAGTGCAGATGCAAAGTTTGTTCACAGAATGACAGCACACACAGCAAAAATCCCTATTCAAACCAACTATCTCACAATCATCTGTCTGCAGATAGCTAGAACCTTACCTTAGACCCAAGCTCTCTTATTTTTCTAATTTCTCTCCCTCATGAGGAGGGAGGATAATGAAAGTTCAAAGAAGTAGTAACAAGTAAAGGTAGACCTACCAATTAGTTCTGGTGTTTTTACTGATATCAAGTTTGTTTTATTAAGTGATTAGAACTCATAATTATGTTACCAAATCGCTAACGGAATTACTGAAAAATCTGTAACGACAATTGAATTGGCTACAATGGGAAATCATAGTAGTCACAAACCACAGTTGGGTCACCTGCTACTGTACTCCCTTCCACTGGGAAACTGTTATGTTCAGCTCATAACTGTATCATCAGGTGTTAAAAGCAAGACTGTGAAAACAGTCTGGAAAGCCCCTCACTCTCCCTTCTCTCTCTCTGCCGGTCTCTCTCACTCTCTCACTCCTCTCTTTCTCCAGTTAATGTCACCTCTCCCGGCTATTACTGACAGCTTCTATGACACCTACCACCTATTGACAGTAATAAGCATCCTCAACCACTGAGAACTGACCGACACCGGAAGTTTGGACAGGTAAGTAGAGCACAGTAGAGAACAGTAAAGGAAAAAGGGAAAGGGGGATACCTAGTCAGTTGTACAACTGAATGCATTCAACTGAAATGCGTCTTCTACATTTAAGCCAAACCCTCTGAATCAGAGAGGTGTGGGGGGCTGCCATAATCGACATCCACATCACTGGCATTACATTACAGAACAGTACAATAAAGAAAAGTAGAGTACTGCACAGTAGAGTAGAGTTCAGTACAGTACAGTAGAGCACACTAAAGTAGAGTACAGTATAAATGACTCAAATGTACTTTATAGTACTGTACTCTACTGAACATATTTACTTTACTGTACTGTACTGTACTCTACTGTACTGAACTGTACTGTGCTCTACTGTGCTGTACTGTGATGCCCAACGTTTAACGTAGACATCTATGATTGTTTCAGATCTGGTCAGGTCCAGACCAACCAAATGTAGTCTTGTTTGGGGGCACAGCTCATTACAACAACAGCCAGCGTGTAGAGCAGCATGCAAATATGAAAAAGGAAATAATATATTTCTACCTTTATGTTCCTATTCAGGATACATCACCTTAATGATATTCATATCCATCATTTTCAATTTCTGTATAGTACAGATCCGGGACCCATGATGTAATTACTTCACTGTAATTCTGTTACCGGAAGCAAATCCACTTCACCTACTGTAGTTCAATAACCAAATAAAAATGTTCAAACTCAAGGTGTCATGTCATGGTGACACGCCATTCTTTCAGCACCTTTGAATCTTAATTCTGAGCAGATATTTAAGAATTTTTCGAAAACGTGTTCACATAAAAAACAACCTTTATTTAACTAGGCAAGTCAGTTAAGAAAAAATCGCATTTACAAGGATGGCCTACCCTGGCCAAACCCAGACAACGCTGGGCCAATTGTGCGCCGCCCTATGGGACTCCCAATCACAGCCGGTTGTGGTACAGCCTGAATTCAAACCAGGGTTTATGTAATGACACCTCTAGCACTGAGATGCAGTGCCTTAGACCGCTGCGCCACTCGGGAGCCCAGGAGCTTGGGAATATAGGTCAGACCAATACAATACAGTGGAGGAGAGTGGGGTAAGTCATGACAAGGGTTAGTTGAGCCAAGTGGTGTAGTGGAGGATATACGGAGGTATACGCTGTATACCCACTTATTTTTCAGTAGGCATTGTGTATACTCACTACTTAATCCCCACGATGCGTATTTAAGTAGTGTAGTGGAGGTATACAACGTATCAATTAAGAAAGCTGATGGAACAGATCAAAATGTTTAGCTTAAAATGTTGATAAACTATTATTTTCTTCACATTTTAAGTGCAGCAATGTGCACACGGTGGTAGGCCTATACGTGAATGTTCCAAAATGCAAATAGCAAGAAAACATCTTCTTAAAAGCACTCCTCACTTGTGAGCTGATTCATAGACAGAGATTTAAAAATAAAAGTTAGAAATTTAGAAAGAGGGGAGATCTTAAGATGCAAAAACTATCATGAGTTGCTAATATGACCTTTGGCTGCTGGACAATGAAAGAAAGTTAGAAGAAAAACAATAGACCAGGATAACGCATAATGAGGAAGTCTTTATAAAATAATTGCTTCCATGTTTCTAAGGTGGGATTTTGTCTATAGGGTACTTTGAAGCAAGGTAAGACATGCCTCATAATATGAAGTAAAACATCCAGCTTTCAAACAAATAAGGAATAGGAAAAATATTGTGATGCTAATGATAGGCCTAACAGTCTTCTGTTAAATGTAGCCTATGTCTATCTGGGAGAATGATATCATAATTATTTGCATAAATCCAGTGGCCATTTTATTTGCTAACTTACTGTTACACACACAAAAATCAGTGCTACAGTTGAAGTCGGAAGTTTACCTGTACCTTAGCTAAATACATTTAAACTCAGTTTTTCACAGTCCCTGACATTTAATACTAGTAAAAATTCCCTGTTTTAGGTCAGTTAGGATCACCACTTTATGATGTACTTCAGTTTTTATTTTGTTCATCACCTTCCCAGTGGGTCAGAAGTTTACATACACTCAATTGGTATTTGGTAGCATTTTGCCTTTAAATTGTTTAACTTGGGTCGAACATTTCGGGTAGCCTTCCACAAGCTTCCCACAAAAGTCGGGTGAATTTTGTCCCATTCCTCTTGACAGAGCTGGTGTAACTGAGTCAGGTTTGTAGGCCTCCTTGCTCGCACATGCTTTTTTAGTTCCGCCCACAAATGTTCTATAGGATTGAGGTCAGGGCTTCGTGATGGCGACTCCAATAGCTTGACTTTGTTGTCCTTAAGCCATTTTGCCACAACTTTGGAAGTATGCTTGGGGTCATTGTCCATTTCGAAGACCCATTTGCGACCAAGCTTTAACTTCCTGACTGATGTCTTGAGATGTTGCTTCAATATATTCACATACATTTTCCTTTCCTTATGATGCCATCTGTTTCGTGAAGTAAACCAGTCCCTCCTGCAGCAAAGCACCCCCACAACATGATGCTGCCACCCCCACAACATGAAGCTGCCACCCCCGTGCTTCACGGTTGCGATGGTGTTCTTCGGCTTTTCTCCTCCAAACATAATGATGGTCATTATGGCAAAACAGTTCTATTTTTGTTTCATCAGACCAGAGGACATTTCTCCAAAAAGTACTGTCTTTATCCCCATGTGTAGTTGCAAACCGTAGTCTGCCTTTTTAATGGTGGTTTTGTAGCGGTGGCTTCTTCCTTGCTGAGCGGCCTTTCAGGTTATGTCGGTATAGGACTCGTTTTACTGTGGATATAGATACATTTGTACCTGTTTCCTCCAGCTTCTTCACAAGGTCCTTTGATGTTGTTCTGGGATTGATTTGCACTTTTTGCACCAAAGTACGTTCATCTCTAGGAGACAGAATGCGTCTCCTTCCTAAGCGGAATGACGTCTGCGTGGTCCCATGGTGTTTATACTTGCGTACTATTGTTTGTACAGATGAACGTGGTACCTTCAGGCGTTTGGAAATTGCTCCCAAGGATGAACCAGACTTGTGGAGGTCTACACATTTTTTTATGAGGTCTTGGCTGATTTATTTTGATTTTCGAACGAGGTTAAGCAAAGAGGCACTGAGTTTGAAGGTAGGACTTGAAATACATCCACAGGTACACCTCTAATTGACTCAAATGAGCCTATCAGAAGCTTCTAAAGGCATGACATCATTTTCTGGAATTTTCCAAGCTGTTTAAAGGCACAGTCAACTTAGTGTATGTAAACTTCTGACCCACTGGAGTTGTGATGCAGTGAATTATAAATGAAATAATCTGTCTGTAAACAATTGTTGAAAAAATTACTTGTGTCACGCACAAAGTAGATGTCCTAACCGACTTGCCAGAACTATAGTTTGTTAACAAGAAATTTGTGGAGTGTTTGAAAAATGAGTTTTAATGACTCCAACCTAAATGTATGCAAACTTCCGACTTCAACTGTAGATGCCTGCAAACTTGAATTAAAGGGTAACTACACAAAACTTCTGTGATTTTTCCCAGACCTTAAAAGTGGTCTTCTGATATGGTTTACGCATTATTTTGAATTTAGAACATCCAAGTTTGTTGTTTTTCTATTTAAAAAGTTTGACATTCAAGCAACCTGAAGAAGACTCAGTTGGCAGCTTAATTCATCTTTCAAGAATAGGCCTACTATTAGCCTACTTGCACAGGACAGCTTAGGTTGGCCTGACTGTGATGACAAATATGGGATTCATCATTTTAGGTCATTCAGAGTGTATGTTACTGTTTGTCATGTTATTTTTCACGCAGCGCCTTTGTTTGGGAAATGTTTTCAAATTAGAGTATACCCACTTCTCCAGGCACCACTACACACTGGTTGAGCTAACCCTTTGTTTCTAGTTAACCATACACAAAATGTATCATGTGGCCAAATATTTAGGAAGAGGTCATCATTTCAGAGGTCATCTGTGAAGGAAGAAACCACATGGAAGATGTGGTTAGCAAGTTAGGTCCAAAAAACTGATTTTCACCCAGTCAAATGAAGGTGTCTTATCGGTTTCATGATATTTGCATCCAAACCAATGTAGATCGTTTTAAGACTGTTTGATACACTGAACAAAATTATAAAAGCAACATGCAACATTTTTTATTTTTACTGAGTTACAGTTCAAATAAGGAAATTAGTTCATTGAAATAAATTCATTTGGCCCTAATTTATGGATTTCACATGACTGAGCAGGGGCACAACCATGGGTGGGCCTGGGAGGGCATAGGGAGCCAGGCCCAGCCAATCAGAATGAGTTTTTCCCCCACAAAGGGCTATCTTAAAGACATAAATACTTCTCCCGTAGGTGAGAAGCTGGATGTGGAGGTTACACGTGGTCTGCGGTTGTGAGGCCAGTTGGTCATACTGCCAAATTCTCTAAAATTATGTTGGAGGCAGCTTATGGTAGAGAAATTAACATTCAGTTCTCTGGCAATAGCTCCGGTGGACATTCCTGTAGTCAACATGCCAACATGCACGCTCCCTCAAAACTTGAGACACCTGTGGCATTGTGTTATGTGACAAAACTGCACATTTTAGAGTGGCCTTTTATTGTCCCCTGCACAAGCTGCGCCTGTGTAATGATCATGCTGTTGAATCAGCTTCTTGATATGCCACACCTGGCAGGTGGATGGATTTTCTTGGCAAAGGAGAAATGCTTGGTGTGACATCCATTTAAATGTAAGACTGACAGATTTTTAAAAAAAATGTAGGGTTGTGTAATCATTGCATAGGTATCCATCCAACTTATCTGAGAACAGGGATTGTTCCTATTTAAGAGTGAATGAAGCCTAGAAATAACAGTCAACTAATGGAATATTCCTTATGGAGGCCTCCTCAATCAGTTCTGTGCATGTAGTATTTGTTGTTGAGTGTCTCTCTTTCTGTGTGCTGGATAGTGGGAAAGGGAGTGAGCGATTCAGAGAGAGAGAGAGAGAGAGAGAGAGGGGAGACTTGGATAGAGGGAGAGAAAAAGGGATGCCTGTGCACTAATTAGAGAGAGAGAGAGAGAGTAGTAGTCTGTTCCTCTGAGAGGCTGTTGGCATAATTAGGACCAGTCGGCTTGTTCCAGTAAGACTGAGTTAGTCAGAACAAGCCTCCCATGGGGCAACTCCACTGCACTCTAATTTTACCTGCAGAAAAGAAGGAACGCTGTGCCAACACCTGCTGTGGAGTAGGCCCCTGGGTGTTCTATTAAGTGTTGATTATGTTTGTTAATGGTTGCGAGTGCCAAGAAGTCAAAAGCTGGGGTTGTTAAAATGGATGCGCTAATAACGATGTACATCCATCACATTGGTTCAACTTCTTGCTGCAGGAGGACAGACGCATGGTCAATGTGATGAACCAATGTGATCCTGTTGTTCTATGTTATTTTCCTGATCACATTATAAGTAGGTATTAGGGATGCAAGGGCTTCATTTACACATGTAGCCTCATTCTGATTTTTTTGGGTGTTTTGACCAATCCCATCAAATCTTTTCATATCAGATCTCTTTCAGAGCTAATCTGGTTGGTCAAAATACCAACACTGCCTGTGTAAATGCAGCCAAGGTGTTTTGTAGTCTCATGAAGCCAACCTTCCAAATTGTGTCTCATTGACTTGACATTTGGAATAGAAAGCTATTTTGTGAGGGAAGCCTGGGCTTCCGAGGCTAGGTGTTGTGTAATCAGTGATTCTGCACAGTCCGATTGCAATGTAGTCAATTTCAAAGTCAAAGAAGCATATGTACCAGTGTATGAACTTTGAGCGAGGTTTGCCCCTTTAGACCTTCCTTTTCTCATATTTGAGGTGATCAACCAACGAGGCAGATAATACGAGGGTGGAAATGAATGAATGGGGAGGACTGCATCTGTATCAGCCTCCTGAGGTACAGTTGATCATGTGCAAATAGTATCAGTGATGGCAAGCTCTTCATTTGGCTTAAAAGCTCCCCCCCCCCCCCCCCCCCCCCCCACTTGTTTTTTCATAATATCCTTTCCGAACATTATCAGGTGGGTATCAATGCCGTGTTTGCACTATGACCTGTAGGGATGGTATCAACAATTTTTTTTAAAATTAATTAATGATCTAGGTCCAAATGCAAACCAACAAACAGCTAGAGATTGGAAGAGGAGACAGTTTAGTAATTTATCTAAGTGTAAAAAAATATATATGTTGTTGTCATAATTAGGACCAGTCGGCTTGTTCCAGTAAGAGTGGAATGTTTTAGTAGTACGGCATCCCTGGAGCAAATTAGGTCTAAGTGCCTTGGCCAAGGGCACATCGACAGACTTTTTACCATGTCAGCTTGAGTATTCAAACCATGCCTACTAATAAATGGTGTGCACGATACTGTACATGCAATGAATCCCAATGCCTTATAATCCCAGCTAGCACATTTGGTTTCTTGGAAGTTGTTGGAATGTACGTTTTTGGTTTCCCATTGATCTGGGAACAAAGCCATAAGTGTCCTGACCGGAACTTTTAGCCTGTTCTGTGAATGTTTATTTTTAGGTTACACTGAGGTTTTACCCGGGTTCCTTGTAAGTTTTCCTAGGGGGTATTATTAAATCTCTGAGAAAGGAAATGGTTTTTGAATAACTTCCTTAAAACTTCTTTCAATAAGTATTTTAATAACACTGCTAGCTTATTTTGGGTTCACTTTTTTGAACTCCAAGAACAGATAGGGAACATGGAAATTCATTTCCTTAGACATTACTCATGATAACACATTACAATATTTCTTGTGACACAGCATCAGTGAGATTTGAACGTAAAATCATCTGTTCTCTATCCATGGAATTAGTCCACTGCAACACCAGGATGGAGCTAGCATACAATGTTTTTTTTAAGCATACGAAGCTGTTAATTTTAGTCTATTCCAACATAACCCATTTCAGCACTCATTAAGATCAGATGTGGCCAATTAGTGGGCGAGGCAACACACCTGAACACACTTCACAAAATAGAGGATAGAGAGAGTTTTGTTGCTGCTGAAAATGGAATGTATATGTTTTTAAATAACATTATTAGAACGTTCTCCAAACTTTACAAACGTTTTCTTGTGGTTTGAATTGAAAGTTCTTAAGGTTCTCGGAACAATTTGAGAACATAACTTTAAATAGAACCGTGATGAAAATTGTAGGAAACTTTATGTTGAAGTACTGAAATTCCCACAGTTAAACGTCGTTTGTTAACGTTCTTGGAACAATTTAAGAACATGAAAACTGTAGGAAACATTATGCTGAAATACTGAAATTCCCACAGAAGAACTTTGTTTCTTAACATTCTCTGAACTATTTGAGAACATTATCAATGTCAAACCATGTGGAGAACTTTCCTAGAACATTACCAAAATGTAAATTAAATTTAACCATGTTTGAAATTTTAGGAACATACGGTAAAGTAATGAAATAAGTTCCATAATTGTGCTGAGAATGTTGCAAAGCCAAGAAACTATCCTGCACCATTCCCAGAAAGTTGTGGGAAGGTTGCAAAATAACCATAGGGCAACCACACTCTCACCTCGCTCTAAGAAACATATGGTTCTCAGAACATTATGTGCTAGCTGGGATGTGTGTTATATTTAGTATCAGTCTCTTTTGGAAATCAATTGAGTTTATCGATCCCGTTGGTTGGTAGGTAGGAGATGGACCTGATAGACTGTTGTGCCTCCCTCTTATACGGACGGGTCTGCACCTCTTGCCTTGTTCCTGGTCTGTCAGGAATGCCTGATTATTGTGTGTACTATATTTAGCTAGCAGATATAATTGCCTGTGCGAGGTGATGATAGCCCGCGTCCAATGGAGTCACTGGAGATGGGTGCCGGCAGCGCCACAGCGAGATCAAATCTGTGTCTCATTCTTCCTCATTGAGACTTAATGATGAGATTCATTCACAATGGGCAGAGAGAAACATTACAGTGTATGGCAGAGCTGAGCTGAAGCCATCTTTTTCTCACTGCATTGCGATAATGAAGTGGTGTGGCAGGAGAGAGAGAGAGAGAGAGAGAGAGAGAGAGAGAGGAGAGAGGAGAGGAGAGGAGAGAGACACACAGAAGGTGACAGAGTGAGAGATGGAGACGGAGAGAGAGAGAGAGAGAGAGAGAGAGAGAGTGATAGAGAGAGAGAATGAGAGGAGGAGAGGAGAGGAGAGGCCCTCTTTGTCTTTGTTTTGTCCGGCTATTTAGTTTCAGGTTGGCCACAAGCCATCCTGTTGAGTGGTAAGAAAAACAAACAGAGGAAATAAAGTATGATTTTGGAAATGCTATTAGAGGCAACCGTGCTGTGCTTAGTTGACTCTGTTTTATCTGAACAACAGCAGGACAACTTAGTAAGGTTGTTAACACTGCAAACACAGGAAAGAGAACATCAAGCATATGTTTTTATAGAACAGTAGACAGTAATGAATAAACACTGTCTGGAGCTGCACTTACTGTCATAACCCACGTGAACAGGGCCCATTTTGTGTGTGTGTGGTGGGTGGGTGGGTGGGGGGGGGGGTCATAATATGTTGAGGATAACACTTTTAAAGGGGTTTAGGGTCCAACTCTCTCAATTGAATTTACTGAACTGTATGGTAGGTACCCAGTAATCATATGGCAAACATGCGTCTTACTTTCTTGATTCCTTTCCTTCATAAACAGTGTAACCATAATGCCTGAAGTCAATATGATCTTTGGTGGGATTTGCTAGATTGCGCAAGTCTGAAAATACACAGAAGACTTTCTCTGTAAAGTCTAGCGCACTATGGAAGAAAATAGGCTGCTGATGAATTGGACCTCTTCACTCTTACTGTAGATTACCATTTTCTAAAAGCTCCACATAGGGAGGTTGTAAAAACATAATAACTGTCATACTTTGGCTCGTTGAGTATCAATGATTTAATGAAGAGCCACGATAATCGGAAGGCCCATGAAATCAGAATGTTTGATTTTGGCATTTTATCTGAAATAACAAGTCAATAATGGTAATATTGTCAGAAAATAGGAAGACACTTTGTTTACTGATTGGCCTTCTCTCTCCAATGCTGTAGTTAGGCGCTCACTGAAAATAAAGCACCAGGGACCGTATGCATAAAGTGTCTCTGAGTAGGATTGGTGATCTAGGATCTCTCTATGTAATATTATTCATTGTGATCTAAAAGACAAAACTGATCCTAGATCAGCAATCTTTCGCTGAGATGCTTTGTAGATACTGGCCCAGGTCTCCCCTACGAATATAAATTAAATCACTATGATCTAAAAGGGAAAACTGATCCTAGATCAGCACTCCTATACCAAGACACTGTTTGAATATGGGCCCAAGTAGCTCTTGTCGTAAACAGGAGCAAATGTTTGTGGTCCCACAGGTCATGTGATATCAAGTGAAACTGAATGAAGACAACAGAGCCAACAGAGAGATCGTCGTCATGTTTTATTAAATGAGATAACGCGGGCTAATCTCTGGCTCAGGTTACACAGTGCTTTGTGGGTAATTAGAGATCATGTTGTACGCCTAGCTTGCTGAAAAATGACACCCCTCTCCTCCCTAATCTCGTTCCCCCTTCTCTCTCATCCACCTCCCTCCGCTTTTAATTGAACGGCATGCTTCCCATAAACTGGCACCATCTGAGACCAAAAACAAACAAACAACCTACCTGTAGGCGCTTCAAACGTAGCGGCTGTACAGTGTACGATATGAGTCAATTCCAAGAAGATATTTGCAAATTTGCCTACGTGCACAAAATTCAACTAGAGGAAGTTGCAGTAGAACACTTGCGGTTTGTTTTGTGTAACTTGTTAGATGAATGACTGCGTTCTGGCAAATGCCCAGCGTTCACTCTTACCCAAACAATGGCACTTGATACAGTGTGCCCTTGGTTTTCACATAGGACATCAGACCACTGTTGTTTTCTTACCAAAATGCTGACTTGTCATTTATAGTACAAAGCACACTAGGGAAATTCTCAAAACGCTCACCTAAAATAATTACCAACACACAGTATTCCTAATGCATTATATATTCACGAGTACATGGGCCTAGCTATCTCTTTTTTCTCCTTGTCAAATCTGTAGAAAGTTATTAGAAACCTGTCATGTTAAGGACCACAGGGGGCTATTCTATTAGAGCAGGTGTTACAATAGAATTGATATGATTCCCAGGTTGCCCAATTAGAACTGTACATTTCAGACAATTTATGGTGCTAATACACACACACACACACAATAGTGCTGCAAGGCACTCAATTTCCTCTCCCCTGCTCTGACAACATAGGAATATATAATGGGATGTGATGGAGTCATGTGACCACTCATGGCTACTAGGCTATGTGCCTCTATTGCTTGCTTGAAGATAAGATTAGTCAAGTATTCCATAAACTAGGCAAAATAATAATACCTAATGTTATCTAACATTGTAGGAACCTTCAATGTTTTCTGGGCTTGCTAGCTAACCTTGTTGTTCCCCATTCCTAAACTGTGAATGGACACTTGACGATGCAGCGTCGCCAAGTATTCTCAGTGTGACCCGGTGTGGTTCCATTGATGATGCAGCGTCGCCAAGTATTCTCAGTGTGACCCAGTGCAGTGCCACTGACTGTGTGATTTCCACATGAGACTGTAATTAAGTAATCTCAGATCCTCGAGCACACGAGTCGTGCACTGAGCTGGGACCAATCTGGTGCTAATTGTCTTGAGTTTTAATTTATAATGGAATAAGGACCAGAGGGAACAGAGCTTAATGATGTGCAGTCTGCGTTTGTGGGTCTTTATTTCACTCTTCTGTGTTCTTATCTGTTTAACTGCTCCAGAGCTTAAGATCGACTGACTCCATATCAGTACTTTAAGGCGTTTACTTTCATTACTACTTCATCATCCGTCTTAATTCCACACAAAAAAACAGATGATTTTATTAGACTTCTGGATTATTTTAAATAGGTGAATTTGTTGTGTTCAAGAACTTGTATTCCATTATCAGTGATAGACTGATAGTAACTGTGTTCCTTTCAATATAATGCTTTTTAGTTCTTCCAAAGCTAATTTCTTTGTTGTCTTAGTTGTTGTGCTTTTCATCTGTGTTGAATCATTTCATTTGCTACATTAGTAACGAGGGTACAGGGTGAGGAAGGTGGCCTGCCCCACCTTGGTAATTGAATGGCAGGGGAAACACTTTTAAAAGTCAAACGTGCAATGTTGAATGATCTGGGCCATAACCGAAGCCTACTTTATTTCTTTAAGCAGACACTCCAGTGTGTAATAATTTAAAAAGCCAAATGTTGTATTTTCTCTCCATTTAATATGAATATAACTTCAGTTTTAATAAGGTAATAATGAAAGAGGTAGAACAAACAATAGCAAGCTATAAAATCTAACAAGTAGTTTTAACAAACCTTACAGTTGAGAAACGTTTAGTCTTTTATAAAATAAATGATCCATGCATCCCTCTTCCTTGCCGTTGCGAACTTAATTACCAAATGCCAAATAATGCAAATTAAAATAGCCTATCAATAGCATTAAGAGAAGCTAAAGTTATGAAGTATGAGTATGAGTATTATGAGTATTATGAGTATTTCACACATTTTTTAAAAAGTGTTTAATGTGTTTCAGCTTACAAATGGGAACAATTATAAAAGTCAGAGTCTAGTAGGTGATTCTCTATCACACAGTAACGTAGCCAGAAATGTGTTGGTATGTGGACCTGCCGAAACTTGGGTGGAACGAAATTGAAGCACTCAAATCATTATTCAACCAATCAATCACATATATTTATAAAGCCCTTCTTACATCAGCTGATGTCACAAAGTGCTGTACAGAAACCCTGCCTAAAACCCCAAACAGCAAGCATGCAGGTGTAGAAGCACGGTGGCTAGGAAAAACTCCCTAGAAAGGCCAGAACTTAGGAAGAAACCTAGAGAGGAACCAGTTTATGAGGGGATGCCAGTCCTCTTCTGGCTGTGCCGGGTAGAGATTATAACAGAACGTGGTCAAGATGTTCAAATGTGCATAGATGACCAGCAGGGTCAAATAATAATAATCACAGTGGTTGTCAAGGGTGCAACAGGTCAGCACCTCAGGAGTAAATGTCAGTTGGTTTTTCATAGCCGGTCATTCAGAGTATCTCTACCGGTCCTGCTGTCTCTAGAGAGTTGAAAACATCAGGTCTGGGACAAGGTAGCACGTCTGATGCACGTCCGATGAACAGGTCAGGGTTCCATAGCCGCAGGCAGAACAGTTGAAACTGGAGCAGCACCATGGCCAGGTGGACTGGGGCATGGTCCTAGGGCTCAGGTCCAGTAGTCATCAGGCCAGGTAGTCCTGAGGCATGGTCCTAGGGCTCAGGTCCTCTGAGAGAGAGAAAGAAAGAAAGAGAGAAAGAAAGAAAGTGAGAAAGAAAGAAAGAAAGAAAGAAAGAAAGAAAGAAAGAAAGAAAGAAAGAAAGAAAGAAAAAGAGAGAATTCAGAGCCAGAAAGAAAGAAAGAAAGAAAGAAAGAAAGAAAGAAAGAAAGAAAGAAAAAGGGTGAATTCTCTCTTTTTCTTTGTCTCTTTCTTTCTTTCTCTTTTTCTTTCTTTCTCTCTATCGGAGGACCTGAGCCCTAGGACCATGCCTCAGGACTACCTGGCCTGATGACTCCTTGCTGTCCCCAGTCCACCTGGCCGTGGTGCTGCTCCAGTTTCAACACAGGACACCGGATAAGACAGGAGAAATACTCCAGATATTGCCCCCCCGACACATAAACTACTGCAGCATAAGTACTGGAGGGGTCGGAAGACACTGTGGCCCCGTCCGACGATACCCCCGGGCAGAGCCAAACAGGCAGGATATAACCCCCACCCACTTTGCCAAAGCACAGCCCCCACACCACTAGAGGGATATCTTCAACCACCAACTTACCACAAAGATCTCGGCCACGGCACAACCCAAGGGGGGGTGCCAACCCAGACAGGAAGATCACATCAGTGACTCAACCCACTCAAGTGACGGCATTTATTTAAATAGGCAAGTCAGTTAATAACAAGTTCTAGGAACAGTGGGTTAACTGCCTGTTCAGGGACAGAACGACAGATTTGTACCTTGTCAGCTCGGGGGTTTGAACTTGCAACCTTCGGTAACTAGTCCAACGCTCTAACCACTAGGCTACCCTGCCGCCCCAAGATCACCAGTAAGCCAGTGACTCAGCCCCTGTAATAGGGTTAAAGGTAGATAATCCCAGTGGAGAGAGGGGAACCGGCCAGGCAGAGACAGCATGGGTGGTTCGTTGCGCCAGTGCCTTTCCGTTCACCTTCACACTCCTGGGCCAGACTACACTCAATCATAGGACCTACTGAAGAGATGAGTCTTCAATAAAGACTTAAAGGTTGAGACCGAGTCTGCGTCTCTCACATGGATTCCATAAAAATGGAGCTCTATAGGAGAAAGGCCTGTCTCCAGCTGTTTGCTTAGAAATTCTAGGGACAGTAAGGAGGCCTGCGTCTTGTGACCATAGCGTATGTGTAGGTATGTACGGCAAAACCAAATCGGAAAGATAGGTAGGAGAAAGCCCATGTAATGTGTAGGTTAGCAGTAAAACCTTGATATCAGCCCTTGCCTTAACAGGAAGCCAGTGTAGAGAGGCTAGCACTGGAGTAATATGATCACATTTTTGTGTTCTAGTCAAGATTCGAGCAGCCGGGTGCTTTATCCGGGTAGCTGGAAAGTAGAGAATTGCAGTAGTCTAACCTAGAAGTGGCAAAAGCATGGATACATTTTTCTGCATCTTTTTTGGACAGAAAGTTTCAGATTTTTGCAATGTTACGTAGATGGAAAAAAGTTGTCCTTGAAACAGTCTTATATGTTCGTCAAAAGAGAGATCATGGTCCAGAGTAATGCCGAGGTCCTTCACAGTTTCATTTGAGACGACTGTACAACCATCAAGATTAATTGTCAGATTCAACAGAAGATCTCTTTGTTACTTGGGACCTAGAACAAGCATTTATTTTTTGTCCGAGTTTAAAAGCTGAACATTTGCCGGCATCCACTTCCTTATGTCTGAAACACAGGCTTCCAGGGAGGGCAATTTGGGGCTTCACCATGTTTCATCGAAATGTACAGCTGTGTGTCATCCGCATAGCAGTAAAAGTTAGCATTATGTTTCTGAATGACATCACCAAGAGGTAAAATATATAGTGAAAACAATAGTAGTCCTAAAACGGAGCCTTGAGAAACTCCAAAATGTAAGGTTGATTTGTCAGAGGACAAACCATCCACAGAGACAAATTGATATCCTTCCGACAGAAAAGATCTAAACCAGGCCAGAACTTGTCCGTGTAGACCAATTTGGATTTCCAATCTCTCCAAAAGAAAGTGGTGATCGATGGTATCAAAAGCAGCACTAAGGTCTAGGAGCACGAGGACAGATGCAGAGCCTCGGCCTGACGCCATTAAAAGGTAATTTACCACCTTCACAAGTGCAGTCTCAGTTCTATGATGGGGTCTAAAACCAGACTGAAGCGTTTCGTATAATTTTTTTGTCTTCAGGAAGGCAGTGAGTTGCTGCGCAACAGCTTTTTGAGAGGATTGGAAGGAATGGGAGATTCGAATATAGGCCGATTAGTTTTTTATATTTTCATATATTTTCTAGGTCAAGGTTTGGCTTTGCAAGAGAGGCTTTATTACTGCCATTATTACATGATCATTAAAAGCATATAGGCCACCTTACTACTGCGCTATGTACCAAACAATAATTTATTTACAATGTCAATTCATGGCTCCTCTGTAGGCTGTGAGTCTACACAATACACAATACAGTAAGGTTAGAAATAGATCATAATGCCATGCATGACATTGCACAGTTCATAATAGGGTCAGCAGCCTCTCAGTTTTACTGGATCCTGTCCAGGATATCAGTGGAACTAATTGCAGTGTACACATACAGTATAAAGTCATAAACTTAAAATATGAAATTAAGAATAGTCTGATGTGTGACAATATTATCAATAGCCTATATTCATTGTCAAATTATGAATGAAGATACTGATGAACAGTGTATGTTTGAGGCAGGGAACAGAGCCATGTTTTCTTTTTCTAAATCATCATATAAAGTTCCATGCAGTCCAGAGCTTTTGAACTGTATAGACCAGCGATAGGCAATTTAAAGGATTGACTCGGCCTATACTGTGTGTTATATTTCTTCATGATGCCAAACACACCGATAGTTTTGCCCCACCAAATGAATTCGTCCACAAGGACTAGTGAATGTACTGTCATGTACTGTGTGCTCTTGAGTCAAGTTTTTGCAACTGACTCAAGGCCCTTCCTCTTATTGTTTCAATATGTCAGAGGCATTGTTTGAATGAGGTCATCCATTACCGATTTGGCCTGAGGCCAGGTTGACTTCAGCTGATTTAATTGAATCTACAACATGACTCAAACTCAAACAAGCAGAGATTGCTCCGCCATGATATCCTCATTATTCCACATTAAGGACTCATTTCAGATTGGATTGTGACTCAGCTGCTTGACGAACAAGGGGAAGAGACCAAATCAAATAAGTGGGGTGGACTCATTTTAGAGAAATACTCTGGAAAATGGCTGGAAATATATTCCTAAGACATGGACATGATAGAAAAAGGGGGCTTGTGCTTTCCTGGGGGTTTATACAAGTCAGAAGTGGATCATGCATTTCTGTCAAATAATTTCAAGTCAATATCTTTGGTGTGACCATTTCTACTGTAGTATTGTGAATATAACCAACTTTGTTTGTGAAAGCATTGGCAGTGCAGGGAAGCTAAAACATGTGAATCAATCCTAAGATATGATGTGTGATGTCTGATGTCATCTGAAAACAGAAGCAAACAAAGGAAAGGCATTCAGACACCTCTACTAACGATACATCACACAAAGGTTGCATTGATATCGCATAACGTAATCTACTTTCTGACATTCCATATAAAGCCTATACAACAGTCCACTCTGCAAAGCAATACATCAGTGATCGTCTGCCTCAACACATTTCTCAATTAACCATGCATTCTTTGAAAGGCATTGCCTGCTTGGCAAGAAACTTGCAGGGAAACATGTGGTTGGTTCCGAACTGCCAGTGGCTCACACAATAGGAAAGGAAATGTTGAGACTGTGAGGGCTGCAGAGAGGAGATAGGGCAATGTTTGCTCAGGGCTAGGTATCGGGCACAAAAACAAACATGGATGCCCTTAATGAGCCTGTTTGCCTGCCAAAGGTAAAGACAGCTGCTCTCTCTCTCTCTCTCTCTCTCTCTCTCTCTCTCTCTCTCTCTCTCTCTCTCTCTCTCTCTCTCTCTCTCTCTCTCTCTCTCTCTCTCTCTCTCTCTCTCTCTCTCTCTCTCTCTCTCTCTCTCTCTCTCTCTCTCTCTCTCTCTCTCTCTCTCTCTCTCTCTCTCTCTCTCTCTCCACAACTGAACAGCCTCACTGCTTCAAAGAGAAGTGGAACATCCCCATAGGGACGGCAGGTAGCCTAATGTTTAGAGTGCTGGGTCAGCAACCGAAAGGTTGCTGGATCAAATCCCTGAACTGACAAGGCAGTTAAATAATGGTTAAAAACTAAAATAGTAATGTTCACCCTCTCTCTACATCCAGGTGAACTTATAACTGAGGTTAACAGAGATGGATAGTGTGATATGTAAGTGGTTAGGCTATCTACAGGCCACAAAAAGAGGCAAGTACAGGCTTTAAATTGTTTACATGAGTGACTGTGTACTAGCTAAGTGACTGTAGTGTAATATACAGGAGTTGAAAGAAGAGTGAAAACATGCTTGTATGTTTCGGAGTTGAGAGATTGTCAATGCAATAGATATGTATGTGTAGAGATTATAGCGGTCATGCAGAGTTTGCTGTCATATTTGTCTTGCGATCAATGGGGGGTGGTTTTTATGTGTCTGAAAATTCTGGTTATTTCCCTTTCAAAATCCTCAAGTGACTTCTTCTTGACTGGCAACAATCACAGTCAGAACATGTTAGGAATTTATTCTGAAATGATCATTGAAATAAAATAATCAGGAACTAGATTCCTATGAATTTTTTTTATTTAGATTCCAATGATGAAATAAATGTATTTTTGCTGTTTTCACTAATGGCAAATTGACTGCATCTTGTTGTTATATTTTCCCCTTTTTTTAAGAATAAATGTGTCATCATATCCCCCATTTGCACAAAATACTAGTTGCCTCCTTGCAAACCAATACTTCAACCACCAGAAATTGTGCACACCCTTAGTCTAAAGTTTGAGGGAAGTTAAGCACATTCTCACTTTATGTAACATTTTTATAAATGCCAACTTTTATGTGGAAACTGGCGTACGCATGTTTTAGGGTTTATTTTGTACGTACACCACGTTTATAAGCTAGCCATGCTTCCCATTACACTTTTATAACCGGCAGGTAGCCTAGTGGTTAGAGCATTGGACTAGTAACCGAAAGGTTGAAAGATCGAATCCCCGAGCTGAGAAGGTAAAATCTGTAATCTGTCATTCCTCAGCCTTCATTGAAAATAAGAATGTTTTCTTAACTGACTTGCCTAGTTAAATAAAGGTAAAATTTAGGCACATTAGAATTTAACATGCTTAATTTCCTCCCATGTTCATGGTTAGTTTTGATTACCCTCTTGTTGGGAAATATCAACCCATTTCATATAGACACTTACATGTGGTTCGGAGAAGAAAAAAAAAGCTTTCTAGTTGAATATTAACTCAAATTTGAAGAAATACACCCATAGCACATATTTTACACTACCTCTGTTTATGCCATTGGCTTTGTAAAGTGTGAGTGTACATTAGCCTATATTAGTCAAGCCTGGTCATGTTAGGATGGCTTTATGCAAAATGAGTTTTGCTAAATGTTCTCCTCATGATGCTGAATTTACAACAGTATTCCGCTGTGTTCATTGAACTGGAAAGTCTACACACTATGTCTGGTGTACTGTAATCTGTAGACACTTCCAGTTCTCCCATTTTCATGTCTGATAAGAATCTAAATGTCTGAGATGGAACTGTTGAATGGCTCCAAGGAGGAGTCTGAACACATTAGACATATTAGAACTTCCATGGCCACTCAGCATTCTAGAGGCGTTGGTCAAATCAAATCAAAGTTTGTTTGTCACGTGCCCCAAATACAACAGGTGTAAACCTTACAGTGAAATGCTGACTTACAGGCTCTAACCATTGGTTTCCAAAAAAATGTATGTGTGTGTTTGTAGGTAAGCAAAGAAATAAAACAACATTAGAAAGACATTTGAAAAAAGAGTAGCAAGGCTATATACAGACACCTGTTAGTCAGGCTTATTGAGGTAGTATGTACATGTAGGTATCATTAAAATGACTGTGCATATATGATGAACAGAGTGTAGCAGAAGCGTAAAAAGAGGGGTTGGCGGGTGGTGGGACACAGTGCAGATAGCCCGGTTAGCCAATGTGCGGGAGCACTGGTTGGTCGGGCCAATTTAGGTAGTATGTACATTACTAGTTAAAGTAACTAAGCATATGAGATAAACAGAGAGTAGCAGCAGCGTAAAAGAGGGGTGGGGGGGCACACAATGCAAATAGTCCGGGTAACCATTGGTTACCTGTTCAGGAGTCTTATGGCTTGGGGGTAAAAACTGTTGTGAAGCCTTTTTGTCCTAGACTTGGCACTCCGGTACCGCTTGCCATGCGATAGTGGAGAGAACAGTCTATGACTTGGGTGGCTGGGGTCTTTGACAATTTTTAGGGCCTTCCTCTGACACCGCCTGGTGTAGAGGTCCTGGATGGCAGGCAGCTTTGCCCCAGTGATGTATTGTGCCGTACGCACTACCCTCTGAAGTGCCTTGCGGTCGAAGGCCGAGCAATTGCCGTACCAGGCAGGAATGCAACCGGACTGGATGCTCTCGATGTTGCAGCTGTAGAACCTTTTGAGGATCTCAGGACCCATGCCAAATCTATTTAGTTTCCTGAGGGGGAATAGACTTTGTCGTGCCGTCGTCACGACTGTCTTGGTGTGTTTGGACCAATCTAGTTTGTTGTTGATGTGGACACCAAGGAATTTGAAGGTCTCAACCTGCTCCACTACAGCCCGTCGATGAGAATGGGGACGTGCTCGGTGCTCCTTTACCTGTAGCCCACAATCATCTCCTTAGTCTTGGTTACATTGAGGGGTAGGTTGTTATTCTGGCACCACCCGGCCAGGTCTCTGACCTCCTCCCCAAAGGCTGTCTCGTCGTTGTCGGTGATCAGGCCTTCCACTGTTGTGTCGTCAGCAAACTTAATGATGGTGTTGGAGTCGTGCCTGGCCATGCAGTCGTGGGTGAACAGGGAGTACAGGAGGGGACTGAGCATGCACACCTGGGGAGCTCCAGTGTTGAGGATCAGCGTGGCAGATGTGTTGCTACCTACCCTCACCACCTGGGGGCGGCCTGTCAGGAAGTCCAGGATCCAGTTGCAGAGGGAGGTGTTTAGTCCCAGGATCCTTAGCTTGGTGATGAGCTTTGAGGGTACTATGGTGTTGAACGCTGAGCTGTAGCCAATGAACAACATTCTCACATACTGTATGTGTTCCTTTTGTCCAGGTGGGAAAGGGCAGTGTGGAGTGCAATAGAGATTGCATCATCTGCTTATCTGTTTGGGTGGTATGCAAATTGGAGTGGGTCTAGGGTTTCTGGGATAATGGTGTTGATGTGAGCCATTACCAGCCTTTCAAAGCACTTCATTGTTACGGACGTGAGTGCTACGGGTCTGTAGTCATTTAGGCAGGTTGCCTTTGTGTTCTTGGGCACAGGGACTATGGTGGTCTACTTGAAGCATGTTAGTATTACAGACTCAATCAGGGACATGTTGAAAATGTCAGTGAAGACACCTGCCAGTTGGTCAGCACATGCCCGGAGCACACGTCCTGGTAATCCGTCTGGCCCAGCAGTCTTGTGTATGTTGACCTGTTTAAAGGTCTTACTCACGTCGGCTACGGAGAGCGTGATCACACAGTCGTCCGGAACAGCTGATGCTCTCATGCATGCCTCAGTGTTGCTTGCCTCGAAGCGAGCATAGAAGTGATTTAGCTCATCTGGTAGGCTCATGTCACTGGGAAGCTTGCGGCTGTGCTTCCCTTTGTAGTCTGTAATAGTTTGCAAGCCCTGCCACATACGGCGAGCGTCGGAGCCGGTGTAGTATGATTCAATCTTGGCCCTGTATTGACGCTTTGCCTGTTTGATGGTTCGTCGGAGGGCATAGCGGGATTTCTCGTAAGCTTCCGGGTTAGAGTCCCACACCTTGAAAGCGGCAGCTCTACCCTTTAGCTCAGTGCGAATGTTGCCTGTAATTCATGGCTTCTGGTTGGGGTATGTACCTACAGTCACTGTGGTGGGGACGTCCTCAATGCACTTATTGATAAAGCCAGTGACTGACGTGGTGTCTTCCTCAATGTCATCGGAAGAATCCCAGAACATGTTCCAGTCTGTAATAGCAAAGCAGTCTTGTAGTTTAGCATCTGCTTCATCTGACCATTTTTTTATAGACCGAGTCACTGGTGCTTCCTGCTTTAATTGTTGCTTGTAAGCAGGAATCGGGAGGATAGAGTTGTGGTCGGATTTACCAAATGGAGGGCGAAGGAGAGCTTTGTACGCGTCTTTGTGTGTGGAGTACAGGTGATCTAGATTTTTTTTCCTCTGGTTGCACATTTAACATGTTGATAGAGATTTGGTAGAACTGATTTAAGTTTCCCTGCATTAAAGTCTCCGGCCACTAGGAGTGTCGCCTCTGGGTGAGTGGTTTCCTGTTTGCTTATTTCCTTATACAGCTGACTGAGTGTGGTCTTAGTGTCTATTATGTCTATTATGTCTATTTCACGTATCACTTGTGATCGGTTGTTATTAAAAAACTAGGTTTTTCATGTTTTGGTGCTTTTGCATTGTTTATCTCACAATGTATATTTCATGTAGTTTATTAAGGGAAGATGGTGGAACAGGAGTGCTATGGAGATCTAGGTGGTATTCATTAGGCAGCAAATTACTAAAACAGGATGGACTATCTGGACTTTAATGCATTTCCTGTTGCTTTCTTGGCTTAAATTAACACAAACTGAGTCACTCTCACACCCTGTTTTCCTTTTGAAACAACGTGAAGTCAAAGGTGCTGAAGGTGAAAAGTGCAATGCACCAAGATGGTTATTTAATAGCCTCGGCTGGTTGTTGATTGGGGAATAAACCATAATAAAGAGAGGCCAATTAGCCTAATAGGATAGGGATTATAATGGCAGAATTAAATGCCTGTGACAGACAGACAATAGGCTGCTTTGTCACTGCCATATACTGACTCGCTTATTAAAATTAATCTGGCCTGATTAAAAATGCAAATGGATTTAAATCATTGACGAGTTTACATGTTTTTATAACGTTTAACTGATTTAATTACACAGAAAATTAAACAGGGACGTGTGATTGAATTTTTCCCTCCGCCGATTGCCACACTCAAATTAATATGTTTTCCCTCTTGCCAAGAAGACAAGGTAATGAGATTATTCCTCTCGAGGAAATGATGGCATGGTTTTATAAGAACTAAGAAGGGTGACATTTTTTAAGAGGGCTTCACTTGCAGGATTTTTTTTTAACTTGATTTTGCTCGTCATGATGCGGCCATCCGATGCATGAGATGTTTCTTGCAGGTGTGTGTGAGTGTGTGTCTGTGTAACATATATTGCGTCATTTTATGGCAGTTTAAGATACCTACAGTCATTCAAATTAGTTTTTCCTTTCCAAAAAGGTTCCTTTCGTTTGAAAGTTTGTTTCTTAATTCCTTTGTTGTTGTTGTTGTAATGAATTCTTTACAGTCATGTTTTTTTCCCATCATATTTTAAATAACTTGTAGAAAAGACACTTTATGACACTATCATGAAGCATTATGACCACCCTGTGTCACTTTACTTGACTAAGAAAATACACTTAATGACACTGTCAAGAAGCATTATGACCATCATAATACTCTGAGCCAGATAAGTCTATCACGTACATGTCCTTATATCAGTCATTGGTCAAAAAGAGGGTGCTTTGTCCTGCTCCTGAAATCTGCTCCTGCATTTATCCCAGTCATCAGAAACAGAGCATTTGCATGTCAGACAGCAATGTGTGTGCAGTTATAATGACAATTTTATATGGTCAATAAAAATACAAAATAGAACATGAACATACTGTAGGCTATTGTGTAATGCAATGTTTTGCCCTGTGTGGTAGGTTTTGAAACTCTTATGTAGGTGTCATAGCTAGCCATAAAATAACGCAGTATATGTCACAACAGGTCTAAATATATGTTTCATGACAGTTATGTCAGCTGTTATGGCATGTTATGACCGCGTTATGACGCTGGGTGTCAAGTCAAGTCTTACCCTGATTTTCTTCCTAGCATCCAACACATATTCTAAACAATTAGTTGCATCTCAGACATTTCAAATGACTGAGCTAATTTTCCAAACGTAGGTCAGATGACGTATTGCCAACAGAATTTCGTCATGACTCTACACTCATTATGTACCAAGTCATACCAGATGGCTTGTTATAATATTTGCCATTCAGCAGATGCTGTTATTTAAAGTGACTAACATTGAGTGCACATTTTCGAATTGGTGACCACAGCTGGAATCGTATCCATGACCCTGTAGTTTCTAATGCCATGCTGAGCCACACAGGACCACACTTAGATAAGGTATATTTGTTAAATAGATGAATAGTTTCTCTGTTGAAACATGGTAGGTTTTTACACCTTTCAGCTGCTGTGGTCATTAAGAATTCTAGCATGAGGTGGACATCCTGTCGGGAAGGAAATAGATTTTTGCCTTTGTTTGTTCAAGACTGGTGGGCAGCTCTCATTGTTTGTTGTCTTGTTCATGTATTTTTTGCCGTGTCGTTGTATTGACATATTAACATGTTTTATGACCTTTCTCGCTTCATTGCTGCTTTGGAACAGTTTTATTTTTTAAACAAGTTAGACCTGGTAATTGTTTTCCACAATAAAGATACCTTATCTGTGCTGGCATTGATAGTTGTCTGATATGAACCTGATGACAGACGTGCATGTGCCTATTTTACAAAAAGAGTAGCTTTGACTCATGTTCCTATATAAGGACAAAGGCCATGGTAGGTTTAGATATTTGTTTTGAGGCAAATGAGAGGGATAATTTGTGTGCTCTTATTGTAAGCAAAGATCCTCAATATAAGAGATATTTTTGTTATAGGATGACTTTAGGACTGAGTGACCAATGTAACCTGTCCTCAGCTCTCAGGGAACATTTCACTAAATGGAACTTCGTGTTGGCAACGTAAGATTGATATCAAAGGATCAAATGTGTGGCAATGCACGTCAGCACATTGTGTTGACATGGAAAGTGTGAGATTGATCTATGTGACATTAGTGATCTACAGCAGCATGTGCAATAAATATGTACAAAGAATGAGTTTACCCGTAGCATATGGTGAGGAGAAATGTGTTAGAAATAGGCTCTTCACTACAAACCGTGTACAGTAATGACAACATTTCACTGACAAACTTTTAAGCAGATTCAGAAGTGGCAATATAGACTTAAGTTTTGCCTTACAGCAAAGTGTCTATTAAGAGTCATAGTAGTAATCTGGTATACGGATCTAAGATTGCTTGATGTCCCATTTGATATTAAAAGCAGCCCATGGTCCTCAAGAATATCTATTGTTGACAGCACAATATAATTTAATGCAGAAATGAAGTAGTTTAGAATGTATTTCCACAACGAGTTTCCACACTCACATAAAGTAGCCATGAGGCTGCAATACAAACATACTTAACAGTTATGTCGTCCTCGTCGTCCCCCACCCCCCTCAACTCACACATACACATTTCCCTCAAAGGAAAAAAAACACAATTACTCCATTGTGCCGAGCAGTATATCACATTCTGCACATTTCAGTCCGGGAACAGAGACGCTGTTGTTTGTGGCATATGGCATCATGATAAATATGGTTGAGAGGAAGAAGGGGGTGGTAGTTCACTGTCAGGGCATAAATTGAACGAACTATAGTGTGGAGATTGGATTAACATATTGTTAACAATGGGTTATTTTCTGGGATACTCCAGTTAGCGTTCTATATTAAATGGGAGTGAACTGTATAAAAAATATACTGACGAATATTTGCGATATACAAAAATGCCATCCGAGGATTGATTTGATCATTATTTAGTCCATGTGGGAGTGCTGATATGCAGTAGATAGATACAGTATTTCAACAGCAATTCCAAACAGGGATCCTAACATACTTTCTGGCAGTGCGTAAAGAGAGCTATTATGCCTCAATCCAGAAACTCAAACTATCTAGTCCACAATGTACTGTATATTGCTGATAGTACAATTGGGGGCATTCATAACTTTGCCTTTATTGCAGTGCAAGTAAAAACGTCCTTCAAAGTGGATGTAACTATAGGTGCATGTAACTGCACCATCAGGGGCATATTTTCAAAATACATTTCCTTCAATGGGTTATTATTAGATAATAATGTAATGTATATGGAGAGGTATAGCTACCAAATGCGTGGTCAGTGGTCGAGACTGAATTGGGTTAGTGCATCTACTGTACCGTGAGCCAACACTGAAATGACAGGAAACTTGTCGGTGACGAGGAAAACCCTGTCAGTAGCACACACTAGAGCAGAGAGTAAAAATAGGGCACTTGGCAAGAGGAGCAGGAAGTTAGTGGACAGTGGCTCCTACTTGGGGACTTTCTTCTGGGGAGCAAAGAAACTTAACCCTTTGGTGTCTGTGTGGGCTTTCAGTTAAATCTTTCATCTGTGTTATTGTCTTCTACATTTCTCAAGAATGTTGTTCGGTTAATTCAGGCCTAGTGTTAGTCATAACCCCTGTTTTGAAAAAGGTGGTGTACTGTACAATATTGTGTGGGAGTTGCCATTTTTGGAAAAGCAACTCTCTTAGCCTGGTCTCGGATGTTTTTGCTGGACCCATTCGCGAGTCATAGTTACTCCGGCCGTTTACCCACGCTTCGTTGAATTTCTTCACTTTGACATGAGGAGCACCGGCGAAACGGGGCTCGTCTCCTTTGAATGTCAGCCATTGAGCCGCATGGCGGAGTAGACTCTTTTCCGGCTTAGAGACTGTCTGTCAGTCAACCAACTAGTCATCGATGTGCTACGCACTACTTACCTGGAGAAGAGCCAAGGCTGACGCTGCTATCTAGGGTCCTCCAGCTAGAGTGGGCATCCGTTTCCAACTGCTTGATTTCATCTGGCACTCCGAGAAACCTGAGGGCAACAAAAGAGAAGGATTAGTCGGCTGTGAATCGGATGGTAGCGCCCTCTGCATTGTATGGAACTGTATCACTATGTGTAAGCTTTGCCGGTGCGAGTGATACTTGTTACCATTCCGCTCCTGTGTTTGGATGTTTGTGTTTGGATGTGTGCGGAAGTTGCTTTCATTGCCTTGCCATCCTTTGTTTATTCCCTTGGCCTGCATCGTCGTCAGTGTGCCTTCATACTCTGATGACCACCTTTGATCATCTTGGCCTGCACCCTTTGGCCTGCATTCTTATCTGCTCTAGTCACCATGAGGGTAAATATCACCCCCAGAATCCCTGGGAACATGGAACACGTTCGTAGACAGTATGTTTATATGTTGAGGCTAGTGGCTAGGCAGGGGGTTGGGGAGGTTGCCCTCCTTTCCCCCGTCCGCCCTTCACCAGAGCGAGAGGCCATAGTTCACAAAAAGGTTTGAGGTTGAAACGAAAGCATCCGGGTGCTCCAACACCGTGCGATAGGGTCCTGGCCGAGACTCAAGCGCTTGATGTTGGAGACCAAGGTGGGAAGACCCGGTTCTCCGGCAACCCCTGATCCCCTTCGGACGCCGTTTCTAACAGGGAAAGGGGGGATGGAGCCTGTGGTGCACGTCCAAGGTGACATGGAGATGTGGGGAACTGAGCATGGGCGAGGGCCGAAGCCACCCTCCCGGCCAAGAACCCAGCGCCCTGAGGGAAGTCCTCAGAGAGTCATAGGTACTCCCGCCATTTACCCGCGCTTCATTGGTCTGTTTCGCTTGATGGCCCTCCGATTGCAGTTGTTAGATGGACCTCCGACCTGCAATAATTTTTTACGGTTAGATACACTACCGTTCAAAAGTTTGGGGTCCTTAGAAATGTCCTTGTATTTGAAAGAAAATCACATTTTTTTGTCCATTAAAATAACTTCAAATTAATCAGAAATACAGTGTAGACATTGTTAATGTTGTAAATGAGTATTGTAGCTGGAAACGGCTGATTTTTTAATGGA
Source organism: Oncorhynchus mykiss (assembly GCF_013265735.2). NCBI lineage: Eukaryota > Metazoa > Chordata > Actinopteri > Salmoniformes > Salmonidae > Oncorhynchus > Oncorhynchus mykiss. Next base: position 32,317,659 of record NC_048580.1, on the reverse strand, counting down.
ATATTTACATAGGTGTACTGAGGCCCATTATCAGCAACCAACACTCCTGTGGCCCGTTGTGTTAGCTAATCCAAGTTTATAATTTTAAAAGGATAATTGATCATTAGAAAACCCTTTTGCAATTATGTTAGCACATCTAAAAACTGGTGTTCTGATTAAAGAAGCAATACAACTGGCATTCTTTAGAGAAGTTGAATATCTGGAGCATCAGCATTTGTGGGTTCGATTACAGTCTCAAAATGGCTAGAAACAAGTACTTTTTTCTGAAACTCGTCAGTCCATTCTTGTTCTGAGAAATGAAGGCTATTCCTTGCGAGAAATTGACAAGAAACTGAAGAACTCGTACAACGCTGTGTACTACTCCCTTCACAGAACAGCACAAACTGGTTCAAACCAGAATAGAAAGAGGAGTGGGAGGCCCTGGGGGCACAACTGAGCAAGAGGACAAGTACATTAGAGTGTTTAGTTTGAGAAACAGACGCCTCACAAGTCCTCAACTGGCAGCTTCATTAAATAGTACCCGCAAAACACCAGTCTCAACGTCAACATTGACGAGAACTCTCCCTGGGGCTCCCGCCAGCTTCTCTGGGATTGATTGCGTTATCGCACTGGACGCCACGCAGGGCCTGTCTCTGCCTCTCCGAATTCGTGGATCTGAACCCGACTGACTGAGGCCATCGCCCTCCCTTTCGAACGGCGTTCGCCCATCTCTTAGGACCGACTGACTCATGTGCAACTGCTGTTCACATGGAACCCTTCTCCACTTCGGCCTTCAAAGTTCTCGTTTTAATATTTGCTACTACACCAACGACCATAGCAGTTGGCCATACAGCACAAACAGATCTGGAACCAGGCTATGAACGCTCTCCTATCTGAGTACTGTTTCACGGAGGTCACGGACTGGTCATTACTGAACATGTAATAATGGTCAGACAGGTAGCCCCCAGGGAAAGTAATCACTTCGCCCAGGTATAAGTGATGACAAACGATGCATCCTCCTCCACAGATCTTCCCATTCATCTGCGCTCCTCATTAATGGGTAATTACCTATAATTAGTGAATCATGTCATGTTAATGAGGATGGTAAGAGCTGCCAGAAGGAGCAGTCCAGGTTTGGAATGATGTGCAAGACGGTGCACGACTCAAATTAAATGAAGCCTGTGTGGGCCACTTGTTTTGCATGCACATCAGGGGCGTTAGGTATCAAGTATCTCAAAGTAGGAGTGCTGATCTAGCATCAGGTCTTCCCTGTCCATGTAATCTTATTAATTGTGATCTAAAGGCAAAACTGATCCTAAATCAGCACTCAATCAGCATTTGACCTGCTGACAATGCTGACATTGATCTCCATAGACATATTCTGCATTCTGTTCTAAGTAGACACCTAACCTGTCCTTCAGTGCAGATTTTCCATGAAATGTAAGCTAGGCCCAGTAGCTTCAGTGCTCTGCCTGCCTTACCCTGCATTTGTTGCATCCAACCAGAACTCTAGTGACATCATCACCTTTCCTTACTCTGGCGGGCAAGTGTGAGTTATTATATCAAAGGAGGCTAATGGGAGATGATAGCCGTGTGTGTGTGTGCACAGTGACTGTTTAATCTGGCCCAGTGGCGTGCCGTTGGCCTGGCTAATCATAGTCTGTCTGTAGGAGCACGGTGAGCCAGGGGAGCACGCCGTCGCTAACAGTGCCTGACAGACTCATTAGAGAGAGCTGGCACTGAGCTAGCAGACTCCCCGACACACACAGTCACACACATGCACAGACACACACACACACACACACACACGCTCCACGTGTGAGAACAAGTTAGCCGGTGACCCCTCACAGTCGCAACCCAAACACGAGCCAGTGCTGGGAGAGCATCTGGGGAAAAAGGAGGCAGGGTGGGAAAAAATGATAAGCAGGAAAGAAGAGAGGAAAGGAGAGGAGGGTGGGGAGGACCAAGTAAGCGAACATCCTGACGCAGCAACTCTCCAATTCAAATAGTTATTTAGACTGTCAAATGACTACTTCAATGGACTCCTGTGGCTTATTACCTACAATATGAAGAATGCCATAACCAGTACAAGTCAAAAGTTTGGACACAACCACTAATTCAAGGGGTTTTCTTTATTTTTTGTTGTAGAATTGTAGAATAATAGTGAATATATCAAAACTATGTAGTCACACATGTGGAATCTGGTAGTAACCAAAAAAAAGAGTTAAACAAATCACAATATATTTTAGATTTTAGATTATTCTAATAGCCACACGTTGCCTTGATGACAGCTTTGTACACTCTTGGCATTCTCTTAACCAGCATCACCTGAAATGCTTTTCCAACAGTCTTGAAGGAGTTCCCACATATGCTGAGCACTTGTGGCTGATTTTCTTGGTCAAATAGCCTGGAGGTGTGTTGGGTCATTGTCCTGTTGAAAAACATAATGCTGTGGTAGCCATGCTGGTTAAGTGTGCCTTGAATTCTAAATACATCACGGACAGTGTCACCAGCAAAGCACCCCCTCCTTTCCTGTGTTAGTCCTCATGAGAGCCAATTTCATCATAGTGCTTGATGGTTTTTGCAACTGCACTTGAAGAAACTTTCAAAGTTCTTGAAATGTTCCACATTGAATGACCTTCATGTCTTAAATTAATGATGGACTGTCATTTCTCTTTGCTTATTTGAGCTATTCTCGTCATAATATGGACTTGGTCTGTTACCACCCCCACCATATATACCACCCCCACCATGTCACACCACAACTGATTGGCTCAAACGCATTAAGAGGGAAATAAATTCCACAAATTAATTTTTAAGAAGGCACACCTGTTAATTGAAATGCGTTCCAGGTGACTACCTCATGAAGCTGTTTGAGAGAATGCCAAGAGTGTGCAAAGCTTTCATCAAGACAAAGGGTGGCTACTTAGAAGAATCTCAAATATAAAATGTATTTTGATTTGTTTAACACTTTTTTTGGTTACTACATGATTCCAAATGTGTTATTTCATAGTTTTGTTGTTTTCACTATTATTCTACATGTAGAAAATATTACAAATAAAGAAAAACCCTTGAATGAGTAGGCATGTTCAAACTTTTGACAAGTACTGTATGTCCTATTTGAAGCTTTTATAACTCAACCTCATACCAGTGCAGTGGATTTCGATGTGGGGCGGCAGAATAATATGTTTACAATTGGTTGATCATATTACTTTGGATAGAAATTCACTGCACCACGTACAGGTTCTTGGGCTGTTTCTGGTTCCAGATAGAACCTTTTCACCCAATGAAGAATACTGAAAGAAGCCTTTAGGAACTCTTTGCTGAAAGGGCAGAGTGTGGTTCAGTGCAGAGGACGACTGAGGGTTTGAATGTTGCACCTGACACACCAGATTTACAATTGCTTGCCTTGCTCTGAGGTTAATTGGAGGGCAGGAGCACTACACGCAACCAATGGAAAATATTTGGGTCAGTTCACTAACAGGTGGATACAAAACAGGTCAATAATGTAAAGTATGGGGAAGGCAGCTTTTCGTCCCCTTGCTACACTACCACAAACAAATGAAAATGCATGCACACACACACACACACAAACACACTCCTGCTCCAGGTAAACATTTTTGAGCCATTGTTAGATATTGTAATTACCCATTGTCATCCATTGTTAATTTCTTGTTTTAGCCATCTTGCCCACTAGCTATAACAGGTGGACCCCTCTCCTACGAACTGGTTTCACCCATAACCAAATCAAACTAGCTTTAATCTTCTCTCCCACTATACAGAGAGACTGCATCTCTGTGAAGTGATGTACAGTATTGTCGTGAATAATGTATTCTGCTAGGATTTTACACAGCGTGTGTGCGTGTGTGTTTGAGGATGGAACATGCATGTCTGTGTGTTGTTGGGGGAGGGGGTGAGAGGAGGGAGGGAGGGTGTGGGACTTAGCGTTTTGGGCTCCCTTTGTGTGAAGATAAAACATGCAAATTGTGGATTATTTTAATGAATTTTCTTCTAGTGCTGAATCTCTAATCCCTAAAGCAGTTTGAAAGGTTTCAAAGTAACCCCCTCCCCCTTTTTTCCTGATAGGAATTTACAACTACCAGCTGTCTAGGAATGTGATCCTATGCACTTTAATTCCACTGTGGTGCAGTTATACTGCAAAGTAACATGGAATGGACATACACTATATATACAAAAGTATGTGGACGCCCATTCTCCATAGACAAACATTGGCAGTAGATTGGCCTTACTGAAGAGCTCAGGGACGTTCAACGTGGCACCGTCTTAGGATTCCACCTTTCCAACAAGTCAGTTTGTCACATTTCTGACCTGATACAGCTGCCCCGGTCAACTGTAAGTGCTGTTATTGTGAAGTGGAAATGTCTAGGAGCAACAACGTCTCAGCTGCAAAGTGGTAGGTCACACAAGCTCACAGAATTAGACAACTGAGTGATGAAGCGCGTACACGTAAAAATCGTCTGTCCCTCAGTTGCAACACTCACTTCCAAGTTCCAAACTGCCTCTGGAAGCAACGTCAGCACAAGAACTGTTCATCGGGAGCTTCATGAAATGAACACAAGCTCACCATGTACAATGCCAAGTGTCGGCTGGAGTGGTGAATCACGCTTCACCAGCTGGCAGTCCGACGGACAAATTTGGGTTTGACGGATGCCTGGAGAACGCTACCTGCCCGAATGCATAGTCCCAACTGTACATTTTGGTGGAGGAGGAATAATGGTCTGGGGGTGTTTTTCATGGTTAGGGCAAGGCCCCTTAGTTCCAGTGAAGGGAAATCTTAACTCTACAATGACAGTCTAGACGATTCTGTGCTTCCAACAGTTTGGGGAAGGCCCTTTCCTGTTTCAGCATGACAATGCCCCACGTGCACAAAGCGATGTCCATGCAGAAATGTTTTTCGAGATAGGTGTAGAAGAACTTGACTGGCCTGCACAGAGCCCTGACCCCAACCCCATCGAACACCTTTGGGATGAATTGGAACGCAGACTGCAAGCCAGGTCTAATCACCTACATCAGTGCCCAACCTAATTAATGCTCTTGTGGCTGAATGGAAGCAAGTCCCCGCAGCAATGTTCCAACATCTAGTGGAAAGCCTTCCCAGAAGAGTGGAGGCTGGTATAGCAGTAAAGGGGGGACCAACTCCATATTGATGCCCATTGATTTTGGAATGAGATGTTTGACGAGCAGGTGTCCACATACTTTTGGTCATGTAGTGTGGTTGGGTCAAAACCATACATGTTATGGATGGATAAATGAATACTCCTTTTCAAATGTTATTTGACAGTGATGATAATGATTGTGATGACACTGTGGAATCAATCTATAGTTCAGTCGAGTACAGGCTTAACTGAATAACAACAGAGAATTTTATTGAATAGTTTGAGGTAGGCCTCGTCTCTGAGGAATGCTCCTCAAAGCCAGATGCTGATGACAGGTTGCCCTATGCTGAGCTGCTAGTATCGCTTGGAGAACGGAGTTCTGATGATGGGCATTCCGGTTATTATGCTGGTGGTGGTGGTGGGGAGGTGGAAAGTTGTTGGAAGACTGTTGCTGAAAAACATTGAGTCAGAGACTGTTGACATAAATACTCCCATAGATTTATGCCCATTGGTTAACAGAAGGGGATGTGATTATTGCACGAGTGAGCCAATAGGTTAATCAGCAAGCGTGGCGGAATTGCCTTAGTGTGCCGGAATTGCCTTAGTGTGCCATACTCATTGGCTGAAGTTAATAGGTGAATGACATTCCGCACACTTGTTAACGGTAAAAAGGAGGCGAGATGTGACACTATCCTGATGAAGTAACATTATTAACACTACCATATACAGTACACTGAGTATAGCAAACATAAGGAACACCTTCCTAATATTGAGTTGCACCCCACCATTTTGCCATCAGAAGAGACTAAGTTCGTCGGGGCATGGACTCTACAAGTTTTCAAAAGCAGGGATGCTGGCTCATGTTGACTCTAATGCTTCCCACGGTTGTGTTAAGTTGGCTGGATGTCCTTTGGGTGGTGACCATTCTTGATACACACAGGAAACTGTTGAGTGTGAAAACCCCAGCATCATTGCAATTCTTTACTACCATTGACCATTCACCCTCTGAATGGCACACATACACAATCAATGTCTCAAGGCTTAGAAATCCTTCTTTAACCTGTCTCCTCCCCTTCATCTACACTAATTGACAAGTGCCGTCAATAAGGAATCATAGCTTTCAACTGGATTCAGCTGGTCAGTCTATGTCATGGAAAGAGCAGGTGTTCTTAATGTTTGTATACTCAGTGTAAATACCTGCTATGCTGTTTGGGTAACGTGGCCACTCCCATATCAATACCTGCTATGCTTATGAGGTCCCATTATAACCTCTACTACGGATATCTGCTATGCTAATGAGGTAACATTATAAACACTACCTTATAAATACCTGCTATGCTGATGAGTGAGATAGGAAGCGGTGTGAATTACAGAATTTACTAGATAAATTAAGTGACGATCCATTCAGTCCAGCCTTAATGATTGAACTTCCGTAGCTACATTACATGTTACTACTTTTAATTCAAACTGGGTATAAAAAGGATACCCACATATCCTAGACAAATTAAGGCTCCTTTTTAAATGTTATTTGACAGTGATGATGATAATTGTAGAACGCTTTCTGGATCTATGTATCTGTATTTAGTATCTTTTCATTCTAAATGTAAAAAAGGATGCCCGCACATCAGTCACTTATGTCAGTTATCCCCTATAGACTCCAAGGCAACATATGGGAAAAGCTCTTTGCACTTACTCAAATGATATACTGGATATAGTATCATTATGTAGTCTTATATAGTACATAAGTGAACACTACATGGACCTGCACTTAAACACTATCCCTGTTTTTCAATGAACAAGGCCTTACTGGACCATTGCATTCAATGTGTTTGTGTTTGTAATATTGTATGTGACTTATCAGGATATAGCCCCACGGACATTTGATACAGTTATAAGGGATTATTGTAGGGTGGGAATTGCCAGGGACCTCACAAGACGATATAGGATGTTCACCAATAAAATTATTAATTGATTCAAGGTTTATAGGTCCATTCAATAGAGAATTGCGTCAGAAAAATTGTCCAAAAACATGTCTCATCACAGACATTATCAAAAAGTGCTCACCGCCGCATTTAACCTTCATTTAACTAGGCAAGTCAGTTAAGAACAAATTCTTATTTACACTGACTGCCTACCAAAAGGCCTCCTGTGGGGACAGGGGCCTGGGATAATAATTAAAAAAAATATATATTATACAATACAATAGGACAAAACACACATCACAACAAGAGAGAACACACAACACTACAAAAAGAGAGACCTAGACAACAACATAGCAAGGCAGCAACACAGCATGGTAGCAACACAACATAACAATAACATGGTAGCAACACAACATGGTAGCAGCACAAAACATGGGACAAACATTATTGGGCACAGTCAACAGCACAAAGGTCAAGAAGGTATAGACAACAATACATCACACAAAGCAGCCACAACTGTCAGTAAGAGTGTCCATGATTGAGTCTTTGAATGAAGAGATTGAGATAAAACTGTCCAGTTTGAGTGTTTGTTTGCAGCTCGTTCCAGTTGCTAGCTGCAGTGAACTGAAAAGAGGAGCGACCCAGGGATGTGTGTGCTTTGGGGACCTTGAACAGAATGTGACTGGCAGAACGGGTGTTGTATGTGGAGGATGAGGGCTGCAGTAGATATCTCAGATAGGGGGGAGTGAGGCCAAAGAGGGTTTTATAAATAAGCAGCTTTGAACATCAACTGACAAGCTAACCAGTGGCTGCAGGTTCGTGAGTGAAAACATGGACTTTTTCGAAATTAAATCCGCTAAATACAAAAATAACAAAAAATGTGAACTATTTACAAGCTAACAGACTGAATTTCAATATCCCACCCTCCACGAAGAGAATATATTCCTGTTTTCATTGTTTGTTTTTGATTCTTTCCCTTTAAAGAAACTGCTCTTCACAACGTAGATTGATTTCCAATACAGCCAATGAAAGCCAAGGATCTGGAGATGAAAATGAAGATGGTATCAAGTTGATTTTGATTGGAAACATCTTCAAATGGTACCACCTCCCAACACCAAATATGGAAGAGATACAACCAAGAGCAGTGCAGTCTAAACTAGTAACGGTCGCAACAAATGTATGTTTTTATTTCATCAACACTGTCAAGGACAAGTATAAGGTTATAATATTTTAGAGAACAGTCTAATTATTAATTATATGTGATTTAGAATGACATAGAGCAAAGAAAACCAGTGGTGGAAAAAGTACTGAATTGTTATACTTTTCATACCTTCATAGAAAATTACTAAAGTAAAAGTAAAAGTCAGCCAGTAAAATACTAAATTGTCAGCCAGTAAAATTGTCAGCCAGTAAAATTGTAAAAGTATCTGGTTTTAAATGTACTTAAGTACAGTGGTTGAAAAAGTACTAAATTGTCATACTTGAGTAAAAGTACAAAGTACAAAGTAAATGCTATACATCAAATTTCTAATATTAAGCAAACCAGACGGCACTATTTTTTATATATATATTTTTATTTACGGACAGATGGGGGCACACTCCAACACTCAGAAATACAGTGCCTTGCGAAAGTATTCGGCCCCCTTGAACTTTGCGACCTTTTGCCACATTTCAGGCTTCAAACATAAAGATATAAAACTGTATTTTTTTGTGAAGAATCAACAACAAGTGGGACACAATCATGAAGTGGAACGACATTTATTGGATATTTCAAACTTTTTTAACAAATCAAAAACGGAAAAATTGGGCGTGCAAAATTATTCAGCCCCCTTAAGTTAATACTTTGTAGCGCCACCTTTTGCTGCGATTACAGCTGTAAGTCGCTTGGGGTATGTCTCTATCAGTTTTGCACATCGAGAGACTGAAATTTTTTCCCATTCCTCCTTGCAAAACAGCTCGAGCTCAGTGAGGTTGGATGGAGAGCATTTGTGAACAGCAGTTTTCAGTTCTTTCCACAGATTCTCGATTGGATTCAGGTCTGGACTTTGACTTGGCCATTCTAACACCTGGATATGTTTATTTTTGAACCATTCCATTGTAGATTTTGCTTTATGTTTTGGATCATTGTCTTGTTGGAAGACAAATCTCCATCCCAGTCTCAGGTCTTTTGCAGACTCCATCAGGTTTTCTTCCAGAATGGTCCTGTATTTGGCTCCATCCATCTTCTCATCAATTTTAACCATCTTCCCTGTCCCTGCTGAAGAAAAGCAGACCCAAACCATGATGCTGCCACCACCATGTTTGACAGTGGGGATGGTGTGTTCAGCTGTGTTGCTTTTACGCCAAACATAACGTTTTGCATTGTTGCCAAAAAGTTCAATTTTGGTTTCATCTGACCAGTGCACCTTCTTCCACATGTTTGGTGTGTCTCCCAGGTGGCTTGTGGCAAACTTTAAACGACACTTTTTATGGATATCTTTAAGAAATGGCTTTCTTCTTGCCACTCTTCCATAAAGGCCAGATTTGTGCAATATACGACTGATTGTTGTCCTATGGACAGAGTCTCCCACCTCAGCTGTAGATCTCTGCAGTTCATCCAGAGTGATCCTGGGCCTCTTGGCTGCATCTCTGATCAGTCTTCTCCTTGTATGAGCTGAAAGTTTAGAGGGACGGCCAGGTCTTGGTAGATTTGCAGTGGTCTGATACTCCTTCCATTTCAATATTATCGCTTGCACAGTGCTCCTTGGGATGTTTAAAGCTTGGGAAATCTTTTTGTATCCAAATCCGGCTTTAAACTTCTTCACAACAGTATCTCGGACCTGCCTGGTGTGTTCCTTGTTCTTCATGATGCTCTCTGCGCTTTTAACGGACCTCTGAGACTATCACAGTGCAGGTGCATTTATACGGAGACTTGATTACACACAGGTAGATTGTATTTATCATCATTAGTCATTTAGGTCAACATTGGATCATTCAGAGATCCTCACTGAACTTCTGGAGAGAGTTTGCTGCACTGAAAGTAAAGGGGCTGAATAATTTTGCACGCCCAATTTTTCAGTTTTTGATTTGTTAAAAAAGTTTGAAATATCCAATAAATGTCGTTCCACTTCATGATTGTGTCCGACTTGTTGTTGATTCTTCACAAAAAAATACAGTTTTATATCTTAATGTTTGAATGTCGCAAAGTTCAAGGGGGCCGAATACTTTCGCAAGGCACTGTAATTGACAAACATTATTTGTGTGTAGTGAGTCCACCAGATCAGAGGCAGTAGGTATGACAAGGCGTTATATTGATAGGTGTGTGAATTGAATGATTATTCTGTCCTGCCTGAGCGTTTACACTCAACAGTTTCCTGTGTGTATCAGGAATGGTCCACCACCCAAAGGACATCCAGCCAACTTTACATAACTGTCGGAAGCATTAGAGTCAAAATGGGCCAGCATCCATGTGAAACGCTTTCGACACCTTGTAGAGTCCATGCCCCAACAAACTTTGTCACTCACTATTATGCATGTTAAATATACAGTATGTCACATTGCAGACATATTACAAAAATGTTGGTGAAGAGAGCAGCAGAGTCCCCAAAGGCAAGTATCCTGTAAGACATCATTCACTTCATTGGTCCATGAGCTGGATTCCTCTCTAGTTGAAGTTGTTATGGTCATTGGGATTGTTCTGTTGGTCAATTAAGCCAGGCAAGCTCAATCACACACAGATAACATATTTTAAATGATTTCCAATAGTATATGTAGCCAGGTCTGGTATAGAAAAGAAATGAGAGGAAATCGAACATCTCCTCATGTTAGTCATATTTGCTACAGCGGGAATTTTACAGAGATAATTCACTGTCTCAGTGGGATCTTTGATATTTAAAAAACAAATGTGGCCCAAGGCAATATTCATTAACTGTAAATAATAGAACTGCTTGGATAATGTAGCACCAAGGTGAAATTAGCCTCTTATTATTTTATAAAGTTAGTGTTCCTCGGGCTTTCCAGTTAGGAGTATTAAAAATGTACAACCCTCTGACAAATTATTCACTTGACAGATTTGCTATTTGCCTTAATCACTAACCATTCAGCTCCACATTGTTTCAAATTGATAAAATTAGATGTTTCCCTCTGTCACGTATTTTCCTGTACGGCAGATAGCTTGGTATATCCTTTATCTTCTCTGCTTTTTACATTTCTAATTACACAGAATCATTTTCAAATAACAGTATGACACAAACAGTGCAAGGGAAACCTTCTTCAAAATGTTCATAGAATTGTATTTGCAGAGGTTCTTAAAAATGTCATTTCCATTTGAGGCCATAGGCTATGGCTAGGAGAATGTCTAAAGGAAAACACATTGAGCACAACTGTCTTGTTAATTGTGCAAAAGAACGCTTTGTGGACTACCTACCTAATTCTTTGTCCTCAATTTCTTAACTTTTCCATTCTTTATAGTTTTGAATCATCAGCATGTTTGCCATGAAATTGACATTACCTACAGGTCAAAATAGAAGCTGCCTGTCGACCAACAAACACACACAGTAATATTAGATTGAGAAATAATAATGAGGAAGTACAGAACCATGCCCACCGCACCCCCACATCCCCAAGTGAGTAGCATCTTGTGGTTGTGACCACCGAGCCTGAGACTTATCTCCATATCAGTGGGGTTGGATGGATCCACTTGTTCTCCCAATAGGGGGGTAATGGAGCTCCTCATTGAGCCAGACTGGCGACAGGCTGGTAGATGAGTAGCCAGGGCTTACATGCGCTAGCTCTCCTAGGGGAAGTCTCACTGGCAAACAAACACATCAGCCCTGTGCCAACGCTGAGGGAAGCAGGGTCTTTTTCTGTAATTTTTTTAACGTAGGTAGGGTCTTGAAATGTAGTTTGCTTTACAGTAGCTAGCACCAGGCTCATTTCTCATCTGTTTGCGAACCCATTTTAGTTTTATGACAGTTTAACCTTGCTTTACCTCTTGTTCTTTTTCTGTCTTTCTCTCTCATTCGCTCTCATTCTCTCTTTCTCTCACCACTGTACTTTGGGGAGAGTGGGGTAAGTTGAGCCATATTTACATTCAGCATCACTCCATCAAGGGAACAATAGTATTCTTTCAATAGTATTCTTCATAACAACAGTATTCTTTCTATATATTTCAGGATGTTGTGCATCCCTGGAAATCATCTGAATTCATGTAAACATTACAGTTTTGAAAACATAGCTTGTCTGATAAAAATGGTGTGGGGTACGTTGAGCCTTGGGACAGGGTATGTTAAGCCACCTACACATTTCTGTACTGAATTAAATATTACTGCTACCTTTTTCAATCCCTGTATATCTTTATTTCCAAAACACAACTGAACACAATCACATGAGCTTTTTTGTATTTTACTTATTTGAAGCATGTTTTAACACAGGCTTAAAACCTAACAAACAATTTGCACTTTAAAAAAAAAAGTTCCACATATGCCCGGCCCTGTTGTTACCCAATATCCCAGCGATAATGCCTTGCATTACGTCTGGGAAGAATACTCAACAATTTGCTCAACTTGTCATTGGCTAACATTTGTATTATATTAGCCCACACATCTACAAGGATGCACTTTCTTGCTAGTTTTAGGACCTCATATTGAAGCTTATTGAAACCCCAACTGATGTATAGAACAATGTTAAAATGATCTACTTTGGTTTAGATACATGCATCATGAAACCTCTAACAGTGGTTCCCAAACTTTTTATAGTCCTGTACCCCTTCAAACATTCAACCTCCAGCTGCGTACCCCCTCTAGCACCATGGTCAGCGCACTCTCAAGTGTTGTTTTTTGTCATCATTGTAAGCCTGAAACACACGCGCACACTCTACACAAAATATATTAAACAATGGAATGAGTGTGAGTTATTGTCACAACCCGGCTCGTGGGAAGTGACAAAAAGCTCTTATAGGACCAGGGCACAAATAATAATCATTCATTTTGCTCTTTGTTTTGCCATCTTACATATAAAACTTTATTTGTTCATCAAAAATTGTGAATAACTCACCACAGGCTAATGAGAAGGGTGTGCTTGAAAGGATGCACATAACTCTGCAATGTTGGGTTGTATTGGAGAGAGTCTCAGTCTTAAATAATTTTCCACAGTCTGTGCCTGTATTTAGTTTTCATGCTAGTGAGGGCTGAGAATCCACTCTCACATAGGTACGTGGTTGCAAAGGTCATGAGTGTCTTAACAGTGCGATTTGCCAAGGCAGGATACTCGCAGCCCTATCCAGAAATCTGTCAGTGGCTTCTGATTAAATTCACATTTCACAGAACTGCTCGTTGCAATTTCAATGAGGCTCTCTTGTTCAGATATTGGTAAGTGAACTGGAGGCAGGGCATGAAAGGGATAATGAATCCAGTTGTGTGTGTACCTGCGTAATTGCGCACCCAGCTCACTCCGGTGCTTCGCTATATCACATTTGACATTGTCCGTAAGCTTGAGTTCATTAGCACACAAAAAATCATACAATGATGGAAATGCAAACAGAGAAGAGCTCCAACTTCTTAATCATAGCCTCAATTTTGTCCCGCAGATTGAATATAGTTGCGGAGAGTACATGGAATCCTAGATTCAGATCTTTCAGGCGTGAAAAAACCACCCAGATAGGCCAGTCGTTTGAGAAACTCGTCATCGTGCAAGTGGTCAGACAAGTGAAAATGATGGTCAGTAAAGAAAACTTTAAGCTTGTCTCTCAATTTTAAAAAACTTCTCAAAACTTTGCCCCTTGATAACCAGCGCACTTCTGTATGTTGTAAAAGCATTACATGGTCACTGCCCATATCATTGCATAATGCAGAAAATACACAAGAGTTTGATGGCTTTTGCGCCATCAGTGCAGATACCAACACATCTTGACCACCAAAGTCCATTTGATATCATCTCCTGTTGTCCTGGTTTCCAATGGTTTTCAGAAGAGGATGTCTTCCTTAATTGACCCCCCATAAACGTAACGGACATTTTCCAGGAGCTGTGCCAGGCCCGCCATGTCTGTTGACTCATGTTGCTGTAACGCATAGAATTCACGACTTACTACTAATTCTCACTCAAAAAACGCCTGGGTCTTATTTTTCATATCGCCATGTTTCTTTTCTAAATGTCTGCGCATGAGTGAAGGTTTTATTGAGTTGTGAGATCATACTTTTGCACGTATAACACACTGTGGCTGAGGAAAGGCACTACTCCCAATATAATTGAACCCCAAATCAATGTAGTTCTCATCTTATTTGCACCTCTTCGAAGGTCCAACGTCCCTGTCTGTTGTTCGGTGCTTTCCCAGGTAATGGGGCAGTAGCTCTTCGGCTGCGTCAGATTCACAACTGTCAGTGTCCATGCTAGCTGGGCTAGCAACAAATGTAGAATTACTGATGCTAGCATTGGATGTGCTCGTGGAAGCAGAGCAACTTGTGTCGTCGACAGGTGCAGGTGTAGTACCACTGGTACTACCAGTGGAGCTGGTATGTGTCTCTATGGATGCAGGCTTTACATTTTTTTTTAACTATATATATCAATTTTAAAGCAAACAGAATGAGCAGCAGCTACGTCTGGCTACATATAGACCGTTAGTGGAATTTCTGCGAGAGAGTAACGGTTAATGTGATTGGATGTTAATTATTTGACTAGGCTACCTGTATTTGACATTGTGTTGTTGTTTCGCTGAACACTAGATGGTTTAATTTTATTTTTGGCAGTGAAACGAGGCTACTCAGGTGAGAAAAAAACATCACCCAAAATCTAAATGTCATGTTTGAAAATGTGAATCACATTTTTATTTCGCGCACCCCTGACATACCCCTGGGTAAATTCGACTACGTTTTTTGGAGTTAACTTGCTTACCACTTTTTCTATGTGGTTTATTCCTTCACAGACTCCATGAAATGACCTCTTCCTAAATATTTGGTCAATATTTGGCTTGATCAACTTACACCTTTTGCTCAACTTACCCCACTCTCCGCTACCCATGTGTGGGAGGCATCTTCATACTGGCTTCCGGTGATGCAACATAAAAGGCTGCTGAGGCTTTATTTAACTTTTTATTCACCCACAAACCATGTGACAAACGAGAAATAGGGGAGCTGTCAATGGCCTGATTGGTTATTTCATCATGTCCTTTAAGGTGATAGGCCACAGCCACACCACAACGCTTTGAGGCCCTGGTTTCGGTGTGGGTACCTCGGCTGCACGTGCTGTGTTCCTAACTGCTGTACAGCAAGGCCGTGTGGCTTGGTAGATGTTTTTAAGTGTGGTGCTCAGAGGTGTGCATACATTCTGAAACGTGTGCATGTGTGAATGTGGTGCTTGTACAGAGCCTTCGGAAAGTATTCAGATCCCTTGACATTTTGTTAGGTTACAGCCTTATTCTAAAATGTATTAAATTGTTTTCCCCCCTCATCAATCTACACACAATACCCCATAATGACAAAGCAAAAATAGGTTTTTAGTCATTTTTGCTTATTTATTAACAATAAAAAAATGGACACTTTACTCAGTACTTTGTTGATCTTTGGCAGCAATTGCAGCCTCAACTCTTTTTGGATATGATGCTACAAGCATGGCACACCTGTATTTGGGGAGTTTGTCCCATTCTTCTCTTCAGATCCTCTCAAGCTCTGTGGTTGGATGGGGAGTGTTGATGCAAAGCTAATTTTAGGTCTCTCCAGAGATGTTCGATTGAGTTCAAGTCTGGGCTCTGGTTTGGCCACTCAAGGACATGAGTTACCATTGGAGTTACCATTGGGTTCATATATAGCGGGAGCTTATATAAACAGGTGTGTGCCTTTCCAAAGCATGTCTAATCTATTGAATTTATCACAGGTGGACTCCAATCAGGTTGTAGAAACATATCAAGAATGATCAATGGAAACAGGATGCACCTGAGGTCAGTTTCGAGTCTCATATTAAAGGATCTGAATACTTATGTAAATAAGGTATTTCTGTTTTTCCTTTTTAATGCATTTGCAAAATGTTTTTGCTTTCTCATTATGGGGTATTGTGTGTAGATTACTATTGTGTGTATGATTTTTTTTATTTAATCCATTTTAGAATAAGGCTGTAATGAAACAAATGTGGAAAAAGTCAAGGGGTCTGAATACTTTGTTTGCATCTGTGAGTGTGTAGTGTGTGTTCTCATGTATGTGTTTGTGTGTGTGTATACATTTGATTATGAATCCTCAATTCACAGTGACCTCTCTTTCCTGTTATTCATCCTAGCCCGAATAGCACAGGAGGTTGGTGAAACCTTAATTGGGGAGAATGGGCTGGTGGTAATGACTGGAGCGGAATAGGTGGAATTGTATCAAATACATAAAACATATGGTTTCCAGGTGTTTGATGACATTCCATTTGCTCCGTTCTGGCCATTATTATGAGCCGTTCTCCCCTCAGCAGCCTCCAGTAACGTATAGATTGCTCTAGTTTAGGCCAGCCAGCCACTACTATGAGGCTTGAGAGCTCTATGGTTCTCCACTAGTCTCCAGAGCCTTGGCTCTGTGCCAGTGTTCAGCCCCACTCTCTCTTGGGGGTTGAGGGGCATGGGGAGTGGCCGATAATGTCAGCTCATTAAGCTCCATTCTTCCTCGTGCAGCGTTGCACTGTATGGAACCACTGTTTGAGACCTATGTCATTACCCCTCCCCCTGCACGCATGTGGAGGGAAGGGTGGAGAGGGGAGGGTATTACGCAGATTGATATGTTCCTTTTGAAAATGCACTGCTTGTAACTCCTAAAGGGCCTCCCTCTTTTTTTCTCCCCTCCTGCTCTTCTCTCTCTTCTGTCTCTCTCACTCTTTCTTTCTCTCTCCCCCCTGTCTCTCTCACCACAGGCCCGGTACGGTGTGGGTGAACGAGGAATTCGGCTCCTCCACGGTACCCCACCCCCAGGCTCCAACCCAGCTGGGAAAAGACTGCCCACTGCTGGGGTGAGATATGGCTAAGGCCCCCCTAACCTTCCTCTATACTAAAGCCCCAGAGGGTGTTCCCCATGGATCGGTGCTGAGCCCCTTGAAGGTTGTGATCCACGAATTAACACTCTCTAGAATCTAGAATTAGCGCATTAGTGGTCCTCCGACATGCCAACAAGAAAACCCAGAGGCACTTGTACGAAGGGAATGTACACACACACACACACACACACACACACACACACACACACACACACACACATCGACGAGTCTCTAAATAGGCGCGACTATAGTCTAGTAGTTAATGAAACCATCCCTTGTGTTTCCTCCATGGTAGTCTGTCGCTCCAAACGTCCAATCCCACATAATACACATCAACAACACTGCAGTCTTCAATAAGTCACACAAGGCGGCAACACAACAGTCTACCTTTTGACACGGAACCACGCAGGGGGGAAAAAAACAGCCAGAGATGTAAATAGACTGATACGTCTCCTTTGCTTGTAATGATTTATTTTTGTCACTGCCAGAACAGTCAAAACTTCAGCCGCACTTTTTTAAAACATTTTTTCATTTTCCTTTTCTCTTTCAAACATTCATATGGTGCAGGGAGGCAAGAGAGCAGTAGATTGCATTAAGATAACCAATTATATGCTAGAGGAAACCAGACTTTTTTTTCTTCCACTGCCGTTATCTGATGTTGCGGTGAGCAGAGGCAAAGGGCTGGGGTAATGTGACATTCACTCTGCCCTTTATCTCCCCATCGCTGTTTACCAGATTCAGTTAAAAGTGGGTTCTGCTCTGCATCCTCTCCCCCGCCAGAGAAACCCCACATACACACCCACACACACACGTGCAGACGCACGCGCACACACACTCACGCACACACATACACAAACTCCTTCCCCTCCCTGCTCCACGGCTACACTTTGCCATTACATTTTAATGTGTGTGTGGCTTTGTGTGTGTCTACAGTACAGTATACTCTTTGGTGTAGTTTGTGGGTGGATGGGTGAGGTAGACATAAACTATATATACAAAAGTATGTGGACACCCCTTCAAATTAGTGGATTCGGCTATTTCAGCCAGACCCATTGCTGACAGGTGTATAAAATCGAGCACACAGCCATGCATTCTCCATAGACAGACATTGGCAGTAGAAGGGCCTTACTGAAGAGCTCTGTGACTTTCAACATGGCACCATCATAGGATGCCACCTTTCTAACAAGTCAGTTTGTCACATTTCTGTACTGCTAGAGCTGCCCCGGTCAACTGTAAGTGCGAAGTGGAAATGTCTAGGACCAACAGCGGCTCAACCGCAAAGTGGTGGGCCACACAAGCTCACAGAACGGGACTGCTGTGTGCTGAAGAGCGTAGTGCGTTAGAATCATCTGTCCTCGGTTTCAACACTCACTACCGAGTTCCAAACTGCCTCTGGAAGCAACGTCAGCACAAGAATTGTTCATCTGGGTATGATATGGGTTTCCATGGCCGAACACCCTAAGATCACAAAGCACAATGCCAAGCATCGGCTGGAGTTGTGTAAAGCTCAACGCCCTTGGGCTCTGAAGCAGTGGAAATGCGTTCTCTGGAGTGATGAATCACGCTTCACTATCTTACAGATGAATCTGAGTTTGGAGGATGCCTGGAGAACACTACCTGCTCCAATGCATAGTTTCAACTGTAAAGTTTGGTGGAGGAGGAAAAATGGTCTGGGGCTGTT
Organism: Oncorhynchus mykiss; assembly: GCF_013265735.2. Lineage (NCBI taxonomy): Eukaryota > Metazoa > Chordata > Actinopteri > Salmoniformes > Salmonidae > Oncorhynchus > Oncorhynchus mykiss. Next base: position 32,298,991 of record NC_048580.1, on the reverse strand, counting down.
TTTCATGGTTGAGGCTAGGCCCCTTAGTAGTAGTGGAGGGAAACCTTAATGCTACAGTATACAATGACATTCTAGACGATTCTGTGCTTCCAACTTTGTGGCAAAAGTTTGGGGAAGGCCCTTTCCTGTTTCAGCATGACAATGCCCCTGTGCACAAAGCGAGGTCCATACAGAAATGGTTTGTCGAAATCATTGTGGAATAACTTGATTGGCCTGATCAGAGCCCTGACCTCAACTCCATAGAACACCTTTGGGATGAATTGGAACGCCGACTGCGAGCCAGGCCTTATCGTCCAACATCAGTGCCCGGCCTCACTAATGCTCTTGTGGCTGAATGGAAGCATGTCCCCGCAGAAATGTTCCAACATCTGGTGGAAAGACTTTTCAGAAGAGTGGAGGCTGTTATAGCAGCAAAGAGGGAACCAACTCCATATTAATTTCCATGATTTTGGAATGAGCTGTTCGATGTGCAAGTGTCCACATACTTTTGGTCATGTAGTGTAACTTTTGTTTGTTTGTGTGTGTGTTTGTGTGTGTGTTTGTGTGTGTGTGTGTGTCTGTGCGTGCCTCGGTGCCTGTGTTCAGTTCTTGTCTACCTCTCCACTTGTTACCCTATGTATGCTCATGTTTAGGTTTCTACCAGTGCACAGGTTAGCCTACACTACAATATATTTTCCCATTGAGACCAAAGTCGCTTTTACAAGGGAGCACTGCATTTTACACTTTAAACATTTTTAGAATACAAGCAACAGTTAAAATACACAAAAATAAAAATAAAATAAAAAATTATATCAAGGAAAACATCAACATATCTCAGCTACCAGGTCCTCAGTCAATAGCCTAAACTGACTAAACGGCACCAGAACATCCAATTTCAGCAAATTGTACAGATTGTTCCAGCAGTGAGGCACATCAAAACTTAAAGCGCATCTACCCAATTCGGGGAAGTCCTGAGGAATCTCAAGAGTTAAACAACCCTGCGAAAGTGTTTTGTGACTCATGTCTTTATACTTCAACAACGAAGTGAGGTATGTTGAAAGCTTGTGCCATAGAGCTTTGTAAACAAAGAGGGAGTAATGAAGTTACCAACAGGACTAACCTTTTGATACAGGATGCAGAGATGTGTATTTAAACTGTCACCTGTGATAAAGCGAAGGGCTTTATGGTAGACGACATCCAAAAGTTTAAGAGTAGTCGCTGTTGTATTCCGATAAGTGGTGTTACAAATGTCAAGAACTGGCAGGAAATGTGACTGTACAATCTGCTGTGTCCTGCTATTTAGGGAGAGGCAAGACCTGTTTCTAAAAAAAGAAGCCCCCTTGAAATCTTAGCTTTTTAACCAAATCATATGGGCTTACAGTTTCACCTAATATCCCTTCTAAAGTGACTGGCTAATTGTAGTTGGCTCATTAATTTGATACGTTGCTGTTCATTTCTAAGGAAGTGTTTCCTCAGACACGGGTTAATAGGTGGGCTGTCAGAGGCCACAGTGAGAGGATGGGGGAAGACGGTGTGGGTGGTACACATTTTCCAGGGATGTGAGCAAGTTTTATATACATGTACCCATGCACACACACACGTGGGCTCTTTTACTCACATGCTCACACACTTTCTCTGATGTACACACACATCCTCGTCACACTGTCAAACCAACAGACACTCAAGTTCATTAAGAGGCACACACACAGATGCATGCACCCTCACACACGTAAGATACTTGCAAACATAAACATGTAGGCCAAGACTCACTGCGTGTAAACAGTATTTATTATGAAGCTATTTTACATTTCCTATCCCCTATTGTGGGTTGACTAGACCATGTTATACAAAAGACCAGGTCAATGACACTTTTGTTATACTATGGCAGTAGTTTTAAATTAGATTCCTATATATGCTTCAATCTTTTCTAGTACTGTGTTTGAGCATACTGTATGTTGCTCTACTATCGTCTTGGCATTGATTCTAAAACAAAGGCTATGTTGAGTTCAAACTCTATCTGTAAGTATTGTGAAATTATTATTTTTACATTGTAAGTGAGTTGAAAGTTAAGGTTGAGATTGGTCATAGTGGCCATATCAAATTGCGGTAAAATGGGTGAATGTCTAAAAAGGCGTCATGCCTATAGGGGGAACAGGGGCACGTGCCCTCTTCGATTAGTCCTGTTAAAAATAAATACATGCTTGCCCAGATACAGTGCATTCGGAAAAGTATTCAGACCCCTTAACTTTTTCACAAAACAATTACATTACAGCCTTATTCTAAAATGGATTTACTCATCAATCTACACATGATACCTCATAATGACAAAGCAAAACATGCATTTATAAATGTTATAAAAAACAGAAATACCTTATTTACATAAGTATTCAGTCCCTTTGCTACGAGACTCGAAATTGAGCTCAGGTGCAACCTGTTTCCATTGAGCATCCTTGAGATGTTTCTACAACTTGATTGGAGTCCACCTGTGGTAAATTCAATTGATTGGACATGATTTGGAAAGGCGTTCGCCTGCCTATATAAGGTCCCACAGTTGACAGTGCGTGTCAGAGCAAAAACCAAGCCATGAGGTCGAAGGAATTGTCTATAGAGCTAGGAGACAGGATTGTATCGAGGCACAGATCTGGGGAAGGGTACCAAAACATTTCTGCAGCATTGAAGGTTCCCAAGAACACAGTAGCCTCCATCATTCTTAAATGGGAGAAGTTTGGAACCACCAAGACTCTTCCTAGAGCTGGCTGCCTAACCAAACTGAGCAATCGGGGGAGAAGGGCCTTGTTCAGGGAGGTGACCAAGAACTCGATGGTCACTCTGACAGAGCTCCAGAGTTATTCTGTGGAGATGGGAGAATCTTCCAGAAAGACAACCATCTCTGCAGCACTCCACCAAGCAGGCCTTTATGGTAGAGTGGGTAGACGGAAGCCACTCCTCAGTAAAAGGCACATGACAGCCCACTTGGAGTTTGCCAAAAGGCACTTGAAGACTCTCACACCATGAGAAACAAGATTCTCTGGTCTGATGAAACCAAGATTCAACTCTTTGGTCTGAAAGCCAAGCGTCACGTCTGGAGGAAACCTGGCACCATCCCTACTGTGAAGCATGGTGGTGGCAGCATCATGTTGTGGGGATGTTTTACTGGGAGACTAGTCAGGATTGAGGGAAAGATGAACGGAGCAAAGTACAGAGAGATCCTTGATGAAAACCTACTCCAGAGCTCTCAGGAGCTCAGACTGGGGTGAAGGTTCACCTTACAACAGGACAACGGGCATAAACCCACTTCGGACCAACCCCCCAGTCATCCTCACGTACTTTGTGCCGCATCTGATTTTTGGGGTGCATGACGACCATGCTAAAAACTGATTCAATCTTTCTTTCAACTATTGACCTGTGAGCATTGCTTGATTGGGAGATTGTGCATCGACGTCAAGATTTTTATTCTATTGTATGCTCTCGCAGTGACAACAAGACCTTATTAAGCACCACCCCACCTACCCCATTCCACAAGTCCTTTCTCTTCAATCTCTCTTTCAATCTCTCTGTTGTTCAAACTCTGCTGTGTTCTAGTGGTTTGACTGCAACAGAAAGTGGAGGGATGGAAATAATCTCAGCTGGCTGCCATTTTCTTTTTTTACCACCCATACATATTTGCAGTGAAAAAAGGCCTCCATAGAGTGTCAAAAGTTGAATCCATCCTTCTTTTGCTCTTCATATTAGAATATATATATATTATAATAATAGCACTCTACTATGAATTAGGACTACATTGATTCCGGAACCAAATAAAAATACCAATGGAACATATTCTCTCTGACTCGCTATATTTATTGTTATAGAGTTGAATCTTGTTGTCTTTAAGTGTTTTGTAGCATTAGGCCTACCTTGCTTAATGGTATAAGTTAGGCTCTAAGGTAAGCTAATGAGACTGGCAAACAGGGGGTATTTCATAAACATTTGTAGTTGGATTCATTCAGGTGTAATGCCACAGAGTTTGACACTCACCCGTCTAGCTCGTGTGTACTGCTAGCTGTAGAGATGATCATATCTGTAATAAAGATCTGTGTACTATGTATAGATAAAGACATATTTGCATCTGCAGATGAATTATGTGGTAGAGAGGGAGAAAACAAAAGGTGGATGTGAGGCACTAGTGGTGGCAGTTAACTAGCACTGCTGCAGCAGCTCTGTCTGTGTAGTTGGGATCAAGCAGTCAGAACCAGGAAGAGGCCCTGTTTCCCCTTATCTAACGACAACAGAGCACATGTTGCCATGGCCACAGGCTGCTCTCTTTATGGGTGTGTGTGTGTGTGTGTGTGTGTGTGTGTGTGTGTGTTCCATGTCCATTGTTTGCTCCGGGTGTGTTAAAACATCAAGATTGTCACTGTGGTAGACACACTTTTCTCTCCTTGTCGCCATTATAACTCTGAGAAACATTTTTCTTGTTCTCATTCTCTTCTTTCTTTCTTTCTTTCTTTCTTTCTTTCTTTCTTTCTTTCTTTCTTTCTTTCTTTCTTTCTTTCTTTCTTTCTTTCTTTCTTTCTTTGTGACAGGATGGGCCCTCACAAAATTCAGTCACACATTGTTTCAGGAAATGTTGAGGTTGAGGTTGGCGAGGACCTTGTTCAGTTAATTGCACAGAAAGAAAAAGGGAGAAGGGGGAGATGGAGAAGTAGGGTGCTCAAACAGACATGCATATTGCATGAGTCCCTCTACTGCACCCCTTTCTTCACAGAATGGCTGAGCAGTGCTTGTTAATTCCGCTTGGTGAGATAATAATTTTTAGTGAGAGTTAGTGTACTGTACTGGCAAAAGCTTCTAAAGTCACAAGCATCATACACTTTCTCTTAATAGATTATCTTAGAAATTGACAAAAAATAAATCGTTTTCAAAAGTTTTTCTTTCTACCATGGTACACGGTGAAATGCAGCCACCAATGTGTATGGGTCCGTGACCACTTCCCCTGGGATTGAGATATCACTTTACTTAAAGGCCCAGTGCAGTCAAAAACATGATTTCCATGTGTTTTATATATGTTTCTACACTACGAGCAGGGTTGGAAATTAACACCCACCACCCGCCAAATACAGGTAGATTTTGTCATTGGTAAGAATGTCTATTTCACCAGCCACGTTGGCGGGGGGTTACCCAGAGCATTTGGGAACCGTTTTTTTTTTTTTATCCAAAGGCCACATGGAGAAGTTGGTCGAAATGACAAGGAAAGCTACTAAAATGTGACTTTGTTCTCGTGTTTCTTGGCCAGTTATATAATTTTGTTCACACGCTATGTGATTTTTTTCATCACAGACAAGTGATTTCCCAAGTTACCATGGTAACGATCTGTTCCTTAAAGGGGCAGCTGAACTTTTTTGTCTCACCAAATGATTGCGCTTGATTGAGAATGGATCATGGATATTCATGAACTTTTTGTAATTTCTTATCATTAAAATACTTAAATACATTAATTGTTTCCTTAGATTTATTTGTGTGCTTCTAAATTTCTGCTTAGGAGAACATCATGTACACCATAGAGTCCTGAACTATAATTGAGCGATAAGGCCTGAGGGGGTGTGGTATATGGCCAATACACCACAGCTAAGGGCTGTTCTTACGCATGACGCAATGCAGAGGGCTTGGCGATATTGCCCTTTGCCGTGTTAAAGTATATTGGCCATATACCACACACCCAACATAATTAGAAGAGTAAAAAGTACTTTTTTGTCATACATGGTAATGTAAAATTAGCATTTTTTTGTGATCCAATTCGTAATATACGTTATCATAATTTGGTTTTAATTCAGAGAGAATAGCAAAAGTATCTAGATCCTCTATGAGGCGGTGGAGAGACTAATTGTGGTTTTAAAAGAAAACATGAATCATCAGCGTACATTTCTAATCACTTAATATTATTGTTTGATCTAATCTTAACAGCTAACATTTCGATGGCAATAATAAATAGATATGCCGATAGTGGACAACCTTGTTTTACTCCTCTAGAGAGTTGAACACTTTCTGAGATGTAGCCAATATTTACTATTTTAAACCTAGGGTTACTATACATAACTTTAACCCATTTTATAAGAGATTCCCCAAAATTGAAATATTCTAGGCATTTATATATAAACTCCAGTCGTACTTTATCAAAAGCCTTTTCAAAATCAGCTATGAAAACCAGGCCTGGTGTCCCCGATATTTCATAGTATTCTATTGTTTCCAGTACTTGTCTTATATTATCTCCAATGTATCGTCCATGTAAAAAACCTGTCTGATTAGGATGAATAATATCTGACAATACTTTTTTAATTCTATGCGCTAGGATTTTTGCATCACAACACTGAAGTGTAAGAGGTCTCCAATGTTTTAAATGGACTGGATCTTTATATATACCACTTGGGTCCTATTTCAGTAATAATGATATCAGACCTTCTTGTTGCGTGTCTGATAATCTACCATTTCTATAGGAGTGGTTAAAACATGCTAATAATGGTCCTTTGAGTATATCAAAGAAAGTTTTGTATACTTCCACTGGTATGCCATCCAATTGCATCAAGCAGTTCCTCCTCTGTAATTTGGCCTTCACATGAGTCTTTCTGTACAGATGTTAATTTTACAATATTATTAGGACAAAAATCCATACGATTAGTTTCAGTTAGTGGAGATGGAGGAGCCTGAAACAAAAACATATTCTTAAAGTACTTTACTTCCTCTTTCAAAATATATTTTGTTGAATCATGCGTGACTCCATCATTTGTAACATGTTTTAATACATTTTTTTAGGTAGCATTTCTATATTGAAGATTGAAAAATAATTTGGTGCATATTTCCCCATATTCCATCCAGTTCGCTTTATTTTTATAATCTATTACACTGGATCTTTCTTGAATAGGTTCCTCCATTTCGTTTTAGTTTTTCCTCTAACTTATTCTGTGCCTCTATGGTACCGTTTTATTGCTATCTAACTGTACTGTTTCCTTCAATTTTCTTTGTTTAATATGGACTCTTGATCTACAGTGCCTTGCGAAAGTATTCGGCCCCCTTGAACTTTGCGACCTTTTGCCACATTTCAGGCTTCAAACATAAAGATATAAAACTGTATTTTTTGTGACGAATCAACAACAAGTGGGACACAATCATGAAGTGGAACGACATTTATTGGATATTTCAAACTTTTTTAACAAATCAAAAACTGAAAAATTGGGCGTGCAAAATTATTCAGCCCCCTTAAGTTAATACTTTGTAGCGCCACCTTTTGCTGCGATTACAGCTGTAAGTCGCTTGGGGTATGTCTCTATCAGTTTTGCACATCGAGAGACTGAAATTATTTCCCAATCCTCCTTGCAAAACAGCTCGAGCTCAGTGAGGTTGGATGGAGAGCATTTGTGAACAGCAGTTTTCAGTTCTTTCCACATATTCTCGATTGGATTCAGGTCTGGACTTTGACTTGGCCATTCTAACACCTGGATATGTTTATTTTTGAACCATTCCATTGTAGATTTTGCTTTATGTTTTGGATCATTGTCTTGTTGGAAGACAAATCTCCATCCCAGTCTCAGGTCTTTTGCAGACTCCATCAGGTTTTCTTCCAGAATGGTCCTGTATTTGGCTCCATCCATCTTCCCATCAATTTTAACCATCTTCCCTGTCCCTGCTGAAGAAAAGCAGGCCCAAACCATGATGCTGCCACCACCATGTTTGACAGTGGGGATGGTGTGTTCAGCTGTGTTGCTTATAAGCCAAACATAACGTTTTGCATTGTTGCCAAAAAGTTCAATTTTGGTTTCATCTGACCAGAGCACCTTCTTCCACATGTTTGGTGTGTCTCCCAGGTGGCTTGTGGCAAACTTTAAACGACACTTTTTATGGATATCTTTAAGAAATGGCTTTCTTCTTGCCACTCTTCCATAAAGGCCAGATTTGTGCAATATACGACTGATTGTTGTCCTATGGACAGAGTCTCCCACCTCAGCTGTAGATCTCTGCAGTTCATCCAGAGTGATCATGGGCCTCTTGGCTGCATCTCTGATCAGTCTTCTCCTTGTATGAGCTGAAAGTTTAGAGGGACGGCCAGGTCTTGGTAGATTTGCAGTGGTCTGATACTCCTTCCATTTCAATATTATCGCTTGCACAGTGCTCCTTGGGACGTTTAAAGCTTGGGAAATCTTTTTGTATCCAAATCCGGCTTTAAACTTCTTCACAACAGTATCTCGGACCTGCCTGGTGTGTTCCTTGTTCTTCATGATGCTCTCTGCGCTTTTAACGGACCTCTGAGACTATCACAGTGCAGGTGCATTTATACGGAGACTTGATTACACACAGGTGGATTGTATTTATCATCATTAGTCATTTAGGTCAACATTGGATCATTCAGAGATCCTCACTGAACTTCTGGAGAGAGTTTGCTGCACTGAAAGTAAAGGGGCTGAATAATTTTGCACGCCCAATTTTTCAGTTTTTGATTTGTTAAAAAAGTTTGAAATATCCAATAAATGTCGTTCCACTTCATGATTGTGTCCCACTTGTTGTTGATTCTTCACAAAAAAATACAGTTTTATATCTTTATGTTTGAAGCCTGAAATGTGGCAAAAGGTCGCAAAGTTCAAGGGGGCGAATACTTTCGCAAGGCACTGTAAATTGCTTTTGTTTTATAGATGAGTACTGATTTGCATGGCCTCTAAAGGCACATTTAAAAGTGTCCCATACAATAAGGGGATCTGCTATGTTATGTCTGAAAAAGTCAGTTACAAATTCTTCTGTCCTAGTTCTAAACAATTTATCATCTAGTAGGCTTTGATTCCATTTCCAATATCCTCGCCCACGTGGAAATGTAAGAGTAATATATATGCCAATTATGTGATGATCCATCCACATTCTGTCCCCTATCAACACTTTTTAAATTTTTGGTGCCAGAGAGAATGGCATAAGAAAGTAGTCAAGACGACTAGCTTGATTAAGCCTCCACCATGTATATTTCACTAGGTCAGGGTATTTAAGTCTCCATATATCCACTAATTCCAATATATCCATGACATTCATGATTTCCTTAAGTGCCCGAGGGTGATAGTTTGTAGTGTGATTTCCTTTCCGGTCCATAGAGGTTTTTAAGACAGTATTAAAATCTCCCACCATAATAATAGAGTCTAGTGTTGCTTGTAGAGTTGATAAATTCTTATAAATATTTTCAAAGAAGCTTGGATCATCATTATTCGGACCGTATAGGTTAATAAGCCATATCTGTTTATTGTCCAATAACATACACTGCTCAAAAAAATAAAGGGAGCACTTAAACCACACAATGTAACTCCAAGTCAATCACACTTCTGTGAAATCAAACTGTCCACTTAGTAAGCAACACTGATTGACAATCAATTTCACATGCTGTTGTGCAAATGGAATAGACAACAGGTGGAAATTATAGGCAATTAACAAGACACCCCCAATAAAGGAGTGGTTCTGCAGGTGGTGACCACAGACCACTTCTCAGTTCCTATGCTTCCTGGCTGATGTTTTGGTCACTTTTGGATGCTGGCGGTGCTTTCACTCTAGTGGTAGCATGAGACGGAGTCTACAACCCACACAAGTGGCTCAGGTAGTGCAGCTCATCCAGGATGGCACCTCAATGCGAGCTGTGGCAAGAAGGTTTGCTGTGTCTGTCAACATAGTGTCCAGAGCATGGAGGCGCTACCAGGAGACAGGCCGGTACATCAGGAGACGTGGAGGAGGCCGTAGGAGGGCAACAACCCAGCAGCAAGACCGCTACCTCCGTCTTTGTGCAAAGAGGAGCAGGAGGAGCACTGCCAGAGCCCTGCAAAATGACCTCCAGCAGGCCACAAAAGAAACAGACTCCATGAGGGTGGTATCGGAATCCCCACCGGCTAGGTACAAAGTCGTCAAGGTTCTCATTAGCAGCTTTGAGAATTTCCTTGTATAGAATGCTCTCCCTTTAGGGTGCTTTGGCTTTGCAGGACCAACCCTGCCAAGCATGCTCAGAATCTTGAGGGGGTAGTGCTGCCCTTGGTCTCTGACCGCATTTTGGCTGCATACAGACCGCTTACAGCAGGCCCATAAAACAGTTAGGGACTTCTCCTTAGTATCTAGGTCATTCAGGTGGGTGTCTAGGGTATAGGGTTATGGACCGTATAATTAAATTAGGATCATAAATAAATAATTAGATATAATTTATTTTAAAAATGTAGTTCCCCATGATAGGACAATAAATAAATAAGACGTATAATTCATTATAAAAGTATATCCATCATCTGAACAACATTGAAAGCCCTCTCATACCCCGGCTCACAGCAATACATTGGTTCTGGGATATGCAACCATATCATTTCTCACTCACTCAACTTTCCCAAACATAACAAATAAAATAAAAAATAAACATACACCACACCAGCCACACATACTGTGCCTTCTGTTTACCTAGTTTGTATCTTCACCATGTTGAATTAGTGCTTGTGTGTTCCAATTAGTTATATGTGAAGATATATACAAAAGCAAAAAATAATAATAATTGTATTGTTACAATCCATAACCGAGCTAGAATTGTTTCATTATTTTCCTCATCTATGAGAACTTTGTAATTTTAAAATAACCATGGAGTAGTCTTTGTGTCTCTGAACAACTGGTTATCAATATATAGTTTATCAACGACGAGAGTTACTCATTTCCCTTTTAATATATTTTCTTTGAAAATTGGATACAGAACTTTACGCCGTTCTGCAATTTCCTTCGGAAACTGATCATTCATGCCAATTTTGGTCCCAGCAAGTCTTTTTCCCAGGCTTTTAACCATTATTTTATCTTTAAATGAAGCAAATTTGTCGATTGGGCGTTCATACCTTTGGCCTCTATGTCCGAAGCGGTGTAAATCAGGTTGGATTTTGTCGATAGCTTCGCGTGGAATCTTAAGCGCTGTAAGGAGGAACTCTAACTACAGATTCAGGAACTTCCCCTTCTTTCTCCTGGATACCTGTAAGTACCAGATTCTCTCTCATGGATCTAGTCTGTATGTCCAGTAAGGCTTCTCTCAGAACGGTGTTCTCCTTTTTAATTTCATTCACTTCGGTTTCAATCTTATTGACAGTCCCTTTTAGCTTGTTTGTTTCCTTCTCCAATGTTGCAGCTTTTTCATCACTCATCTCGAGGCTTGCCTTCAACACTTTTATATCCTTACTAACTAATTCAAGTATACCCAGTTTGTCATTTATTGATTTTAACAGAACGGTTTCGACCTTTACCATTCCCGGTGGTGAAAATATTAAATTGTCTGTGTCTGTAGAAGAGTCACGTTTTCGTCTCCGTCAGGTTTGGGTGTTGCTTGTTTTCGTAATATTTGCCGTTAAATGTCTTAAGATTTGTTTTGTGTTATTTTCCAGATTGAAGGTTATCACCCACCAGATTGTGCAGTGCTAATATTTTTGTCTAACTTGTCGATGTTTAATATTACGTTTTATCTTGAGGTGCTCCACCTAACTTCGTTCAGTCAGCCATTACATGTCCGCAATTTTTTCTTACCTGTCCCTCGATTCCTCGACTCCTTGCACGTCGACTCCCGGTGTCAACTCCCATTTGTGAGTGTCAAGACTCTAAAGATTCAGTGTTTTTGGAACGGAGGAGACTGATTAGTTGCTGTGCTTCCTAGAACACAAACACTTGCATCTTTCAGTATAGGCAGGTCGGCCACCTGGCAGACAGTCAGAACCGTGCACTAGGCCGATCCATCGGCAATCAAAAGCTGTATCACGCGATGGAATGCTGTATTTCACAATTTCTTGGCTTGCAATGTCTTGCGACTTCAGTAAAGCAAGGGCCTACAGTATCATCAATGAATCGGCTAGGATATTGAAATGAGCGAGATGAAAGACTTCGCTCTCACACAGTCACACTATTGAGCCAGTATGTTGCTTACTTTCTGCGTCAACATAAAACATTTAATTCAAAAACTGTTCGAAAAATTCTTGCTTGAGAAAATGCTCTCTGCTAAGAAGCTATTTTTGTTTCTATTTGACCATTTGAATTGAAAAACAATCAAAGTAAGGTACTTAATTGTTACCCAGAAATGATTTGATATTGAGAGAAAAGCAGCTGCATTGGACCTTAACATTTTTTCCTTCAGTTCTTCAGTCCCATTTGGTGCCTAGTGAATAGAACCCAATGGAGTGGTCTAATTGATCAGCCTGTTTGTTTTCTTACTGCCGTTCAGCTGTAGGCCTATGCTGCAAGCTAAAATGTGAAGTCAGGTCTATGTAAGGTGTTTGAAGTTTTTTTAACTTTGGCTAGCCCACCAAGGGGAATGGATTCTTTAGTGTAATGGTGGGATAGCAGACATGGGTACAAATTTGAAATCTTCAAATACTTTGAGTGTTTGCTGTAACCTACCAGGGTTAGCACCAGAGATGGAAGAGGAAGCGAGACATCCCACTCCCTAATTTATTTCTGGTTATGTTACAGTCAATGAACTAAGCAGACCAGACCCAACTGCTAATGCATTGTTGTCTATGGGAGAACCACCCCATTAAGCAGACCGGAACTGACAATTATTTTCAATGTTCAAAAGCTTTTTAAACATAGTGGGATATCTTAATTTATCCACAATCTTTGTTAGCACTTTTGCAGCTACTCTTTTGGTTCCATTGCGCCAGGCCAGCTCAATCAAACCCTTATAAAGTATTTGAAATCATTTTAAATAGTATTTGAACCCAGGTCTGTGGGATAGTTGTATTGATGTGCAAGAGGAAATGAGGACATACAACTCCCCAGATGTTCCATAGTAGCATGGTAGCATTATGGCAGTCATATTACCCCATCCATCAAAGGGTTTCTTCAATGCAGCCTGTAATTTTCAAATCCAGCATTGAACAATCCCGCAAGCCAAGATGAAAAGACAGCAACATTGTATTCTACTATTAGCACTGTAAATATTACATGTATTCCCTAGATACGCTAGTTAGCATTACTTCCACCTTGTGGGTTCATTATTTTTGAAGAGCCATGCTCGTCGATGATGGCAAGGCCTGACCTAGTTCTGGGCCATCACTCTCCCCCCTCCCCCTCACACTCTCTCTCTCTCTCTCTCTCTCTCTCTCTCTCTCTCTCTCTCTGTCTCTCACACTCTCCCTCTTTCTCCCTGTCTCTCTTTCTCTCCACCACGTTTCACACTGTGAAACATTGCGAGAGGTGGTCCCTGCTGAACAATTACCATGCAAAGCAATCCAAATAGAGATGTTTGCCGAAAACAACATGTGTGTAATTACTGCTTAATGACTCCCTTGTCTAGTCAGAATGCACAATTAGACCGGCAATGGGGAAGCACTGCCAGTGCCCACTGGAGAGAGAGAGAGACAGAGAGAAAGATAGAGAGAGGCAGAGACCGATGTTGGCAGAGAGAGGCAGGGAGAGAGACAGGCAAAGAGAGAGAGAGAGAGAGAGAGAGAGAGAGTGAGAGAAGGGGGGGGGCAAAGAGGATGGTTTCTGCAGTGAATGTGGAGTAATGGCTGCACTGATAGCATTCAGCTGAGGATAAATTGGCATTTTAAATGGGAGAGCCAGTGCAAGGAGAGCTATAGCAGAGCATAGGAAAAGGCTTACATTGGAATATATGAGCAGCCATGTTGAATTACAAAATGTCTGACCTTTATCTGTTGTCTTGGGGGTTGATTGGTAGTTGGATGGTTTCAATTTGAACGTCAGATTTTCATCCCACCTCCGTGTTGAAAAGACAAGACTGTGACATGAAATAAACACTTTAATTCTTTATCCATTTTGTTTAATGGCATAGCTTTAAAACAAGAGGATAAAATATTTTTAAAAATGGTCTATTCGTTGACTGTACAATGAGACCCAACCTTACCTCTTTATCTCACTTTATCTAATCGCCGACATGACAGTGGTTTTTGATACATTAAATTAAATAGAGTAGTCCAAATACAGTATGTGGACGTGCTGTAGAGGCTTTCATATGAAACAATTATATCACCCTGTACCACTCATTGTTCAAGTTGTTGTTCACAAATGTGTTATGGTTTTGAAAGGAGATAAGCCTGTGATGTCTGACAATATATTACTTATTCAAAGCAAACAGAATGTTGATGCTCAGTATTTAAACTATGCTTATATAAACTGAACAAAAACATAAACGCAACATGTAAAGTGTTTGTCCCATGTTTCATGGGCTGAAATTTAAAAAAATCTCTGAAATATTCCATATACACAAAAATCATATTTCTCTCAGATTTTGTGCACAAATTTGTTTACATCCCTGTTTGTGAGCATGTCTCATTTTCCAAGATAAGCCATCCACCCGACAGGTGAAGCATATTAAGAAGCTGATTAAACAGCTTGATCATTACCCAGGTGCACCTTGTGCTGGGGACAATAAAAGGCCGCTCTAAAATATGTTGTTTTGTCACACAACAATGTCTCAAGTTTTGAGGAAGCATGCAATTGGCATTGGGACTCTAGGAATGTCCACCAGAGCTTTTGCCAGAGAATTTAATGTTAATTTCTCTACCATAAGCCGCTTCCAATGTCGTTTTAGAGAATTGAGCAATGCATCCAACCGGCTTTACAATCGTAGACCATGTGTATGGCATTGTGTGGGCAAGTGGTTCGCTGATGTTAACGTTGTGAACCGAGTGCCCCATGGTGGTAGTGGGGTTATGTTATGGGCAGGCATAAGCTATGGACAATGAACACAATTGCATTTTATCAACGGCAATTTGAATGCACAGAAGTACATTGACAAGATCGTGAGGCACATTTTTATCTGTGACCAAAAGATGCATATCTGTATTCCCATTCATGTGAAATCCATAGATTAGGTCCTAATGAATTTATTTCAATTGACTGATTCCCTTATATGAACTCTAACTCATTAAAATCTTTGAAATTGTTGCCTGTTGCGTTTATATTTTTGTTCAGTATAGTTCTCTTTAAGTAGCATAGTTCCCCCCCAAAAAAATATTATAAGTGTGTTTTGTGCAGTGCTAAAACGTGTTGAATACATTCTTGGAGACAAGAAAGGGAAATGGAAGGGGGATACCTAGTCAGTTGTACAACTGAATGCCTCCAACTGAAATGTGTCTTCTGCATTTAACCCGACCGACCCCTCTGAAACTGAGGTGTCGTTGAGACGGCTTATTTATGTGTCTGGGTGGTGAATCTATAGTTAGGAATAGTAATGTATTCTTTAGAATAAGCAAGTAGATCCTCACAATGTTTCCTTTGAATGCATCATTAACCAACCATTGCCTCGGGTCACTGCTCATTCCCCAGTCATTACTCGCTATTACTAATAATCTGGTGTAATTTGTGAATCTCTCTCTTTCTCTGCCTCTCTGTATCTCTCTATCTCCCTCTTTTTAATGTCTTCCACTGTGGATATTTTCTTTCACCCTCAGGGATCGTATCCATCAGACCTCTCAGGTCATCATTTCTTAGCCAATCACAGTGGCCCATCTGTGTTCACTGATATTCTACCTGTGTTTTTCTAGCTAGCAAACCTTCAATCCATTTCTTCTGGATCGGAAAAGACCACCCATTAAATCCCACTGTATCTCCCCATCTGTGGAATTTGAAATAGAATGCTGTTTGATCATGTTTTCATTGCCGTCTGTCTGTTCCCCTTCCTAAACCCACAGAGCTAGGTGATGTGGCCCACGCTATGCAAATAATTACTTTTGTCAACAAACAAGAAAACATTGTCTCTCCTTCATGCCTTTAAATAATTCCATAGAGGGTTGAGAGCTGGTATTGATATATGTCTATGAATGTCCTGGATACCCGATGCACGGTGAGGGCACTGTCAAGGTTAATCCCATTTGCCGTATAAACGGCTTCATGACAGATCTGAGTGCTATGGAGAGTCCAAGGTTGTACGGCAATATATTGCTTTCTGTTGGGCCATAAAAAACATTTCTCCATCACAATGGCTTCATGAAAATCTCTTGTAGTATCTTCAGTTTAGGCTTTGTGAACTTTCCTCATTCTTAAGAAATTCATTTTAAGATGTTAGATGACTATCAGGCAAGAAGATTCCAACTGAAAAGTGATACTCTTCATGAATTTCTGTGTTGCTTCGAATCTGGGCCTGATAAAGCATTTCAGAGTAGGATTGCTGATCCAGGATCAGGTCCCACCAGTCCATGTAACCTTTTTAATTGTGATCTAAAAGACAAACTGGTCTTAAATCAGTACTGGGACACTTGATATGGCCCCTGAGTCCTCAAAGGGGCCTATGTCTGAGTAGGAATCTTTCCAAAATTGTGGCCCATCTGTAAGTCACGCTAACCATAGCAATGTAGCTAAAACAGCATAGCACTGTAGTTTGTCTAGTGTCAGGGCCATGTCTTAAAACAGTTCAGCCACACAATCTGATTGGAGCACAGCCATGCTAAAGTCCCAGTAAAGGCATTCCCCCTCATTCATTAGTGTTTAGCATTAGGGTCAGCATCAAGTGTTCTCTTCTCTTAGCATACTCCTCATTGCTTATACCCCATGTGAGAGACATGGCATCCCTTCCCTTCAACAGCCAAGTACTCATACACACACATGCGCACACACACATGTGCACACACACACACACACATGAGCACACACACAGTATACACATAGGGTATTCTCGACCCCACAGGGGAAAGCCCATCGCTCGTCACTTGGCTCAACTAGCCTAATTAGTGCCCACTGATGAACTGTAATTACCGACACTGCCACAACGAGGTTTAGAGAATGTGACAAAGTAATTAGACTCACGCTTCAGGCCACCCGTAAAGCCATCACTACTTCTCTCGCTCTTTCTCTCTCTTTCTTTCTCTTTCACTCTCTCTGTGTTTAGAACTCTTATTCACATAATATTTGTTTTCTTTCTATTTCTTTTTACAGTTTGATGGTGACAACATGTACATGAATGACAATAACCAGGAGTTTCGGTCACCAAGCCAGGTGAGTAGGCCGGTTCACCAACTAATACTGAAGTTTGAACAAACAGGTTCTACCTTATGGTCAAATGCCATTCTATCTGTGGCGGCTGCATCAGCTAAACTGAAGCGTTTAAATGTCTAATAGCAAAGTATGAAAAGCAAAAACAATTGAACAATGTTGCTTCAGAGCTACCACCCTCCTGGTCATCCACATGTTGTAGTTTTCTCTATTCCTAACATGGAGAGTAACTTCCCATGCTTAATTATTGACTAGTTATTATGGAGTTCCGAAAACCCATAGCTGTGTTACCTAGTCCAGGCAAGGTAAGGTGTGGATTTGTTTTTACCAAAACAGTTTTCACTGACTTACTTGTCTCAAACCCTTTCGTTCCATTGAGAGCATAGGCCATGCACAAACTTCCTCCAGACTTGGTGTATTGAGGTTTTACTGTATTAAAATGTGTTATAAGGTGTTGTTAGATTTCTGTCTAACTAGCCTGTTGGGAGCTTAGGAGTGTAGCTAAGATAGGAGCTGACCCGACACTCACTCCAGTAGACTGGGGGGAGGGGAGCAGAGTACTCACGGCTAGAGCTAGAACACATGGGAAGATTTGTTGATACAGCGGCAAACCTTGATGCTTTAACAAAACATGATAAGGTTACAACTCCTCATCAATTAGCACTTGCCAACAGAGAGGGAGGGAGAGAGAGAAGGGGGAGGGAGAGAGAGAAGGGGGAGGGAGGGAGGCAGGGAGAGGAAGAGGGAGAGAGAAAGAGGGAGCATGAGTGCAAAGTTCAGAAGTCAAAAGGCTGAGTAGAGACCCCCCTAAACCTTTCCTAATAAGATTGTATTTTCTTTGATGTCTGGATTGACTCCATATAATGAGGGGTCGAGCGATAGATTTAGCAGTTTATTGGCTGCTCATGGCTCATTGCAGAATTACAAGGTCTACCGTGTTGGCTTCTCTGACGACATCACTGGACACACATTGGTTGCTTTAATTGGACAAACTGTCAAGCACTGTTGTCCATCAGACTGGTGATATGTCAATCAAC
The DNA here is from genome assembly GCF_013265735.2 of Oncorhynchus mykiss. Lineage (NCBI taxonomy): Eukaryota > Metazoa > Chordata > Actinopteri > Salmoniformes > Salmonidae > Oncorhynchus > Oncorhynchus mykiss. The sequence goes on along the minus strand of NC_048580.1, from coordinate 32,281,025 downwards.
ACCTACTTTAAGTGATCAAAGGTCTCAACTGACATCTCTTTGAACTTAAAAACTTCTTAGGGCTGAGATCCCGCTAACGGGGTCAATATGACAACAGCCAGTGAAAGTGCAGGGCACAAAATTCAAAACAACAGAAATCCCATAATTAAAATTCCTCAAACATAGAAGTATTTCACACCATTTTAAAGATACACTTCTTGTTAAACCCACCACAGTGTCCGATTTCAAATAGACTTTACGGTGAAAGCACCACAAACGATTATGTTATTATGTCAGAGCCAAGTCACAGAAAAACACAGCCATTTTTCCACAAAAATCTGAAATAGAGATAAAATTAATCACTAACCTTTGATGATCTTCATCAGATGACACTCAGGACTTCATGTTACACAATACATGTATGTTTTGTTCAATAAAATTAATATTTCTATCAAAAAATCTCAGTATAAATTGGCGCATTATGTTCAGTAGTTCCAAAAACATGCGGTGATTTTGCAGAGAGCCACATCAATTTACAGAAATACTCATAATAAATGTTGATGAAAATACAAGTGTTATGCATTGAACTTTAGATACACTTCTCCTAAATGCAACCGCTGTGTCAGATTTCAAAAAAGCTTTACGGAAAAAGGAAACCATGCAATAATCTGAGTACGGCGCTCAGAGACCAAACAAGCCAAAAAGATATCCGCCATATTGTGCAGTTAACAGAAGTCAGAAATAACATTATAAATATTCACTTACCTGTGATGATCTTCATCAGAATGCACTCCTCTTAAAGAAGAAGTTACAGGTCTGAGCCAGAAATGTTGCTTGTTTGTAGGTGACCAAATACTTATTTCCCACCATAATTTGCAAATAAATTCATTAAAAATCCTACAATGTGATTTTCTGGATTTTTTTCCCTCATTTTGCCTGTCATAGTTGAAGTGTACCTATGATGAAAATGTGCAGGCCTCTCTCATCTTTTTAAGTGGGAGAACTTGCACAATTGGTGGCTGACTAAATACTTTTTTGTCCCACTGTATATATATATATATATATATATATATATATATATATATATATATATAATATAATATATATAAATATACTAATAATTTGCAACTGGGACTGAGTAGCAGGCAGTTTACTCTGGGCACCTCTGGGCACCTTATTCATCCAAGCTACTCAATACTGCCCCCAACCATAAGACGGTAAGACTTCGTGGCTTTCCAAAACATGGAATCTAAACTGTAGCTGAGTTTATGAAAGTTGCCCATTCCCAAAACTCTTCAGAGCATACTGCCTCGAGGCCTAGCCTAACTCTCATCTGAAAATAATTCATAGATTTCACACGCTTATGACATCTGTATTTTCCCTTCGTTTCACATAGAAATCATTACAGATGATGTGCATGTGTTTGGAAAATAAAGCAGTTATTGCGTAATTTACATCTAATTATGTACATTAGATGTGCATTTACTTGCTGTATATAATCATGGCCTTTGAAGATGAATGAAACAAACTGGGGCTTCTTGTACTGGATTCATTTCTGTGATGGTGAATAGTCATTGATGTCAGTGTTTCTCCTATAAGAATTTAGCAGCGGTATACCACCCAATTTGTTTTTCTGTATTTTGTTTTAATATAATGTAGTGCCTTCAGAATGTATTCACACCTCTTGAATTTTTTCACATTTTGTTGTGTTACCGCCTAAATTTAAAATGGATAAATTTTGTGTCAATGGCCTACAAACAATGCCCCATAATGTGAGAGTGGAATTATGTTTTTAGACATTTTTACAAAATTGATAAAAAATTAAAAGCTGAAAAGTCTTGAGTCAACAAGCATTCAACCACTTAGTTATGGTAAGTCTAAATAAGTTAAGAGCTAAAATGTGCTTAACAAGTCACATAATATGTTGCATGGGCTTACTCTGTATGCAATAATAGTGTTTCACATGATTTATTAATGACTACCTCATCTCTGTACCCCAAACATACAATTATCTGTAAGGTCCCTCAGTAGAGCAGTGAATTACGAACACAGATTCATCCACAGAGACTAGAGAGTTTTTTAGGAAGATTGGTACAGGCGTCCTTCTTAACTCAGTTGCTGGAAAGGAAGGAAACCGCTCAGGGATTTCACCATGAGGCCAATGGTGACTTTAACACATTTACAGAGTTTAATGGCTGTGATAGGAGAAAACTGAGGATCAACAACATTTTTTACTCCGTAATACTTACCTAAATGACGAAGCCTGTACAGAATACAAATATTCCAGAACATGCATCCTGTTTGCAATAGGGCACTAAAGTAAAACTGCAAAAAATGTGGCAAAGAAATTAACTTCATGTCCTGAATACAAAGTGTTGTGTTTGGGGCAAATCCAACACAACACATAACTGAGCAGCACTCTTCATATTTTCAATCATGGTGGCGGCTGCATCATGTTCTGGGTATGCTAGTCATCGGTAAGGACTAGGGAGTTTTTTTAGGATAAAAATAAACTGAATTAGAGCAAAGCACAGGCAAAATCCTAAAATAAAATCTGGTGCAGTCTGCTTTCCAGCAGACACTGGGGGACAAATTCACCTTTCAGCAGAACAATAACCTGAAACACAAGGCCAAATATACACTTGAGTCACTTACCAAGACGACATTGAAAATTCCTGAGTGGCCTCGTTAAAGTTTTGACTTAAATCGCAAGACTTGAAAATGGCTGTCTAGCAATGATCAACAACCAACTTAATAGAGCTTGAAGAATAAAAAAAAATTCTGTGCAAATATTGTACAATCCAGGTGTGCAAAGCTCTTAGAGATTTATCCAGAAAAACTCACAGCTGTATTTGTTGCCAAAGGCGATTCTAACATGTATTGACTGAGTGGGTTGAATATTTATTTAATCAAGATCTTTAGTGTTATTTTTTAAAATATATATTTTTTTTACAAATGCTATAATTGTTCTTCCACTTTGACATTACATTGTATTTTGTGTAGATCGTTGGGGAAAACAATTACAATTAAATCAATTTTAATCCCACCTTGTAGTACAACAAAATTTGGAAAAAGTAAAGTGGTGTGAATAGTTTCTGAAGGCACTGTATGCATGTCCCAGGAAGACCCCAGGAAGACTCCCCCACCACCCCCTTTGTTGATTAGATCTCTAGGTGCAATCTCTAGGTGATGTCTTGGGGATGATGTCATGTTTTTTTTTGTCGTAACATGACATTTGTGGGTTGCAAAATGTATAACTTTAATTGCACATATGCCAATATACTTTTGATGTCCCACCGGCCCATCAATGTTGTATGTCTGTGGAATTTAAAAAAAAAAGTATATTATAGAGTTACCTTTGTGAGTGTCCAGAGCTTCTTGTGTCTAGCTAGCACACTTCAGCACATAGTCAGGAGATTACATTGCACATGTAATCTCAGGCCCTTTCAAGAGAAAAACACTAAATAGAAACAGCTTCCATTGATTCTAAGCTAGGAAATAGGTCTAGTCACTCAGTGGCTTCTTCCAAAAGGTATTCATTTGTTTGTTGTAACAGTACAAGGAAGGGACATTTTTTGTTTGTTTACCAGCTGAAATTCTTGATCTGTGTTGAATGTGTTTTTCTACTGCATACCAATTTAACTTATAATAACAATAATTCACCCTATGGACTTTGATTTGTGTCCCGCGTTTCATTTAAATCTGGGATTTATCTGAAATATAGGCTTTATAAGAGTTTTATAAGCTCGTTCAATTATGCTGATTTATATATTCCTTACCACAAAGCATAAAATCGATAATTTGATGTTTTCAATCTGTCATTGAATGCACATTGTTTACAAGCACTCATCTCCGAGTGCAAGAATGTTCATTGCTATACATACATGTAAAGTATATTTAGTATGCATTGCGTGTTAACATCAACAAACATGGCCACCATATTCTGTGTGGCATCATGGGTAGTGTAGTAGTGTAGTGTCCCATTTAAGTCTTTATCTAGCCTGCATCCATTCAGCGCGTTATGAGTCCGGTGGTGCCCTGAATAATCAGGCTGATAGGGCATCAGGCAAGTGTGACTGGAAGGAAATTATCTTGTGGGATTGTGGGTAGTGTAGTCTCCTCTTTCAAGCTCATCGCATTGAGTGTCTAGCAGTGCCCCAAATAACCAGGCTGATTGGGGATCAGGCCAATTTGACGGACAGGAAATGCTTTGATTGGGATTGGTCTGTCAATCAGCAGTGAGGGTGGTATGTTTGGTTCATTACAGACTGGAGCCGGTGTGTGTTTATGTGGCCATCGCCCTCCTCTCTGTTTTTACAGTCCTTATCCCACTGGGGTTTAATTTACAATAGAGTTGTAACTGATGGGATTTACAACTTCCTCCCTATGTTGTTATCAGTCACTGTACAGAGAACAGACCTGGGTTCAAATAATATTTGAAATCATTCAAATACTTTGAGCATTTGCTTCAGCCTATACTTTAGAGTACTTAGAGATGAGTATTTGAAATGATTTAAAATAGTATTGGTACCCAGGTCTGGTGTGCAGAGCCAGAGGCAGAAGGAGAGAAAGAACAAGAGAGAAATACTTTTCTCTCTGTTACCTCGTTTTTTTAAAAACTTTTGTTCCGACCCTGTCTTGCTGTAGAAATAAACTCAGGGTCTTCAAGAACTAGATCGTTTTAGCTTCTTTGTGTTTCTGCCTTTGGTTCTTCTGTTGTTGAGAATGTGAGGAGACAACGTGGGCCTCTATTGATTTAGTCACAACCACAGGGGAGCAGTTGCTGATGGTCTAGATTAGAATAGAAACTTCACCTGTTGGTTAAAGTCTCTCTCTCTCTCTCTCTCTCTCTCTCTCTCTCTCTCTCTCTCTCTCTCTCTCTCTCTCTCTCTCTCTCTCTCTCTCTCTCTCTCTCTCTCTCTCTCTCTCTCTCTCTCTCTCTCTCTCTCTCTCTCTCTCTCTCTCTCTCTCTCTCTCTCTCTCTCTCATACTAACATACACACATTATCCTCCATGTAGACCCATACAATAGCTTGGTCAAGTCTAGGGTTGCAAAGCTACCAGTAATTTACCAAAGTTACTATAATCTATAAAAATATATCAGAGAGCAAAGACACCTCAGAACACACTGGTACCACACTCAACACATGTGGGCGATGGCAAAATTACTTTATGGTGTACCATTATACTCTGAGTACAACAGACAGAAACACATGTGCGCAGGGATACGTACACACAGACATGCACGCGTGCAGACACACACACACTCCCCTTCCATTTTCAGTGGGTAAGTTCTCTTCTCATCCTTCTTCCTTTTTGGTCATGCGAATAGTTGCCAGAGTAGATTACTAATCATGTACATGGAAAGCATGATGCACATCTCTTTCTCAAGCCCAACTAGAAAAATGTGATATAGTTGAGAAAGAAAATTGAACACTCTTATGTACAGTGCATTCAGAAATGATTCAGACCCCTTCCCTTTTTCCACATTTTGTAACGTTACAGCCTTATTCTAAAACTGATTAAAGGGATTTTTTCCTTATTAATCTACACACAAATACCCCATATTGACAAAGTGAAATTACAAGTAAAAAACAGAAATACCTTATTTACATAAGTAGTCAGTTTGCTATGACTCAAAATTGAGCTGAGGTGCATCCTGTTTCCATTGATCATCCTTGAGATGTTTCTACAACTTGATTGGAGTCCACCTGTGGTAAATTAAATTGATTGGAAAGGCACATCTCTGTCTATATAAGGTCCCACAGTTGACAGTGCATGTCAGAGCAAAAACCAAGCCATGAGGTCGAAGAATTGTCCGTAGAGCTCTGAGACAGGATTGTGTCGGGGCACAGATCTGGGGAAGGGTACCAAAACATTTCTGCAGCATTGAAGGTCCCTAAGTACACAGTGGCCTCCTTCTATTTAAGACTGATGAAGTTTGGAACCACCAAGATTCTTCCTAGAGCTGGCTGCCTGGCCAAACTGATCAATTGGGGAAGAAGGGTCTTGGTCAGTGAGGTGACCAAGAACCCAATGGTCACTCTGACAGAGCTCCAGAGTTCCTCTGTGGAGATGGGAGAACCTTCCAGAAGGACAGCCATCTCTGCATCACTCCACCAATCAGGCCTTTGTGGTAGAGTGGCCAGGCAGAAGCCACTCCTCATTAAAAGGTACATGACAGCCCGCTTGGAGTTTGCCAAAAGGCACCTAAAGGACTCACAGACCATGAGAAACAAGATTCTCTGCTGATGAAACCAAGATTGAACTATTTGGCCTGAAAGCCAAGCATCACATCTAATGTAAACCTGGCGCCATCCCTACGGTAAAGCGTGGTGGCAGCATCATGCTTTGGGGATGTTTTTCAGTTGCAGGGACTGGGAGACTAGTCAGTATCAAGGGAAAGATGAACTGAGCAAAGTACAGAGAGATCCTTGATGAAAATCTCAGGAGCTCAGACTGGGGCAAAGGTTCACCTTCTAACAGGACAACGACCCTAAGCACACAACCAAGACAAAGCAGGAGGGGCTTCAGGACAAGTCTCTGAATGTCCTTGAGTGGCTCAGCGAGAGCCTGGACTTGAACTCCATCGAACATCTCTGGTGATACCTGAAAATAGCTGTGCAGCAACGCTCCCCATCCAACCTGACAGAGCAGAGGATTTGCAGAGAAGAATGGGAAAATCTCCCCAAATACATACTGTATGTCCCAAGCTTGTAGCGTCATACCCAAGAAGACTCGAGGCTATTAATTGCTGTGAAAGGTATTCAGTATTCAGACATTTTACTCAGTACTTTTACTGTTTCTAAAAACATCATGGGGTATTGTGTGTAGATTGATTGGGGGGAAACAATTTCATCCATTTTAGAATAAGGCTGTAACGTAACAAAATGTGTAAAAAGTCAAGGGGTCTCAATCCTTTCCGAATGCACTGCATGCTCCCAACATTTGAATGGGTAAATCTAACCAACGTTTTGGCACGCAGTGCCTTCTTCAGTTTTGAGATTAAAATCTATTCATCTAGTTATATTGGTTGAAAATTAACTGTTTACATTCTAACGGTGTTTCTCAGTGAAACATTATTCTTCGACATTGAAACAACATTGAGGGAATAGGATGCCCACACCCATGCTGAGAGGATTTGTTATGGACATTCTATCTTGGTGAGTCTGTCAGCCAATAAATCCAATTATCATCAGCTTCTGAAAGAGAAGAAATACAAGAATAAAAAAGCCTAGGGTCTCCATTACGTCTATGAGTAAATTCCAGTTTTATCCACGATGTCTCTTCATATTTCAGGTTCTACTAGACTAAACAACATGACTGACACGAGACTATCCAAATATATATAATTTTTTTTTATTTTTTACCTTTATTCATTTAGACAAATAAATTAAGTATTTACTAACGGCCTACCACAAAATAGCCATGAGTACAGTAGACCTTGGTTAAGAAATACTTTTTAAAACATTTTTGCTGGGCTTGATTGAGCTTACCGAGCACAAAGGAACCAATAGCTTAGTTGCAAAATATCAGGCAATCCAGGCAGGCTAAAGCAAACTATTTAAAATAGTACATTTTGAACCCAGGTCTGGAGAACAGTGCATGAAGATTATTCAGAGATGGTCCTCTTTTGGCTGTGAGCCACTTGGTCCTCCTCAACTTAATGTACATAATGCTGAAACCTTAAAACCACCCCAAAACAGAACTTATCAGCAGTGAGAGTACACTGAATGATTCATACGCTCTTTTAAGAGAACTTGAAACCATGGATCTATTTTGGGCTCCGCTTTATATGCACTACTGCTGCTGCTGCAGAGGGATTTAGAGAGGACTAAGTAGTTTGATATTTCTATTGGTTTTCCATGGATTTATTCTCTCTCTCTCTCTCTCTCTCTCTCTCTCTCTCTCTCTCTCTCTCTCTCTCTCTCCTCCCCAGTGATCTTTCTCATCATATGGAGACCAAGGTCATGCCTGATTGAAATATAATAGAAGTGTAGACATCTGGTCTAATACTGTGGGAAGTTAAATCTATTTTAATGGCCCTGCCGCAGTGGATTCTCTCTGATGCACTCCTCGCGGTTCAGTGACAGTAAATCACAATGTTCTCTTATTACCCTGACTGGAATGAGGGCATAGAGAGAGAACAATGAGGGATCCACACCATTTGTTTTTCTCTCCTCCCTCCCCCCTCCTCCCCCCTCCCTCCGTTTGCCATGGCTTAAAGAGAATGACATCACAAAAATAAAAATAAAGGGGGATTATGGCTAGGCTATTGTGCCATATGTGATTACCGGGGCTTCCACATTCCCTTGGGGGGATGAGTGACTACAGGCTGACATCTTTTATTTATTTATGTGATTTCAGCAATAATGATTGGATGAAATAGGGAAGTGTGGTGCACCACAATACTAACCCCACAAATATGTCCAGATTTGTAACTGAACTATCAAAGAGTTAATGGTGTGCTTCTTTTTCAGCTTCCTCACATTTCATTTTTGGGGTGTTTTTGGTCTGATTTCAAGCTCAACTCAAATAGGCCACACACAGCTGTAATGGAGTGTGTGTCTTTTACCCAACAAATTTAGATCTATTTTGATGTGATATTTGAGGGAATTGCCAGTGGGGGGAGCAGGATTGGAGGATAGCTCAGTCCCCATCCCCCCCAAGCCCACCTGTCCTGACGGGATTGGATGGAGAAAACCGCCCTTTTTCAATCCACTTATCCCAGTTCTACCTGGCTGTCAGTCAGCCAGCTCTGAAATCTATCTTCTGCTCTTTTTCAATCGAGGGCTATTCATCGCCATCTATTGTATTACACTGGCTAGTTCTGCTGATTCATCACCCCAATGGAGTTTCTTGTCATTTCAGAGCATGGTGGCTAGGTCAAGTGCTTCAGCACACTGTCCTTCATCTATTTGACGATCATTCTGAAATACCCTTCAACCATTTGTCCTCGCCATTAGTTGATGGGTGTCTTATTTGTCCTCCCTATGCTCAAGAGGCTCTTTTTGGCATTTGGCACTACTAGAATGTCGTGTTGTGTTTGAGTAACCTATCCTAACCCAAGTGTCTTCTTCCTATATCTATCTCTTATCTAGAGATGGCTGACATCTCTGTTTGTGCATCACAAGCTGCTGCACATCGCCAGAACAAGGCCGATCTGTTGTTTTCTCGACATGGCATATGGCTACTGGACCTGCTTTCAATAGATGCTATTTTTAGTAAAGATAGAGGGTGTTTGATTAAGCAAATGGAATACAGTATTCAAATATATCAAATCAGAGCGTTTACTGTAAATGTATGCTGTCAAATACTATCGTTAGTGTGTTTTTCCGATAGTATTCAACATAGACATTAATCCATATAACCACTAGCGTTAGATTATCTCATGTGGACAGCCGACATGTACAATGGAACTGTAGAGAGGAGGGAGATAATGTAGTGCCCTCGGAGCTTTACAAGCATTTTCTTTCCATAAATAGGAAAGATTTGCTTAAATTTCACCTTTAATGGGAGGGCTAAGGTGGTGGAGTAAGGCTGAATCAACATTTGATATTTAGTTTTGACCCTTTTGTTTTATCCACATGACCTGAAAGACAGCAGATGTATGAATTATTTATCTGAGTTTGAAATTATCTGAGTTTGATATTAAACTTGCTATGTCCTTGTTCCAGATTTTATCCCCAAGAACATGAAAGGACTTGTTAAAACAATGGAAGACCTGATTGTAAAATTGCCTCGTGCAGCATTCAAATCTTCGAACATGCATCCTACATTAGTTACATTTTATCTTGGAGAAGGAATTGTCTGAAATACATGATGTTGTTCGGATCAAAGCTAGATGAAATGCATGGAAAGCTTAGTTTTGTTGAGCATTTGAAAGTGGTGAATCCATGTAAGAATAAGTGTTTCTTAATTTTTCATAATGTTTTACCAACACAATAGCCAATATCCGTGACACAAATATCTCATTGAGGCTGTAGGCTATGAGGAAAGTAGAAAATGGTCATAAAATGTCTTAATAAATATACCGTAAGCTTTGACAAATCATACATTATTCCTCCAATACCAACCAGGCCTACTGGAAGACACAATCGGAGGCCAATAGAACTGAATAGAGACCCCAAAAATGTATAGGGTGTTCTGTAGACAGTTATTTGAGGGTATGGTCTGCCCAAATGATATCCTTGAAAATGCTTACCAAGTTACATATGTGTCTCTTGTCAAGAAATCCTAAGATATATAGTACAAGAACATACAATATTTATCTCACTTATTAGACATAACTACAGCTGTCCTTGAAAGTTTTATGAGAAGTGCAATTCCAATGGACTGAGTAGAAAATAAATGTAGGTTAATAGTAACCTGTTATGTGCGAAAACAAGCTCTCCCTGACGTTGGATATAGCAATAGTAGCGAACATCCGCACCTAGAACATCCGCACCAAGATAATCTTCATGTAAAGTGTATGTTATTATGAAAACATAAAGAAAAACAGTATTTTGAACTCAATTTCCCATTGAAAGGAAAACGAAAACATTTCAGCCTAATGTAGGTTTATGTCTCTTTTTCCATGCTTACAATGTTCTATTATAAAGGAGTTTTATCTTGGTTCCATGCACCAACATAGCCGGATGGAGCATGCCTGATTTTCCTCAGTATTTCTTGCCATTTGTTTGCTAAAAGTATTTGTTTGCAAGATAAATGGATGCTCTGACAGGCGAGATGACAGCCTACACGAAGATGATATTGAATTGATTTCTGAAATGTTGCAGAACGGACTGCTTGATGTGTACCGTGAGACATGAATCATACAAATTCTATTAAAAAGCTCTTGAATGGCTGACACTGGAATATTACTTGTGATGATTAATTTTCCCCAGTCATTATAAAGGGAGTCAGCATCAGATTGCCTCTGACAAAATTGCTTTTCATTCCCTGGTGAATACCCTCGGTGTGCTTTTGAGAGTGCAAAACCATATTTCTCAGCACAATATTATGTCAAGATAGCCCTTGGAGATACCACAGTGAGGCTTCTTCCTGTACCACCTGATTTGCATTTGCAGAATCATAAGAAAGTATTTCACCTTGTTGTGATGTCTGGAGAGAAGAGGTAATTTATTGACCTTAGATACAGCTCATAACATAGAGACTATGTCAGGGGGATTTGGTCAATTCCATCTCAACCCAATTCAGTTCAGGAATTTGATTGAAATCACAATGTGAATCATAACATTGAGGAATGTTGTGAGGATTTTCTATTTAAAATTCAATGTGTTAAAAGGAATAGACCCCAACCGGTGTTGCTAGTGTTCTATGACTAAAGCTTTGTTTGGGTTCTTCATTAATAAGCCATTAACCTTTAACAGAAATTAGTTTCTTCATCACAAACACATTTCTTTCTTTGTACATTATCTTGCTTTCTGGACTGACACGGAGGTACCCAAGGCAGCGAGAGCGTTACATTCTGCATTACAACACGCTATAGGATTGATTTTAAAAGCTGATTGAGCACATCAGTGTTGGTGATTAAACCAGGATCATTATATTACTGTTTTGCTACATAGTTAAGCATATGCAGTTTGCTTTTCAGGTTAATTAATTATAGTTTAATCTCCTTCTAATAGATGACCATAATTAGTGGCTTCATGTCTGATGGCATTTGCTGATGTGTTTGATTTCAATATCTCAACTCCTATGGTCTACACACTTGCCATCTCACTCCTTTTTATCTTCAGTGAGCAAGATTTCCAATGTGTTTGTCACAAATGGTAAATAAACGAAAACATTTGAATCTTGAACTTGAAACCTGTCCTGTCATCTTGTCCCCATTCTCAGAACTACTCCAGTCAAGGCCGAGGAAACAACAGCGGAGGAGGAGGGGATGAAGACTACGAGATCCCCCCCATCACACCCCCCAACCACGCTGACCCCTCTCTGCTTCACCTCATGGACCCCGAGTCGGGCTACACCTTCCACTCACTGCCCCACAATGGCCTGCTCAACCCCTATTCCTACCCAGAGCTGCCTGCTGCCCTCATGATGTCCAATATGCTGGGCCAGGATAGCCATCTTCTCTCGGGTCATAATATGCACTCGGTAAGATTCACCACTTACAGTACTTCTCCTAGGATTCAATTCAATTATTTTCAGCGTGGCTTTATAAGGGACATGTTATTGTCTTAGAACAGGGATACACACTTCTTTTAATTAGCAGGAGTGTGGAACAAAAGCTAAGGAGATCCCAGCAGACACATGCACCATTTATGCTTTTACACATTCTTCTTTTTGTGACAGACTCCATCATATCTATTCAATCACCACACTCAAAAATATTTGACTCCCTCAAAGTGAGCACAGAAAGAGAGCAGGGAGTTGTACAGTACACATCTCATCTGCTCTCTGATTGGTAAAACAAAAAAGGGGGTCTTGGAGGAGAAAAGAGAAGGGTTCTCCCTTGTCAGCTACTTTTATCTTTCAAAATGATGCAGAGGACGTCCATTCCAACCCCAGTAAGCGACTATTTCATGTGTTAAACATGGTTCACACTGAGCAAACACCCCTGGCGTACACATTCAAGTCCTTTAATCATAGAATCGAACGAGATGAATTATAAATGGCCCGCGTGTGAATAATTCAGCATTATATACTTTCATCTGACACAAATATAACTTCTGGGTCATAAATATTCATGCTTTAATGTGAGTATCCGTGGCATTTATCCTTGGTTAATCAGGTCTTGTGTGATTTCGGGAATCAAAGTACATTTTATGTGTGTGGCAGAGAGTGTGCCATTTAAAGTCAGACTTGGGCTTAACCTTTTCACATGTGAGTTCCAAATATCTCTGATGGTCACCCCAGCTTGACTTGTTTTATGCACGAGATGTCAGAAGGTGATTGTGATGCAATAGGACACTTAACACGCTGCCTGCTAATTATCTATAGGCCTATGTTTCAACTTGTCAATTTCAAATTATTTTCAAACAAGTTTTATTTATTTTGAATTGAGGTGTGTTCCGCCTCCTCATTAATTCACATAGAAGTATCCAATTTCAGTGTTGCAGACAATTTATGTTTGAGGCTTTACTGAGACGGACAAACTTCTCTCTTCGAGGAGAGCTCAAGCAGGAGAGCTCCACCAATGTTTCCGCAGATCTAGTATGCAGACACTAGCACAGTCTTGCACAAATTGGCATATTTTCTGGCTGGCGCTCGCATTACCTTCCTTGTTGTTTTCCTTACAAATAATAACTTTGGACGTGTGTGCATTCATATCAAAGTAAGTGCCTTATTTTCTGTATATCGTGTTGTCATTTCCACTGTAACATACAGTATGTATGTATGTATGTACAGTACCAGTCAAATGTTTGGACACACCTACTCATTCCAGGGTTTTTCTTTATTTAAAAAAAGTATATTTTCTACATTGTAGAATAATAGTGAAGACATCAAAACTATAAAATAATACATATGGAATCATGTAGTAACCAAAAAAGTGTGAAACAAATCAAAATGTATTTTATATTTGAGATTCTTCAAAGTAGCCACCCTTTGCCTTGATGACAGCTTTGCACACTCTTGGCATTCTCTCAACCTGCTTCATGAGGTTGTCACCTGGAATGTGCTTAGTGGGACTATCATTTGTTTTTCAACAGGACAATGACCCAACACACCTCCAGGATGTGTAAAGGCTATTTGACCTAGAAGGAGAGTGATGAAGCACCTCATCAGATTGCAATTGAGATGATTTGGGATGAGTTGGACCGCAGAGTGAAGGAAAAGCAGCCAACAAGTGCTCAGCATAAGTGGGAACTCCTTCAAGACTGTTGAAAAAGCATTCCAAGTGAAGCTGGTTGAGAGAATATCAAGAGTGTGCAAAGCTGTCATCAAGGCAAAGGGTAGCTACTTTGAAGAATCTAAAATCTAAAATATATTTTGATTTTTTTAACACTTTTTTGGTTACTACATGATTCCATATGTGTTATTTTCACCTTTGAATGAGTAGGTGTGTCCAAACTTTTGACTGGTACTCTATGTATGGAGCATAGTGTATTTACAGTTTTATTCATGTTTTCAAGTACTGGTGACAAATAATGCAATCTGATTATTGCATAGGTTCTAATGGACACTTATGATGTGTGTAAAATATGTTTTTTTAATGTTCTACTGATTATAATGAGCTTATGCTAAGCTATTTGCCAGCAATGTGTTTGCAACCATGTTTGTTGACATTACACAATACATTCTGGTTGTCATGTAATTGTCTGTCAGGCAAAAGATGTTATAATGAGGTGAAGGTTAAACGTCCAGAGGTGAATGAAGGGAAGTGAATGATCGTAGACGACACCCCCCCTTCAACATGCATACTGTAAACAGACCAAACTCCTCGTCTCCTCTTTGGTTGACGCGAAAAAACATATGCAGCACGCACAAACTAGCATTCTCGGATTACTTTCGATTTCTAGGAAGTGTTTTACTCAATTATTTCGATCAATGCTGAGCTCACCCGTGATGTGATGAATTATAAATAGTATTTGCTATTAGCCAATTCATATTGTGGTTTCTGACAGCAGGGAGTTACCTAAATATGACCCTAGGACTATTGTAGCCTACATTTTCCGGTTGGATGATAGTGTATGTTGTCGCTACTTCTGTGAATGTCTGAACATTGCATCCTGTCACGCCTGCTCCTGCCTCCCTTCTCTGGAGCTCAAGGGCGCCAGGCTGCCCTTCATTACGCACACTTGTCACCATTCATTATGCACATCAGTGCTCATTGGACTCACCTGGACTCCTTTACTTTGATGATCAACCCTCTATATCTGTCTGCTCCTCAGTTTATTCCCCATGTCAGCATTATTGTCGTTTTGTTTCCCCCTGTCCAGACGCTGTCTGTATTCTGTTGCTGTCTGTGTTTCATTAAATGTTCACTCCCTGTACTTGCTTTTCGTCTCCAGCGTTGTTCCTCACACATCCAAAAATAAACTGGTCACATTCAGGACATAACTTTGTAAGGACTGTGTTTGTGCAAAATGTTTCTGTGAAAAAACAGTGTGGCTTGCTCAAATGCTGACTGTTGCATCAATCGAAGCTGGACGTTCTAAATAAGCGTTCTAATCACACGGGTTTGAGCGTACGCTGCAGGGACCACTGTAGAATGATCACTCCCATTTTTTGGAATGTGTGAAAAGGTTATTAAGTCACTGTGTTGAACATACTAGTGAGATGAATATAGCTGGTGCCATGGAGATGTACAGTAATGTAGTACATAATGTGCAAGAGTATTTATGTGTTTATTTCGTTATACATTTGGCGGTGTTCAGAAAATTATCTGGCTACTATTTTACATAGCAAATACAGCTTTAATTGATACAATTGATGTGAGGCTGGTGACGGAGGTGTGTGTTTGCGTGCATTTGGGCGTGTTCATGTTCATGCCTTACGGGCACAAACATGTATGGGAGAAAGCAGCTCCCTTTTCTTCTTGGTGTAATAGGCCAATAACATTTCCGTAAGAAAGACAGTCCTGGTTTTTAAACAGCTTTCGATTCACCTTTGCAATTATTTATTTTCAAATAGTCCTTCAGGGTAATGTTCCATTTTCTTATTTCACACCCCCTTTTCTCATAAATGAACCGTCATTGCCATAAATCACTGCAAACAGAGACTTGCACACACCGTGAAAGGTCCAAAGATTTATGTAACACATTCATGTTTTCCACTTCCTCATTTTAGTACTACTCTACTGGAGCCTGGCTAATAATAGTGACTATTAATATTTCCTGTTGCCTAGCAACCTGAGCAAGTAATAGCTTACACTGGAAAAATAGATGACCGATAAGGGAAAAAAATTCAATTCATTTATTATCTTTGGGGACAAGAGGAGCTTATTTCTCAGGCTGAGGCATAGAAAAGTAAGCTGAAATATCTTAAAGGAATTGAAGATGAGGTTATTTTCAATTTTATTCCATTAAGACAGGATGTTGCATTTGACGTTTTTCCTATGATGTCAATGAACCTTAATTTCATGCCAATAAAAGCATAATAGACAGATTCAATTCATATTTCTGTCATAGGCACTGCACAGTATTTGTGTTTTAGGAACGTACTGTATAAATAAGGCAGAATGATAGGTTTTTGCAAAGTGGGGAAATGTGAAAAAATAAAGGTACCCCTAGTATTCGATGTAAGGGATACACTGATCATAATATGATCCTGAACCTAATTTTGTGTCAATTGTTTTCTTCCATTGTAGCTGTAGTTTTTTTTATTCAACAACAATGCCTCAAGGATACATTTCATATCAGAAAGGATAACTATCTTACGCTGTATGTAAACTCCCTTACAAATACAAGCTCAGCTGGAGCAATAGATATTGCTCATCTCCGGGGATGATGTTACTTGTTTTAGTACAACATTTAGCCTAAGGCTAAAGCTCAGTAAACTTCTTTCTGCTTAGGGATCCTCTTTTCCATCATGCATCTCATGGTCTCCAATCACACAGCAAACGGTTAAAGGGATTGTTCAGAGAAATTACATTCTCTTAATGTTTGTTGTCTTACCTTGAAAGCATTATTTTGGACAAGGAGTGGTCTGCAATCCCCTTTCTTTTGTTTAACTAGCCACCATACTGTATATATACTGTACATATCTACATATGTCGTTTTGCTGAACTATCCCTTTAAGGCATTACAGTATTGTGAGCAGTAGATCTGACCATGACCATGACCATTTTCAGAAATGCACTTTGCGATATTAGCCCACTTGTTCAGTTTTTGTTGTCGTTGTCTAAAATAGCACATCTTGTTTTTACTGAGAGTAAAGTATGTCACAAATATCTTAGATCTCTGATCACTGGTGGAGCACATGATAATAGTAATACCCTTGCTCTCTCCATCAGAATCCTCTTCTGTCTTCCACTGAATTCATCTCATTTTTGACAGCCTCCTCCCTCTCAGTTCATTCTGACTGCTCTGAAGGCAGAAGTATTAGCTGCTAAATCACAGGATGACATGTGCAGTAGATGGAAAAATGGGCTTGAAGCAATGATGAGAAATAGTTATATTTAGGTATTTAAAAGCTATGTTGATGTGATTGTTTATATGATATATAGCTTGGACTTAGGTATAAAAGTAGTGGTATGTTTTATGATGGTTCAAAGGAATTCATGTTACATCAGGATACTGTATGTTTATTCAGAATATTTAATTTATACAGAGACTTTTAATCTAAGCCTGCCTTTCTACAATACATTTGCATTTAGTAGCTAACACCAAACTGCTAATTACAATAATGACATATCATAAATGTGGTTAAACTGCTAGCAAGAAAAGTTCCCATAACATGAGGGAATGGTTTTGATATGTTATCCTTGATTAGAAACATACAGTGGCTTGCCATTGGTAAAGTCAGCAGCCCACCACTCATTTGGCTGATGGGTTTTCTAGAGGTTCAGACGGCAGTAGCCAATAGAGTATAGGCTATCGACATGGGTCCAATGGTGTGCTCATAGCCATCATTGGTCCAATAGGTGCTTGCTGGCTGGATAATGTTTAATAAGATGGTTAGGTGTTTAGCCAAGTGTGATATCCCAACCCACCCCTGCCCTCTGTTGTATAAGGCCAGACAGATACATAGTTTGGATGGGACATTGAACAATGCATAATTTCTCCAAGTTGGATGGAGCGCTCATTATGCCTGCATTTAAAAACCCTATCATAGCTAGCCCTCACTGTCAATGTTGCCTGCTCCCCCCAGTCTGCTACTGTGTGGGGGCTTCATGTTTGACAGGCCCCCAGATCCCAGAGCCTGGCTGGTCTGGCTCATTTTTGCGAGAGGGGAGATGGGAGTGAGAAATGTCTCTTTGAAAAAGAGGAGGGAATTCCCTGGCAGGTGGTAATGAGGGTTGAGAAGGGGCCCGAGCACGTCGCCGAGGAGAACGCCGGCACATTTAAATTTGGAAACTGAACGCCTGCCGATATCTCATTATAAGCGTAAATTAGGTTGGTTTGGGGAAAAGCCCACCGCCAAAAAAAGCTCAGCCAAATCTGCAAGTTCATGTAGCAAGATTTGTTCAATCTTGTTAAACGTGTGGCGCTACATAGTTATTTTTGGCAGGGTGCATCTGTTCCTAGACCACAGGCTGGCCATATTCAGGACTCTCCCTGTTGTCTAGATACTGTCAATGTGGGTTATTGTTAGAATATGAATAGTTTCCAGGCTGCTTCCGAGTGCCGCAGCGGTCTAAGGCACTGCATCATACTGCTGAGACGTCACTTCAGCCGGCCTGTGACTGGGTGCCCCATAGGCCAGGGGCTTTCCTTGGCTCATCACGCTCTAGCGTCTCCTTGTGGCGGGCCAGGCAGTATTGTCCCAACCATCACCTCTCCCGAGCGGGAGTTGCAGCGATTAGACAAGATCTTAACTACCAATTGAATATCTTGAAATTGAGGAGCGAAATGGGGAAAATAAATAAATACAAAATAAATAAAGAATAAAAAATAAAGAATATGAAGTGTCCAGTTGGCATTACTGTTGTGATGCAAAGCTAATGTTATGTTCAGACTGTTGAAGGCCATACTTGCTTAATCAATATAAAAAACAGTTGACTATGCTCCTATGCAATAATAACATATTAAAGGGATAATTCACTCTTATTACAAAATTACTCATAACCCTGAAAGCAGTCTAGGAGACAAGGAGAAATAGCAATCCACGCTTTTCGTGTGTCTACCTAGCCACTGTAACCAATAGTTATTAACATAAGCTTTTTCTTAGCAAATATCAATGCAAGTCAATGTTCAGAATGTTTCAAATCACATGCCCAAGCATGGATAACTATCTCTCCTTCTCTATAGACTGCTTTCAGGGTAAGAATACAGGTAAGCAATTCTTACATTTGGATGAAATATCACTGTTTTACTCTGGATGTTATACAGTAGAGAATACCATTGATGGACATCCATCTTTTTGTCAAATGAAACAACCACAACAAAAACATTCCACCTGTAGCTAAGAAAGTGATTTATATACAAATTACAGACCTCTACATGCACTGCTTTGTAAGTAGGAAAACCTGCAAAATCAGCAGTGTATCAAATAGTTGTTCTCCCCACTGTAGAAAGCGAAACAAGATGTCACATCTATTCCAGTTGAAAGCAACAGTGCAGGCAGGTCATATGAGATGTGTCTCAGGCCTGCACAGACTGTATGGTAGAGAGTTCATTGCTTTCTTTAAAGCCAGTTTTAGATCTACACGAAGTGTTAGTTTTGAAAGTGTCTGTGGTTGTTTGTTTGTGTTTTCACTATACATTTTTGTCTGACTCACTGACTGTTATAATGTTATGTGAGCTTGACTTCATTTTATTTCATTTTATATGTTAAAAGACATGTATTTTGCATCACTTAGCATTTTAGACAGACAGGATAAAACAGCACCACCATTTTAAAAGCAGCAACATAAAAAGCCTATTGTTGGCTGCCATTATTTTCAGATTCATAGTGAGTATATGGAAGGTGAATCAAATGTTGATCAATCAACATATTATTCAAACCAGTATGTGATTATAAAAACATGAATGGTCATATTCAAAGAGCATAACATTACATTTGTGGCTAAAATTGACGAATTCTGCTGTTTGAAGTTAAGTAAGCAATGAAGTCTCTACCATACAGTCTGGGCAGGCCTCAGACACATCTCAAATGACCTGCCTCCACTGTTGCCTTCAACTGGAATAGATGTGACATCTTGTTTGGCTTTTTATATAAATCACTTTCTTAGCTACAGGTGGAATGTTTTGTTGTTGTGGTTGTTTCATTTGACAAAAAGATGGATGTCCATCAATGGTATTCTCTAGTCAACAGGTTGTGAGCAATATGTCTTTCTGAAAATTATACATGTCTGGGCACTATGATTTGCTTTGAATAAAAACAAATATCTTATTAAAGAAAGTGTTTAATAAAAGTCCATATTTACTTTGAGAGGCTTATTATTCATGGATGAGAGTGAAGTAATGAAGAAGTGTATTGAAGGATTGAACATAAAAAACAAATGAGCAATTATTGCAGCTCATGAATATCCATGCTGCTAATTCAAATAACCTTAGGCAACTGTTAAGACTAATGAATATTTAAAACAGCATGGTCGTAGAGTTTTAAACATTGCATTAGCTGACTTTCTAAGATGTACAAGAGTGAACAATTGAATCTGTAGAAACGCTTTTAATCATGATGAAAAAAGTTCTGCTGTTTCATGTTGCAGTGCATAATAGTTCCAGAACAGTAAAGTACTAATATTCTATCATGGAGAGAAGACCCAAAACAAGGAAAATAGTACTTACTATTTAGTATAACTAACATAAACCTCAGACATTTCTAATACCAATATCCAGAAACCTAGGGCAGAGGGAAGGCATCGATTTAACAGATGGGGACACACTCCAAACAGACAAAAAATGTTGCTTTTCTACGCTAGTCTGAAGAGGGGAACCTGCTTACAGTACACATCGACAGTGGGACAAATGGGCCATTTGCCCACTTAAAAGGGGCTTGCTATTTCCTTTGAAGGATCAGCATGGCGAGCTCGTCCTCGATCGCTAGGGCGACGCTAATTAAGCCTAGCACACAGCGAACCTGTGGGGGATAATGTCCCATTATCAGAGTCATTTGTTTCAATTAAATGCTTTGTGATTCTACAATAGCAGCCGCGGCCCCATGCACGAGGAAGCCATTACTCTCACCCAGAGAGCGACTGTGGTTCGGGTTAAGAGTCAGTTCTCAGGATTACGCCCTACTACCTACTTTCACCAGCGCATTCGCTTAACACAGCTGCTTTAGGCCTGCAAGCAAGAGAGGGTGTAGCACATATAGGCCTACAATACAACCAGTGACACTTTATTTGAAGGGACTTCATAACACATTCATAACCCATACATAACAGTTTCATTAGCAGTACATGAGCATTTCTTTATCCCAACAACCGCAAGTTAATATTTACCTTATGTCTCAGTAACGTCACTTGTCCTGCACATCCTTTGGGGCGAAGAAGTGAAGAATATAGAGCTAGAATAATGAGAGAGAATAACAGGCCTGAACTCTGAGCCACAGAACCAGTTGCTCATTTTCCTGTTTTAACCAAAGAACATTGGAGACAGACGGAAATGTTATTCTTAGAGAGTCTTACAATATATTTTTTTATTATAATTTGATTTATAACTCGCTATGTGTTTCTCTTTCTTTTGTGAAATCGTGTTTGAAAGAGATCCAAATGTTTGGTGTGGTGCTACACTAGTGAAGTGACTTTGACACCCCTTTATCATCTATTCTTTTCGTATGAGACAATGCACGTCAGAGGCCAAACAAAGCCTGTTGCTCTGACAATACCCCACCCCCTCCTCACAATTAGCATATAGTACCTATGGCAACCAGCTGCCATCATAATAGCCTGTCTCGTTATGTTTGGGCACCATCGCTGTACCATCAGCAGGAAACGCAGAGAGAAAGAGGCTAGGTATGAGACTTACTGGCAGATCATGTTGCATAAGGTGTGCACATGGAGGAGATTATGGTTGTGACTAAGCTCGCTGATGCTCTTCTCAGGAAAATACTGCTTTTTTTGTTGAACATAACCCTTGACTTGAATTAATGGGTTACGGCAGAAGCTCAAATCAGCTTGGCTTTCTGCATAAGCAGTTAGCTCCTACTGTACATGGGCATATGTCAAGCCTTGTTTAGTAGGGAAGCCATTGCTGATTTCTAAGGACCTCCTGGTTACCTCCTGAGTCTTTCTAAACCACAATGCATAGCTTCAGTCTTTACATATATTTTCTATCAATTTAAAAGTAGTTACATTTTAACTGAAGGCTAGTTACAGTACAGTGCATTCGGAAAGTATTCAGACCCCTTGACTTTTTCAGTCTATTATTTTTACAGTCTTAAAGTGATTTAAAACATCTCATCAATCTACACACAATACCCCATAATGATGACGCAAAAACAGTTTTTTAGACATTTTTGCAAATCTATTAAATATTTTAAAAAACTGAAATATCACATTTACTTACGTATTCAGACCATTTACACAATACTTTGTTGAAGAATCTTTGGCAGCGATTTGTGCCTTGACTCTTCTTGGGTATGACGCTACAAGCTTGCCACATCTGTATTTGAGAAGTTTCCCCCATTGTTCTCTGCAGATCCTCTCAAGCTCTGTCAGGTTGGATGGTTGGATGGGGAGTGTCGCTGCATAGCTATTTTCAGGTCCCTCCAGAGATGTTCGACCGGGGTCTTGCTGGGCCACTCATGGGCATTCAGAGACTTGTCCCGAAGCCACTCCTGCCTTATCTTGGCTGTGTGTTAAGGGTCGTTGGAAGGTGAACCTTTGCCCCAGCCTGAGGTCCTGAGTGCTCTGGAGCAGGTTTTCATCAAGGATCTTTCTGTACTTTGCTACGTTCATCTTCCCCTCGATCGTGACTAGTCTCCCAGTCCCTGTCGCTGAAAAACATCCCCACAGCATGATGCTGCCACCACCATGCTTCACCGTAGGGATGGTGCCAGGTTTACTCCAGACATTACACTTGGCATTCAGGCCAAATAGTTTCATCAGACCAAACATTTTTGTTTCTCATGGCCTGAGAGTCCTTTAGGTGCCTTTTGGCAAACTCCAAGCAGGCTGTCATGTGTGTTTTACTGAGGAGTGGCTTCCATCTGGCCACTCTACAATAAAGGTCTGATTGCTGGCATGCTGCAGAGATGGTTGTCCTTCTGGAAGGTTCTCCCATCTCCACAGAGGAACTCTGGAACTCTGTCAGAGTTACCATTGGGTTCTTGGTCACCTCCCTGACGAAGGCTCTTCTCCCCCGATTGCTCCGTTTGGCCGGGCAGCCAGCTCTCGGAAGAGTTCTGACATGCACTGTCAACTGTTGGACTTTATATAGACAAGTGTGTTTCTTTCCAAATTTAATTTACCACAGGTGGACTCCAACCAAGTTGTAGAAACATCTCAAGGATGATCAATGGAAACAGTATGCACCTCAGCTCAATTTCGAAGTCTCATAGCAAAGGATCTGAAAAATTATGTAAATACAGTATTTCTGTTTTTAATCAGTTTTAGAATAAGGCTGTAACGTAACAAAATGTGGGAAAAGTCAACGGATCTGAATACTTTCCGAATGCACTGTATGTACTGTAAGTGTAGTTACCAATCCCCATTCAGCAAAGTGGCAGGATTAGCCTGTTGAAATTACATATTGTACCTTAAAAAGTGGTAAGGCACTCTCCGGATATGTCATCTCAAAATGCAGTAGAATGCTCTGCGGAGTACTTTCCTTTTTTTCTCCAATAGAACATAAAAGTTCCCCTACGAGTATAACTGCAGTTAGAGTGCAGTATAACTGCAGTTACAGTGCAGTATAACTGCAGTTATTCTGCAATTACTGCATCCAAAATACCACAGTCGACTGCAGTCACTGTACTTTTATGGACATCTTTTTTTGTAAGGGTTGATTGATATATGAACAGGTTGTGGCTCTGTGATGACTCTGTTGCCTGACTTTCTGTTGCCGGCCATCTCTCCTGCTGGTCTGATGTTTACAGAGAAACATAGCAAAAGGCCAATAAAGGGTTTGAATTGTTCCCTCAGGCTGTTGCTATGGAAATAGCCCAGCCGTGGTAGACCATTCATGTTTGACTAATTGTTTTTCTCTTCTTGTATTGCCACTCAGTCTGCAAAGCTCCGTTCAGAGGACCATGTCAGATAAAACAAAGAAATATAAATATAATCCAATACTCAGGGTTTTTTCTTTTTTGGGGGGGACTGAATGCCATTTTGAGTTGAAAACAATAATTATTCCCCCCACCCCCTTTAAATTGCACGGTTGCGTCTACAGCAACCCACTGGGGCCAATTAGAACGCTAGCGAAGCCAGGAAGTGTGTGGCAGATGCTTTGCCACTCTTTATAAAGAGTCGACCTGCAGGGGCCTCTCCAACATCTCGTTAGCGAAGTGTTAATGTAATTAGTTTTCGCTTAGGACTGTTTTTGCCACATTACCAAATACGAGTCCTCAACTTTAGCAATTTGTGCTGATTAGTTAGGTCCACCGCTGGGCGAGGCATTAGAAATATGAGACCCACCACCTGGATTTAGTCCTATGTAGCAAAATTTGAAATTGTGTTTTTTACATTGGATACAAGTGGAGACTCAGAGCTAGAAAACGGTATGTCATACACTGCAGTTGAGGAAAAATGGGAAAGTAATTGTGGTTTGAAAGTTGATAAACTTTGTAACCCCACTTTTGAGAAAATGGCCCTTGAATGTTTTGGTCCACCTACTGGAGAGCTCTTCTTTGTCTGCACCCATTCAGCATTTTTCACACCCTCTTAAGTCTTATCCCCACCCACCTCTTTAAGGATTCATATGTGAGGCCATGTGCTAAACAGAATGAGTAGTGTAGTAAACAACCAAAGATTTTAAGACTAAGAGTGTCAAAAGTAGTAGCTTACAATATGGAAAAACTCCAGGTAAAAATACACTTTATCTAGTCCTTGGCCTATATCCTAATCTTTGGTGCAGGTCATGTTGTTATTCACATTGCTGTCACTGGTAAACACACACTATATAAAATAAAATCAAAGTTTATTTGTCACATCCACAGGATACAGAATGTGTAAACAGTACAGTGAAATGGTTAAAACCTGATTAGGATTTAGGGATCCCTTTTGGGAACATCCCCTCCCACGTTCAGCTGGAACGGTGGCGCATGGAACGCAAAAATATTCTTAGAAATATTTAACCTGCACACATTAACAAGTCCAATAGCTCAATGAAAGATAAACACCTTGTTCATCTACCTAGCATGTCAGATTTTTTAAATGTTTTACGGCGAAAACACACCACATATTTATATTAAACCACCACCGAAACCAAGACAAGAGGCAGCCATTTTGTCCCAGAAAATATAAAATTATAAAAGCAGGATTAAAAAATAAATCATTCACTAACCTTTTGAAAATATTCATCAGATGACAGTAATAGGACATGTTACACAGTACATTTTTTTTCTTCTCAATAACATGCCATTTATATCCATAAATGTCCATTGAATTCATATTCAGAAAATACTCAAAAATGTCCGCAGAAAATGTCGGTAGCGCCGCAAGATAACGTAAATAGACATCATAAACTTTGACTAAATATACATGTTCTACATATAGTTAGAAAGATACACTGCTTCTTAATGCAATCGCTTTGTTACATTTATTTTTAACGTTACAGAAATTGCTCACTATTCAATATTCTGAGACGGCGCTCAGATATAAGCTATATTTCTCCGCTATGTTGGAGTCAACAGAAACACAGATTTCAGCATAAATATTCCCTTACCTTTGATGGTCTTCGTTCAGAATGTACTGGAAGGGTTCATACTTACCCAAAACATCGTTTGGTTTCAAGTCTTGCGTCTTTGTATTAGCTACTGCTAATAACATCAGCTGAAATGCACCCAAAATGTCCTCTGGTCCGGAAAAGTTGCGCATTAAAACTTCAAAATTACGTATTATATGTCGACTAAACAGGTCAAACTAAGTGCAGAACCAAGCTTTAGGATGTTATAAACATACAAAACAATTTTCAATTCAACCGGTCATTGTTTGTCCTTCTCTGGAGTGCTGGAACAAAGGAATGGCTGGGACCAATTCGCGCCCTAACGCACAGGTATTTTCTCGCGGCACTCACTCAATTCACTCCCATAGGGCCAATTCTCGTGGGATTTGAACGATTAAATGCTCTACTGAATGAGGACATCTAGTGGAAGACATAGAAAGTGTCCCCAGATCCATAGCTGGTTGGGAAGGGTGGGGGCGATGACGTCAAAGTTGCCCCAACTTTCATGACCACAAAACTAGTTTGGAAGAATGCCTGCCCTGTGAGTTCTGCTATACTTACAGACATAATTCCAACGGTTTTAGAAGCTTTAGAGTGTTTTCTATCCAATAATAATTATTATATGCATATATTAGCAATTTTTGACAGATTTTTTTTCAGTTTACTATGGGCACGCAATTTCTCCAAAGGGGGCAGTAGTCAGCCATATCTTTAACAGGTTTTAATTGCATAGTAGCAATATCAAAACCAGAAAGTCACCAGATAAAAATATTTGTATAAATATTTATATTTCCTAGATGATGCTTACCAAGACACACGTGTCTAAATTGATGGGTCATGTGAAAGAAATGCTATAACCACCCCCAGACACAACTGGGTAACTTTTGTAGTTCTCGATGTCTAACATTATATCTTTCAAAAACACATCGGTAGAAAGGACTATGAACACATACTAAGCAGCTCAAGTTATAGACAGAAGCACGCTACATGGAACACCAATCCAAACTTATGTCCAGCCTATCCATTATCTCAGACAATCATGGCTAGCAGGAAGGTTCCTGGCTTTTTCCGTGGCTAATCCAACTAGGCTCGTAATTTACACATTTTATTTGTGTTTGCAGATGGAATACACTTTTGTTATTAAGGAACATGAAAGTTCACGTGTTCCAGAAGGCATTTCTGCCCAAAAATGCATTTAGACTTTTTTTTTAAGACGTTCAAATGCCTCTCCTGCGAAGTAGTGACGTGCGACATACGCCTAGCTTCCTGAAACCAGTTACATACCTCCTTAATATTGACAGTTGTTCATTGTTCATAATATAATAATATGCATGCCATTTAGAAGATGCTTTTATCCGTAGCGACTTATACAGCATATATTTTCATATTGGTGGCCCCATTGGGAATTTAACCCACAACGTTCACATTGCTAGTGCTATGCTCTTACCAACTGAGCAACACAGGACCAATCACTCATAATTTGAGATTTGGTTCATTTTTACCTGTTCAATTATCATCTTCATGGGAGGTTATTGGTCAATGTTATGTCCGGTGTGCAAGTTAAGTCTGTAAGTCTGTACCCGTTACCCAACCGGGAACAGCGTTGATTACTATTGACTACTGAATATAGGCTTACATTAGGAGCATCAGGCTCTGTGCAATCAGTCTCTGGTGATGTGATCAGACAGGGAGATGAGAAGGTTGTCTGACAATGAGAATCAGTTGACGTTTTTGAATTTGACACATCTTCTGAACAAAATGGGATTGAAGAATTTGGCTTTTATGTTTGAGGAAAAACAATGTATTTTTTTTCTCATAAATCATCAAGAGTTCTGAATTTTTCAATGTCTGCCTTGGTTGCAATTCCCTGAGCCAATACCATAACATGTGCATTTACACTTCCTCTTCATAATTGTGTGGGCTGAACAGTATTTCCATTTGATTTGTGTGGTTCTCTGGACATATGCCTGGATATACTCAGGGTTATGACGTTCAGTCAGATTTATTACTTACAGATGGACAGTATGACAAGAGTTGAAACGGTTTCCAGATGTGTGCGGTTTATAGTTTAAGCATAAACGTCAGTCTCTTGCTGGTATAGGTAGGGCTGGGAGGTTTTCCTTGTGACCATGTGACTTGACTAAGAAAAATTTTGAACCTTATCTATAACCAGCAATAATTAGATAATGTAGAGTTGCAGAACGCACCTTGGGAGCATCCGGATCCTCTGTAAGTTTAAACACATTGCGATCCGTCATCACAGTAAAGCAATGCCCATTTGGCTATTTATGGACCAACAAAGGCTTGGTCAACAGCTGCATTAAGCACTCCTCTTATAGAGTGTGCTGTTGGAAGGGTCTATTTTCCACAGACTTGAAGGCTTTGGTTACTGCTCTTACTTTTCTTGCTAGAACAGGTCACAGATTTGATTTTTTCCCTCCCCAATCTTTAGTTGATGTTCGAGGATTTGTATTTAATAAGCTGAGCTGTGCTTGCACCGCTCAACCAGTCTTGCTGGCTGCAGCGTATAGCTCCCACTTGCATCAAGTACCTCACTGACTCCACTCACTCCAAAAAGCAATAGATCTTATTCGTCAGCTCTGTACGCTGCCCATGGCGTGTATACATTCCCACCCATTTGAAATCAATACGCAGCACTTGGGAAATGTTTCAGGGATAACCTTACCCTTTTTGGGTTTCATTTTGCTTTTCATTTTATGTGTAAATATAGGTATGTGCTGGAGCCTCTGATTAAACAACCCCTCCCTTCCTCCCCATCTCTCTCTCTCTCTCTATCTCTCTCACTTGCTCTATCTATCTGTCTCTCTCTCTCTCTCCCTCCCCCTCTCTCTTACCCCTCTCTCTCGTGTTTTGATAGTGATGCAGGTATCAGGCTGTCAAATCTAATCTCATCTTCTCTGTGCAGTGCTGTCCATTCAGAATTACAGCAACCACTCCCCCCTCTCCCTCTTCTCCTCTCTCCCTTTTCAAATGTCTGACAACAGCCATGCTGATTGTATGGGCCTGGGCCTGACACTTTCAAATACAGTCCTTGACTTGCAAACTGAAAATGTATTTACCGCCTATGTACCATTTTGTTATATGTTTATAGTGAAGTGCAATAAGCAATTGGTGACCGTGTAGTGTAGTGGTTGGAGAGTGGCCATTACTATTTAGATCTGTAAACACGACTGGATATATCTTCAGGTTCAGTTCATTTGAAAGACCATCTCGCTTTATACCTTCAGTAAGCATCTTTTACTGTACTGACACTTGAATTTATAGACCACCCAGCTTAACAAATGCTACTCATCCATTCCAATTCATCAGTATTCTATTCCATCTCAGTCAATGTTCCATTGAAGTGTAATTTCTTGTCTATCTAGTGTAGCCAACTATCATTCTGAATACAGAGGGAAAATGAGAGAATTTCCTTTTTGTCTCTAGCAGTTCGCTTGTTTTGCCTTTGCTTTCAATTTATACATATAAATGATTTTTCCTGGAAATTATTTTGCTTTTCACTTTGTCATTCCATTAGCTCTCCTCCAATTTATTCACCCTTCACCTCAAAGGCAGAGGGGAACAGATGTCATTTCAAACACTTTTTTTTGCCTCATTGCATAAACGTGAGAGATGATTGTTTTTTTATGAAACCACACACTCATGGATAAAAAATTAAAACTATCCAAACCAGTCTGTGGAATGGAGAGAGAGAGAGAGAGAGAGAAAGAGAGAAAAAAAAGGCATGGGTGCATTTTCAATTTGAATAGGGGAATCTTCTTTCATTTCAATTCCACATCCACATCACATCCAAAGTTATATTCAAGTGACCTCTTTTCTTATACCCAAACATTCGGGAGCCTCCGATTCTGATGAGCTAATTTCATACTGTTTGGAAGATGTTGTTTCGGCTTCAAATGGTTTCTAAAACAATGACATTTCAAAGGCAATCATTTCTGTTTAGAAAGCAAAGTTAAAAGCAAGACAACCCCAGCTCTTAATCCCATGATAAGTATGCATGATGATTGTATGAAATGGGAATGCTTTTAAACATTCTAGAGTTGCCGTTTGATAGTTGCTAGTCAAGTGATCATTCAGTATTCTTTCACATGATTTGTGTCCCTGATTGCCTGTTAAAAAGAGAGCAGTATGGATTAATGTTTTTTTTTTTACAGAGCATTTTCAAAGTACTTTTATTTAGTCAAATCTAACATTAACACTGCATTTGGAGATAAATGGATTGTATAGACTAATCATGTGACGGTGACCATGCCACCTGAAAAAAGGCCTGAAAATGGTGCCACTTGAGTCATGGGACATTCTGAATGCATGCATCATTCATTCCCATCTTTGTTTTTTATCCCCCTTTTCAATCTTTTCTCATCGCTGCAATTCCCCAACGGCCTCAGTAGGCAAAGGTCGAGTCATGCGTCCTCCGAAATATGACCCACCAAACCGCATTTCTTAACACCCGCCAGCTTAACCTGGAAGGCAGCCACACCAATGTGTCGGAGGAAACACCGTTCACCTGACGACCGGAAGTCAGCCTGCAAGCTCCCTGCCCACCACAAGGAGTCGCTAGAGTGTGATGAGCCAAGTAAAGCCTCCCCGGCAAAACCCGGACAACACAGGGCCAATTGTGCGCTGCCCTATGGGAATATCTCGATCACTTCCGGTTATGACACAACCCAGGTCTGTAGTGACACCTCTAGCACTGCGATGCAGTGGCTTAGACCGCTGCACCACTCGGGAGGCCTCATTCCGTCTTTCAATCATCTACTGTAGTTGATCATTATATATTTAGTCATTATGTAGGCTATCAAATGTGATTATTTTTCTTTATGTTCCCCAGGACTCAGGTTGCGGTGATCTTAATGGCACATCAAGTCGCAGTCACTTCTCCCTTCCATCCTCCATTAGCTACAGCCTCTTTCCACTAAATGTTTGAATTGCTTCCCTCTCCTCAAATGGTTGATGGGCTCTACTCACTTCAGGAGGAATGCAATTTCCATAAACAATCACACTGAGGCTACGTTGACCTGGATTTGACTTCTTCGAAGCTTTATGTGCTAAATGACAGATGTATTCATATGCATTTGATTCACGTCAATGTCAAATATATGTACAAAAGCTGTACTTTACTGTGGAAAATATAGTATGATGGCCATTTATCATCATTCTTAAATAACCCAGCAGATAGTCCTTTAAATAAATTGTGATGTGGTTTTATTTATCCAACAAATTACTATTTAGAGCTGCAGTTTGAAATTTGTCAGCTCAAATCCTTTAGATAATCTCATCCCAGGAATATTATTTTATTAATTAAATTCTCAATCTGGCCCACATACTATCATAGCCACCTAATCATCCCAAACTTATAATTGCCTTGCTCATCCTCTCTCCTCTCCCAAAAATGAAATACATTAAAAACAACAAACACACACACAAAGTCGAGTATAAAACAGCATGTAGAGTGAATGAGTAGTATAAAACAACATTTCATTGTGATAAGGTACTACCTAGTGTCCTCCTCCAGACCACGGTACTCTGCCAAGTTTCTCTCCCTCAGAGGGTGTCCTAAAATGTTCACCATACTTTTGGGAGGTAGAGATACTGGGCTGAGGGTGAGTGTGTCCTAAAATGAGCTCCATACCAGCGGCAGCTTTCTGTCAGCCTCCATTCTCCCTTATCCTCAGCCAAATTGATTTGTTTTCTTTTTCTTCTCAGAAGAAGGGGCTGTTGCTTTTCTCAGAATCCTCCATTTCTCGTCCGCTCATTATGTGTTTTTGTTTGTGGAGGAAATCGAGTAGTCCTGTTCCATCCATGTCGTACTTGTCAATAATAAAACAGTGTTGCTCTCTTTCCCTGTCGAGGGTTTTCCCTACAAGAGGTGATCTTACCTGTCTCTCCACTGTCTCGATGGTGATACCATTGTGAGGACATCGGTTCTATAGTTCAGTTTCTTTCAGTAGTGTTGACCTTTCGCATAGACAACAACAACATAAATTGAGCTTCCACAGACTAACCATAGAATTACAATAGGTGGAACCAACAACCGATTTCATTGAGATCCTTATTTGTTGGGAAAATGTTATGTCCATTGTTGCTTACAATCCTCCCTCTCCCTTTCTCCCTCTTTCCTTCCTCCTCTCCTTCTTTCCTCCATCACTCCTCCCTTCCAGATAGGGGAGAAGCGGCCATCCTCGGAGATGATGAAGCCCAAGCCCAAACCGCAGAAGAAGAAGAAAAAAAAGGACCCCAACGAGCCATCGAAGCCCGTGTCGGCCTATGCCCTCTTCTTCAGGGACACCCAGGCGGCCATCAAGGGCTCAAACCCCAACGCCACGTTCGGGGATGTGTCCAAGCTAGTGGCCTCCATGTGGGACAGCCTGGGGGAGGAGGCAAAACAGGTGCACAAACACACACACATACACAGGTGTGTCTGCACAAATGCACGCGCACGATCACAAACATACACACACACACACACACACACACAAACACTCAGACACGCACACTCAGACACACACACACACACACACACACACACACACACACACACACACACACACACACACACACACACACACACACTCAGACACACATTGCTGAGTTACCAGTAGATGGAGCAAGTGCACTAGCAGACATTCCAAGCCATTATATATAGTAATTAACAGAGCACAGTGCACAGAGATAGAACTCACCTTAATGAGCTAGTTCTGCTCTTTCTAAAGATAATCTATCCGTTTATCCCCGGTCCCTTGGCTCTCATTAAAATTATTTTATTTTCTACATTTAATTAGAGCCAAAGAGAAGAGCCTCCGTGTGTAGCAGCAACTGTAGAAAAGTCATTTGACAGAAAAACCTGGCCAATGTCGATAAACACCCACTGTTTATTTAGCAATGGAGTACCCCCTTCAAACAGTTCTGATAACAGCTGATACAGAGCAGAGCCAATCTTGTTATAATCTAGAATGGAATATTATGTTTCCCCTATATTGTACTGCATTTTAGGGCAGGGCGCTAATTACATTTTTTTTCGATTGCTAAACGACAGTGGACACAACTGGAGTCACATATGCAAAACTCTAACTACAGTCTGCACAGCAGCAGTTCATGTGGACCAAACTCTAGTTCGTTTTTCATTGCTTGAACACAGTTTTCAAAACTCTACACACTTATCCCATGACTTTAACCACAACCTGCACAACACTGTGGATTTACAGCACTTTGTTCAAATGCTAACACACTGCTGTCAAAACTGTGAACCACACATTCAAAACGGAATAGACTTCAGCCTTGTGCCTTTCAAACACTGCTGATTGCAATTTCAGCTGAAAGGCTAAGCAGGTGTCTTGTTTTAGACTTGTTAGTGAACACACACACATATTACAGTATATATAGGTAGAGCTCAGAAAGACTCATTTTGGAAATGGAACAAGGAAGATGGGTTCGTGGAGGGAGAAGGGTGGCAGGGAGAGGGCGGATGCGTGGAGGAAGACAAAGAAGACAAAGAGCTGTTATTTCAGATGAAATAAGGGCTACACGTATAGACCATGTCGTGAACCATGGTCTCTCATTGAGAGAGGCAGGGTTGAGGGTGCAACCCAATCTGCAAAGATCCACAGTGGCATCTGTAATGCGAATTTTCCATCATGCAAACAGGTGAGAGTTACATCCTTACAGTAAATGAAAACATTACAGGAATCTATTTTGTATTGCAATTATAGAATATTTACACAGATATATATTACAGTAAGTTTGACTGTAAAATATATTTTTACAACAGGACCCAAAGGCTGCCCCCAACAGGGGGAAGAGATAAAATATTTTCAGATGCGCAGGAAAATGCTATTGTTGACATGGTTGTTGTCAACAATGCAATAAAACTGCGGAAGATTCAAGATAGAGTGCTGGCTGATAATGATATATTTGAAAATGTTAATTCTGTCAGCACAACAACTATTGCTTGAGTCCTAAAGAAACACCAAGTTACAATGAAACAGTTATACACTGTACCGTTCGAGAGAAACAGTGAACGGGTAAAAGAGCAAAGATACCAATATGTCCAGGTAAGACGTCTGAGGTTACGTACACAGCTATACAAAATATTTACAGTAAAAAAAAAACACTAGCATTTCTACAGTAAAACTGTGCACTTACTGTTTTTCAGAGAGTAATGGAGGTGGAAGCACTGGAAAGACCACATTAATTTGTATTTATCGATGAAGCTGGATTTAACCTTGCCAAAACACGGCGCAGAGGAAGGAATGTTATAGGTCAAAGGGCCACTGTGGAGGTTCCAGGCCAAAGGGGGGGAAATATCACCATGTGTGCTGCAATGGCCAATGATGGTTTGCTTCTCAACACACCACTCATTGGCCCATACAACACAGAATGGCTTATAGCTTTCCTAGAACAGCTCTATGCTCAGCTAGTGCCAGCAGAACAGGGGGAGCCAGTAAGAAACCCCCAAGTTTTTGTCATAGTTTGCGATAACGTTGCTTTTCACCACTCTGCAGCTGTCACAGATTGGTTTGCAGCACATCACAGATTTATGGTTTTGTACCTGCCTGCATATTCACCCTTCCTCAACCCAATAGAGGAGTTTTTCTCTGCCTGGAGGTGGAAAGTGTTTGGTCACCACCCACATGACCAAATGTCTCTTTTGGAAGCCATGCGTGTCGGATGTGAGGACACGAGTCCAGAGGACTGCCAGGGATGGATAAGGCACTCCAGAAGGTTCTTCCCCAGGTGCATGGCGAGAAAACATTAGATGTGATGTTGAAGAAAACCTGTGGCCTGATGCTAGAGAGAGGCAGGATTAGCCCCTCAATTATTTGTTCGAATTACAGTATGTACTTTTAGTTTATTTTTTTTCTCATTACTGTAATTCCGTAAATTACTACAGACTATTGAAGCAAACTGCTAATTTTCATTTACCTTAAAGAATTGTTATGTTCTAAAAAATGTAATAAATCATGTGAAAGAATGTCACTCTTTTCTTTGAAGAAAATATTACTTTGTATGAAGTCACTGAAATTGTTCAAACTGTAAAGATGAAAAGTTTGTATTTTCTGTATTGGTGTTTGATGCTAGTGTTTTTACTCTCAGTGTGTTCTGAGTGACAGTGTGTGTTATCTCAGTGAGGGTTGTGCATAGTGCTTGGCTGCACTGAGCGTGTTTTGAGCCATGTGTTAAGAGTTGTGTTGCTTGGAATGAGTTTTGCAGGTGATGTGAACTGTTTAGCTCAGTTGACTGTTGGTAGTGCAGACTGTAGTTAGAGTTTTGCACATGTGACTCCAGTTGTGCCCACTGTCGTTTAGCAATCAAAAAAAACTGTAAGTCACCTGAAGTGGCATCCACAGCTGTTGTTGTCACCTGGATTTTCAATTGAAAGCAGTTGAAGCTCAATTTGATTTAGAAGGATACAAAGATCAGAGAAGGAGAGATGGGGGGAGGGGTTGGATAAAGGCAGGGGAAAGTGAAATCTTGGCCACTGCTTTAATGCATCCTTCCTTCTTCCCTCCCTTTCTTGAAGTAATCACTGATCTGACATGGATCAGGGATCTGTCTGGATGATGGAAGGTAAATAGTGGAACCTTTGTTTCCCCAATCCAGTCACGTTAGATCAACGATTACTCCAAGGAAAGGAGGAAGAAAGGAAGCATTCCCTTCCTCCTGTCACCAATCCTGCGGTTTAAGGTATAGGACAGCCTACAGTGGTTTGTGTTCAGTCAGTGTACAGTACTGTGTAAGGTATAGGACAGTACAGTGTTCTTGTTTACAGTGTACAGTACAGTGTAAAGAATAAGACATTATGTTGGTCTTGTCTATGAGGTATATGAGTACAGGCAGTCTGTTGTACTGTACTGGAGCCGCTATGTTCTCAGCTCTTCTTCTGTGATGAATTACACTTTTGACAGCCGAGAATGTGACATTCTCATTTCCGGCCATTTTTATTTATTTCTGTTGCCTGGCATTTTGAAACTGCCCAGAATACAGAATGATAAAAAAAAATGTCATTGGATTTGCCTCAAGGGCATCTATCTGTCTCTGTCTCTGTCTATTTAGGGCAATAAACTGTATTGTTCATCTTCATCTCCACCCAACAGTCTCAATAGCAAATTGCAAAATTAAGATTTTACCTTTCACCATGCATTTGGTCTCGGCTGTCTTTAATATTATAGTTATTTTGTAAAAAAAAATATAATAATTCTAGCTATCAGGGAGGGATGGCGAATTAACCAATAGCCAAATATTCTACGTAGAACTGAAGACCACATTTTTGACAAATTTCCTTCAAAAATAATTTCCATAAATCTCCAGTTATGCTATCCATTGCCCATTGTAATCCCGTCCATAAGTATCCAACCTAGATCTTCAGAGCACCAGTTGTTATGAATTAAAGTTGTTTTGAATATTGTAATGGATGATACTGCAACTCTCATGTCATGAATGGTGTCATGAATGGTGTTATGAATGATTTACGCATACTCACTTCAAGTGAAGGGTTATGTAGCCCAGCGGCTAAGGAGTTGGACCTGTAACCGAAAGGGGGCTGGTTTGAAAGCCCAGGACGGACTCTGGAAAAAGGCGGGAATTGATGTGGCAACTGGATGGCTACTATGTTCACATCTTGAAGACATTGCCTTACCGTTGGGCCCTTGAACAAAGCCTTTAACATGCTCTTCATCCAGGGCGCTGCACTGTTTATGTTTGGACCATTCTAGTTTGTTGGTGATGTGGACATCAAGGAACTTGAAGCTTTCAACCTGCTCCACTACAGCCCCATCGATGAGAATGGGGTTGTGCTCAGTCCTCCTTTTCCTGTAGTCCACAATCATCCTCTTTGTCTTACGATTACGTTGATGGAGAGGTTGCTATTCTGGCACCACCCGGCCAGGTCTCTGACCTCCTCCCTATAGGCTGTCTCGTTGTTGTCGGTGATCAATTCTACCACTGTGTCCTCTGCAAACTTAATGATGGTGTTGGAATCGTGCCTGGCCATGCAGTCGTGGGTGAACAGGGAGTACAGGAGGGGACTGAGCACGAACTCCTGAGGATCAGCGTCACAGATGTGTGGCAAACCTACCCTCAACATCTGGGGGCAGCCTGTCAGGAAGTCCATGATCTAGTTGCAGAGGGAGGTGTTTAGTCCCAGGATCCTTCGCTTATTGATGAGCTTTGAGGGCACTATGGTGTTGAACACTGAGCTGTAGTCAATGAATAGCATTCTCACGTAGGTGTTCCTTTTGTCCAGGTGGGAAAGGGCAGTGTGGAGTGCAATAGAGATTGCATCATCTGTGGATCTGTTTGAGTGGTATGCAAATTGAAGTGGGTCTAGGGTTTCTGGGATAATGGTGTTAATGTGAGCCATAATCAGCCTTTCAAAGCACTTTATGGCTACGGACGTGTGTGCTACGGGTCTGTAGTCATTTAGACATGTTACCTTGGTGTTCTTGGGCACAGGGACTCAATCAGGGACATGCTGAAAATGTCAGTGAAGACACCTGCCAGTTGGTCAGCACATGCCCGGAGCACACGTCCTGGTAATCCGTCTGGCCTAGCGGCCTTGTGAATGTTGACCTGTTTAAAGGTCTTACTCACTTCGGCTACGGAGAGCATGATCGCACAGTCGTCAGAACAGCTGATGATCTCGTACATGACTCAGTGTTGCTTGCCTCGAAGCGAGCATAGAAGTGATTTATCCCATCTGGCAGGCTTGTGTCACTGGGCAGCTTGCGGCTGTGCTTCTCTTTGTAGTCTGTAATAGTTTGCAGGCCCTGCCACATCTGACGAGCGTCAGAGCCAGTGTAGTACGATTCATTCTTAGTCCTGTATTGGCACTGCCTGTTTGATGGTAGTCTGTAATAGTTTGCAGGCCCTGCCACATCTGACGAGCGTCGGAGCCGGTGTAGTACGATTAATTCTTAGTCCTGTATTGGCACTGCCTGTTTGATGGTTCGTCGGAGGGCATTGCAGGAATTCTTGTAAGCTTCTGGGTCCCGCACGTTAAAGGCGGCAGCGCTAACCTTTAGCTCAGTGCGAATGTTGCCTGTAATTCATGGCTTCTGGTTGGGGTATGTACGTACAGTTACTGTGGGGATGACGCCTTCGATGCACTTATTGATAAAGCCAGTGACTGATGTGGTGTACTCCTCAATGCCATTGGAAGAATCCCAGAACATATTCCAGATTGTGTTAGCAAAACAGTCTTGTAGTTTAGCATCTGCTTCATCTGGCCACTTTTTTAGAGTCACTGGTGCTTCCCGCTTTAATTTTAGCTTGTAAGCAGGAATCAGGAGGATAGAATTATGGTCAGATTTGCCAAATGGAGGGTGAGGGAGGGCTTTGTCGCGTCTCTGTGTGGGGAGTAAAGGTGATCTAGAATTGTTATCCCTCTGGTTTCACATTTAACATGCTGATAGAAATGAGGTAAAACTGTTCCCGGCCACTAGGAGTGCCTCCTCTGGGTGAGTGGTTTGCTTATTTACTTATACAGCTGACTGAGTGCGGTCTTAGTGCCAGCATCCATCTGTGGTGGTAAATAAACAGCCACGAAAAAATATAGATGAAACCTCTCTTGGAAAATAGTGTGGTCTACAGCTTATCATGAGATACTCTACTGCTGGAGAGCAAAATCTAGCGACTTCCTTAGATTTCGTGCACCAGCTGTTGTTTGCAAATATACACACAAATATACACAGACCGCCACAGACTGCCACCCTCGTCTTACGGAGTGTGCTGTTCTATCTAGTCGGTGCAGCGTATATCCTGCCAGCTGAATGTTATCCATGTCGTCATTCAGCCACGATTCAGTGAAACATAAGATATTTTGTCTAATCCGAGGTGAGTGATCGCTGTCCAGAAACATTATGTACAACATAAGTTACAAATAACCGAAAAACCCCCACATAATAGCAGAATTGGTTCGGCGCCCGCCATTTCTTCCGGTGCAATCTTTGCTTTATAGGCATTAATATGGAGTTGATCTCCCCTATGCTGCTGTAACAGACTCCACTCTTCTGGGAAGGCTTTCTACTAGATGTTTGAACATTGCTGCGGGAACTTGCTTCCATTCAGCCACAAGAGCATTAGTGTGGTTGGGCACTGATGTTGGGCGATTAGGCCTGGCTCGCAGTCAGTGTTCCATTTCATCCCCCAGGTGTTCTATGGGGTTGAGGTCAGGGCTCTGTGCAGGCCAGTCAAGTTCTTCCACATCGACAAACCATTTCTGTATGGACCTCGCTTTGTGCACAGGGCATTGTCATGCGAAAACAGGAAAGGGCCTTCCACAGACTGTTGCCACAAAGTTGGAAGCACAGAATTGTCTAGAATGTCATTGTATGATGTAGCGTTAAGATTTCCCTTCATTGGAACTAAGGGGCCTAGCCCAAACCATGAAATCAGCCCCAGACCATTATTCCTCCTCCACCAAACTTTCTAGTTGGCACTATGCATTGGGGCAGGTAGCGTTCTCCTGGCATCCCCCAAACCCAGATTCATCCGTTGGACTGCCAGATGGGGAAGCGTGATTCATCACAACACTGCTCGTGAATCCAATGGCAGCGAGCTTTACAATGCTCCAACTAACGCTTGGCATTGCACATGGTTATCTTAGGCTTGTGTGCAGCTGCTCAGGCATGGAAACCCATTTTATGAACCTTCTGATGAACAGTTCTTCTGCTGACGTTGCTTCCAGAGTCAATTTTGAACTCGGTAGTGAGTGTTGCAACCGAGGACAGACGATTTTTATGCGAACTGACTTGTTGGATAGGTGGCATCCTATGATGGTGTCACTTTGAATGTCACTGAGCTCTTCAGAACGGGCCATTTTACTACCAATGTTTGTCGATGTTATACAACGGTGTGGATGAAATAGCCGAATCCACTAATTTGAAGGGATGTCCATATACTTTTGGCTGTGATGTGTATCTATACACACTGAGTGTACAAAACATTAGGAACACCTTCTTAAGGTTTGTTGTCTTGCCCATTCACCCTCTGATTGGCACACATACGCAATACATGTCTCAATTGTCTCAAGGCTTAAAAATCCTTCTTTAACCTGTCTCCTCTCCTTCATCTGCACTGATTGACGTGGATTTAATAAGTGACATCAATGAAGGATAGTAGGTTTCACCTGGATTCACCTGGTCATTCTATGTTATTGAAAGAACAGGTGTTCTTAATGTTTTATACAACCAGTGTACATGCCCCATCCCATGTATTTTGCATCTGGAAAGTATTCAGACCCTTTGACTTTTTCCACATTTTGTTACGTTACAGCCTTTTTCTAAAAATGGATTGAAACTGTTTTTTCCCCTCATCAATCTACACATAATACCCATATAATGACAAAAAAACAGGTTCTTAGAAATGTTAGAAAATGTATTAAAAAAACAACAACTAAAATATTAGACACCGATATATCAATAATCATGCATATATCATATATCATGCATTCCTAGCTGTAGCGTAACAAAATGTATAAAAAGTCAAGGGGTCTGAATACTGTTTGTATTTATATCCATTTTAGAATCAACTGTCAATTAAAATGCTGCAATGCTGGAATTTTAATCCATTATGATGTATTCACTGGAAGCAACCAATGGTGCATCAGGGCTTAAGTGTTATTTACCCCACAACCCTGGTCTCTTGGGGCTTACTGTGTGCTTGTTATTTACAACCTCCCTCGACATACACACATGCCAACATGCGCGTACACACATACACACACACACACACACACTCGCACACACATGCATGCACAGGCACACGTACACACATGTGGGTGCACACACACAACACACGCATGCACACTCACAAACCATTTATTTATTTTATAGAATGGCACCAACATTTAGAGTTTTTTTTATTTTACCTTTATTTAACTAGGCAAGTCAGTTAAGAACAAATTCTTATTTTCAATGACGGCCTAGGAACAGTGGGTTAACTGCCTTGTTCAGGGGAAGAACAACAGATTTTTACTTTGTCAGTTTATGAGTGTATGATGCAATGGGTGTTGCAGTGTTAAAATGATGGAGAGTGCCAGTTAATTTCTCTAGTATAGAAATGATGTCTTTCTACAATGGAGGAAATAAGGACATACGGATGTAGTATGATGTGGAAATGGAAGGGTTCTGTTCCATTGGCTCCAGTGGAAAGTGAACCATTTGTGTGTTTATGTGCACATTTCTATGTCTGTACGTGGGTAGACCTCATCTCACTCTTTTTCCTCTGATTTCCAGGCGTACAAGAGGAAAACCGAAGCAGCCAAGAAAGAGTACCTGAAAGCCCTCGCCACGTACAGAGCCAGTCTCGTTTCCAAGGTAACGCTTATGACACGCCAGGCTTGCTTAAAATGATGATGGATTGGATGAAAAATCGCAGCTAATGGTGGGGGAGGGGCTAACGGAGAGTGGAGGTAGAGTGATGCAACAAGACTATAGCATACGAGGGACAATACCTTATTTCCATAGGTTGGAGTTGGAGTTGGGGTTGGGGTCGGTGTTGGGACAGTTGTTCCGATAGAGGGAATGTCATACTTTTCCCTCCTGTATGCCAAAAGAGCTATTCAGTAAAGAAGCTTGGTTAGAAAGGGCATATGTTGATGTTATTGGTTGTAGGGCCTGTATGTATGCCCTCTATTTGTATACAATATATTAAGCATTTCTCGGTGAAGTCAACACCTGTTGTATTCGGCGCATGTCACAAAACTACTTTATTTTATTTTATTTATATATATATCATTGGGCCATTATCTGTATCTGTCTTCATAGGATATGTCTTGTCTATGGCTATTCATGCAAGACATATGCATGGAACTCTTGGTTTATTGTTGTTATTGATGCACCTATTGTGTCTTCTGTTGCATTGCTTGGGAGTGCACATCCAATTCAACGCTACACATAATTGGGTTTTTGTAGCATTTTTTCAGTGTGACACCTTGCTGCTAA
This sequence comes from Oncorhynchus mykiss, assembly GCF_013265735.2. Lineage (NCBI taxonomy): Eukaryota > Metazoa > Chordata > Actinopteri > Salmoniformes > Salmonidae > Oncorhynchus > Oncorhynchus mykiss. Next base: position 32,239,702 of record NC_048580.1, on the reverse strand, counting down.
TTTAGATATATGACATTCTCCTTTTTTCCTATGAGTGATGGCACACTATTTTTTACGCAGCAACATGGAGAGGAAGGAAGGAATGGTGGAATTGTGTTGTTTAGTGCCGGGTCGCGTTAACAGCCCACAATGTAGCGTCGGGGAGATTCCTTTTGTCATTCCATTTGTTCTTCTGGCAAACAGTCTCATTTTCCTGTGTGCGTGTGTGTGTATATATGTGTATATGTATGTGTGTGCCCTCTCCATTCCCATCCATCTGTCAAGGTGTCCATTGATCATTATCCGGTGGCCCGGCAACAATTCATACAAATGGGCACCGTTGCCCCTGTAATCAACACTGATAGGTTCAGATAAGCAATCTGACAGCTCATCATAGGGGTTGGGTGGGGGAGGGGGAGCAAGGCGAGGGCTGCACCTGCTCTGAATGATGCACCCATGATATACATAAAGAGTTAATAAGTATTTTGATATCTTTCAAAGATTTGATGTAATCTGTCACAAGACATCTATTGGCCCTTCTGAGTACTTGGCCCTTCTGGGTGTTTGTAATTATCTCTGGTCCTCTGTGTGGCCTCATTATCAAAATATATGAAATTATTAAATAAGATGATTACATTTTTGTTGTTGTTGACAAAACCTAAAAATAAACCATTGACTAAGTGAATACCTTTTGGTGTTTAATATGAGGGTTTGGTAACACTTTACTTGACACCCAGCGTCTTAACATGTTATGGCATGGTCATAACCATGTCATAATATGTCATAACAGCTGACATAACTAGTCACAACCTGTCATAATATGGTCGTAACTGTCATGACCAATATATTACACGTTGTGACATATATTCAGTGGTGTAAAGTACTTAAGAAAAAATACTTTAAAGTACAACTTAAGTAGTTTTATTTGCGTATCTGTACTTTACTCTACTATTCATATTTTTACCAACTTTTACTTTTACTTCACTAAATTCCAAATGAAAACAATGTAATTTTTACCCCATACATTTTCCCTCACACCCAAAAGTACTCATTACATTTTGAATGCTAAGCAAGAAAGGAAAATTGTCAAATGCACACACTTATCAAGAGAACATCCCTGGTCATCCCTACTGCCTCTGAACTGGCGGACTCACTAAACACACATGCTTCGTTTTTAAATGATGTCTGTGCGTTGGTGTGTGCCCCTGGCTATCCGCAAATAAATAAAAAACAAGAAAATGGTGCTGTCTGGTTTGCTTAATATAACGAATTTGAAATGATTTAATCTTTTACTTTTGATACTTACGTATATTTTAGCAGTTACATTTGCTTTTGATACTTAAGTATATTTATATGTACAGTTGAAGTCGAAGTTTACATACACCGAATACATTTAAACTCAGTGTTTCAAAATTCCTGACATTTAATCCTAGTAATAATTCCCTGTCTTAGGTCAGTTAGGATCACTACTTTATTTTAAGAATGTGAAATATCAGAATAATAGTAGCGAGAATGATTTATTTCAGCTTTTATTTCTTTCATCACATTCCCAGTGGGTCAGAAGTTTACATACGCTCAATTAGTATTTGGTAGCAATTGCCTTTTAAAATGTTTAACTAATTTTCTATAGGATTGAGGTTAGGGCTTTGTGATGGCCACTCCAATACCTTGACTTTGTTGTCCTTAAGCCATTTTCCACAACTTTGGAAGTATGGTTAGGGTCATTGTCCATTTGGAAGACCCATTTGTGCCCAAGCTTTAACTTCCTGACTGTCTTGAGATGTTACTTCAATATCTCCACATCATTTTCATACCCCATGATGCCATCTATTTTGTGAAGTGCACCAGTCCCTCCTGCAGCAAAGTACCCCCACAACATGATGCTGCCACCCCTGTGCTTCACTGTTGGGATCGTGCTCTTTGGCTTGCAAGCCCTCCCCCTTTTTCCACTAGACATAACATCAGATCTGTAAACAATTGTTGGTCAAATTACTTGTGTCATGCACAAAGTAGATGTCCTAACCGACTTGCCAAAACTATAGTTTGTTAAAAAAGAAATTTGTGGAGTGGTTGAAAAATGAGTTTTAATGACTCCAACTCCCGACTTCAACTGTAATTATATATATATATATATACCAGTCAAAAGTTTGGACACACCTACTCATTCCAGGGTTTTTCTTTCTTTTGACTATTTTCTACATTGTAGAATGCGTTTCAATTAAGAGGTGTGCCTTGTTAAAAGTTATTTTGTGGAATTTCATTCCTTCTTAATGCGTTTGAGCTGTGTTGTGTTGTGACAAGGTAGGGGTGGTGTACAGAAGATAGCCCTATTTGGTAATAATAATAAAAAAATATTCTGTATTATCGCAAGAACAGCTCAAATAAATTATGTTTATAGTCATGTTTTGTTTTTAATATTTTAAATAACTTGCAGAAAATACACTTTGTGACACTGTCAAGAAGCATTATGACCACCATAATCATATAAACCAGATAGGCCAATTACTTACATAGCCTTATGTCAGTCATCAGTCAATGGGTTGTCTTGTCCTGCTCCTGACATCTGCTCCTGCGTTCATTCCAGTCATCAGCAACAGAGCATTGGGGGAGGTGCATGTCTGACTTCAATTTCTGTGCAATTACAATGATCATTTAATATGGTCAATATGATCCGTTTTGGAAAATGGTATATAACATACACATACTATTGACATGTAGGCTATGGTTTCATTGAATATTTTGCCTTGTGCGGTAGGTTTTGTGGGTTTTGACACTCTTACTGTATGTACTGTGTCATAACCAGCCATAAAATAATGCAATATATGTCACACCAGGTCCGAAAATTTGTGTCATGACAGTGTTATGACCATATTATCACAGGTTATGACAAGTTATACCAGCTGTGATGACATATTATGACATGAATATGACCGTAATGTAAAGTGTTACCGAGGAGGTAAGCATGAAATTAAAAAATAAAATTAAAATTACACATTTATTTTACTGTCAGTATGTATTTGTTGTAAAACGTTTGGCTTCAAACTGATAGCCGTTGTGAAAAAGTCAATAGTTGGAAGAGTTGCATTGAAGTTAATTGAAAATAATGCCATTGTTGATTAGATGCTCTTTTCATTAATTAGGCTATTTTCTCTTGAACCATATGGTCTATCTACTAGAAATTAATGGACAATATGGACACAGATATAACAAATGAATACTATATATATAATTACTTTTTATGAAGTTATTCAAGTATAAATTACGAAAGTTCTGATACATTGCCATAGATTTTCTGTTAATTACCAAATTTACTGAAGATTCCTGTAACTATGGTAAACCTTTAGCTTTGCAACCCTGTGCATCACACATGACCCAGCACTAGTTGGTCGCATTAATTTGGCACGACACGAAAACGGGTCATAATAGGGAGAGACTATCTGAACTTGTCCAAAAAGAAACACTTGTTTTCGTTCAACCTTTTGAAAAATTTGCTGCGGTGTTTCCTTATGATCAAAATCAAATCAAATCAATGTGTATTTGCCACGTGCGCCGAATACAACAGGTGTAGACAGTGAAATGCTTACTTACAGGCTCTAACCAATAGTGCAAAAAAGGTATTGGGTGAACAATAGGTAGGTAAAGAAATAAAACAACAGTAAAAAGACAGGCTATATACAGCAGCGAGGCTATAAAAGTAGTGAGGCTACATACAGACACAGGTTAGTCAGACTAATTGAGGTAGTATGTACATATATAGTTAAAGTGACTATGCATATACGATGAACAGATAGTAGCATTAGCATAAAAGAGGGGTTGGCGGGACACAATGCAGATAGCTCGGTTAGCCAATGTGCGGGAGCACTGGTTGGTCGGCCCAATTGAGGTAGTATGTACATGAATGTATAGTTAAAGTGACTATGCATATATGATAAACAGAGAGTAGCAGCAGCATAAAAAGAGGGGTTGGGGGGGCACAATGCAAATAGTCCGGGTAGCCATTTGATTACCTGTTCAGGAGTCTTATGGCTTGGGGGTAAAAACTGTTGAGAAGCCTTTTTGTCCTAGACATGACACTCCGGTACCGCTTGCCATGCTGTAGTAGAGAGAACAGTCTATGACTGGGGTGGCTGAGGTCTTTGACAATTTTTAGTGCCTATCTCTGACACTGCCTGGACCCTGAGTAGGATCCTGAATAACCCTTGAATGGTGCTATAGGGCCTTTTTCATGTATCAGAGATTAGTTTGGGGGGGGGGGGGGGGGGGTCAACAGTATATGAAATCGCAACAAAAATGTGAGAGTTTTTACACCTTTTACAAAATATCCTAACCTTCCTACTTCCTACATCCTCTTTGTTTTGTATTTCTCCCCTCCAGCCCTACAATGACCCTGTCGAACCAAAAAGCTCCCAAAGCAGCCAGCCCTCACACATGCTGCCCCCCAAGCAGCCCCTGTACAGCGTGCCCCCGCAGGCCTCCTCCCCCTACGGTCTGGGCCCTGGCTCCTTCCCCTTGTCGGACCTGCAGAGCTTCGCCGGTCCGCCCCACCACGCCCTGGCCCGGACCCTTAGCCAATCCCAGATGCTGCCGCCCAGCATGAGTGCCTCACCCCCCTCCCCCTTCCAGATCAGCCCACCCCTCCACCCCTCCCAGCTCGCCCTGCACCAGAGTTCCCTGCGCATGCAGCAGGTTCAGTCGCACTCAATGGGGCTCCAGGGGTCTCTGCACTCACCTCCTCTCAGCCAACAGGTTAGTCCAATCTCTGTTCTCCAGCATTCAGCCCTGCTTGGCCATTCAGAGTTGTGGGGAAACAAGTTTAGCATTGCCCCTGTTGCCTGCAGTAGACGTGAACGTCATGGAAGCCCACCAACCAAATTGGAGCATTTGAAGTGGTAGCGTTTTTTAACAGAGCACTCCTCTGTTTTCTCTTCTGCTCCAGGGTTTCTCTCACATTCAGGATTACCAGAACAGTGTGGGGGGGTCCCAGTCCCCGGGGGCGCCCAACCCAGGGCATGGACAGAACCCAGACTGGGACGGCGAGTACTGCAACCGGGACTGTGGGCCCAACCATTGCAGGTGAGCATGCCCTGATACCCTACTGGGACGAGTAACAGTCTTATCAACATTCCTTTGCCAGAGTGAGGCTGAGGGTGTCTTAAAATGGACACTGTGCTGTTTATTCAAAAGGCACAGTAGTGAAATAACACTTTTCCCTACACTGTGAGAAGGTGTGACTCACAGTTGCTATTCTGATGAAATCAACAATATGTTTTACCGCTTTGGTGCAATATTCACAAGTTTATGGAAACTCTTAGTGCAAAACTCAAAACAGATCATCAAAAAGGCATTTGTTTCAAAACTCTAAGCATCAAAACATCATAAACCCACTTTTTCACCAAACTTACTCAGAGTTTCACATACATGTTTCATGTTGCAATACATTTTTTTATATATAAAATAATTGCCTTTCACAATGCAATGCTCACAGTACTTTTGTTATGATTCTCTCATCTTTTGTTAAAAGTAATTTTACTAATACTAAATCCGACTTAATTGATGATCACTTAAACATTTGGTAAACCTAGAGATTTTACATGTAAACTGGTTTGTCTACTACAGATTATTTTTTTACATAATTAACATTTATGTCTGTAAAGTAGAAACGTAGAAAGTTGTATATACTCGGATGCACTACTATGATGATGACTATTATGATTTTACTTCACAGTACATTTTTTAAAATCTGATATTGACAAAATCAGAGATGTATTGTATGTAACAAATCAATTCAAAGTTTATTGGTCTATATACATATTATATACATATTATACATATTAGCAGATGTTAGCAGGTGCAGCTACATGCTTGTGTTTTTATCTCCTGCAGTGCAGTAATACAATATCAATACAATACAATACGCAAATAATCCATAAAATCCAAAATAGTTAACATGAATCCAAAATTAAGTTGCTTGATGGGATGGGGGGTTCACACTGCTTTACTAAAATGGCATTGGCCATTACAGTACTGTAATACCATAATATACTGTATACAATTTGCGTAGCTGACACTGTTGTCCAATGTGACAACAGTTCACGCAGTGGGGTATGTGACCCCAGTGGAAATCGAACCCAAAACTCTGGTGTTGCGAGTGCCATGTGCTTATGAACTGAGCCATGTACAGGAACCCTACAATAATTATATACAATACAATACTTTAAAATACAATACATGATGGAAGATGTATGATTGCCATCCCCATGAGCGTAAAACCCTCCTTCAGGCCATGGATGAGGCATGCAATAATTTTTTTAGCTCCTACAGTGCAGTAATACAATATCAATACAATACACAAATAATCCATAAAGTCCAAAACAGTAAACATGTATCCAAAATGAAGTTGCTTGATGGGTTGGGGGGGTTCACACTGCTTTAGAAGGCTAGCATCCCGGAATTGCCTCTTCACTGTCGACGTTGAGCCTGGTGTTTTGCGGGTACTATTTAATGAAGCTGCCAGTTGAGGACTTGTGAGGCATCTGTTTCTCAAACTAGATACTAATGTACTTGTCCTCTTGCTCAGTTGTGCACCGGGGCCTCCCACTCCTCTTTCTATTCTGGTTAGAGCCAGTTTGCGCTGTTCTGTTAGAGCCAGTTTGCGCTGCGGTAAGAGATCTTCAGTTTCTTGGCAATTTCTCGCTTGGAATAACCTTAATTTCTCAGAACAAGAATTGACTGACGAGTTTCAGAAAAAAGGGTATTTGTTTCTGGCCATTTTGAGCCTGTAATCGAACTCACAAATGCTGATGCTCCAGATACTAAACTAGTCTAAAGAAGGCCAGTTTTATTGCTTCTTTAATCAGAACAACAGTTTTCAGCTGTGCTAACATAATTGCAGAAAGGTTGTCTAATGACTAATTAGCCCTTTAAAATCATAAACTTGGATTAGCTAACACAACGTGTCATTGGAACACAGGAGTGATGGTTTCTGATAATGGGCCTCTGTACGCCTATGTAGATATTCCAGCTACTATTGTCATTTACAACATTAACAATGTCTACACTGTATTTCTGATCAATTTGATGTTATTTTAATGGACAATAAAATGTACTTTTCTTTAAAAAACAAGGATATTTCTAAGTGACCCAAACTTCTGAACGAAAGATGTCTTCGATGATCACACCTTTGATCATAATTTTTAAATAGAGAGTGCAAGTGTATTGCCTAATGTGAAAACAGTTTAATTGACTGTAGTTTATGGTACTGTAGCATACCACATTAAAGGGCAATTTTGAATCATGCATATTACATTTTTTGCTGTTGGATTACCTGGTTGTTAAAATAACTCAATTGAGAAGATATCAATCATTATGTTGTGTTTTGGTGATTAAACCAATGTATTCATTATATTTCAGAATAAACATATTTTGGATCAATGGTTGTGTCGTGAAAGATGTCTACAGACAAATTAATGCACAATGAAAGGTTTTAAATGTAAGACTGACTGCGTTACAAGTGTTACCAGTTTGGAGTTGTGTACTACTTTGAAAATTCACAACATACTTTTGAAAAAAAAGTAGCTCCGTGTTTGACTTAATAATTTCATCACTGACCGGCAACAGTTTGTCCTACTGAAAAACCACTGGTGTGTGGATGTCACACAAGTGGTGTTCAGGGGTCAATATTGAATCTACTCCTCTTCACAATTTTACCTCCCACCTTTGGACGAGATCCTGCAACATCACTGTGTTCATTCACTTCCACCTCTATGCATCCACTGCTATGTTCATTCACTTAAACTGCTATGCTATGCTTCCACTGCTATCCTCAGCACAGCTCTCCTTCTCTGCCAAATAAATAGTACTGAATATAATAAATATATGTTTTTTGAGTGGCATTCAATTCATTGGATTTTGACGCCATCTTCTCCATGTTCTCTTCATCAGCAGTGGCATGGGAGCTCGGGACAAGCCTCTCTACCTCACTTGAAGCTGACGGACCTCCAAAAGTCAAGACTCCAGGGAGTTTACAAATGTTCATTAACAACAACGTCAATGTATCTTTCTCCTCCTTGTTTTTTTCTGAAGGATTTTTAAAATCCCAAAGACTGCTACTACTTCACATATTTGCCAAGCACTTAGACTGGACAGGAGCCTTGCTTCCTTTTTCCATGAATGTTCCATTTTGTGGGGGGTTAAGCTTCAAGCTCACGTCAACATACAGTACACGAAGACTAAAAAACGTCTCCTGCCTTTGTTTTGACATTTTCAAAGTGTTTAATTTCTCTCCTATTTTGCTTTTCCTTTCGTCTTTCGTCCTCTCAGTTTTGCCATGTACTGCCCACTTTCGGGAGAAACAATACAGTAAGCATATTCATTGTAGGGGTCTAGGTTAAGATTCAGGACCCTAGAACCTAGTCACTTCACTAAGGGAGGATACAACTATTTCAGCAAAAATAAATAAAGCAAAAACACAAAGTGAAATTAGAAAAAGACAACATCCTTACGTCAACCCAGCTCCAAATAAGAGCTTCCCCCCTTTTTTTTCAAAGTGATTGTAAATATCTACCAAGATGGAACCTGCCCCCCAAAGCCTAGATGTGTGTATCTAGCCACAATCCCTTGCTTTTTTTTTTTTTTTTAAACATTATTTTGTTTGGTTATGTGATTTTTGTGCGTGCTGGATTCAGTGAGGGAATACACACACTAAATCTTGTGTTAAAGCTCTGTTCACTGGTCTTGCTACTTTCTAGCCTGTCCTCAGGATGTGACTGGACCGAAGAGGTCAAAGGTGAAACCTCTTCCTTAGTTTAAACCTCTCCTGGTCCAGCGGACAACACCCCCCTACTCCCCAGCACCACTTGTATAGGTGAAATAAAAAAATGTTGCTAAATGTGAAATGTTACTAAAGATAAAAGCATAACAGTGGGTTTTAAAGTTTTTGACTAGTTTTATTAGGTGTTTTAGAAATTGTGTTGAATTCTTCTTTACACTTTTTTGTGAAAAAAATGTCATTCTTAAAAAAAAATGTTTTTCACTGTAGCACAATTTCAGTTTATAAGGAATGGTCACTGGTAGATATTTCATTTGTGTACAGACCTGCAAAATGTACTTTTAATTGTAAAGCCAGCGATGAAAGAACCCATTTAGTTTTGTTGAATAACATGTTTATGGACGCAATATGGTCATTCTATTTAATTCGATTGACTGGTTTCACATATTTATGAATGATATGAAGTAACGTTTTGGCTTGTTTTCATCAGGGTGCATTATTATTATTATTATTATTATTATTATTAAATTCCATGGTAATTTGAATAACTATTATTTGTACATCACTTCTTGCTGGTGCATTGGCTTTTTGCCAGCATTTGGTTCATTTTGTGTGGCGATGCTTTTTTTTGTTTTCTTTTGTCAGTAATAAAATGTAAGTGGAAAATAAACTCTGTGTCTCTGTTTATTTTGACTTGTTCTTAGGGGGTTTATCACATTTATATGGTGAGGCTAGCGAGTGGACGGCTACTTCCTCTCAAGGCTTGGCCGCCTCACGTAATAGGCTGAGTCCAAATTCTTCACCCTGCTTGAAAACTGCATTTACACACTTTCTCTCAAGAGTTTTACAATGGTGGAAACATCTTACAACCAATTCTTAAAGTATAGCAATCATGTACAGTTTTATGTGCATACTGTATATCAGTTATTTAGCTACTAGTTAGCTGAACCAATGTAGACATATTTGTTCACACAGCATGTTTTCATTTTCATCAGGTTAGACTATAAAGATGAGAAGACTATGAGAGTTAATGCAGTGTGCGCTGTACTGCTAGGCCTACCTGAAAATGAAAAAAAAAAAACACTTCTGAATTTCACAGTTGGATTAGAGGTAGAATTTTCTTTGAATCTATCATCCCTCTTCTCTCTCTCTCTCTCTCTCTCTCTCTCTCTCACTCACTCACTCACTCACACACATATGGCTTGTAACTGCAAAACATGATAATATAGTGCCCTCTAGTGTTAGCGTGAAACATGTTCTTAAACAATAACTGCTGTAAAACTAATGTTTTTGAATCCTTAACAGGGACAATTCGATTTCACTAGAAATTGATCCCAAAATGCTAATGTTGTTAATTGTTTTCAGAGACTAAAGTGTGAATTGCAGTCCCTCCTTGTCCATAGACCGTTTTCAAGGCAAGGAAACAAATATCTAAATATGGAAAATCTCTGAACTATCCTTTTAATCGTGTCTGACAAAATGTCTGTATAAAAAAGAAAGCAGCGAATATCATGCATTTCTTAGCAGTTACATCAAAAAACATTTAGTATTAAAGGCAGACACACACAAAATAACATTTGTTTCTACATATTTCATCATTCCAGCGTTTCTCACCTATAGGGGAAACAAGGATAAAAAATCACATCACCAATTGAAATTGATTGATTTTTAAGGTGAGGTGAGTGATTAGGATCAAAAGACAGTAGGTTTAATGTACCTCCAGAGTTCATCATCATACAAGGCTCCCGCTGGCCATTGTAATTGTTGTGTTCTCCTGTGTGCCAGCTAGTGTAATCCAATCTTCACCCTTCACTCCAAAGCCACACCCGGTTCTGAAGGAAACATTTAATTTATTCAACCAGAGCAGATGGGAATCTCTTTAAAGCCACAAAATTAGGCTCCGTACACACTCAAGTTGTACAGCTGATGTACAACGCATTTGGCAACGGTTGTGATACAATTAAGAGTTTTTTGGAAACTACACAAGCTTCGTGAAGACACCAGATAATGGTTGTGTAATAATTTCTGTACATACAAACTCTATGTTTTATCACAAAAATGTCAGATGTATCACAACCAATGTGTCAAATGGGTTGTACATCATTTGTACAACCTGCGTGTGTGGCTCTGTGCTAAGTATTCCCAAACCTACTGTATAGCTAGGTGTGGCGTAATTCATGGGCACTGTACCTGAACATGGTCAAATCCTACGATTACAAGCATAGGTTAAATCATTCGTATGTCGTCCAACTCTTGCACAAAGTGATGCTCTGCTGAACTGTGTACGGACGCAAGGTTTGCCCCAGAGTGCATGCAGTATCGCTATAGGAAGGCTGAGAGAGAGAGTCAGTACTGACAAGTGAGTTTGTTACAAAACTGTATATTTTTTTAGACTCAATACAGAGTAGACAATGGAATCTTTCCGAGTGGAAGACGTGTTTTAAAATATCGGTGTACCTCTGCCTCAAGCCATGTCCTCTGCGTACTGACAAACATAAAGCAGCGGGACCCATATCTGGTCCAGCTGGAAGGACATAACCTGCTCTGTCTTCACCTCCTCAGTCTCTGTAGGGAGGAAAGACACAGGCAGTGCGACATCACTCAATATAAACACCACACCTCATCATAGGTTACATAGCCTGGCTGGGACAGACTTCTTTAAGGCCCACTACAGAGAAGCGCACTGACTGCGATATTCATTGTAAATGCTGCGAATGTCAGTTCAAGCGTAAATTACCTTGAAAAGGCGTGTTGACGGTTGTCCAGTGCGAACCTCTATGACACGCCTGGGATTGAATCCCAGCCTTACTGTTAGATAAAACACCCATAGGAGGAATCTGTTGAAGGTTCGTCTGCAGTAAGGGCTCTGTAACAGGGATGTATCATATGTGATCAATTATGATGATGATGAAGTGTTAGCGAATTCAGTGAAGAGGTCAATTCAGACCTGTTACAGCAGGGGGCGATATACCACTTATCAAAAGGGAGGAGTTGTTCCCCATCATTGGCCTCCAGTAAGGGATCTGAAATAGCAGCAGGTCTTATCAGAATAATGATAGCATTTCCCAAATTCAAATGTTGACACACACACAATGAATCAATCATGTAAAGTGAAGCAGAAGGATGATCAACAACATCGCCATGATGATAGTCACCTGAGAGAGGGAGAGAGGGAGAGAGGGAGAGAGAGGGAGAGAGAGAGAGAGAGAGAGAGAGAGAGAGGGAGAGAGGGAGAGAGAGGGAGAGAGGGAGAGAGAGAGAGAGAGAGAGAGTGAGAGCAAGTGAGACAGAGACAGGGGGCAAAGACAAATTCAGTGAGTAGTTCAGACGAGTAGCTGTAGTTGACTAGCATACCTTTCAGAGTGAATCACAGGTAGTTTCTAGGTTATCTTCAGGTAATCAGCTATATGTTCTGTTAAGCTGGAGAAAGAGGATAGCTTTAATACACCTGGCCACAAGGAAGCAACAATAATCTTCTGACAATAGTTAACTAATGGTGATTTGTTTATTGGGTAGCTATTCCCGTAACACAAGCATGAACAGACGCATGCACGTGCACACACACACACGCATGCACGAGCGAGCACACACACGCACGAACACACACACATTTCTTCTTTTTGCACTTAATCAGTTAGTTACCTGGCTGATAAACCGAGTCATTACAAGGTTGTTGTTGGGTCTGTCAGAAGCGGTGAGTCGAGGAACTATTTCGGATGATTAGTTGATTTATTACATTACAGGAAGAAAAACACATTTGAAAACGTTACACGTGCTATGATCTGCAGGGAACCACCTCTGATGAACTTATGTGTTTCTTCACGTGATGTTCATAATGATGATGATCATGGTGGTAAAGAAGAAGAAGAAGAAGAGTCTCCTAACTCCCACTTTCTCAGTCCCCAGTGTATATGCTTCAATAGTCTATGTACCAGGGGCTAGGGTCAGTCTGTTATATCTGGTATAATTATCCTGTCTTATGTGGTGTCCTGTGTCATCTTCTGTCTCTCTACCGCACCTGCCGTCTCGACCTCTGAATGCTCAGCTATTTACTCCTGAGTTTATGACCTGTTGCACCCTCTATAACCACTGTGATTATTATTTGACCCTGCTGGTCATCTTTGATCTGACCTTAATAGACATGTACACAATCTCCACGCGGCACAGCCAGAAGAGGACTGTTTACCCCTCAGAGCCTACTTCATCTCTAGGTTTCTTCCTAGGTTCCTGCCTTTCTAGGGAGTTTTTCCTAGCCACCGTGCTTCTAGATTTGCATTGCTTGCTCTTTGGGGTCTAAGTTGGGTTTCTGTATAAACACTTTGTGACAACTGCTGATGTAAAAAGGGCTTTATGAATACATTTGATTGACATTTGAAGAACAAGAAGTAACAAGAAGAAGAAGAAGAAGACAATAATGATCAGAAATTCAAAATACCATTGTTTGTTGTGCACAAGCACATTATAATCAATAACATTATGCCATAATGCCAATAAATAATAAAGTAAGGCATTGGCAAAAAATGATGCAATGTCTTAAACAGAAAAGAAATTGAAGCCCGTTTTTTAAACTACAATTTCAATGGTGAGATGACAGTCAGAGACACCTCTGTTTGACAGATGTGTATATCAAGGTTTTTGTCATCATCAGCCAGACCAACAAGGAAGTATGGATACAGTCTCTCAGTAAAGGTGTCTTTGTGAGCTTAGATGTGTGTCATATCTTTGGGGTCGTAAAAGAACACCTCCCCACTGGATCTCACACTGGTCAGATAATCAGACACAGAGAGACAGGGGTTTGCAGTGTTATGGTTCAGAATCACAGGAGTGTATTGGACCAACTCTTTCTTCTTCTCCCAGACTCTGAACTGTAGGTTTCCCAGGGGTTTGGCCACATTGAGAAGCGCTCCTGAGACCAACTGTGGACCGGGGTGTGTGTTGTTCTGGGTGTGTTTGTAGCTCATGAGGAATGTAAGGTCGTCTTTCTACAGGTCTTGTTTCAGAGAGATCTGCTCATGAATTCTCTCCATCTCGCTGGCAATAGTCTTCTCCTCTGCTGTTCTTCCTGCCTCAGCCCAGCCAGTCTGGTCTCCTCTTCCTCTTTAAGGAAATGGTGAAACTTCTCAAACTACTCTCTCTATCTGCCTCGCTATGTCTGCACATTGCTTCTTAATGTGGACCTCCATGCTTTAGTCGTTTTCTTGATTCTTTCAAAGACTCCCTGTTGGATTTCAGTTCTTCCTTTTGATTAAATGCAGTCTTTTTTATTGTCAGAACCTTTCCTAGAGTGTCTCTCTCTAACTTTATAGCGAGATCATTCTGGTTGATCTTCCTCAGAATTTCCAGTGAGATCTTCACAGCTCCTTCATCATCTTCTCTACAGTATATTGCCTGTCAGCATTCTCCAGACAGCCCTTAGGAATGGGAGACAAGCCATCTAACACGTTCATAGTCAGGTGCCACTGAAATCTCTTCAGGTAATCTGAGACCAAGCCTTCCAGAGAGGCCAGCAACAGCTCAGGGACAGGAGCAGGTGTCGCCATCGTAGACCACTCAGAAACTAGACTACAGGCAGTAAACTTTGAACTTTCACTTTTAACAGCTGCACTTGGAATCTACTGTTTGGATGGATCAGTATGTCTTGGCAATTGTTTGGTCTATTGATATTTGTCAGGAGACAAATTCCAGTTGGGTATCATGTTAAGAGTGAAAGTTACAAACAGTCCCTCTGTAATGATGACAGATGGAACAAATTCACTCTCAATTTCGACAACCCTGTCTTTATTTTCTTTGCTCTTTATTACACATTGTGTAGATATTGTTATTGCTATCATCTAATGTTGACATTCCACCTGAGCTCCACCTCGATTTTAGTGACACATTAACCTTCAATCTCAATGGTGCCTGACGAAGACTTTTGGTCAAAAGGCATTCACGCCATGCATAGCTGTATTTCTAGGCCATAGAGTTGGATAGAGGCCACACCTTTGCATCTTTGCCATAATGGCATCCGTGACATCATGAGCAGTGCCACTGAGGGCAATCTCCATTTTAAAGTAGTATATTTCTTCTTCTTCTGCTTCTACAAGTTTATCGACAGTCAGTAATCAAGGGTGCATACCACCACCTGGAGTGTGTTGTCTGAACAGGCATGAAGCCAAGCTATGGTGATTTACTGCCACCTGCAGTTATCACGTTTGCTCAGGAGTGTTAGAATTATGGTATCCTTCCTTAGCCCATAGGAAGTCCCACCCATTTGACTAATTCAAAATTGTAAAAGTCCTCAATGGCTCAGGCCATGTTAAAACAGGCTTCATAACAAGTGGGCCCACTATCTAAATCTATGAACCAAGACAATCTACCATCTTTAATATGATCCTTAGTGGATCCGCGACTGGCTTCAAATCACAGAGGCAGCATCCCCATTTCCTTTCCTAGCGGATATGAACTCCTTTCCCAGAGCATGCCTCAATCTTATTACCGTTTGGGAATCAATGAACACAGAGTTCATTAATCCATGCCTTAGATGCTAGCTTTGGAAATCAACACAGAAACAATCCCAAAAGAGAGCGTATGACATAGAGTCAAGACTAATATTATCCAAACACTTCATATCAGATGATGATCATGGAGTACTGGGTATAGTGGTTGTATTCCGAGACCCTCATATAGCCAATTTTGTTCTTTGGAGATGTGTTATCTTGTTGTGCCATGCTTTTTTAAATGATTTTAGTGTGGTCCCTTACGCTCAGGGAATGGGTTGTTGTCTGTATGCAGCCAGTGTCGCTGAGCTTTGCAATAGCTGACGTTGTTTCCCATGAAAGTGCATAATAATATAAATCCTTAGTTATTTTAAATAGACAGATGCAATAAAGATGTTGACACATTCAAAGCATTGCACCATCATGCTTTAGCTTGCAATTATTTCCAGCATCACTCCCTAGATGGGTTTTAAAATTAGAACGATAATACAATAAAATGTGTGAAATATGTGAAAGAAAAATGAGTTTATTAATTTCGCAACAAAGACACAGACATTTTGAACAAAAATAGTTTAATGGTTATTGTACATACCCGCCATGGTCATTGACAATTAAGTCACAATAACTGACAGAGGTACAATTGTTTCTTCCGATTCAAATAATAAAAAGTATTATACCATAATATTCAATACATTCAAAGGCTTTATCGTACATAATACGCAAGACTTTGTACACACCTGAACTATGTTGTGTGGTGCATTTTGGGCCACAAAAATATGAAGGTACCCCGACAGTTTCTCCTTCATGCTGGCAGTCATGAATATACTCTTCCAAGACAAAGAGATCAGTAATCTATTCAAACATCCCTATTCCCTAAACGTCCTTGTTTACTCTATCTGTAAACTCTGTGCCAGTCAAGTTACTTCACAGTTTGTGCTTTCTGTAAGTGCAGTGACATATTGTGCTATTGTCCCTACTTTCCCAGCGATTCAAGAATTCAATGAGGATTTAAAAAAAGAAGAAGAATAGGAGCAGTTAACATTCTATACTGCATTATTGTGTCCCTAATTCAGTAACATGTACATGTTTGTGCTAATATGTTGTGCCTCCAGAATTTCATTAAGGCTCTATTCCACCCATATCACGAAAATGTAGTGCTAAAGCCCAACAAAAATGTAAATGCAATGTTCCCGTGTTGACAGAGATGGCATTCATGGTAAACTCTGGATATGTCGGCTCAATCAGAAATTACCTTCACATTTCTAATGCTAAATCTGTAATGCTTCAGCGATACGGATTGTAATAGTGCCATTAGGTGTTTTGTTTTTGTTTGTTTTTTGGCTTGAACTGGTCTGGCTTGGGGTCAGAAAAGGTTTGGACTGGGGTAGGGAAGCTTAGATCTGTACTTGCGGTAATTGCTCATTCGAAAGAGAAAAGACCCTTCAATATCCACTTATGATGCTCACAACATGACAAAAGTATACATCAGTAGCAAAATTGTCATGTTGGCTGAATGTTGATAATCACATTTCTGGCATGGTACCTGTACAAACAATAAAAAAAACATCAAATGTAATCACAGAATATAATGGTTTTAAATGTATGGAAACCGGTAGATTTCATAAAGGCATGGTTTGACATGCCTTTATGTATACAGGACATTGGGTATCAATACAAGCAACTAACTTGTGTGACATCAATCTTAAAGCAACACATCAGATATCATATCAGAAATCCACTTTGCACAAACGTGCTTCAAAGTGTAATCTGTCGAATAAATAAGTTAATTATTTGAAAATGTTTCAAAGTGAATTTGAGAATGGGATATAACTGTGTTCCAAACAATGGATTTAAAATTGATTGTAGCAATAGAGTGCACAACTAGATGTTAAAATCTTAATTGTTATCATGAGTGCAATCATGTCAAAGGGAAATTAAGGTAGTTTACAGAATGCGTGGTGTGAGTTACCTGAATAAAATAATGGGTTTATCACAGATTGATGGCCATTGTTCAATCAACTTAGGTAACCAGTAGCTAGTTCCTTCAACTACACTGAGTTAAAGACATACCGTCAGTTAAAGTGGGGGTTAATAGTTATATAATTCATAAATCAAATATGAAATAATCTTTAGTTCGATGAAGACCGTTTTAAGACAAAGCAGGGTATTGTACGTATTATCAAAGATGATTGTCTAGAGAACATACCAACACATATATGACTTTTGTTAATAGAAATAGATTTTCCTTTTTAGCTTAATTCAGGCCTATTGAATACTGTGCAAAATAGGTTAAAACATATGAAATGTAAAAAAGGTTAGTTTAGGAAAAATGTGAAAAAGTTTGAAAGTAAACTATATCACTGAAAAGTGGAATTGAATTGCTGGAGAGAATACAAAGAGACAATACAGTAAGAAAATGCATTTAAAATACAAAATATGTACACCGACGCAATTCGCATAAACCCCTACTTTACCAAGAGTCATGGAACTCTGTAACAAAAGCAACAATGATTGTAAACATGTAATGTTCCAACTAAAACATTTACTCAGTCATCCTTTGTTGTTTCGACTTCTTCAGCTACTTCAGCTGACTCCTTCTCTTCACGTTCTTCTGGAACAGACATAAAAATCTTCTGGCAGAACAGAGTAAAGATCTCTGAAAATAGAAAAACATACATTTCACATGAGTTATTTTCTGGTAGTCTAAAACTGAAGGCCAGATTTAATTTGCAGGAATGGAAAGATTGCATGTCGAAACGTGTAAATGTGACTATTTTAAATTACCTTAAACTGTATGATTGTTTTTCTTTCAAACCCTTATTTACTTTGTATGTTCAATTTAATTTGGGAATAAACATGCAAACTTTGCATTTGAATAAAAACTTCATACAAATCTATTTAGACACAAATACGTGCAAAAACAAAAACGCCATTTTCAAAAAAACAAAAACAAAAAAACAAAACAGGAACAAAATCATTGGCCTTGACTTTGCAGTACTGTACATACAGACAGAATGTAAGAGTTAAATGTATATCCAGCTCACCTAAGATCTTCTTTACAATGTGGGGCTTCTTCCACTTGTACCCCAGAAGATAGGCGGGGATACCAGTGAGGATGATCCCACTGCCAATCAGGCACTCGAAGGGAGCTGCCCAGAACGACACCACGATCATGAAGACACAGCCCAGCACAAACACCACAGGGACCACCAACCAAATCTGCCAGGGAAAATAAGATAATGTATTAATGTACAGAAACCCAATGGTTACTGGATGAAACAAAAATGAGCTCAGCTTCATATCACTTCAAACATTCTATCGCGCTGTGGATGGAAAAATATATTTTCAACTTCCTGCAGGAACATAATATTTTAATTGAGTAGGGCAAGGGCCGGTCCTTGCCATTCTGCCGCTATAGATGAGGCCAAAAAATGCCACCCCCCACAAAACTAGAATAGTCCCAGTCAGCAAAATTAAGTTGAAAATACATGTACGTGTATTTTCCAGACGTTCAATTTAGTTTCTGAATGAAAGGTGAAAAGTGTATTTATTGGATTTTACCCCCTTTTTCTCCCCAATTTCATAGTATCCAATTATTAGTAGTTACTATTGCTCATTGCTACAACTCCCGTACGGGCTCGGGAGAGACGAAGCTCGAAAGTCATGCGTCCTCCGAAACACAACCCAACCAAGCCGCACTGTTCTTAACACAGCCCGCATCCAACCCGGAAGCCAGCCGCTCCAATGTGTCAGAGGAAACACCGTACACCTGGCAACCTTGGTTAGCGTGCCCTGCGCCCGGCCTGCCACAGGAGTCGCTGGTGCGCGATGAGACAAGGATATCCCTACCGGCCAAACCCTCCCTAACCCGGACGACGCTAGGCCAATTATGCGTCGCCCCACGGGCCTCCCAGTCGCGGCGAACCCAGAGTCTCTGGTGGCACAGCTAGCGCTGCGATAAAATATATATTTTCTGGAAATAAAAAAAATATGTATTTTTCGGATGTTGAAATTAGGTTCATTTTCAGTTCTGAATGAAAGTTGAAAATACTTTTTTTTCCCGGATGATAAAAATAATTATTTTACAGATATTGAAAATATGTATTTCCCGGACGTTGACATCAAGCTAATTGTTGGTTCTGAATGAAAGTTGAAAATCATGAATTTGTAAACGTCCATGTTTGGGCCACATCAAGACGTTTATGATTTGGTCCGGACCAGACCAAAAACCAATGTCCGTGGATGTGGAAATCAAGGCCAGTCCAGAACTGCACCAAAAAAAGAAGTCCAAAAGGTATTGGCATTCCTGATGCCTGTGACTAATCAATTTGGCTATTTAAGCTCTAAATATCAGCTACCCAACTTTATCAGGAGTTATCGCGAGCCTATTTGCAATGTGGTTACACAGCGTGAAATGCAGAAGTATTTTCTTTTTCACTATGATCAGCTTGTCAAAAATGGACAGATTCAAACTTGAATCCACTGACAATGGGTTGAAACTCCTGGACAACAGCTGTGATTGTCCATTATATATTGTCCATTTCTCTTTGACCTATCCTGTTTTTATGATATTTTGTTTGATAACATGACAGCACATTTTTTATTTGATTGAGAGCAATTTAGGTTAGGCTATTTGATGGGAGAATCCTCCACGATGTAAAAAGTGTCCATCTCCATTACATTGTCATACATTTTATCTCCAGCTGCAGAAAAGGCCACATACTCTTTGTACCATATCCTATATTTGCTACTTTATGTTAGATAATTTTTTTTAATGGAACGTTGGTGGAGCGCTGCAGAGATGTGTCTCTCCAACCGCACGCTGGAGAGGCACGCTGGGAATGGACAAGCAAAATATATTGAGCCCCTTCCTTTGACAAAGTGGGTACTGCTTATCAGAAGGTGGCATCGCTGAAGTTGGAGACTTTTATCTCCCTCACCAACTTTAAACATCTGCTATCTGAGCAGCTAACCGATCGCTGCAGCTGTACATAGTCCATCGGTAAATAGCCCACCCAATTTACCTACCTCATCCCCATACTGTTTTTATTTATTTACTTTTCTGCTCTTTTGCACACCAGTATCTCTACCTGCACATGACCATCTGATCATTTATCACTCCAGTGTTAATCTGCTAAATTGTAATTATTCGCCTACCTCCTCATGCCTTTTGCACACAATGTATATAGACTCTTTTTTTCTACTGTGTTATTGACTTGTTTATTGTTTACTCCATGTGTAACTCTGTGTTGTTGTCTGTTCACACTGCTATGCTTTATCTTGGACAGGTCGCAGTTGTAAATGAGAACTTGTTCTCAACTAGCCTACCTGGTAAAATAAAGGTGAAATAAAATAAAATAAATTAAATCACCGTTTACCCAAAAAGCCCATATGCCACTGGTTGAGAGAAATTGTCATTGTTTTTGGGCAGAATTATGTGAGGTTTTATGTGTTGTTGTTGGAGGTGCTTCTTCTTCAGTTTAGCTGTTGATCCGTTTTTTCAATGTATTTTCAACTTCTTGTGGTCATAGAGCTGTGTACAGAAACAGTACCTTGATGGGCCTCCTGAGCTCTGGCTTGGTCCAGCGGAGCCACAGCAAGCCGGCGATCGCCATGCCCACACACAACCAGGTAAAGAAGCTGAACAGGTTGATAACCGAGAAGATGTCCTTGGACAGGGCGTAAAGCATGGACAGGAAACACTGCAGGGAGAGGAATCATATATACAGTGCCTTGCGAAAGTATTCGGCCCCCTTGAACTTTGCGACCTTTTGCCACATTTCAGGCTTCAAACATAAAGATATAAAACTGTATTTTTTTGTGAAGAATCAACAACAAGTGGGACACAATCATGAAGTGGAACGACATTTATTGGATATTTTTTTATACTTTTTTAACAAATCAAAAACTGAAAAATTGGGCGTGCAAAATTATTCAGCCCCTTTACTTTCAGTGCAGCAAACTCTCTCCAGAAGTTCAGTGAGGATCTCTGAATGATCCAATGTTGACCTAAATGACTAATGATGATAAATACAATCCACCTGTGTGTAATCAAGTCTCCGTATAAATGCACCTGCACTGTGATAGTCTCAGAGGTCCGTTAAAAGCACAGAGAGCATCATGAAGAACAAGGAACACACCAGGCAGGTCCGAGATACTGTTGTGAAGAAGTTTAAAGCCGGATTTGGATACAAAATGATTTCCCAAGCTTTAACCATCCCAAGGAGCACTGTGCAAGCGATAATATTGAAATGGAAGGAGTATCAGACCACTGCAAATCTACCAAGACCTGACCGTCCCTCTAAACTTTCAGCTCATACAAGGAGAAGACTGATCAGAGATGCAGCCAAGAGGCCCATGATCACTCTGGATGAACTGCAGAGATCTACAGCTGAGGTGGGAGACTCTGTCCATAGGACAACAATCAGTCGTATATTGCACAAATCTGGCCTTTATGGAAGTGGCAAGAAGAAAGCCATTTCTTAAAGATATCCATAAAAAGTGTTGTTTAAAGTTTGCCACAAGCCACCTGAGAACACAAAACATGTGGAAGAAGGTGCTCTGGTCAGATGAAACCAAAATTGAACTTTTTGGCAACAATGCAAAACGTTATGTTTGGCGTAAAAGCAACACAGCTGAACACACCATCCCCACTGTCAAACATGGTGGTGGCAGCATCATGGTTTGGGCTTGCTTTTCTTCAGCAGGGACAGGGAAGATGGTTAAAATTGATGGGAAGATGGATGGAGCCAAATACAGGACCATTCTGGAAGAAAACCTGATGGAGTCTGCAAAAGACCTGAGACTGGGACGGAGATTTGTCTTCCAACAAGACAATAATCCAAAACATAAAGCAAAATCTACAATGGAATGGTTCAAAAATAAACATATCCAGGTGTTAGAATGGCCAAGTCAAAGTCCAGACCTGAATCCAATCGACAATCTGTGGAAAGAACTGAAAACTGCTGTTCACAAATGCTCTCCATCCAACCTCACTGAGCTCGAGCTGTTTTGCAAGGAGGAATGGGAAAAAAGGTCAGTCTCTCGATGTGCAAAACTGATAGAGACATACCCCAAGCGACTTACAGCTGTAATCGCAGCAAAAGGTGGCGCTACAAAGTATTAATTTAAGGGGGCTGAATAATTTTGCACGCCCAATTTTTCAGTTTTTGATTTGTTAAAAAAGTTTGAAATATCCAATAAATGTCGTTCCACTTCATGATTGTGTCCCACTTGTTGTTGATTCTTCACAAAAAATACAGTTTTATATCTTTATGTTTGAAGCCTGAAATGTGGCAAAAGGTCGCAAAGTTCAAGGGGGCCGAATACTTTCGCAATGCACTGTAGACATTGTGCTCACGTATTAACCCGAATTTCTCATTTCATTTTGTGATAGCTAATTGCCTTCTCCAGCTGCATAAGTACGTAGACTATACATTTGCCTTTACTCCACACCCAACTTTTTTTCAGCAAAAGGTTACCATTGAAATGCAGTAAATGTACCACTTTATTGATACATTTTTTTTATTGTAATGGGAATAACTACTATTCAGTTACTATGTACGATGTTGAGATGTACTGTATCTACAAATAATAATCTGTGCAAGATTGACTTGAGTAGATGACTATGATTATAACTTTGCCCAATTCTGGGTTCTGAAATGTAAAATTCTGTCTAACCAAGGATGGCATTACATTTGAGATCAATTCAGGGACCAATGGCAGTACTCACTGTGAAAATTAGGGAGGGCACTGGGGTGAAGAGGTCAGTGTGGACCAATCCCAGTGCAGCAGGGAGCTGACCCTCTCGAGCGCCAGCATAAAACAGCCTATAAGAAGAGGCAGATGAACCCTGATGATTAAGTGTTCTACAGTTGTGCAGCATTTTGATAAAATCTCTAGGCTTTAAGTATCAAAGGACTGAATTAAAAACACACAGATACACACACTCTTTGTCAAGTTATCTGTGTGTTGATTAGATACAGACCGTGCCGAGGTGAACAGACTTCCGTTGACAGCTCCGAAGCAGGACAGGCCCACGAAGACAGGGATGAGCCAGGACATCACACCAAGATGGTATTCCCCAAAGATCTGCAATGGGAAAGCACTACCATTGAATACTCTCATTCCAATTCAACATCTCAATGTACTATCTTTACCATTATTATGCTGTCTGTTACCTTTTTGTTAGCAAAATAAATGGCAGGAACTTAGGTAATATGAGCTCACTGTTATCCTGCTCCAAAACGTGATCTTTAATAAAGCCATCCTTACCACAGCTACTGCCTCGGACTCAACAATCACACTCGGGGGGATAGTGGTGAAGTAGGCCAGGTTGGTCAGTACGTACACCACGGTCACAATGGGCATGGAGATAATGATGGACAGGGGCAGGTTTCTGGAAACAAGGTCATCAATTAAAGATCATGTTATTTGGGGCACTCATAATGTGTCAGCCAATCACATTTGAGGTTCAGAGTCAACAGTGTGATTTGATCTAATATTTGTGTTTAAATTCATGCAATTTTATGACTGTATTCAATGTGATTACATTATATGAGTGTGACATTTGATAAACACTGTACAATCCTCAACAAAACCTTAATCACACATAAGTCACCTCTCTGGATTGATCATTTCCTCTGTCACGTAATTCAGGTAATTCCTAAAGGAGAGGAAACAGAACATGATGCATTATATTCCAACAAAAACAGTTGAAGTTGGAAGTTTACATACACCTTAGCCAAATACATTTAAACTCAGTTTTTCACAATTCCTGACATTTAATCCTAGTAAAAATGTCCTGTCGTAAGTCAGTTAGGATCACCACTATATTTTAAGAATATGAAATGTCAGAATAATAGCAGAAAGAATGATTTATTTCAGCTTTTATTTCTTTCATCACATTCCCAATGGGTCAGAGGTTTACATATACTCAGTTAGTATTTGGTAGCATTGCCTTCAAATTGTTTAACTTGGGTCAAACGTTTTGTGTAGCCTTCCAGAAGCTTCCCACAATAAGTTAGGTGAATTTTGTCCCGTTCCTCCTGACAGAGCTGGTGTAACCGAGTCAGGTTTTGGAGGCCTCCTTGCTCGCACACGCTTTTTCAGTTCTGCCCACAAATTTTCTATAGGATTTAGGTCAGGTCTTTGTGATGGCCACTCCAATACCTTGACTTTGTTGTCATTAAGCCATTATGCCACAACTTTGGAAGTATGGTTGGGGTCATTGTCCATTTGGAAGACCCATTTGTGAAAAAGCTTTAACTTCCTGACTGATGTCTTGAGGTGTTGCTTCAATACAACAATTGTCCTACCATCTATTATGTGAAGTGCACCAGTCCCTCCTGCAGCAAAGCACCCCCACAACATGATGCTGCCACCCCCATGCTTCACTGTTGGGATGGTGTTCTTCAGCTTGCAAGCCTCCCTCTTTTTCATCGAAACATAATGATGGTCATTATGGCCAAACAATTATATTTTTATTTCATCAGACCAGAGGACATTTCTCCAAAAAGTACTATCTTTGTTCACGTACAGTTGCAAACCGTAGTCTGGCTATTTTATGGCGGTTTTGGAGCAGTGGCTTCTTCCTTGCTGAGCGGCCTTTCTGTCACAACTTCCACCGAAGTCGGCTCCTCTCCTTGTTCGGGCAGCGTTCGGCGATCGACGTCACCGGCTTTCTAGCCATCGCCTCTCCATTTCTCATATTCCATTGGTTTTGTCTTGTTCCATTACACACCTAGTTTTTATTCCACAATTACTGCATGTATTTATTCCTCTGTTTCCCCTCCATGTCTTTGTGTGTAATTGTTTGTTTGTTATGTGGATTATTGTCAGGCGCTTTACTTTTGCCATGTTCCATGTTTTTGGCACGTTATTGTTTTAATGTGCTGTATTTTGTAGAATGGAATTAAAGTGCACCTGTTCACTACACTCTGCTCTCCTGCACCTGACTTCACCTCCCGTACACACCCTTGACACTTTCAGGTTATGTCGATATAGGACTTGTTTTACTGTGGATATAGATACTTTTGTACCTGTTTTCCCCAGCATCTTCACAACGTCCTTTGCTGTTGTTCTGGGATTGATTTGCACTTTTCGCACCAAAGGACGTCCATCTCTATGGGGCAGGACGCATCTCCTTCCTGAGCGGTATGACGGCTGAGTGGTCCCATGGTGTTTATACTTGCGTACTATTGTTGTCCAGAGGAAAATGGTACCTTTAGGCGTTTGGAAATTGCTCCCAAGGATGAACCAGACTTGTGGTCTGCAATTGTTTTTTGAGGTCTTGGCTGATTTCTTTTGATTTTCCCATGATGTCAAGTTTGAAGGAAATTTTGAAATACATCCACAGGTACACGTCCAATTGACTCAAATTATGTCAATAAGCCTATCAGAAGCTTCTAAAGCCATGACATAATTTTCTGGAATTTTCCAAGCTGGTACAAGGCACAATCAACTTATTGTATGTAAACTTCTGACCAACCTGAATTGTGATACAGTGAATTACAAGTGAAATAATCAGTCTGTAAGCAATTGTTGGAAAAATGTCTTGTGTCATGCACAAAGTAGATGTCCTACCTGACTTGCCAAAGCTATAGTTTGTTAACAAGAAATTTGTGTGGTTGAAAAACTATTTTTTATGACTCCAATCTAAGTGTATGTAAACTTCCGACGTCAACTGTACATTACAGCATCTAATATTAGATCCGTTTAGATTAGTTGCGTAGCATCATCCATCTATAGGCTACACACTGGAATTATATCCATAGTACATAACAAGCATCCTGTGAACAGTTTGTGTCCACATTCTGATTGTGTAGGTAGACAGTCAAAACACATGCTGTCACTGTTGTCACAATGTAATAGACATGTTTTTAATACCATGTGTAGACGCATTGAACCCTGGATCAATTGTGATCAGATCATCTTGATTAACAAAAGTCATATGATAATTTAACACTACGCACAAAATAGAAGCAAACGGAAGCAAACTATTTTAAATTGTCCAATAAGAAGTGCTTGTTTACACTTTCCATTGCATATGGCTTTGAAACATTTTGTTATTTTGGAACCTAATACGACTCAGGTGTAAACGTGCCCTGTGTGGTGTTGCAAAGGCCTTACCATCCACCAAAAGCAAAGAGTCCACTGTATAGAGCCAACACAATGTTGTCGACTCCCCATTGGCTGCCTTCAAATGCTAATTCTGGTGTCAGGTATGGCACATCACCTGTTTAGACACAGACAAGAAAGCAGCATTAGATGTCACTACTTGGCAAAAGGGACTGACTCCAACGAACAATGAACTGAGAATATAAACAGTATATTGAATGCATGTATGTTTGCTGCATGGAATATGGTAGACACACACGTGTACACACGCACACGTGAGCGTTTTAATATGAAGCCATATAAAGTCACAATTGTTGTGATAATTTGGCCCAATATGTTATGCCTTTGCACACTTGCTATGTATGACTACATTTGACTGATAGAGATGACATTTTGAAAAATGAAAGAAAATAGCTTTTTTTTTTACATGGGCTGCACCCTCCAAACACCTAACCCTGGGTTAGTCCATCTGCCATTGATGTGCTGAGAATATAATAATGTTTGGGAGTTGACATTTTAAAATGAGGAGGGAGACCTTTTTGAAGATAACAAATGTCTATCCACTCAATTATTCACATAATATCCAGGCCAGCGAAAAGCCTACTATAGAGGCCTACATCAGAAAGGGAACATGCTGTCAGGATTGGAAAATGGAAAATGTTTGTTTTCTAATCCTTATTGACCATGTTGGAATAAATGAACGTAATCTCTAGAGGCAAACAATGAGACTCCTATGAGTTGTGGCTATTTGTTGTCATCCAGGCCTACATCAAAGGTGCAGTGGTGATAAGATGAAAATTGGGTTTACAACACTGCAAAATGGCAATCTCATCAAGATTTTTTTTAAATAGTTGTGTTGATTTTGAACTCAACAAGGTAATCTACATGCCAAATGATCCGCCCATGCGGTAAGATCATTTATCTTTGGGAAATATTTACTTTGCTTATTTTCAGGCATATATTGGGAGAAAAGTGGGGTAAAATATACTAACTTGCTTTGTAACAGAAACCACATGTCCTTGACTCCTAAAATGATAAATGTGGGTACAATGACACATTGACATATTAGAAGTGAAGAGGGGAGCTGGACCCCATCCGTATGCAGTGCTGATTGCTGATCTCTCTATCACTGCTCTCTTGTGGTCACAATATATCTGTACAATGTAAAGCTATGAGTCTTTCCTTCACCTTGTCCTGTCTCTCCTACTCTAGAATCTACATGAGAGGTAGAATATGCTAGAGAGAGAAAACTGAAACAGACACCCCTTCTCTTCAGACGGCAGAGCGTTCATTTTTCCCTGTCCTCCACTCAATCTTAAGAATCGCACAGCACAAGGAACAAGCTCATTGGCTAGTTATTTTTTTAAATATAATTTTTAATTTTTCTCTCTACATTGTTGGGAATGGATTTGGGAACAGCATTTCACTGTTAGTCTACACCTGCTGTTTACAAAGCATGTGACAAATAAGATTTGATTTGATTGATTTGTTTTAGTTTCCATGGCAACCCATTCTTGTGGTAGCGGGACCAGATGTAGTAGGGAGAAAAGGTGGCTGCACAATGTATGTTGGATGGGTGGGTTGTCTTTAAATACAAAGCTATTTTGCTAGGAATTCATGAGGGTGCAGATGGTTTAGCTATATCGCAGACAGTAGGCTATGAAATTTAAAAATAATTTTCAGCTTCACTTTAGTATTTTATAGAGATGGTTGCAAAAACACTGGATAATACACATGACTAGCTAAGCCGTGGTGAAATATGTATAACAAGCACGAACCTATAGACAGGATGAGAGGATGTGTCAGACGTGTTTCTGACTTACCCACAGACACCGGTACATGTGTGTGCACTGGGTGTGTGAACTTACCGGTTCCGATCTGAATGAAGCCGAAGATGATGATGATGATCAGGGCCAGGAGCTTGGACACAGTGAACAAGTCCTGGACCTTGGTGGCAGCCCGCACGCTGATGCAGTTCACAAAGGTCAACGATGCTGACCGAGCGAAACACAGGGTAGAACATGATTGACCCTCGACTGTAAATTGCATATGTTTATGTTTTTTATTATTTTATTAATGCATTTTTGTTGTTTAAAAATAAATATACAGCAGACGTGAGAGAACATCAGTGGGGGAAAACAGTCCCTTAAAAAAAGACATAAGGGAGGCCAGCAAAATAGTAATTGAGTGAATACAGAAGTAGTGGAGCTACTGCAGCTGGCTAAGAAACACCTGTTTGGTTGATGTGTGTTGCAGTACGTGTCAGTATTTGTATAGTTCACTAATAATATTTTTTTAAGTATTATTTCTGCAATATACAGGCACCCCGATTCCGGAGGTAGTGATGGTTATACTCACTGAGGCAGAGACAAGCGATGAGCTTTGCGGCACTATCGGGCACACTGCAGTTTGGGTAGAGGGGTTTGAGCAGGTAGGTGGCGAACACCAATGACACCACGTACTGGGAGGACGGCCTGATGATCAGCATCTCCACCCACAGCTTGAGGAAGGCAGCCAGCTCACCGTACACCTACAATACAACTTCATTTGTCCAGCTGCAAACAACAGAGTTTTGGCTTCTGCTTGTTTCTCAAGCCCCGCAGATAGCACACAGACACAGACACACACAAACACAACCCCCAACACAACCACCCCACCCCCACACACACACCTCCAGGATATAGGTGTAGTCTCCGCCCGACTTGGTAATGGTGGTACCCAGCTCGGCATAGCATAGGGCGCCCATGGTGGACACCACACCACACACGGCCCACACCACTAGCGAAAGACCGGCCGAGCCCGCCTCCTTAACCACCCCGGTGGGTGTGATGAAGATGCCCGAGCCGATGATGGTGCCAATGATCATGCCCACACCGTTAAAGAGCGTGATGCTGCGCTTCAGTTCAATCTTGGCGCCTGCTGCCTTGGCTGGGGAGGAGGCCTCTGCGGTAGGGGTGGTGGCTTCCATGGCATCAGCAGCCGTAGGGGTGGGGGTGGATGGGTAGGGAGGCTTGAATGGAAGCTTGTCCAGCGACGGAGGCTGGTCAGTGTTGTCCGGAGCCGCCTCAGCTGCAGGATGAGGGGGAAAGGTTGAGGGAGGAGGGGATGACAGGGTGGGAAAGAGGGGGACAAGGTAGAGTTCATTAAAAGTGATTGCTGGCACTCTCCTCTCGATGATAGTTCAGGAGTTGAGCAGCACATTGACTTTACATGGCCCTGTATTGTAAATAGACTGAACAGACAGGGAATGAATTGATAAGCTATGCCATGAAGGGAAAGTAGGATTATGCAAGCACCATGACTTCTATTGGATGCTTACGAAAATCTGTGGTTTATAACACAGATGCCATCAGATGAATGCCAAGTTGACTAATACCACTCCAGTGCATCTTCGAACCTGTTAACTTTTTATGGCTGGGGGGCAGTATTGAGTAGCTTGGATGAATAAGGTGCCTAAAGTAAACGGCCTGCTCCTTAGTCTCAGTTTATAATATATCCATTTTATTATTGGTATTGGATAGAAAACACTCTAACATTTCTAAAACTGTTTGAATGATGTCTGTGAGTATAACAGGCAAAATCCTGAGTTGAAATCTAAACAGGAAGTCAGAAATCTGAGCTTTGTATGTATTCACCAGAGTCCCCAATGAAATCCCCTTGAGGTATGAATGATGTTGCACTGCCTAGGGGTTCAACTAGATGTCAACCATCAATAGAAATTATAATGAGACTTCTATGATGTTGTGGGAGTGAATGATAGCAGAATCAGTCAAGTGTCTGGCAGTCAGCCATTTTCTGATCATGTTTATTCCTCGTGGTAGTCACTTGCATTCCATTGCTCACGAAGACAAGAAGGAGTACTCCGGTTGGAACTTTATTGAAGCTATATGTTAAAACCATCCTAATGATTGATTCTGTACTTAGTTTGAAATGTTTCTTAGACGGTAATATCACTTTTTGAAGTTTTTGTTCGATATCATGCTGACCATAATTAGTGTTTGGATATGCATACCAAACGCGCTAACAAAAGAAGGTATTTGGACATAAACAACAGACATTTTCGAACAAAACAAACATTTATTGTGGACCTGGGATTCCTGTAGTGCTTTCTGATGTAGATCATCAAAGGTAAGGGAATATTTATCATGTCATTTCTTTTTATGTTGACGCCATCTTTGCGGCTGTGGTGTTTTTACTTTTGAGCGCCGTCTCAGATTATTGCATGCGTTTCTTTTTCCGTAATTAAAAAAAAAAATCTGACACAGCGGTTGCATTAAGGAGAGGTTTATCTATAATTCCATGTGTATAAATTGTATTATCATCTACATTTATGATGAGTATTTCTGTTGAATGATGTGGCTATGCAAAATCACTGGATGTTTTTGGAACTAGTGAATCTAATACGCCAATGTAAACTCAGATTTTCTGATATAAATATGAACTTTATCAAACAAAACATGCATGTATTGTGTAACATGAAGTCCTATGAGTGTCATCTGATGAAGATTATCAAAGGTTAGTGATTCATTTTATCTCTATATGTGCTTTTTCTCTCTCTCTCTTTTGGCTGGTAAAATTGGCTGTTTATTTTAATGAGTTGTTGGTGACAACAACATTATCGTTTGAAGTGCTTTCCCCGTGAATCCAATTTGAAATCGGACACTGTGGTGGGATTAACAAGAATACTACCTTGAAAACGTTATAAGATAAATGTATGTTTGAGGAATTTTAATTATGAGATTTCTGTTGTTTTGAATATGGCGCCCTGTACTATCATTGGTTGTTGTTATATTGCTCCCAGTAACCGGATCTCAGCCATAAGAAACCAAGACAGACCAGACCTCATTAACGCATTAATGCAGAAATGTTGAGTGTTTGTCTGTGTGTGTATGTATATGTGTGTGCATATATATATATATATATATGTATATATATATATATATATATATATACACAGTGGGGAGAACAAGTATTTGATACACTGCCGATATGGCAGTTCTTCCTACTTACAAAGCATGTAGAGGTCTGTAATTTTTATCATTAGGTACACTTCCACTGAGAGAGACTGAATCTAAAACAAAAATCCAGAAAATCACATTGTATGATTTTTAAGTAATTATATGCATATACAGTGCCTTGCGAAAGTATTCGGCCCCCTTGAACTTTGCGACCTTTTGCCACATTTCAGGCTTCAAACATAAAGATATAAAACTGTATTTCTTTGTGAAGAATCAACAACAAGTGGGACACAATCATGAAGTGGAACGACATTTATTGGATATTTCAAACTTTTTTAACAAATCAAAAACTGAAAAATTGGGCGTGCAAAATTATTCAGCCCCTTTACTTTCAGTGCAGCAAACTCTCGCCAGAAGTTCAGTGAGGATCTCTGAATGATCCAATGTTGACCTAAATGACTAATGATGATAAATATAATCCACCTGTGTGTAATCAAGTCTCCGTATAAATGCACCTGCACTGTGATAGTCTCAGAGGTCCGTTAAAAGCGCAGAGAGCATCATGAAGAACAAGGAACACACCAGGCAGGTCCGAGATACTGTTGTGAAGAAGTTTAAAGCCGGATTTGGATACAAAAAGATTTCCCAAGCTTTAAACATCCCAAGGAGCACTGTGCAAGCGATAATATTGAAATGGAAGGAGTATCAGACCACTGCAAATCTACCAAGACCTGGCCGTCCCTCTAAACTTTCAGCTCATACAAGGAGAAGACTGATCAGAGATGCAGCCAAGAGGCCCATGATCACTCTGGATGAACTGCAGAGATCTACAGCTGAGGTGGGAGACTCTGTCCATAGGACAACAATCAGTCGTATATTGCACAAATCTGGCCTTTATGGAAGAGTGGCAAGAAGAAAGCCATTTCTTAAAGATATCCATAAAAAGTGTAATTTAAAGTTTGCAACAAGCCACCTGGGAGACACACCAAATATGTGGAAGAAGGTGCTCTGGTCAGATGAAACCAAAATTGAACTTTTTGGCAACAATGCAAAACGTTATGTTTGGCGTAAAAGCAACACAGCTGAACACGCCATCCCCACTGTCAAACATTGTGGTGGCAGCATCATGGTTTGGGCCTGCTTTTCTTCAGCAGGGACAGGGAAGATGGTTAAAATTGATGGGAAGATGGATGGAGCCAAATACAGGACCATTCTGGAAGAAAACCTGATGGAGTCTGCAAAAGACCTGAGACTGGGATGAAGATTTGTCTTCCAACAAGACAATGATCCAAAACATAAAGCAAAATCTACAATGGAATGGTTCAAAAATAAACATATCCAGGTGTTAGAATGGCCAAGTCAAAGTCCAGACCTGAATCCAATCGAGAATCTGTGGAAAGAACTGAAAACTGCTGTTCACAAATGCTCTCCATCCAACCTCACTGAGCTCGAGCTGTTTTGCAAGGAGGAATGGGAAAAAATGTCAGTCTCTCGATGTGCAAAACTGATAGAGACATACCCCAAGCGACTTACAGCTGTAATCGCAGCAAAAGGTGGCGCTACAAAGTATTAACTTAAGGGGGCTGAATAATTTTGCACGCCCAATTTTTCAGTTTTTGATTTGTTAAAAAAGTTTGAAATATCCAATAAATGTCGTTCCACTTCATGATTGTGTCCCACTTGTTGTTGATTCTTCACAAAAAAATACAGTTTCATATCTTTATGTTTGAAGCCTGAAATGTGGCAAAAGGTCGCAAAGTTCAAGGGGGCCAAATACTTTCGCAAGGCACTGTATATGCATTTTATTGCATGATATAAGTATTTGATACGTCAGAAAAGCAGAACTTAATATTTGGTACAGAAACCTTTGTTTGCAATTACAGAGATCATACGTTTCCTGTAGTTCTTGACCAGGTTTGCACACACTGCAGCAGGGATTTTGGCTGTCGCTGGGCAATACGGACTTTCAGCCCCCTCCAAAGATTTTCTATTGGGTTCAGGTCTGG
This sequence comes from Oncorhynchus mykiss, assembly GCF_013265735.2. Lineage (NCBI taxonomy): Eukaryota > Metazoa > Chordata > Actinopteri > Salmoniformes > Salmonidae > Oncorhynchus > Oncorhynchus mykiss. The sequence continues at coordinate 32,206,395 of NC_048580.1, read as the reverse complement.
AGACTGGCTAGGCCACTCCAGGATCTTGAGATGCTTCTTACAGAGCCACTCCTTAGTTGCCCTGTCTGTGTGCTTCGGGTCGTTGTCATGCTGGAAGACCCAGTCACGACCCATCTTCAATGCTCTTACTGAGGGAAGGAGGTTGTTGGCCAAGATCTGGCGATACATGGCCCCATCCATCCTCCCCTCAATTTGGTGCAGTCATCCTGTCCCCTTTGCAGAAAAGCATCCTCAAAGAAAAAAAAAGCTATATTTTTGTCTCATCAGACCACATGATCTTCTCCCATTCCTCCTCTGGATCATCCAGATGGTCATTGGCAAACTTCGGACGGGCCGGGACATGCGCTGGCTTGAGCAGGGGGACCTTGCGTGCGCTGCAGGATTTTAATCAATGACGGCTTAGTGTGTTACTAATGGTTTTCTTTGAGACTGTGGTCCCAGCTCTCTTCAGGTCATTGACCAGGTCCTGCCGTGTAGTTCTGGGCTGATCCCTCACCTTCCTCATGATCATTGATGCCCCACGAAGTGAGATCTTGCATGGAGCCCCAGACCGAGGGTGATTCACAGTCATCTTGAACTTCTTCCATTTTCTAATAACAGTTGTTGGCTTCTCACCAAGCTGCATACCTATTGTCCTGTAGCCCATCCCAGCCTTGTGCAGGTCTACAATTTAACCATGATGTCCTTACACAGCTCTCTGGTCTTGGCCATTGTGGAGAGGTTGGAGTCTGTTTGATTGAGTGTGTGGACAGGTTTATTTTATACAGGTAACGAGTTCAAACAGGTGCAGTTAATACAGGTAATGAGTGGCGAACAGGAGGGATTCTTAAAGAAAAACTAACAGGTCTGTGAGAGACGGAATTCTTACTGGTTGGTAGGTGATCAAATACTTATGTTGTGCAATAAAATGCAAAGTAATTACTTAAAAATCATACAATGTGATTTTCGTTTTAGATTCCGTCTCTCACAGTTGAAGTGTACCTATGATAAAAAATTATAGACCTACATGCTTTGTAAGTAGGAAAACCTTCAAAATCGGCAGTGTTTCAAATATTTGTTCTCCCCACTGTATATATGTGTGTGTGTGTGTGTGTGTGTGTGTGTGTGTGTGTGTGTGTGTATAAGCGCTGTCTTAGGCCTTTCAGACAGATCAATTTCACAAGTCAAAACATATCCCCACTCTTAACCTCTCACTAGCCCTGTAACAAATCACATCATTAGAAAACTCTAGCTAACCCCATACCACCTCAAGATGCCTTAAAGCTGTGCATGACCAAATACATATACAGTACATGAACATCCATATATAAATGCATGCATTGCTGCACCAGATTATGCAGTAGCCTGAGCATCTGATGCAACTCTGCACCATGTGGTATCTAGGCTAGGCTAATGTATGTGTGTGTGTGTGTGTGTGTGTGTGTGTGTGTGTGTATGTGTGTGTGTGTGTGTGTGTGTGTGTGTGTGTGTGTGTGTGTGTGTGGTGTGTGTGTGTGTTTACGTGTGTGTGTCGTGCGGGAGCGGTGTACCTACCCTCCATCTTCTCCTGGCCCTCGGTTGCCGTCTTCAAGCTCTCCTGGCTGTTCCATGGTGTCAGCTCCGGCTCTGCCATCCTGTTGTTCGTTTGGCCCCCTTATCTCTTTTACCCTTCCTTTTTTGCTCTCTTCCTCCTAGCTAGGCTTCCCTACAGTCTCTCTTTCTCACACACACCCTCCCTCTGTTTCTCTCCTCCTCCCTCGTTTTCTCCTGCACACTATATCTCGTCCCGCTTGTCTCCCTCTCTCCAGTTTGATAGTGAGTGCAGGAGAGGTAGCAGCAGACCTAGTGTGGTGCCTGATGTGGTGATGGTGATGCTGCCACCTAGCCTACGCCCACTTCTGATGAATGATGGGAGAGATAGAGAGCTCAGCAAGAGAGGGAGGAACTAGGTCATTGTCAGCTTTTGGAGGGACTGCAGCCATGTGACAAATCGTTTTGTGCCGTGTGTGAGGCAACGATGTGTGTGTGGCTGTGTGCTTTGATGCGAGCGTGACACACGGACAAAGAATGCAAAAAGCTCCGGCACGCCACCTAGTGGCCATGACAGGGAAGTACATTTTCTTTGTTCTCTCTCCCATGCTGAAAGATGACTGGGGGAATAGAATGGGTCATATAGAATGCATCAGATCTAAAAAAGCCTCAGCCCCAAAAAGCCATCTTGGATGTCACTCTCCAAATATATACAGAGAGTACCGCATTTCCCTTGGGATACAATCCTTCCAGGAGGCTACCCTTTGACCACCACTAGGCCTAATTAATGACTGCAAGTCATACTATCCAATAACGATTCTATGGAAGTAACTACAACTTTTTAGCCCTCATATCTGGATATGTGTGATTGAATATGAAGTTGAAACCCTGCATGGCTGTCATTCTAAGTCATCAACTTATGTATCGGACGTATTTCCACTAGATGGAACTCTTACATATGCATATGGGAGAGATAAAGTGGTTATGGCTTGTGAATTCTTGCTGCCCATTCCTGTTTGATACATACAGAACATTTGTTCTAAGCTGACTGCACAAGTGTTCTTCTAAACCAGTAGTGCATTTTCATAAAAGTGCATTCTGAGAATGAGCCATGTTCTTTTAATGCGCTAGTTTTACTTGCATACCTATCACACTGCCAAAGGTCACCTGTGAGTACCAAGCTCCGATTCATGATGGAACATCTCATCTACAGATGGTAATGCATGGACAGGTTGTATAACATAAAAGGTAAAGGTGATAAGAATGAATCTATTAAACCAATATATCTCAAATAAGGAAAATAAGGAAATTACTGTACATGACATCTTATCGGCGATGAGGGCCAGATCCAAGATGTCTTTAGCAGGAACCCAGCACCTCTCCTCGTATTTCAACTCGGGATCTGCCATTTCGGGTAGAGTCTCCCCGGGTTCATTGGTCCTTTTCCCATCTCCAGAATCCTGAGTTCCACTGCTGTCCGTCTTGTGTTACCCCGTACCCTCCGTATTCACCCTATCTTCCATGTGTCTAGGATTAAGCCTGTGTCTGCCCAATGTGGTAGCGGGGAGCAAGGGTCCGGCAATGGTCCGCTCGTCGACGTACCTGGAGTTGGTCTTGAGAATAGCCGCCCTGGCTCTTCTCCAGGTACGTCAACAGCGGCGGACAAACAACTGGGACGAGGATATGCTGACCTCCTGCTTTTGTTCAGGGAAGAGTTGAGGCTGATACCCCATGGAGCGCTCGAAAGGGAAAAGTCCCATGGCAGAACTGGGAAGAGTGTCCCGGGCATACTCCACCCAGACCAGTTGACGGCTCCAGATAGTGGGGTTGGTTGAGACCGTTTAGGGTGGTCTCCAGCTCTTGGTTTGCTCGCTCCGACTGACCGTTAGTTTGGGGATGGAATCCAGATGACAGGCTGGCCGATGACCCAATAAGGATGCACAATTCCTTACAGAACTGAGACGAGAACGCCGTTCGGAGACCATGTCTACCAGGAGTCCATGGATCCGGAAGACCATAAGCCATAAGCTGGGCCGTCTCCTTGGCAGAAGGTAGTTTGGGGAGAGGGATGAAATGGGCGGTCTTGGAGAACCGGTTGACTACCGTTAGAATGACAGTGTTGCCATCAGACGGAGGGGAGCCCAGTGACAAAGTCCAGAGATATGAGACCAGGGACGATGAGGAACCGGTAGTGGCTGCAGGAGGCCAGAAGGAGCTTGCTGTGGAGTCTTGTTTTGAGCACACATAGTGCATGCGGTGACAAAGGCAGAGACATCGGGGACCAATGTGGGCCACCGAAGGAAGGCTAGTGACCGGAATGGGTTAAGGACAAACAGCCAGTTAGCCAGGCCCCCTTCAGATCCAGGCTGGGAGTGCTGCGCCTCGCAAACCAGATTCTCAATACCCAAATCCACAGTGGCAGCAAGGCATGAGGCAGGGAGAATGGTTTCGGAAGTCGAGGGTGTGGCAGAGGAACTGTATAGGCGGGAGAGCGCATCACGCTTCACATTTTTAGACCCAGGACGGTAGAAAATGGTAAAGTTGAATCTGGTAAACAGAAGGGCTTACCGGGCCTGCCTTGAGTTGAGGCGCTTGGCTAAACAGAGATACTCCAAGTAAGTATGGTCGGTCCAGACCAGGAATGGCTGTTCTGCTCCTTCCAGCCAGTGCCTCCACTCCTACAATGCCATCTTCACTGCCAGGATTTCTTGGTTGCCCACATTGTAGTTCCTATCAGCAGGATGGCACAGGGATGAAGCTTCTAGTCCTGGGCAGATCGCTGGGAAAGGATGGCCCCCTCCAACATCTGAAGCATCCACTTCCACCACAAATTGACGTGAACGGGTCCAGGTGGATGAGTATGGGTGCTGTTGTGAACCGATGTTTCAGGTCCACAAAGGTTTTGTCGACAGCTGGAGACCATTTGAGCGGTACCTTGGGGGAGGTGAGTGCCGAGATGGGGGCTGCCTGAGTGCTGTAATCCCGAATTAAACGGTGGTAGAAGTTTGCAAACCCAAGAAACCATTGCAACTGCACCCTGGACGTTGGTTGAGACCAATCCACCACTGCTTTCAACTTTCCAGGATCCATCTGAACATTGCCCTCAGCAATGAAATATCCCAGAAAGGTGATAGAAGAGCGGTGGAACTCACACTTCTTGGCTTTCTGAAACAATTGGTTCTCCAGGAGGAGCTGAATGACCTGTCTGACATGGAGTACATAGTCAGATCGGGGAAAAAAACAGGATGTGGTCCAGGTTGATGAACACAAACCGGATTAGTATGTCACAAAGCACATCTTTGACCAAAGCCAGGTGGTAGGCATTCCAAAGGTCCAACTTGGAAAACATGGTAGCCCCCTGGAGAGGTTCAAATGCCGAGGAGAGGTAGGGGGTAACGATTTTTGATAGTAATTTCGTCCCCGTAGTCCCGGGTAGTCAATGCACAGGCATTGTCCTTCTTCTCCACAAAGAAAAATCCTGCGCTGGCAGGAGATCCAGAATGACGGATGGCCCCAGTGGCCAGAGACTGCTCTATTTACTCCTCCATAGCTTTGGTTTCTGGTCCGGACAGAGAATACAACTGACCCCGATGTGGTGTAGTGCTTGGGAGAAGGTCAATGGCACAATCATAAGGACGGTGAAAGGGAAGGGAAGTAGCACTTGCCTTACTGAACACTTCCAGGAGGTCATGGTATTCAGTAGGAATAGCAGAGACATCCACTGTCTTGCTAACATCCTAAGGAGGACGACTTGGGGAAGGCTGTGATTCTTGAAGGGAGTGGGAATGGCAAAAAGGACTCCAACCCAGGATGGAGCTTGTGGTCCAGTCAATCACATGATTGTGTTTTTGTAGCCAGGAAAATCCCAAAACAACTGGAACATTGGGAGAAGCAATGAGAAGGAACTGTATGGTCTCACTGTGGTTACCAGAAACCCGTAATTGAACGGGCACAGTAGTATGAGTGACTTCCCCTATAGAGCGGCCATCCAGTGCCCTAGCATCCATGGGCACAGAGAGAGGCTGAGTGGGAATACCAAGCTCCAAAGCTATCGTGGCATCCATAAGACATTAATCAGCCCCAGAGTCAATGAGCACTCGGAGAGACTTAGATTGGTCTCCCCACAGCACAAGAGCAAAATGGGGTGTGCAGGTGATGGGAATAAGGGAACTCCCAGTCTGGCTCTCCATAGTACTGGTACCCACTAGAAACAAGGGTTTCCTAATAGGGCAGGTAGCTATAAAATGTCCTGCCCCTCCACAGTACAGACAACAGTTATTATTCATCCTCCGTGAACGCTCCCAAACTGATAGCCTAGTTCTTCCCACCTGCATAGGCTCAGGAGTATCCAACTCACCGGTCGTAGATTCACGAGAGAGCTCGGGTGCCTTCAAAAACATCCAGATTCCATAAGAACGCGTCATATCGGATGCCCGAGGCCAGACCTCCTCTCACGCTTGCGATCCCTTAGGCGTCCATCAATTTGAATGGTTAAGGCAATAAGAGAGCCGAGGTCCACCGGCAGTGGGAGAGAAGCTAGCTCAACCTTTACCTCAGATAATCTGTACAGAAAAGTATTGAAAAGAGACTCCGGATTACAGGCACTCTGGATACCGGAGACTCAAAACCTTTTCTCACCTTTGCCATGAATTCCTCCAATTGACTACAAATGGCAGATTGTTGTTCCCAAAATGCCGTAGCCCATTAGCGTAATTATACACGATATCTTCGATCGGGCTCAAGAAAATGAAGATGGCTGTAGCTCAAAAACTTGTGAGCATTGAGAAAGAAAACCCCGGCAGGTACCAGGATTCCCAAATATCGCTCTGGAGGAGGTAAGCGGGGTTCACAGGGAGTCGGGATAAGCTGTACAAACTCACCACAGATAGGGAAACAATTACCAGGTGATTGGGGTTTTTCAGAAATGGCAGACTGATTTGCTCCACAACAGCCTTGAACCTATGATCGTGACGTTCCGTCAAGGAACTGAGCCCCTATCCAAAGGGGTAGGCAAGAGAATAGTCGTGGACAGTCAAAAAGGTCAAAACCAGATGAGAGTCCAGGAGGTACAGAGTTTCAGACAGGCTCGTGGTCAAGGCAGGCAGAATGGTCAGGCAGGCGGGTACCACGTCCAGAAACAGGCAAGGGTCAAAACTGGGAGGACTAGAAAACGGAAAATGCAGAAAGCAGGAGAACGTGAAAAACGCTGATTGATTTGGAAACATGCAAGATGAACTGGCACAGAGAGACAGGAAACACAGGGATGAATACACCGGGGAAAATAAGTGACACCTGGAGGAGGTGGAGACAATCACAAGGACAGGTGAAACAGATCAGGGCATGACAAGGAGACAGGTAAAATAAGGATTTTTAAGACATTAATTGTGTATGTGTGCCATTAAGAGGGTGAATGAGCAATACGAAAGATTTCAGTGCCTTTGAAAGGGGTATGGTAGTAAGTGCCAGGCGCACCGGTTTGAGTGTATCAAGAACTGCAACCCTGCTAGGTTTTTCACAGTCAACATCAAGATTGGTCCACCACCCAAAGGACATCCAGCCAACTTGATGCAACTGTTGAAAGCATTGGAGTCAACATGAGCCAGCATCCCTGTGTAACGCGCTGGCGATTTGAGGCTGTTCTGAGGGCAAAAAGTGGTGCAACTCAATATTAGGAAGGTGTTCCTAATGCTTTGTACACCCGCGGGTACATTTACTTGATATAAAAGTTGCTATTCTCAATTGGGAACAGACTGGGGGAAATTGTGATCCTGACTTATTAAACCTGTCTGAACTGAATTATTAGCTATATGTATTGACAAATGGTTTTAGTCTTTTAAGTTTCAACATTTAATGTCACATGCACAAGTACAATGAAATGCCTTTCTTGCAAACTCAAAACCCAACAATGCAATCATAAATAATGTATTACTACAAATAAAAACATGAGAAAAAACAATAAGAGATACACAATAAAGTAAGTATACTATATACAGGAAATATTTTAAAAAGTTAGTTCCAATAACATATTTACATGTGGAGGGATACTGGAGTGATGTAGATAGATATGTAAGGTGTCTAGGTAACGTGATATAAGATTAACAGAGTAGCAGCAGCTTGATTGTGAGTGGGTGTGCGGTTGTGTAGAGTCGGTTTAAATGTATGTGCATATTATGTGTAAGTGAGCAAATGATGGTGTGAGTGTTTGTGTGTGTGTTGGAGTGACAGTGAGTGTGTGTTTAGGGCCCTGTGAGTGTGCATAGAGACCGCAAATACTGAAATAAAAGGTCAATAAAGATACAAGGTAAACTCGGTCCGTGCAGCTATTTTATTAGCTATTTATCAGTCGTATTGCTTGGGGATAGAAGCTGTTCAAGAGCCTGTTGTTGTCAGACTTGATGCACCGGTACCTCTTATCCTCTTGCCGTGGGGCCGCAGAGAAAATAGTCTATGGCTTGGGTGGTTGTGATCTTTGCCTGATATAGAGGTCCTGGATGGCAGGGAGCCTGGCCCCAGTAATGTCTTGGGCTGTCCGCACAACCGTCTGTAGCGCCATGCGATTGAGGGCGGTCCTATTGCCATACCAATCAGTGAAGCAGCCAGTCAATATGCTCTCAATGGTACAGCTGTAGAACCTTTAAAGGATTTGAGGGCCCATGTAAAACCTTTTCAACCTCCTGAGGGGGAAGAGGCACTGTCACGCCTTCTTAACGACTATGTGTGTGTGTGTTTGGACCATTGTGTGTTTGGACCACTTGAAGCACTCTACCCGCTCCCCCGTTTCCTGTAGTCCAAGATCAACTCCTTGGTCTTGCTGACATTGAGGGAGAGGTTGTTGCTCCAACATCACACTGTCGATGTACCATAGTGTTAGCAACAGTCCTGAACCAAACTTAGTCCACCCTAGTCCTTTTCTTCAAAGGCTTTACACTAAACTGTGTGTTAATTTAACACATGAAAAGGGTGGACCCATATAGACACATAGGCTATGTATCTATCGATTTGTAGACAGATTTCTTATTTCGATGGGTGATTGTTGATTGATTTTACTTGTTGATTAGCAGTAGCCATGTAAGCCAACTATGGCCTATTTGTAGGCCAAAATATGTTTTAATTTGAATTTTCTTCAACATTATTTGTGAAATATTAGTAAATCAAATTTTAAAACAAACTGAATCCATTTTAATGTGGTACATTTACGGCTGCAACCCCTATTGACTGTGCCACAAACGCCAACCAACCCCAATACAATGTGGAATGCTGGTTTTTCATGGTGACATTGTGCCAAATTGCTTTGGTAACAATTATACTTTCCAAAGGAGTCCTATTAAATTACCTCAAATGAGGTAAGATAGGCTACATAACCTGTTAGTGTTAAAATAACTTAGCAGAATCCTAGAATAAGCATACTAATACTATACCATAGTAATTATATGGTTTATATCTTTATTGAGGTCTCCTGAGAGACAGTGTGATCAATGATAATGATAATGTACCCTACAAGACAATAGAACTCACCATTATTTGTGCTGTCATGTACTCACACAGTGCTAGAATGTGTGATGTCATAGATTAACAAAGCTTGAGAAAGAACCCTTATTTGTGATGGCATAGACATGCATAGCTCTAGAATACACACTTGTAAGTTATTCATAGATGGCACCTACTGTACATCACTCGATCGCGTCATACCATTGTTATGAACATTCTCAAGCTGCCCTCTGACATAGTGGTGCCCAAAAGTTGTGATAACCCCAGTCGTTCTAAACTGAGGCAATTAATTTGCCATTCATCCATCATCATGTCGTCAAATTTACTTTAGATAGATGGCCCTAGAAAGGCCCTAGAAAGGCCAAAACATAGGAAGAAACCTAGAGAGGAACCAGGCTATGTGGGGTGGCAAGTCCTCTTCTGGCTGTGCCGGGTGGAGATTATAACAGAACATGGCCAAGATGTTCAAATGTTCATAAATGACCAGCATGGTCGAATAATAATAAGGCAGAACAGTTGAAACTGGAGCAGCAGCACGGTCAGGTGGACTGGGGACAGCAAGGAGTCATCATGTCAGGTAGTCCTGGGGCATGGTCCTAGGGCTCAGGTCCTCCGAGAGAGAGAAAGAAAGAGAGAATTAGAGAGAGCATATGTGGGGTGGCCAGTCCTGTGCCGGGTGTAGATTATAACAGAACATGGCCAAGATGTTCAAATGTTCATAAATGACCAGCATGGTCGAATAATAATAATGGCACCTAAAACATAATTTTATTTCCAAGCCACTGTAATGCATTTTTTATTAAATCTTCATCAGCGCTCATTGACAATGCATTGAGTGGAATGCTCAGTCGGGCATAGGTCCTAAAGCGAATGTTCCAATATTGTGATGAAAAGTGCAACCCATGACTAGAACATACCCTTCCTTGTGGTGTCATAGACAAGCAAGGCTCTAGAATTGTCGTGGAATAATCCGAATTTGTTGGTAACATATGTAAGATGTTTCATATTCATCATATGTTTGTAAATTACTTCTCATCAAGAATGTTATTTTTGTATAATACTGTGGCAGGGTTTGCAGTATCTGTTCTATGTCACGACTAAGTTGCATGGACCGCAGAGAGGGGAGAGGTCAAAGTATGATCATGTGTAAACATATCTTTTGGCTCCACAATGTCTGTGTGCCAGTCAATGTGTCTGTGTGATCTTGTCAAGATAGAATTGGTTGTATTTAGAGTTGGTTGTATCTATAAATGACAATTTGATATATGCCTGTTGATATGGAGGGTTGGTTTATGGTTCTGGGGTTTGAAAAAGGAGACAAAGCTGAACGATGAATTATGCTGATGCTGTCTTATCCTGTGTGTGTCTTTGCTATAAAGGACCTCATTTGAAATGCGGAAGGGGCTCTCAGAGAATTCATGGTTAGACACTGAATTGCTGAGAGTCACAGGTTTGTGATAGAGCTCATATAATTAAAGATGGACTTTGATAACTAACTCTGACTTGTGTTTTGGTTTGCTCCCATGATTTGGTAAATAGAGGAAATTTCCACGACAGAATGCACCCCCATTTTGTGATGGCAAGGACTCTCTTTTTTTATCCTTGTTTTATCCTTTTAGCTCTAAGCCTGATTTTAACCTGTCAGGTTATTAATCTATTTTTTGACAATAATTTCAAAATGTTGAGTAAAACAGTTGTGGGTTTTAGAAATGATCTTATGTGCACAATGTAATGTCCAACTTCGTCACAGATGTCATAATTTTTTTCTTCCACACAGTGGGATGACCAGAGGTTTACATTTGCCTGGTGAATGAAGAAGTACAGATGATCCTCACAGTGAACTTCTCTACTGATGGAGGTATAGAAAACTACATTGATTCATGGGCTCCTGAGTGGCACAACCAACTAAGACACTGCATCTCAGTGCAAAAGGTGTCATTGTAGTACCTGGTTCAAATCCAGACTGCATCACATCTGGCTGTGATTGGGAGTCCCATAGGCTGGCGCACAGTGTTGCCGGGGAAGGCCGTCATTGTAATTAAGAATTTGTTGTTAACTGACTTTCCTAGTTAAATGAACAAAGTAAAATGCTGATCTGCAGGGATGCATGCATGCTCCTCCCCTATCAAGGTGTTTTGGTTCTTCCCTCACGCTTACAACATCACACAATGCTTTCTATCCTGCCCTCTATCCATAGTGGTAGGTGGATCGGTTAATAACGCAAAAAATGAAGAATGCACAATTTTTCTCTGAAATAACTTGAAACTGAGAAAAGTAATTGGCATCAATGTTTTCTGTAGCTCTCAATGAGACTTCTGTGAGATCATTTGGCCCACTCTTCCTGAGCAAAATGCTCCAACTGTCTCAGGTTTGATGGGGGTGCTTTCTCCAGACTGCAAGTTTCAGCTCTTTCCATAGATGTTCGATAGGATTCAGATCAGAACTAGAGAATGCCACTTCAGAATAGTCACATTTTTTGTTCTTATCCTGTTGGAGGACACATGACCTGCGACTTAGACAGAGCTTTCTGACACTGGGCAGTACGTTTCGCTCCAGAATGCCTTGATAGTCTTGAGATTTCATTGTGCCCTGGACAGATTCAAGGCACACTGTGCCAGGGGCAACAAAGCAGCCCCAAAACATAACCGAGCCATCTCCATGTTTCAATGTAGGTATGGTGTTCTTTTCTTTGAAAGCTTCATTTTTTTCTGTAAACACAGAGCTGATGTGACTTGCCAAAAAGCTCCAGTTTTGACTCATCTGTCCAAAGGACAATCTCCCAGAAGGATTGTGGCTTGTCAATATGCATTTTAGCAAATTCCAGTCTGGTTGTTTTATGTTTTTGTTTCAAAAGTGGAGTTCTCCTGGGTCTTCTTCCATGGAGCCCACTTCCACTCAAAAAGTGATGGATGGTGCGATCAGTTACTGACGTACCTTCACCTTGGTGTTCAGCTTATATCTCTTTGGCAGTTATCCTTGGTTCTTTTTCTACCATTTGCACTATCCTTCTGTTCAATCTGGTGGTTGATTTTCCTCTAGTAGTCGCGCCCAGGGAGGTTGGCTACAGTTCCACGGGCCTTAAACTTCTTAATACCTGTTGTCACAGGTACATCAAGCTGCTTGGAGATGGTCTTGTAGCCTTTACCTACACCATGCTTGTCTATTGTTTTCTTTCTGGCTATAGTAATAAAGGCCAAATTGAGTTTGATCAAATTATATGGACATATGTTTTTTGATACCTAAAGGGGTCCTACAATTCAATATCACATAGCTAATGATGCATGGTATGACCATCTTAAAACAATTCCATATCTTAGCTTAGTATGGCAACTGAAGACTGGGGTGTAGAATACTCATGGACAATAACCATCAATCTGGATAATAACACAAAACAAATTATAAGGCTACAGAAATGTATTGACCAATACAACCAATTCCATCAACACAAAAACATGTCGGAGAGTAAGCATGGAGAACCAATCCCCAAAAGAAAGTAAGACTCCACGATTGACACAAACGATTCATGCTTTTCACCATCGGGAATGGTGTAGAAACTGACTTGCTAAAGTCGATGAATGATAACTTGGGCATTCTTGAACTAGTCAGTAAAGATGTAAAGGAATTGAAGGCAAGCCTCGAGATGCATGATGAAATAGCTTCGACAATGGAGAAAGAAACAAACAAGCTAGAGGTACTAGAGGTCGACCGATTAATCGGAATGGCCAATTAATTACGGCCGATTTCAGGTTTTCATAACAATCGATCACCGATTTGGTGTGTAAGTACTTTTGAGTTATTAGGACATGCTTTTGCTAATTTTGTTACTTAGTTTTCTAAGTTCCAATGATGCTAAGCTAATTGCGAAACTAAGTAACTATGAAAACTTCTACCATTCACTTAACATTGTGTGATGGAATTTAGCTTCTATGGGTTTTGGATGTATGTAACTATTTTAAGTGTTCAGATATCACTTGTGGCAGAGCTAAAGTATAGTTATTAAGCTATATGGGCACTTAGATTGTGTGTATATGTTTTGTGGCACCTTTCCTGTGATGTAAATTGTCAACATTTCTGCATGGTCAAGTTGGCTAGCTAGGCTTATTTTCTTGTTGCTAGCTCGTGACAGGAATGCTGTTCTTTATTTGTATCCATTTGTGTGAATGTGTATAGTGATTTTTATAATAGATTTTCTCCTTTCTGTATCTGTTACAGTTTGACAAACAAAATATATTCTACTAAAGATTCTTAACAGTACCAGTGCATCCCTGATTATTTATTGGAAGAGTGTCAGCTGTCTGCAAAGCTTTGTAGCTTACACATTGTGAGGGCAAATCAAACTACAAATACACCATACCATTAAAAATAGGGAATGTTGTAAAATAATTAGTATTCAACTTTCTATTTATAAATACAGTGCCTTGCGAAAGTATTCGGCCTCCTTGAACAAACATAAAGATATAAAACTGTATTTTTTTTGTGAAGAATCAACAACAAGTGGGACACAATCATGAAGTGGAACGACATTTATTGGATATTTTTTTATACTTTTTTAACAAATCAAAAACTGAAAAATTGGGCGTGCAAAATTATTCATCCCCTTTACTTTCAGTGCAGCAAACTCTCTCCAGAAGTTCAGTGAGGATCTCTGAATGATCCAATGTTGACCTAAATGACTAATGATGATAAATACAATCCACCTGTGTGTAATCAAGTCTCCGTATAAATGCACCTGCACTGTGATAGTCTCAGAGGTCCGTTAAAAGCGCAGAGAGCATCATGAAGAACAAGGAACACACCAGGCAGGTCCGAGATACTGTTGTGAAGAAGTTTAAAGTCGGATTTGGATATAAAAGATTTCCCAAGCTTTAAACATCCCAAGGAGCACTGTGCAAGCGATAATATTGAAATGGAAGGAGTATCAGACCACTGCAAATCTACCAAGACCTGGCCGTCCCTCTAAACTTTCAGCTCATACAAGGAGAAGACTGATCAGAGATGCAGCCAAGAGGCCCATGATCACTCTGGATGAACTGCAGAGATCTACAGCTGAGGTGGGAGACTCTGTCCATAGGACAACAATCAGTCGTATATTGCACAAATCTGGCCTTTATGGAAGAGTGGCAAGAAGAAAGCCATTTCTTAAAGATATCCATAAAAAGTGTCGGTTAAAGTTTGCCACAAGCCACCTGGGAGACACACCAAACATGTGGAAGAAGGTGCTCTGGTCAGATGAAACCAAAATTGAACTTTTTGGCAACAATGCAAAACGTTATGTTTGGCGTAAAAGCAACACACCATCCCCACTGTCAAACATGGTGGTGGCAGCATCATGGTTTGGGCCTGCTTTTCTTCAGCAGGGACAGGGAAGATGGTTAAAATTGATGGGAAGATGGATGGAGCCAAATACAGGACCATTCTAGAAGAAAACCTGATGGAGTCTGCAAAAGACCTGAGAGTGGGATGGAGATTTGTCTTCCAACAAGACAATGATCCAAAACATAAAGCAAAATCTACAATGGAATGGTTCAAAAATAAATATATCCAGGTGTTAGAATGGCCAAGTCAAAGTCCAGACCTGAATCCAATCGAGAATCTGTGGAAAGAACTGAAAACTGCTGTTCACAAATGCTCTCCATCCAACCTCACTGAGCTCGAGCTGTTTTGCAAGGAGGAATGGGAAAAAATGTCAGTCTCTCGATGTGCAAAACTGATAGAGACATACCCCAAGCGACTTACAGCTGTAATCGCAGCAAAAGGTGGCGGTACAAAGTATTAACTTAAGGGGGCTGAATAATTTTGCACGGCCAATTTTTCAGTTTTTGATTTGTTAAAAAGGTTTGAAATATCCAATAAATGTCGTTCCACTTCATGATTGTGTCCCACTTGTTGTTGATTCTTCACAAACAAATACAGTTTTATATCTTTATGTTTGAAGCCTGAAATGTGGCAAAAGGTCGCAAAGTTCAAGGGGGCCGAATACTTTCGCAAGGCACTGTAGATTGCAAAATAGTTGGGAAGAGATTTTGAACTGTGTGAACTGACAAACAACAACGTCAGATTAAAAACACAGTTTTTCAATTTAAATTATTATACAGAATTTTTGCAACCAATTGAATGTTTTATATATATGGGGGATACAACCACCCAGCTCTGCAGATTGTGCTTTGAAGAGGCAGAATAATTAGATCATTTGTTTTGGTACTGTCCATATGTAGTTTTTTTATTGTTCGCAGGTTCAGGAATGGCTAAAGTTAACTATTCAAATTGCACTGTTGGGTGATTTGAAAAGTCATAGTCAATTGCTCAATGATATAATAATACTCTTAGAAAAAATGGCCACTCTAAAATGTGCAGTTTTGTCACAACACAATGCCAGATGTTTCAAGTTTTGAGGGAATGAGCAATTGGCATGCTGACTGCAGGAATGGCCACCAGAGCTGGTGCCAGAGAATTGAATGTTAATTTCTCTTCCATAAACCGCCTCCAACATCATTTTAGAGAATATGTCAGTACATCCAACCGCCCTCACAAACGCAGACCATGTGTATGATGTCGTGTGAGCGAGCGGTTTATTGATGTCAACATTGTGAACAGTGTGCCCCATGGTGGCGGTGGGGTAATGGTATGGGCAGGCATAACCTATGGATAACAAACACAATTGCATTTTATCGATGGCAATTTGAATGCACAGAGATACTGTGACAAGATCCTGAGGCCCATTATTATTTAATTCAACAGCTTCCATCACCTCATGTTTCGGCATGATAATGCGCGATCCATGTTGGAAGGATCTGAACACAATTCCTGGAAGCTGAAAATGTCCTAATTCTTACGTGGCTTGCATACTCACCAGACATGTCACCCATTGAGCATGTTTGCGAAGCTCTGGATCGTCGTGTACAACAGAGTGTTCCAGTTACCGCCAATATCCAGCAACTTCGCACAGCTATTGAAGAGGAGTGGGACAACATTCCAGTCTGATCAACTCTATGTGAAGGAGATGTGTCGTGCTGCATGAGGCAAATTGTTGTCACACCAGATACTGACTGTTTTTCTGATCCACGTCCTTAACTTATTTTTTAACGCATCTGTGAGCAATAGATGCATATCTGTATTCCCAGTTATGTGAAATCTATAGATTAGGGTGTAATGAATGTATTTCAATTGACTGATTTCCTTATGTAAACTGTAAATCAGTAAATTCATAGAAATTGTTGCATTTTATATTTTGTTTAGTATAAATCCACAAGATGGAAGAATAGCTGATTTGCCAGGTGTCATTGCACATAAAAGAACAGTGATGACATGCAGCTCAAAAATCTCCCCCAAAAAAATTGTTTCGGGACAATACAATTATCCTACCCAGACTAGCCTACAACACTGAATAATTGCATTATTGTTGTCAAGTGAGTACAATTCTACTCTAGGCTGTAAAACTGTGGTGAAAATGTCATTTGAATAATGGTGCAAAATCCCTGTTATTTGAATGTTTTATTCCATTTGGATAAACTGTGGGTCTACTCTTGACAGATTATAGAAAGGCACAGTAGCAGGCCCGATTGTCTGTATTTTTACTTCTGATGCGCTGTCTGTTCCCAATCATTATCTGAAGTTGTTCAACAGGCCTATGCTCCCAGCAGGCCTGGTTATTCAGGAAAACTTAACACGTGTTCTGCGTAATTATACTACCTAACATACGATTATTATATATATATATTTCTGTTCAGGGAAATGTGTCATTGAAGCTGTTGTGTTTCTGTCCCAACCTACAGTGCCTTCAGTAACTATTCACACCCCTTGACTTATTCCACATTTTGTTGTAACAGCCTGAATTCAAAATGGATTAAATTAATACAAATCTCACCATCTACATACAATACCACATAATGACAAATTGAAGACATGTTTTTAGACATTTTTGCAAATGTATTGAAAATGTAATAAGTCTAAGAGCTTTGCACACCTGGATTGTACAATATTTGCATATTACTCTTTTTAAAATTCTTCATGCTCTGTCAAGTTGGTTGTTGATCATTGCTAGACAGTCATGTTCAATTCTTACCAACGATTTGGCCTTTTGTTTTAGCTTATTGTCCTGCTGAAATGTACATTTGTCTTCCAGTGTCTGTTGGAAAGCTAGCTTTTCCTCTAGGATTTTGCCTGTGCTTAGCTCTATTCCATTTATTTTTATCCTAAAAAAACTCCATAGTCCTTGTCCCGATGACAAGCATAGTCAATAATGGCTACTTCTAGGAATGTATTAAACTGCCAAGAAGAGTAAAACAAGGGTGTCCACTATTGGCATATCTATTAATTATGGCCATTACCTGATGCAGCCACCACCATGCTTGAAAATGGCACTCAGTGGTGTTGTGTTGGATTTGCCCCAAACATAACGCTTTGTATTCAGGACAAAGTTAATTTCTTGTCCACATTATTTGCAAAAACAGGTTCAACCACAAAGACCAGAGAGGTTTTCCAATGCCTCGCAAAGATTGGTAGATGGGTAAAAAAAAAGCAGACACTGAATATCCCTTTGAATATGGCAAAGGTATTAAATTAGGCTTAAAATGGTGTATCAATACATCCAGTCACAAGAAAGATAGTCATCCTTCCTAACTGAGCTGTCCCAGAGGAAGGAAACCGCTCAGAGACCTTATTTTGTACATAATACCTTCTCTAATGACTCTAATAAATAGCTTCTGGACATCAGAACAGCGATTACTCACCTCAAACTGGAGAAAGTCCGACGCAAATGATATACTGCTTCCCCGAGACTCAAATCTCCATCACCCATGTGAAGAAAAGACAGAAAAACAGGGGGAGGAGGTCGGGGTGCATTGTGAGTATTTTGGGATATGAATACCGAGTATGTCCACTTCACCATCAGACCCTTTTATTGTATTGTGAGTATTTTGGGATATGAATACCGAGTATGTCCACTTCACCATCAGGCCATTTTATTGGTAAATTACACAGTAATGTAATACATGCAGAGAGGTTAGAAAAATTATCTAGATCTTCTAGGAAACTGGGGAAGGATCCAAGTTGTGGATTTAAAAGAACATAAATCATCAGCGTACAATGACACCTTTAAAATTAAGCTCTTTATTTCTAGGCCCTTGATATTATTGTTGGATCTGATTTTAATAGCTAACAATTCAATGGCCATAATAAATAGATATGCCAATAGTGGACACCCTTGTTTTACTCTTCTTGGCAGTTTAATACATTCCTAGAAGTAGCCATTATTGACTATTTACACCTTGGATTACCATACATAACTTTAACCCATTTTATAAGAGATTCTCCAAAATGTAAGTGTTCCAGGCATTTATATATAAATTCCAGTCGTACTTTATCAAAAGCCTTTTCAAAGTCAGCTATGAATACCAGGCCTGATTTCCCAGATTTGTTATTGTGTTCAATTGTTTCCAGTACTTAAGTTGTATTATCTCCTAAGTATCGTCCATGTAAAAAACCTGTCTGATTAAAACCTGTTAAGGATATGGCAGACATATGCCCCCTTTGGAGAGATTGGGTACCCCTAGTAAACTGAAAAACAAATCTGTCAAAAATTGCTAATATATGCATATAATAATTATTATTGGATAGAAAACACTCTAAAGCTTCTAAAACCGTTGGAATTATGTCTGTAAGTATAGCAGAACTCACAGGGCAGGCATTCTTCCAAACTAGTTTTTGTGGTCATGAAAGTTGGAGCAACTTTGACGTCATCGCCCCCACCCTTCCCAACCAGTTATGATTCTGGGGAGACTTTCTATGTCTTTCACTAGATGTCCTCATTCAGTATAGCGTTTAATCGTTCAAATCCCGCGACAATTGGCCCTATGGGAGTGAAAATAGTGCGTGCCACGAGCAAGTAGGTTATGCGTTGTGGCGCGAATTAGTCCCAGCCATTCCTTTGTTCCAGCACTCAAGAGAAGGACAGACGATGGCCGATTGAATTGAAGTTTGTTTTGTGTTTTTAAAACATCATAAAGCTTGCTTCTGCACTTAGTTTGACCTGTTTAGTCGACATATAATATGTAATTTTGAAGTTTTGATGCGCAACTTTTCCGGACCAGAGGACATTTTGGGTGCATTTCAGCTGATGTTATTAGCAGTAGCTAATACAAAGACGCAAGACTTGAAACCAAACGATGTATTGCGTAAGTATGAAGCCTTCCAGAACATTCTGAACGAAAACCATCAAAGGTAAGGGAATATTTATGCTGAAATCTGTGTTTCTGTTGACTCCAACATTACGGAGAAATGTAGCTTGTATCTGAGCGCCGTCTCAGCATATTGAATAGTGTGCGATTTCTGTAACGTTAAAAATAAATCTAACAAAGCGGTTGCATAAAGAAGCAGTGTATCTTTCTAACTATATGTAGAACATGTATATTTAGTCAAAGTTTATGATGTCTATTTATGTTACCTAGATTTCCTGCGGACATTTTTGAGTAATTTCTGAACGTGAACTCAATGTAAATGGACATTTATGGATATAAATGGCATATTATTGAAAAAAAAAATGTACTGTGTAACATGTCCTATTACTGTCATCTGATGAAGATTTTCAAAAGGTTAGTGAACGATTTATTTTTTAATCCTGCGTTTGTTGATTGCATGTTTTGGCTATTCAAATGAGCTGTGTCTGGTGGTGGTTTGACATATATATGTGCTATGTTTTCGTCGTAAAACATTTTAGAAATCTGACTTGCTGGCTAGATGAACAAGGTGTTTATCTTTCATTTGAGCTATTGGACTTGTTAATGTGTGGAGGTTAAATATTTTTAAGAATATTTTTGCGTTCCATGCGCCACCGTTTCAGCTGAACGTGGGAGGGTTGATTCCCAATTGGGAACCAACATCTTAGACAGGTTAAAAAACGCAAATACAGACGCTAAAATCATACATGTAACACCAATCATTCCAGAAATACCCAAAAACGCACATCCTTAATTATCCAAATGGCAGAACTACAGGAACAAGGTGAGACAGTTGAAAGCCTCTTAGCACAGATACTGCCAGAACTCCTAGAAGTTATTAAACGTATGAACGAGTCAGGGACGTCCGATGAAAGCATATTATCCCAGATTCCAGCCGAACTCCTAGAAATGATTAATCGTATGAACGAGTCAGGGACGCCCGATGAAAACATGTTATCACAGATTCCCGAAGCCCTCATAACCTTAATTAATCGGATGAACGAGAGTCAGACATTTTCGGCCCCTGCCACCCCAACAGCGATAGACCAACCAGTAACGCCCAGGTCCGTAGAGTCTGAAACGCCACAAGATGTTTTTGGGGAATTGGAAAATTATCTAATAAATCTGGAGGGAGATGGTATTGTGGTGTCCGGGTTGTGTACCGGATTAAATTCAACAGTACAGAGATTCGACAGTTTTTCAATTTCCTATGGGTGAATCAGAATCTTGACTATGCGGTGTTTTACGTAATGATAATGGACACTCTGAACGATCTGTTAGAGACGGCAAGAGATTATGGCGAACCACGGGATGTTTTACAGTTGGAAATTTGTGGAGATATGCTGTGTTATGCAGGCTCTCTTGAACAATTTACCGCGCTGCTAGACCGCCTTGTTCAGTCAAATTTAGCCGTCATAGCCGATCGGACCCTCGAGCTTGTAGTGCAAATAATACGTCAACCCCCCAACCGCATCCTCAGATTCTGTACTTTTATGTGCAAAACGAACATTACTACGCCGTTACCAACATCACAGCGTTCATAGGGGCCCCATATGTGTGTCCATCCTGCCATACCGGCTACACCCGAAAGGGGGGGGCACTCGTGCCGTTATAACTGTTCAGTATGTCAGGATGCAGAGTGCCCAATGCAACCCTTAAACTTGACACCCTGTGAGGATTGCCACCGCACATGTCATTCGACCTACTGTTACGATAAACACAAAATTGAAACATGGCACCCTAAAGCATGTAAATCATTAAGCATTTGTGCTGTTAACCTCATGAACCTCTGGGGGCAGTATTTCATTTTTGGATGAAAAACGTTCCCGTTTTAAACGAGATATTTTGTCACGAAAAGATGCTCGACTATGCATATAATTGACAGCTTTGGAAAGAAAACACCCTGACGTTTCCAAAACTGCAAAGATATTGTCTGTGAGTGCCACAGAACTAATGCTACAGGCGAAACCAAGATGACATTTCATACAGGAAGTGAGACAGATTTTTGAGGCGCTGTGTACCAATGTCTCCTTATATGGCTGTGAATGCGCAAGGAGAGAGCCTACACTTTCTGTCGTTTCCCCAAGGTGTTTGCAGCATTGTGACGTATTTGTAGGCATATCATTGGAAAATTGCCCATAAGAGACTACATTTACCAGGTGTCCGCTGGGTGTCCTCCGTCGAAACTATTGCGCAATCTCCAGGTGCACGCTTTTTTCCATTTTGAAGAGAGGAGAAACCAAACTGCCAGGAGTGACTTATCATCGAATAGATATGTGAAAAACACCTTGAGGATTGATTCTAAACAACGTTTGCCATGTTTCTGTCGATATTATGGAGTTAATTTGTAAAAAAGTTGAAAAAAAAGTTTACTGAATTTTCTGGTTTTTTTCTCAGCCAAACGTGAAGAACAAAACGGACCGATTTCTCCTACACAAATAATCTTTTTGGAAAAACTGAACATTTGCTATCTAACTGAGAGTCTCCTCATTGAAAACATCCGAAGTTCTTCAAAGGTAAATGATTTTATTTAAATGCTTTTCTTGTTTTTGTGAAAATGTTGCACGCTGAATGCTACGCTGAATGCTACGCTAAATGCTACGCTAAATGCTACGCTAGGTATCAAAACTCTTACACAAATGCTTGTTTTGCTATGGTTGAAAAGCATATTTTGAAAATCTGAGATGACAGTGTTGTTAACAAAAGGCTAAGCTTGAGAGCTAGCATATTTATTTCATTTCATTTGCGATTTTCATGATTAGTTAAAGTTGCGTTATGGTAATGAGCTTGAGGCTATAAATAGGATCCCTGATCCGGGTTTGCTCGTCGCAACTGGTTAACAAGAAATGCTCAAAATGTCATTGCAATTACAACCTTAAAATAGATAGCCCTAAACTGCATGTGTGTGGAATCATACATTGTCCAATCTGTAAAGGGCCTTTGAAAAGCAGAGACGCTGAAGTGGTTCAAGAAGTGCCACACGAGTGTTATATTCAGCCCTTGTCTGAAGATGAACATTCAGAGAAATATGTGTTCTATGATTTTGAGACAAATCAGCAATCGGGGGATCATTTGCCTATTTTTGTATCTACCACGACATTCAAGGGGGAAAAGTGGTCTGCAGAAGGATCCAATTGTGCACTACTCTTTCTAAAACATTTTAGAAAGCCACAGTACAGAAACTTCACGTTTATAGCCCACAATGCTAGAGCCTACGATTCTTACCTGCTTCTGAATCCATTGATACAGCAAGACATGGCACCCAGGGTCATAGCTCAAGGTAGTAAAATCTTGTGTTTTGTAGACCCAGCCTTCAACCAGAGATACATTGACAGTTTAAGCTTCTTACCCATGCGATTGGCTCAAATGCCAGAGACCTTGGATTTTGAAAACTCTGTGAAAGGCTGGTTCCCCCACTTCTTCACATCTGAGGAGAATCTACATTATGTCGGATCATATCCCAGCCCAGAAATGTACGAGTGTGATCAAATGTCTCCCAAAGAGCGTGAGAGATTCATGACGTGGTACGAGACAGTAAGACATGGCACCTTTGATTTCCATAAAGAGATGGAATCATACTGTGACAATGATGTGGTTATACTTCGTGAAGGATGCCTCAGATTCAGAGAAGAGGTAATCAAAGATGCAGGCATTGACCCCTGGAGATGTACAACTATTGCATCGGCATGCATGAAAACCTATCGTACACACTATCTGCCAACAGCCTCTATAGCTATCCCCTCGCCTGACAACTACCGACGTCAATTCAAGTCATACTCTAGTGGGTCCATTCAATGGTTGGAGTATATGGCCCAGGATAAAGACATTTTTATTCAACATGCTTTGAATCGAGGGGAGAAGGCATTTGGCTCTTACCATGTAGATGGCTACACCCAGATTAACAGGGTTGAGACCGTGTATGAGTACAACGGTTATTTCTTCCATGGTTGCAAATTTTGCTTTGTGCCCCAGACCATGTGTGTCCTAACCCAAAAGACTTTTGGGGAAATGTACCAAGAGTTTCAAGACAAATTGGATTCTTTACAGGCTACTTACGGCCTAAAAGTGGAGGTTTTGTGGGAGCACAAATGGACCGCCCTCAAAAAGTCTGATCCTCATGTTCAAGCCTTCCTTTCCAGCTATGACACCCCAGAACCCCTGGAACCCCGACAGGCCTTGTATGGCAGCTGTACCAATGCTTTGACATTGCGGTATGTAGCGCAACCCGACGAGACAATAGGCTATGTAGATTTTACATCCCTTTATCCTCATGTAATGAGTTCCTCATGCTATCCTATGGGGCATCCGGAAATTATTCATCGTGATTTTGACTTACCTCAAAACTATTTTGGGCTGATCAAAGCAACAGTCTACCCTCCTCTGGGTTTGTTTATACCAGTGTTGCCTTACAGGGGCCCTCAAGGAAAACTTTTCTTTCCCCTTTGTCGCACCTGTAGTGAAAACAAAACAACAAACCCCATGTGATCACTCCGATCAAGAAAGGGCCCTGACAGGGGTGTGGGTCACAGTTGAATTCTCTAAGGCTTTAGAGATGGGGTATCGGGTGGCCAAAATCTTTGAAGTATGGAACTTTTCCAAGAAATCAGACATTCTTTTTAAAGAGTACATCAAGACCTTCTTGAGATGCAAGCAAATGGCTTCAGGCTATCCTGCATCGGTCACAGATCAAGAGAGCAAAGACAGGTACATTCAAGACTATCACGACGGAGAAGGCATCCTTCTTGACCCTGACAGAATAGAGGTCAACAAAACCTAACGAAATGTGTCGAAATTGTACTTAAATTCGCTTTGGGGCAAATTATCGCAGAGGT
This sequence comes from Oncorhynchus mykiss, assembly GCF_013265735.2. Taxonomy (NCBI): domain Eukaryota; kingdom Metazoa; phylum Chordata; class Actinopteri; order Salmoniformes; family Salmonidae; genus Oncorhynchus; species Oncorhynchus mykiss. The sequence continues at coordinate 32,182,352 of NC_048580.1, read as the reverse complement.
GTAATATGCTAACAACGTCGAATATTAAAGACCCCGAAGAATTTTTGGAATTTGTTTTTCGGACCAATACGAAATTTCACATTTTTCATTCTTGAGTAAAGACATTGCCTTGGTGCAATGGCGACGTAACAAGAAGTGGGTTCTACCCCCGGGTAATGTAAATGTGTTTCTTGCAGCATTTACCACGGCCCATGGCCGAGTTGAACTGTACAAGCTCATGGAGCAGCTTCAGAGGCGGGTTCTTTACCACGACACAGACTCTGTGGTCTATGTAAGCAAACCGGGGGATTGGAGCCCCCCACTCAGCAACTATCTGGGTGGCTTAACGAGTGAACTCGCAGAGGGTGACCATATCACAGAATGGTCCTCCTGTGGTCCCAAAAGCTATGCTTTTAGGACTCAAAAGAATCACGTGGTGTTGAAGGCGTGACTCAAAACTATGAAAATGCCCAGCGTGTAAACTTGGAATCAATCACACGCCTGGTCGAGGGGTTCCTAAATGACAGGAATAGTGACTTGGAGATTTTGAGCTCCTACAAACAGATTGTTAGGGATAAAAAGGGCTTCCATCTGAGGAATGCCCCACTCACTAAAAGATTCAGGGTAGTCTATGACAAGAGACGTCTTTTGCCTGACGGGACCACATTGCCCTTTGGCTACTGACTTATGCTACATGCGTGTGTCAGGCGTGACTCAAAACTATGAAAATGCCCTGCGCGTAAAACTTGAAATCAATCACACACTTGGTCGAGGGGGTTCCTAAATGACAGGAATAGTGACTTGGAGATTTTGAGCTCCTACAAAAAGAATGTTAGGGATAAAAAAAAGGAGATAATGACAAGAGACTGCTTTTGCCTGACGGGACCACATTGGCTCTTTGGCTACTGACTTATGCTACAAGCTACAGTGTGTCTTAAAGCTTAAGATATAATGACTGCTGTAGAAAGTTTTGACCCCCGGTTGCAACTACCATTTTCGGCCTTAATCGCAGGGCCTTCTAATAGTGGGAAAACTTTTTTTGTAAAAAGTGTTTTAGAGAATTCTGAACATGTGTTATCTCAAAAGCCTGATAATGTTGTGTGGTGTTATTCTTGTTATCAACCTCTGTATGATGAATTGTTGAAGACAATAAAAATCAAGTTTGTTGAAGGAATACCTGATTCCCTGTCTGATGATGAACTTTTACCTCCTCATAAAAACAATCTGCTGGTTTTGGACGATATGCTATTTGCAGGTATTGAACATCCCGAAATTGCCCAAGCGTTTACCCAATATACTCATCATAGAAACCTGTCCGTGCTTTACTTGGTGCAGAATGTGTTTCACCAAGGTAAAAATAGCCGCACCATCAGTTTGAACGCCAATTACATGGTTTTGTTCAAAAATCCTAGAGACAAACTACAAATTAACACTCTAGCTCAGCAGATGTACCCGGGAAGGAAATCCTACTTTATGGAAAGCTACGAGGACCCTACCAAAGCGCCATTTTCTTATTTAATCGTGGATTTAAAAGCAAATACTCCAGAACACCTGAGGCTACGAACAAGTCTGTTCCCGTGGGAGTGGCCGGCTGCGTACATTCCTAAAAAGTAACTGCTATGTCTCTGCGTTTAAAAAGAAACCTGCCCCTCTTGAGAAGCCTAGTTGGGGCTACATCTAATGACCGGAAGGCCATATTGGGTCACTGTTCTTCAGATCTCATATTATCTCTATGTGAGATTGCTTTGAATCTTCTCAAAGGACGCATTCCACTCACCCTGACACAATTGAAAAAATTAAAGAGACAAAAGACCGCGATCAAACTCTTTGCGAATAAAAGGGTCAGTCTTCAAAAGAAACGACATAGCATACAACAGTCTGGTGGTTTTATTCTACCTTTACTAAGTATAGCCGCGCCCTTCATCACCAGCCTTATTGCTGCCAGACGTGGGGGTTGAACACATAGGGTGATGGCCAATAAAATGTATCTGGTACCACAACAAGAGTTAGACTTAAAAAACATGTGCATGGTCCTGAAAATATCAGACAAACAGTGGAAAATGATTTGGATACGGCCATGAATGATATTTTGAATCAAAAAGGATTGAACCCCTATGATAAGGTCCAAAAATACACAAACCTCTTGCAAAGGTATTTGTCCTTGGTGAAACAAGGGGAGAGAGAGACAGGCCATTTAACTATTTCCCTACAAGACCCTTTAAAAGATGACGAGCCTAGCGAGTGCCAAGCCCCTGTAATGCCTGTACCTGTGAGCTTACCGTCTGAAGATCAAATGCCTGTTGAAGATAAAGTTATGCATGACTTGTTAACCCATGTTCCGGCACGTAACAGGAAAAATGTTAGCTATATTATGAACAAGATAAAAGACTCAAATGGGGCAGTTACTTGGAACGATAAAGGAGAGTTTATCCTTCAGGGTTCTGTTGTCAAGGGTTCACATATGCTTGACTTGCTTAAAAGTACCACATCTGCCCACAAGGTTGCTGATGACAGAAGACCTCCAGGGTGGCTTCAGTTTCTTAAGGCCCTGGCCATCCTCAACATTCCCCTCTCGGGTGTACCCAACTATAAGCTTCGTCAACAGATTCACTCTTTAAAACACAAACCTTCAACGAGATACAGCGCCCCTAAAGATGCCCCAAAACCACCGCATCCTTATGAAATGAATGACGATAACCCATTTACCCCCCTGAACGCCTCCGGACCTTTCCCTAATCCCGATCTCTCTGGGTGGTTAGACTTTGAATGACTTTTGAATGACTATGATTAAATTCAATAAAAATGTATTTAAAAAAATAAGCAATTTAACATTTGTGGCATTCTTGAAACATTTGGCGTGAGCATACGCCTTGATTACACGTTCTTAAAGGATACCCATTTGAACACTTTTGATATTTTCTAACAAAACAAGCTACAACGTTATCATTACTTCTTAAATCATCCTTATAAAGAGACATAACATATTCAAAAGAAACTCCCCGGGCTCTTTGGCATAGGTAGAATACACAGTGTTGACCACATGTAGGGGAAAGGTTATCTTGCACTTGTTTGATGTTGTAGTATATCTTTGAGCAGTTTTTGGTCAAAAATTCTTTAATAGATTTGGGGAAATGTGAAAAACCGGGGGGAAAGCCATAGGAATCAAAAAAAGTTGAGATTTTTCTTCCTCCTTCCTCTTCTAATGTCACAGCTAGCCAATGTTCACCCGGCATGTGTTTAAGATGGGTATTGACAATAAACATGGCCGGCCGCACCATCCATTTCTCCATAGGTAGTTCATCACAAGCCAACACTGGTCATAGCATTGGCTACAACCTCACTTACTATATTTTTTGCTGCTGATTTTAAATGCGGTTTGGCTATGTTGAGGCCTCTCTTCATAAACGGTAAAACCATCCTAAAGAGGTTACGAAATATACCTCCTATCCCCGAACCATACATGGTGGGGGAACAATAATAGCCGGGTAACCCATTACCCACTTGATCAACATAGTATGAGACATACCGGTTAGGGTCGAGATGTCGGTTTTATGTACAGTAAAGACTTGAAAAGAGTTTTCAGAAGAGACCTCGGAGGGTTTCATCCGTATACTCTTATGATAACTATTGTTATACCAAATTGCTAAATCTTGAACTATATCGATATATCTATGCGTGTTGTGAGCTGTAAAATAGCGCCACATCCGCTCCTTCAGAGTTCTGTTAAAGCGTTCAACAACTGAAGCTTTCAAATCCGAGCCTGTAGCAAAATGTACTATATTGTGCTTCTTTATGAGTTTCTGAAAAGTATTATTAAAAAATTATTTTCCGCCATCAGTCTGCACTTTCTTGGGGGCGCCTCCTTCCTTCAAGATAGAGTCAAAGGCCCTGGTCACCTCTGCACCACTCTTATTTATTAAGACCCTGACAAAAGCTATTTTAGAGAAAATATCTATAACCGTTAGCATGTAGTGCTTTCCATCATTTTTATCTGCAAGGGCCTGCATGTCACATAGATCAGCCTGAAATTGGGACAATGGTTGGGTAGAAAAAAACTATATTTCTTGGAAACTGTTTTCTTACGGGCTTATGCAGAGTGTGCACATCCTGCTCTGATAGCCACTCATTCACTTTAGCATCGCTTAACCGGCTACCTGTTTCTTCGGCTAAAGCTCACTGTGAACGTTCCTTGCCCCCATAAGACCCAGGATTAGAGGGATTATAATAAATGTTTTTCAACATCTGCTCTGCCATCCTTCTTGCCTCTCTGAGGTACAATAACGTTAATGAGCCACTTTCAAATAACGACAACATTTCATTTTCATTTTTGGGATTTTTATTTTCAAGAAAACATTATGTATTACTTATACAGACAATTCAGAATTCGTTGCCGGATACATGTCCCCGCTTTCTCAATGATCACATCATGCAAAACCCTGTATATTTGGTTTAGATTAACAGGTTTGTTTCGCTGAATTTTTACAACACACATCCGCTATAAAAGTATATAAACAACAAATATGATACATGTTACAATTAAATGGTGTTTCAAACAAATAAAGTAAAATCTTAGACAAGGTTGTTTCTAGTTCTTCAGATTCACCACCAAGCCGGGTTACCATTCGTGTCCATTGTAGACACTCGCCCACATGTCGTACATGATTCATGATTTGTTCCATTTTCAACACACGCTCTACATTAGTCCCGGAATTGTGGGTTGTGTAGAACGATACATTGTTCACTTTATTTTCAATAATTTGATGCATAACATTTGTAAGTTCTCTCAAAAGAAAAAATGTATTTATTCTCTCTAACATCGTATACACATAGTTACCCATTGCTCTACATCTAAATAACAAAAATGTCACTCGGTCTCTTGGGGTTTATTGAGCCAGAAAGTCAGCACATCAGCCACCACAGCCTCCCAGTATTTGTTATCGTCCACCAGGGTGTGTCGGATTTCTTTGAGTTTCTCGTGGATGTGGATCGCCTCCTTCAGTTCATGTAGGAATGCCTCGGTTACCCCGTAAACTCTGGGGGTAGACGGCACAAGACCCATAGACTCCAGGGCTCTGACCAGCGATGGTATAAACCGGCAGGACCAAAGTCTTTTCATCAGCGCCTCAAAATTGTTGAAGAAGTAGTATCTTGGGGGGTCGTATAGGCATGGATGCCTGCGCTGGCTGGGGTGATTAATCTCACAACCGATGCATTTTTCTCGTATATATTCGCCAATCACCACGTCTAAAAGCGTGGCTACAGAGGCCTTGATGGTGTCCACAAAAATAGTACTGACCACCCCATCAAACACGTCCTCAGGCTGTGTACAAGTAGGGGGTGTCGCGGGTCTTGCCAGGGGCGGGTAGAAGCAGTCCTTAGTGTTGGGCCCCATGACGTTTCGGAGTTCTGGTATGCGGTAGGAATATCCATGGTTAATGCGTAAGTGAAGAACTGTAGGTTTTAAGGACCCTCCTTTTATTGTTGAACCAGCCCTCGGGGTGTCTGGGCGTGGTTAACGCAGCCTCGTAACTAGTTTTCTTCGGGGGGTGACCCTTCTGACGATGTACCTTCTGGGGTCTCCTTTGAATCATAATCCTCAGGATTCGTATACATTATGCACTTCTTTAGCCGAACAATGCTCTGGCGCTGTTGGCTCTGTACAAACAGAGCGTCTAACAACTCCAACATTTTCAATTCCATTAAGTCCATTCTTTCTCTGTATTTTCACCCGGTGAAATACTCTTCCTGAGGAGTCAGGGGTACCTTCCCAACGGGTCTCGTAGCCTGTGAACAAGCTGTACCCCTTGGTGATACGTCTCAGTTCGGGACACAAAACCTGGCGAAAAAACGTCCAGTCTTCTACCCCATAGGCCACTCCTAATGTCTGGTCGGTATATTCTTCTATATAGAGTTTCACTCTACAGGCCAAGTAATCAAACAGATACCCCCATTGCTGTCCATTAGACATCAGCACTTCATCTTTCAGCGCCGTTGTGGGTTCTATGCATCGTATATTGCGGCAGTATACTTTGCCCTTTCTCTATGTTTCAGCCCCGGTCCTGCTTCCGTTGTTACAGTCATCACAGCTTTGCCACTGATCGCAAAATCCATGTTTAAAAATCGTGTTTACTGTTCTGGGTTCGCACGCCTTGTTCTGGACATTTATAAGGCTTATGCCACAGCCAACAGGACATTCCTGTTTCATCAGATAACAACCCTAAGGGCAATAAAACTGGGGGCCATACACGTTCAGGGGTATACGCCATTGAAGCGACTCTTAAGGCCATTAGATCATTTCGTCCGCAGACCTGTTCTTACAACGCATATCCGGGCAGCCTTGAAGTACTCAGGGCGCGTTCAATTTGACACAGCGTGAGTCTTATTTTAAGCCATTCTCTCATCCTTAGCGCTGGAGAAAAACTCTTGGGTTCTGCCCGATAAAAGGGTTTGGACACACTGTCTGTGAATATCTTAACCGTAGATTCCTCAGATTGGAATATGTAAGACATATGTCCCTCACTTGTACACAAAAATCCTTTAAAACATTCTGGAGCCTCACGCAAAACATCCTCGAGGCTTTTGTCATTGGATTCATGACATGAGCTGCAGAGCACCCCGAGAATTGGCCTTGGAGACATATTTTAGATGTTTAATATTTGGGTTTTTATTTAAAAAATCGCTTGTTCTGGACATTTATAATGCATATGCCACAGCCAATACCCCAGGACATTCCTTCTTCATCAGATAACAAACATAAGGGCAATAAAACTGGGGGTGGGGGACATACACGTTCCAAAAGTTCAAACACTCAACCCCCCCAGTTCAACCAGGCCCCTAGACATCAATCACCATGACTACTTCAAAGAATGCAATATAGATATAAAATAACACACACCCTCTAACACGTGACCACAGGAACAGGATGGACCCATATTTGGACATGCACACGTCATCATGACGTAGGGTCATAAATCAATTACTTTGATTCATTGGCATAATTAATTTCAACGGTCTTCATTTTGATTAGACTTTACCAACAACAAGAGGGCTTTGTGTTGTAGCCTATTTCTTCCTATTTAAGAAATAAAAGGTAGGCCTACCTGTTCGACAGATTAAATTAGGCTATAGGCTGCTATATCCAAAGATTTGTCAGTTAATTCCTCCATCCATCATGCACTCTTTAAATAGCCTACCTCTGTGTCAGTGAAGGGCTGTTAAGCTAAAACCAAGACTCAAATTGAGGGGGTATGAGAGCGTATGCCATAGGCAAAAAGCACAGGCCTACCCCTTGTTAGTTTAAACATTTGTATCTGATTATATAAAGTGATCTATAACAGCGCTTGGTGTGCAATGCTTTATGCTAGAAACAAGCTGTAAAATACCCAGGAAAGACGTGACTCCGACGCATATGGGAATGTCATTGTTTCATTTCTTTGACATTCAGAGGCGGACTTTGTTTGGGACGTAATCTAATTCTGTCACTATCAATTGATTAACCTATTCACTTTCTGTACAATAGAATATGTTAAAACCAAGACAGCCTTTAGGGAAACACTTGTGACCTTCTCCTGTTGGGTTAAGCCACAGAAGAAGAGTAGCCAGCAGTTAAAGCTTAAATTGTTCTGTGTCAGTAGGTCTACCCTGTCTGGGGTGGAAAGGTAGGCCTACCCTGTCTGGGGTGGAAAGGTAGGCCTACCCTGTCTGGGGTGGAAAGGTAGGCCGAACTTTTGAAAGTACAATGCTCGTAATGACGTCTCAGATTTAATTATTTGCAAACAAGACACACTGATTTCGCATTGGAGAAATATGATAGGAGGAACACACAGGCCTATCTTAGCCTGTCATTTCGGCAATTTATGTGGTATTTAAAAAAATATTCCGCTAATATGTAAAATTACGTAGAATTGCATGAAATGTTTAAAAGAGGCAATTTTTTTCTTGGACCTGCAAACACGATGATAGATTCATGCAATGCTTTTACTATATAGATCTTTCCACACCTACTCTTGTCTACGGTGGTCTGCGAACCCACAAGCTTCTGGCCCGCAGCCCTGTGTGCTATCAAAATTACAGCGTTGCAATGTAATGCTTACAGGATGAAGCACAGTTTCCAAAACTGCATATCAAAGGCTCTGGTCTGTCCAAGAAGTGAGGATAAACGATAGACATGTTCTCTGCTATCCAATTTGTTTTAATTATTATTTGGGGTATAGTGGAAGGTCACTTGTTTTTTTTAAGCGTTCAGGGATGGTTTAGGTAAAATATAATTTGCTGAAGGGAGGGGAGGGCCAACCATTTTCCTTTCAAAGAGGTCCGATTTTCTCCATGTAAACCACGTAACCTCCATGTAACCCTCCTCCTCTTCTACAATGATTGAAGTGGATTTAACAAATTACATCAATAAGGGATCATAGATTTCACCTGGATTCACCTGGTCAGTCTATGTCATGGAAAGAGCAGGTGTTTCTTAAGTTTTGTACACTCAGTGTATACCCTCCACCCAGAACATGCTGCTGTGCAAATCAATTGCATTCACTTCTTGTTATGTTTGTTCCATATATAATGAACATATACTTCAGCTAGAAAACTCCATGTTTAGCCATGCAAGGCATTCTTTAACCAACTCCCGCGCCCGCATAGCATGCTGGGTAACGTAGTCTAAATGTTCTGGCAGTACCATCCGGAAATCTACTATCGGCACTTGATCAAATCCCAGCCTGAGGAATTTCACATACCAAATTTGTGCTAAATTGATCTTAAATGTGCTAAAGGTGAACATTTTACAGTGGCAGGTACCATGTGTAATGGTATGTGACAAGTACTGTAACATGATGGTAAAAATATTGTTAATGATACTTTTGTTTTACTGCACTCATAATTTCATTGGAGGACATTGATTTACAGTAGCTCAGAAAGCCTGCTGTGTTTGCACTGGTCTCTTTATGATTCAATTTAATTTTTGTTAGTACTAAAAAGCCCCAATGGCCCTATGAAATGAAGTTATCGAAATTGAGTGTGCTGTGTTTTGAAACCTATGGTTTATTGTATTGCTTCCTTTGAGGGGACTGATTGAGATCACTTCTGAGATTTAAAGAGGAGTATTGATGGGAGTTGTCCTCAAGCTCTTACGCTCCAGGGCCAGTTTGTTTTCGAATAAGCAAGGCTAGGACTAGGGAAGGCAAAGCTGATCTCAGTACAGCCCTTCAGGCAATAACGTCTCCTTGAGTGAATCAAAACGGACATTGGGCAGATTAATGACAGAATGGAAAGGCGAAGAGGGACTGTGTGAGGGTGGGAGAAAGAAATAGATATGGAGAGAGAGAAGGGGAGATGGGGAGAACAGCTGAGTAGCTCTGGTGCGTTTCTAATAGTTCTGTGGTTGCCATGGCGGCGTGTAACTCTAGTGCAGTTCTACTAGTTCTATGGTTGCCATGGCGTTGTGGTTTTCACAGCAAATTGAGCTACTGCTGATTATCAGGCAGTGAGGCAGGCTGTTGCTGAGGGAGTGAGTGTTGGGGAGTGAGGGGGAGGCCCGGAACCCGGAGGGGTGTGTGTGCCTTGAGCACAGTCATTGGACTTGTTCGACATTGCAGCCTATAGTGCAGGCGACTGCCGACTGACTGATCTACAAAGAACCTTGCATCATAAACAACTACTCATGTACTCTTTGTAGATCAGTCAGTCAGTCACAATTGACCTAATATACATTATGGCTTTGATCCTCTCGAACGTGTTGAGAGTGCTGCTGCAGGCAGCAGGCAGCTGTGTCACATGAGTGAGAGGAGCGCACTGAACGAAGTGTGCCTCGAGTATGTCAAAAGAATCAAGACTTTAGATGTTTGACAATTAAAATGTAGGGTAATTAACATGGCTAGCCTATATTTATGTGATTAAAAGTCTCCTTAAAGTTTAGTTACATTTTATGGCGCCTCCCTCATGTCAGCATAGGTGTGGACATGAGAGGCTGTAACAATACATATATAACCTAGGCTTCACTTTTACATGTAGGCAAATTTTTTATTTAATCAAAATATAATAAAATATTATTCCAATGTTGTCCTTTTTAGGGACCATTTTCTAATGTTCCCTATGTATCTATTTCAGTAGTAGGCTACAATTATCAGTTTAAACAAATATTTTCATTTGGGACAGTTAATCTGCAATTTAGGACCATCTAAATTGTACTTTGAGACAAATCTGGTACGGTAATGAAAACATTTAGTCTTGAGCCCTGTATGTAGCAAGCTAGCCAGAAAGTTGAAGTCAGAGAGAAAGTGGTGCAGCGGTGAGGACAGAGAGGAACCGATTAACTCCATTATTGACTATCAAATTATAGTAGTGATTGATTGATTGATTAATAGTAGAATAAAACTCAATGGATGCACTGGACTCACGATGGATATCCTCTATCTCTTTCCTTTCCATCTTGTCCCAGAGGGATGGATGACGGACAAAAAGATGACAAAAAGCAAACTGATGGGGCTTTTCGATTTTTATACTCCAGTTGAAAATATTATTATTATGGAGTAATGTGACTTGTATTAATTAACCCTATTTCACAATGTTTAACATGGTGTTAACACCATTTCACCATAATGTTTTCTGAAGAAAAAAAAACATACGTCTTAATGCGATTTTACCAGTTGTATTTAGATTGTCATTATGGAGACACCTTTTGGCTAAATGTGGCAACACCTCACTCACCCAAAAGTGGTCATTGGGCTAGAAATGTGCTAGACTTGGCAACCCTGGCAGAAAGCTCTGTAAATATTGTACACATTTTGTTTTATAAGCTGCAATATGTAACTTTTTGGGTGACCTGACCAAATTCACATAGAAATGTGTGTTATAGATCTGTCATTCTCATTAAAAGTAAGTCTAAGAAGGGGTATATATGTTCTATGTTGGCTATTTCTATGTTTCCTGTTCTTAAGTTTTGTTTTTGCGTCTTTGACTTTCAGTTTTGTACACCAGCTTCAACCACCTGAAAATACAATATTTTTGTTTATGGAAAATATATTTCACAGCGGTTTAGATGGTACACTGATTCACTACACGATACTTGAAATTACGCAACGCTGTCATATGCATCAATCCAGAGCATCCCAAACATGCTCAATGGGTGACATGTCTGGTGAGTATGCAGACCATGGAAGAATTTTCAGCTTCCAGGAATTGTCTACAGATCCTTGTGACATGGGGTTGTGCATTCATGCTGAAACATGAGGTGGTGGCGGAGGATGAATGGCATGACAATGGGCCTCAGTATCTCTTCACGGTATCTCTGTGCGTTCAAATTGCCATCAATAAAATGCAACATAATCCCACTACCACCATGGGGCACTCTGTTCACAACATAGACATTAGCGAACGCCGACACCATACACACTGTCTGCCATCTGCCCTGCTAAAGTGGAACATTTCTGGGATCTTTTAATTTAGCTCATGAAACATGGGACCAACACTTTACATGTTACGTTTATATTTTTGTTCAAATGAATATGATTGGAATGTTGCAACAACACCAGATCAACAGTATCAGTCGTTCTGCCCCTGAACAAGGCAGTTAACCCACTGTTCCTAGCACGTCATTGTAAATAAGAATGTGTTCTTAACTGACTGGCCTAGTTAAATAAAGGTTAAAAAAAGTGATCAATGCTGCGCAGATTATTATTACAATATTGTGAAGACCTGTGACCTTTGCATGATATTTTGAACATGCACGCTTTCTATGATTACATAAGAAGACATTAATAGTTACAGTATCTTCAAAATCTGTCCATGGATGTATTTTAAGTTTGAATAAATACTTGTTTGTAAGATAGCCTTAACTTTAGGCTATTTAATTTATTACATAAGCGTTCTTGAATTGTGTTTGGTTTTCAACGCAACAAAATATCAACAATTAAAGGTGATGTATCTTTTGAGCCAGACTTGATACGTTGGATTCAAGTCTCCAACTCAAACAAAAATCAAAGTTAAAGGTGCTACACAGGAAATTTTGCATTGTAATTTCAGAAAATGTCCATAATATACAGTACTTTCAGTAATAGTGGAATTATAATGTTTTGCAGTATTACTTATCCACCAGTGTTGTGATTAGCTGTGATATTCACCTATTGATTTCTCCCACCAGAGTGGCATCTGTGTTACCTAATGTAAATCACTCTGTCATTTCCTGGTTTCTAAAATTCGACACTGTTCGCTCAATTTAAGTTTATGTGAGAAATACTATGAAACACTATCATTCCACTAGTAGCGCCAGATACACTATATATACAAAAGTATGAAACATGTGGATTCAGATTTTTCAGCCACACCAGTTGCTGACAGGTGTATGCAATCGAGCACACAGCCATGAAATCTCCATAGTCAAACATTGGCAGTAGAATGGCCTTGTGAAGAGCTCACTGACTTACAATGTGGCACCGTCAAAGGATGGCACCTTTCCAACAAGTCAGGTCGTCAAATTTCTGCCCTGCTAAAGCTGCACCGGTCAACTGCCACACAAACTCAAAGAATGTAGCACGTAAAAATCGTCTGTCCACGGTTGCAACACTCACTGCCGAGTTCCAAACTGCCTCTGGAAGCGTCGTCAGCACAAGAACTGTTCGTTGGGAGCTTAATTAAATGGTTTTCCATGGCCGAGCAGGCGCACACAAGCGACACAATTCGACTCTGGAGCAGTGGAAACACATTCTCTGGAGTGATAAATCACGCTTCACCATCTGGCAGTCTGACGGACTAATCTGGGTTTGGTGCATGCCAGAAGAACGCCCCAATGCATAGTGCCAAACGTAAAGTTTGGTGGAGGAGGAATAATGGTCTGGGGCTGTTTTTCAAGGTATGTGCTAGGCCTCAAATTGCCATTGATAAAATGCTATTGTGTTCGTTGTCCGTAGCTTATGCCTGCCCCTACCAAAATCACACTTTCACCATTGGGGCACTCTGTTCACAGCGTTGACATTGGCAAACCACTCCCCCAGACGACGCCATATACGCTGTCTGCTCCCAACGAACAGTTCTTGTGCTGACGACGCTTACAGTTGAAACTGCAGAAATCCTTAAATTGTTTACTGGGTTTGGAGGTCATTTTGCTTAAAGGACTACCGTATTTACAGCACCTGTCCAACTAGAGATTGGTTGGTCCTCAGACAGACACCACATTTCATTCCAAAGTTTACAATGAAAATACCTGACTTGGAGTCATAGTTGAAATGTAAGTGAGAGGTCTCTGCAGGGGTATTTCAGCCTGCCGTTTAAAAATTCAGCATCAGTGTGTTCAAGCAGAAAGAGCAAGAGGACTAAGTTGTGAAGATCCACTTTCCATACTGTCATGTCACCATCACAGCTGACAGATCTCATAGGCTTACAGCACTGACAAAAGGCTACCCAAAATCCTACTGGGGAAAAGTGGTTTGAATGTCATAAGCGGATAAAGGTAGAACTGGCTATAGTGTTTACTTCAAATTCACTGTAGATATCAGCAAAAGCTATAACAACAGCAAAATGTAATGGACAGAGATGGCCAAGTGAGTTCCTCTTACCAAATGAGTTATGACAGCTGAATGAGTTATGACAGCTGCAGTTAAGAATCCCATACCACTAGACGTTGATTCTAATGTAAAAGCTTAAAGAGATAGTTCAGCAATATTAGCATTTGTTAGCCTTGTTCATTTTAACAAAAGCAAAGTATGGATAGTAGTCACACCTTGTCCATAGACTGCTTTCGAGGTAAGGAAACAAATATCGCAATATGTAATTTCACTGAACTATCCCTTTAAACATGCTGTACTGTATTGGCCACAAACCTCATTAGTTTTGTCCATGGCATTTAAGATGGCGACGTTCAGGTTTTCCACAGCAGACAGGACGTTCAGATATTCCCCCAGGTGTGGAGAGAAGTATTGTAGGGAGTAGAGATACAGAGGTGTCAGGTACAATGTTGAACACTTGTATACTAAGTGGTATAAAACACGTAGGGCTTTGTAACATTTAAAATACTGTCAAAGACAGGGGATTCAAAAGTCAAGTTCTGGAGAGAGCATTTTGACAGCACACAGTCAATAATAAAGGCCAAAGGTCAGGGATAATTACCTGAGAGTTTGTCCATGTCTAGGTTACTGAGAGGGAGGGAAATTGTCAACAGAAGAAGAGGACAAAAACATGAAAAATCCTTTAAAGATCAAGTAATTTCTATGAGCAAAGCCACCATTTTATCCTGTGATACATTCCCTGGAGATACAAGGAGGTGTTGATTTGGTATCAGGACACTGTGGAGAAACTGTAAGGGCCTTGGGCCATATGGGGCCATATGGGGATGTGTGTGTAGAGAAGCAAAAAGAAAGAAAACAAAGGATTGTGTAGAAGACCATTATCTAGTATGTGTATGTTATTGTATAATGCATGTGTTGTCGTCAAAGAAAGCCTGGCTTACACCTCTAATTTCCCTGAGCTAAGGTAGTAATTACGAGCACATACAGCAGATTGACCACATCGTCTTTCTTTTCTCTTTCACAATTCCATTCTTCACCCCTAGTCTGTGTAAAGTGGTTAAGGGCGTTAAAAGCGTTGGGTTCAAATCCCCGAGCTGGCAAAGTGGAAAAATCTGCAGTTCTGCACTTGAGAAAGGCAGTTAAACCCCAAAAACAACTGCTCCCCGGGTGCCGATGGCGTCGATTAAGTCAGCCCCCTGCACCTCTCTGATTCAAAGGGGTTGGGTTAAATGCAGAAGATACATTTCGGTTGAATGCATTCAATTGAGCAACTGACTAGGTATCTCCCTTTCCCTAAATGTGCTGCTGTATGGTGTACATTTTAGGACACTATCAGCCTCAAGCTTCACCTCTCCTGGAGCCCTCATTAGACTACTAAAACTAGGGCTCATGCTCTAGATTCTATGCCCCCTTGATTAAATATTGACACATCCTATTTGAAGTGTAGATGTCCCACCCTGCAGATGGTGACTAAGGTGGATTCCCAGAGGCAGATGAGATGCACTCACTCAGTCTGCTGCATGTCGATTGAATAGAACAGCTCCTGCATCTGCTCCATGGTGAGGATACTGTCGGCAAAGTACGACTGGAACTCCTCCAGGGACAGCTTGCTGTCGTCTGAGAGAGGGAAAAGAGGGACATATTAACTACCTGCTGAAATAGAGAGAAGAAAGGAATATTCACGACTGCATTTGCTTAAGACTCAAATCAATGGAACTGAAATAGCTCATTCAGACTC
This sequence comes from Oncorhynchus mykiss, assembly GCF_013265735.2. Lineage (NCBI taxonomy): Eukaryota > Metazoa > Chordata > Actinopteri > Salmoniformes > Salmonidae > Oncorhynchus > Oncorhynchus mykiss. The sequence goes on along the minus strand of NC_048580.1, from coordinate 32,167,139 downwards.
AGCATGTCGAGTGCACGCTATAAATTAATAATAATAATCTCAAATTCCTATTATTTCACATAACTATGTACTCAGTTATTTATAAAGAACACAAAACCACTGTTGTCAATGGCAACCCTTTCTCAATGCAATATTTACTTCAAAGAGTTTTTCCTCTTGAAACTGAAGTATGCAAAAAGCAGATTGTTCCTTTGTCTTATTCTTTCCTACTTAACAGTACATCACAGTGTCTCTCATCCTCTCCAAGGACTTTGATTAACATTTTAATTATGATTGACCTTTGACAATCCGATTTGACTTCTAATATTTCAAACTTCTCTTTGTCTTAAAGGGGTCGTTCAGTTTTATTGCCTGTCAAATCAAATAAACTAACCCTTTAAGATAATGACTATGCAGTTATGTGACCCTGTCACAAACAGTTGTCTGTAAGACAAAGTTAAGTACAGTGTATTCCTATGGTAAGTCTCTGCAGAGAGCCTGTGGAGACCCTGGGGGGCGGGCAGGCGGACTGTGGGGTGGTTAGAGCAGTCTGGGCTCACTGACAGGCTTTCTGTGGATTAATGATATCCATCACAGCTCCACTCCACAATGCTGAGCAGAGCTTAGAGACAGCTCTGCGAGAGATAGAGATCTGCCAGTCAACAGATGTCAGACAGCTAGGCATACAGTACATAAAATCATCTGTTAGGACATGTGCAATCATTCTGGCATCATGACATGAATTTAATTTGAGGGCAGATCACTGTAAGTATCTTTAATGTCAGGAAAGTCTGCTTCATTAATGAATTAATATTGTTGATCTCAATTTATTATAAACAACTACATTTGGAAATTATGCTTTTAGAGCTTACGAGGAAGAGAGATTCTGTTGCTGCCCTGGATGTCACACCCTGGCCATAGAGAGGCTTTTTTTTGGTTAGGCCAGGGTGTGACTTCTATGTTCTTTTTTCTGTGTTTTTGTATTTGTTTATTTTTGGCCGGGTATGGTTCTCAATCAGGGACAGCTGTCTGTCGTTGTCGCTGATTGAGAACCATACTTAGGTAGCTCTTGCCCGCATGGGTTCTGTGGGTAGTTTTTTTCTGTTTAGTGTTTGAATCACCTTTCAGAAATGTTTTGGTTATTCCTTTTGTTACTTTGTATTTAGTGTTCAGTTCTATTTAATAAATATGAACAAGTACCACGCTGCATCTTGGTCCTCACCTTCTTCCTCTGAATGCCGTTACAGAACTACCCACCACCAAGCAGCGTGGTAAAAAGGAGGAATGGACATGGGAGGACATTCTGGACGGGAAGGGATCTTACATATGGGAGGAGATCCTGGCTGGAAGGGATCGCCTCCCATGGGAACAGGTGGAGGCAGCCAGGAGAGCGGAGGCAGCAGGAGAAGGGAACCAGCGGTACGAGGGAACACGTCTGGCAAAGGAAACCCGAGAGGGAGCACACGGCGGAGTCAGGTTGGAGACCAGGTTGGAGACCACTCCCCGTGCTTACCGGGGCGAGCAGGTGACAGGTCAGGCCCCGTGCTATGGGGTGATGCGCATTGTGTCTCGGCCGAGTATTCACAGGCCGGTGTGCTTGGTGCCAGCGTCCCGCATTTGCCGGGTGGAAGCTGGCATCCAGCCAGAACGGGGGGGGGGGGGAAGCTATGCGGTCAAGTCCGCCAGTGCGCCTCCACGGCCCTGTGTATCTGGTGCCTCGGCCAAGGAACAGGCCGCCTGTATGTTTCCCCAGCCTGGTGAGTCCTGTGCCTGCTCCCAGAACCAAGTCTCCCTCCTGTCCGGATCTGCCAGAGCCGCCCGTCTATCCGGAGCTACCAGAGTCGCCCGTCTGTCCGGAGCTACCAGAGTCGCCCGTCTGTCCGGAGCTGCCAGAGCCGCCCTCCTGTCCGGAGCTGCCAGAGCCGCCCTCCTGTCCGGAGCTGCCAGAGCCGCCCTCCTGTCCGGAGCTGCCAGAGCCGCCCTCCTGTCCGGAGCTGCCAGAGCCGCCCTCCTGTCCGGAGCTGCCAGATCCGCCCTCCTGTCCGGAGCTGCCAGAGCCACCCGTCTGTCCGGAGCTGCCAGAGCCGCCCGTCTGTCCGGAGCTAACAGAGCCGCCAGATCCGCCGTCAGTCCAGAGGCTGCGCCAGAATCGAGGCCCCTCAGTCCAGTGGAGCCCTTTGAGGGTCTTCAGTCCGGGGCCCGCTGCGAGGGTCCCCGCTCCAGAGGCGCCACCTAAGTGGGCCAAGACTGAGGTGGAGCGGGTTCCACATCCCGCACCCGAGCCGCCGCCGTAAATAATGGCCACCCGGACCCTCCCCTTTAGAGTCAGGTTTTGCGGCCGGAGTCCGCACCTTTGGGGGGGTACTTTCCCGCCCTGGCCATAGAGAGGCTTTTTATTCTCTATTTTGGTTAGGCCAGGGTGTGACTAGGGTGGGCATTCTATGTTATTTTTTCTATGTTTTTGTATTTCTTTCTTTTTGGCCGGGTATGGTTCTCAATCAGGGACAGCTGAGAACCATACTTAGGTAGCTCTTGCCCACATGGGTTTTGTGGGTAGTTGTTTTCTGTTTTGTGTCTTTTTGTCTTTCAGAACTGTTTCGGTTACTCCTTTTGTTACTTTGTATTTAGTGTTAAGTTCTATTTAATAAATATGAACGCGTACCGCGCTGCATCTTGGTCCTCACCTTTTCCTCTGAATGTCGTTACACTGGATGAGGGAAACGGTTTGACCTAAGTCATATCAGAATGTAGTTCAGGTCAAATTGAACCCAGATGGAAATGATGACATAAAGGACCAGAACCATTTTCTCCAAAGTATTCCATATGCAAAGCCTGCTCTACTTTAATCCTGGAAGTACAGTAAGTACTTAGGGCAAATACTGAATGTTGAGCTTTCAGCTCATTCCCATGCACAGGTTTCCAGGTTGCACTACCATATGCTTCAATCTCCTTGTTCTAGTTTCACACCCATTTACTTACCTGAATGTAAATAAGCAGACAACATAGTCCAGATTGCACATGTAAAAACATGTTCCCAATCGAGATGGGCTATATTGCTATTATGATTAAGCAATGACTACTGCTATTTCTCCCCCAGAGCAAGTTGGCCAAACTACACTGCATGTCTTTTACCTCTGTCTACCTCTGTGGATGTAAAATGTGTCTGTACTAATTGTAGGTGCAAGTACTCATTTTAAATATACACTACCAGTGTTCATATTTTAGAGCAAATATTCTAAATGAGGCGTTGGTACTGTTAAAAAAGCAGAAGAACATTAGAAGTGCCAGTACTCTGTACCGGTGTGCACCGGCCTAATTCAGGCAACTCCCGAAATGTCAAATCTCTGCTACAGATGAAACAAGATGTCTGAAAAAAAACTCAGTTACAGTTGAAGACGGAAGTTTACATACACCTTAGCCAAATACATTTAAACTCAGTTTTTCACAATTCCTGACATTTAATCATAGTAAAAATTCTGTCTTAGGTCAGTTAGGATCACCACATTATTTTAAGAACGTGAAATGTCGGAATAATAGGAGAGAATGATTTATTTAATATTTTATTTATTTCATCACATTCCCAGTGGGTCAGAATTTTACATACACTAAATTAGTATTTGGTAGCATTGCCTTTAAATTGCTTAACTTGGGTCAAACGATTCGGGTAGCCTTCCACAACCTTCCCCCAATAAGTTGGGTGAATGTTGGCCTATTCCTCCTCACAGAGCTGGTGTAACTGAGTCAAATCAAATCAAATTGTATTTGTCACATACACATGGTTAGCAGATGTTAATGCGAGTGTAGCGAAATGCTTGTGCTTCTAGTTCCGACCATGCAGTAATATCTAAGCTCATGAACCATTTATAAGTTATGTTCTTCAAGAATGAATGGGTATTTATCATACATTTATAAGTCCAAAAATAGGATGTTAAAACTAAGGATTCTAGCTTTAAACATCAATTATGTAGATTTGTTGATTTAATTACTTATTTTTAGAGTCAGTGTATATTTCAGTCTCTCGGTCCCTGCTTTGATGCACCTGTACTGACCTCGCCTTCTGGATGATAGCGGGGTGAACGGGCAGTGGCTCGGGTGGTTGTTGTCCTTGATGATCTTTTTGGCCTTCCTGTGACATCGGGTGGTGTAATTGTCCTGGAGGGCAGGTAGTTTGACCCCGGTGACGCATTGTGCAGACCTCACTACCCTCTGGAGGGCCTTACGGTTGTGGGCGGAGCAGTTGCCGTACCAGGCGGTGATACGGCCGGACAGGATACTCTCGATTGTGCATTTGTAAAGGTTTGTGAGTATTTTTGGTGACAAGCCGAATTTCTTCAGCCTCCTGAGGTTGAAGAGACGCTGCTGTGTCTTCTTCACCACGCTGTCTGTGTGGGTGGACCATTTCAGTTTGTCCGTGATGTGTACGCAGAGGAACTTAAAACTTTCCACCTTCTCCACTACTGTCCTGTCGATATGGATAGGGGGCTGCTCCCTCTGCTGCTTTCTGAAGTCTCCTTTGTTTTGTTGACATTGAGTGTGAGGTTATTTTCCTGACACCACACTCTGAGGGCCATCACCTCCTCCCTGTAGGCCATCTCGTCGTTGTTGGTAATCAAGCCAACCACTGTAGTGTCGTCTGCAAACTTGATGATTGAGTTAGAGGTGTGCATGGCCACGCAGTCATGGGTGAACAGGGAGTGCAAAAGAGGGCTGAGAACGCACCCTTGTGGGACCCCAGTGTTGATGATCAACGGGGTGGAGATGTTGTTACCTACCCTCACCACCTGGGGGCGGCCTGTCAGGAAGTCCAGGACCCAGTTGCACAGGGCGGGGTCGAGACCCAGGGTTGTAGGCCTCCTTGCTCGCACACACTTTTTCAGTTCTGCCCACAAATTTCCTATAGGATTGGGGTCAGGGCTTTGTGATGGCCACTCCAATAGCTTGACATTGTTGTCCTTAAGCCATTTCCCTCCTACAGCAAAGCACCCCCACAACATGATCCTGCCACCCCCGTGCTTCACGGTTGGGATGGTGATCTTCGGCTTGCAGGCCTCACCTTTTTCCTCCAAACATAACGATGGTCATTATGGCCAAACAGTTCTATTTTTGTTTCATCAGACCAGAGGACATTTCTCTAAAAAGTACAATCTTTGTCCCCATGTGCGTTGCAGACCGTAGTCTGGCTTTTTAATGGCAGTTTTGGAACAGTGGCTTCATCCTTGCTGAGCGGCCTTTCAGGTTATGTCGATATAGGACTTGTTTTACTGTGGATATAGATACTTTCGTACCTGTTTCCTCCAGCACCATCACAAGGTCCTTTGCTGTTGTTCTGGGATTGATTTGCACCTTTCGCACCAAAGTACGTTCATCTCTAGGATCCTTCCTGAGCGGTATGACTGCTGCGTTGTCCCATGGTGTTTATACTTGCGTACTATTGTTTGTACAGATGAACATGGTACCTTCAGGTGTTTGGAAATTGCTCCCAAGGATGAACCAGACTTGTGGAGGTCTACAATGTTTTTTCCGAGGTCTTGGCTGATTTCTTTTGATTTTCCCATGATGTCTAGCAAAGAGGCACTGAGTTTGAATGTAGACCTTGAAATACATTCACAGGTACATCTCCAATTGACTCAAATTATGTCAATTAGCCTATCAGAAGCTTCTAAAGCCATGACATAATTTTCTGGAATTTTCCAAGCTGTTTAAAAACACAGTTAACTTAGTGTATGTTACCTTCTGACCCACTGGAATTGTGATACACTGAATTATAAGTAAAATAATCTGTCTGTAAACAATTTTTGGAAAACTTACTTGTGTCATGCACAAAGTAGATGTCCTAACCGACTTGCCAAAACTATAGTTTGTTAATAACAAGAAATTTGTGGAGTGGTTGAAAAACATGTTGTAATGACTCCAATCTGAGTGTATGTCAACTTCCGACTTCAACTGTATCTGTAAGAAGGTGAATTGTGATTAAGGAATATATTAATTTAATTTACTTCCATCATTTTGTGGCTGACAAGTCTATATTAAACCGATGATTGTAACAGTAATAGATTCATATAAAAAGCTATTAATAATAGTTGATATTAGTTGAATAAAGGAATAGTAAAAAAAAAAAAAAGATTTAGATAAGATGATTGGCCTTTACCTCCCAAAATAACTTACTTGCTCCAATTCTGTCACTTTGGACCGGATAAAACATAAAGTTTTTTCTTTAAACATAGCCTAAATCAAAGAAACCCCCACTACAATACTGTCTCTATCCAATTTGACCAGGAACACATTTCTTTGAGGGTCTCTTGAAGTAAGGCAGCCAAAAATTGACTCTCAGAGAGTCTGGACCGAAGCAGCACAATCAATAATTCATAAGGCCCATCACCAGCCTAGTTTCTGTAAGTATCGTAGCCAGAAAACTTAGAGCATCTCATGTTCCAGTTTACTCAGTCTGTCAACTGGACCAATTGATCAGTGAAACTCTTGAAAAAAACCACCAACCTATCTCATTGGTTAGTAACTAATGTCTTCAATAAGAATCCATGATAAAGATTGGTCATATTTACATGAGGAGTCTTTTGGCCACTCCCTTTCCATAGACTCAGTGTATAAACGATAGCAGTTGCATTAAATCCTCACAACCGTTTAAAATGATGCATGCATTCTTACCTGAGAACACAGACAGATGTGTATAGTTCAGCTTGAACCTTTGTTGGAAATGAGAAATCTGAGGGGAAATCTATAGAGTAATAAATCATTACGTCATTGTCACAACTTCCGCCGAAGTCGGCTCCTCTCCTTGTTCGGGCGGCGTTTGGTGGTCGACCTCACTGGCTTTCTAGCCATCGCCGCTCCATTTTTATTTATCCATTTGTATTGTCTTGTTTTGCACACCTGGTTTACGTTCCCCAATCACACTGCATGTATTTATTCCTCTCCTCCCTCATGTCTTTGTGTGATATTGTTTGTGTGTTACATGTTTTGTAATGCACCCGGTTGGCGTTCGTTCTTTCCGTGTTATTTCACAAAGCTTGTTTGAAAATGTTAAATATACATTTTTTGTGACAGTTGTTGCGCACTTTACACTTTGCCTTGTTGGCTGGAGGTTTTTGACGCAGCTGCATCCGTCTGTAATCTCTCTCCTGCCGAAATAAAGTGTGCACCTGTTCACAAATCTCTGCTCTCCTGCACCTGACTTCACCACAAGTACACACACGCCTGACAGAATATCACACCACCATGGAGTCAGCAGGAGCAGGTACCCCGGTCAGAGGAGTCGAGGAGCGCATCCAGGAACACTTGGCAATGATACAACATCTCGGTGCCATGATGGATCGCGTTGCCCATACCATAGACCGCTGGGAGAGACAGGAGGTCTCGACCAGCGCAACCGGGGTTACCTCTACCCGTCCCGTCCGGATCCAGTCCCAGTGGGATGCGCCTCTCCCTTCCCAGGGAGTATGATGGGACAGCAGCACGGTGCCAGGGGTTCCTCTTACAACTGAACCTGGACTTGGCCACCGTTCACCCAGCTCCCTCAGGAAGGGAGAGAGCGCCCAGGAGTTCACCTTAGAATTCCAGACATTGGCCGCCGGAGCAGGATGGAACGATAGGGCCCTCATCGACCACTACCGATGCAGCCTTCGCGAGGACGTCTGACGGGAGTTGGCCTGCAGGGATGCTACCATCACTTTTGACCAACTGGTGGATCTGTCCATTCGGTTGGATAACCTGCTGGTCACCCGCAGATGTCCAGAGAGGGTTCTGTCAGGTCCATCCCCCAGCACCCACGCTCCGGTGCCCATGGAGCTGGGGGGGGCTGCTCGTAGGGAGGCTGGAGGAGGGGCCGTCACATGCACCATCTGTGGCCGCAGAGGACACACTGCCGGTTGGTGCCGGGTTGGTCTCTCTGGGAGTCGAGGCAGCAGGCAGCAGGTGACTCTGGTGTCACCCCAGGTGAGTCTGCACCACTCTCATCCAGTGTACTCTGTTGTCCACCTGTTTTTACCGGTTTGTTTTCCTGAGTTTTCCCAGCATAAGGCGCTCGTCGATTCAGGCGCAGCTGGGAATTTTATTGACAGAGCGTTAGCCCTTAGTTTAGGAATCCCCATTTTTCCTGTGGTTAGACCTTTCCCGGGACACGCTCTGGATAGTCGAACATTAGGGTCCGGGCAAATCAGGGAGTCCACCATCTCCCTGGCCATTGTCACGAGGAAAGAATCAGTCTCTTCCTCGTCGACTTTCCTGCGTTTCCCGTGGTACTAGGCATTCCCTGGTTGGCTTGTCATGACCCCACCATTTCATGGCAACAGAGGGCTCTCAAGGGGTGGTTGTGAGAGTGTTCGGGGAGGTGTGTAAGGGTTTCCGTTGGTGCTACCACAGACCAGGTCTCCACCGTGCGCTTCACCCCAGAATATGCCGACTTGACTCTCGCCGTCTGTAAAAAGAAGGCGACTCAATTACCACCCCATCGACAGGGGGATTGTGCGATAAATCTCCTGGTAGACGCTGCACTTCCCTGGAGTCACTTGGTCGACTGTTGGAGCATGACCTGTACGTCAAGGCTGAGAAATCCTGTTCTTTCAACAGTCTGTCTCCTTCCTAGGGTACCGCATTTCCAGCTCGAGGGGTGGAGAGTGACCACATTTCAGCCGTGCGTAATTGGCCGACTCCCACCACGGCAATACCACGGAGGTGCAGCAGTTTCTAGGGTTTGCCAATTACTACCAGAGGTTTATCCGGGATATTGGTCTGTTAGCGAATCCCATTACCTCACTGCTGAAGGGGGGACGGATACGGTTTGCAGTGGTCGGCTGAAGCGGACAGGGCTTTTGGTCACCTGAGGGCTCTGTTTACCTTAGCTCCCGTGCTGGCCCATCCGGATCCGTCTTTGGCATTCATAGTGGAGGTGGACGCGTCCGAGGCTGGAATAGGAGCTGTGCTCTCTCAGCGCTCGGGTACGCCACCAAAGCTCCGCCCCTGTGCCTTCTTCTCGAGGAAGCTCAGCCTGGAGGAGCGAAACTATGACTTGGGGTACTGGGAGCTGTTGGCTATTGTCAAGGCTTTGAAGGCGTGGAGGCATTGGCTAAACACCCTTTTCTCATCTGGACTGACAACTTCAATCTGGAGTACTTCCAGTGCGGCGAGGAGACTCACCCGTTTTGTGTTTACCCTTTCTTACAGACCAAGTTCCCAGAACGTGAAGGCAGACACACTGTCCCGGCTGAATGACACAGAGGAGCGGCCCATGGACCCCACTTCCATACTCTCGGCCTCCTGCCTGGTGGTGCCGGTAGTGTGGGAGCTGGACGCGGACATTGAGCAGGCTCTACGTGCAGAGCCCACTCCCCTCCAGTGTCCCGCTGGGTGTCTGTACGTTCCGTCTGCTGTCCGTGATCAGCTGATCTATTGGGCCCACACGTCACCCTCCTCTGGTCATCCAGGTATCGGACGGACGGTGCGCTGTCTGAGTGGGAAGTACTGGTGGCCCACTTCGACTAAGGACGTGAGGGTTTATGTTTCCTCCTGCTCGCTGTGTGCCCAGTGTAAGGCACTTAGCCTTACCTCTGGTTTTCACCCTGAGAGTAACGGGCAGGTGGAGAGAGTGAACCAGGATGTGGGTAGGTTTCTGAGGTCTTATTGCCAGGACCGGCCGGGGGAGTGGGCGGCGTTTGTGCCTTGGCCAGAGATGGCGCAGAACTTGCTCCGCCACTCCTCCACTAACCTCTCCCCCTTCCAGTGTGTACTGGGGTATCAGCCGGTTCTGGCTGGCCCGCTCCAGGAGTCTGAGGTGCGGTGGATCGCTGATCCACCTTTCATTTTCCATTTGTTTTGTCTTGTTTTCCCACACACTTGGTTTACATTTCCCTCATTACTTGACATGTATTTAACCCTCTGTTCCCCCATGTATGTGTGTGGAATTGTTTATTGTTTCGTGTATGCGCATGTTAGACTGGCTGCACTGGGTTATGTCAAGCCGTGTGTTTTGTTCGCCTAAATAAAAGTCTGTTTGCTACCCAAATTCTGATCTCCTGCTCCTGACTCCCTTACAGCCAGTTACGCATACCTAACACATATCAATGTCCAACACTAGGCCCTTTATGTAACCCACAGGTTTAGTTCACTCCCCACTATAGACTCTCTCAAAGATTCTGCCCTTCTGTATTTCTACAGAGCCAAACGGTCACTCTCTGGCACTCTCTATAATAAAAAAACAGTTGACCTCTTCTACTGGAAGTCAGTATTGTACATCCTCTGCCTCTTCTATACACAACAGCCTATCTCCCTGACCAGCAAAAATAGCATATTTTAGGGCTGCATGTCTTGGATGACACGATTCACTAATGGGTTTGTTTCAGTGATTCCTCATATCCTATTTCCTTCTGTCCAAATTGGAGGAGATATCCTGCTATGCCCTCAGACTAACCATCAAACAAGCAAAGCATCAATACAGAACTAACATTTAATCCGACTACACCGGCTCTGACGCTCGTCAGATTTGGCAGGGCTTGAAAAATACAAAGGGAAACCCAGCCACGAGCTGCCCAGTGGCACAAGCCTACCAGAAGACCTACATTCATTTTATGCTTGCTTTGAGACAAGCAACACTGAAGCATGCATAAGAGCACCAGCTGTTCCAGACGACTGTGTGATCACGCTATCCTTAGCCGATGTGAGCAAGACCTAAAGTGTCTCCTGACCCCTCCTGTCTCAGCCTCCAGTATTTATGCTGCAGTAGTTTATGTGTCGGGGGGCTAGGGTCAGTTTGTTATATCTGGAGTACTTCTCCTGTCCTATCCAGTGTCCTGTCTGAATTTAAGTATGCTCTCTCTTATTCTCTCTTTCTCTCTTTCTTTCTCTCTCTCTCTCGGAGGACCTGAGCCCTAGGACCATGCCTCAGGACTACCTGACATGATGACTCCTTGCTGTCCCCAGTCCACCTGGCCGTGCTGAAGCTCCAGTTTCAACTGTTCTGCCTGTGATTATTATTATTTGACCATGCTGGTCATTTATGAACATTTGAACATCTTGGCCATGTTTTGTTATAATCTCCACCCGGCACAGCCAGAAGAGGACTGGCCACCCCTCATAGCCTGGTTCCTCTCTAGGTTTTGGCCTTTCTAGTTTTTTCTAGCCACCGTGCTTCTACACCTGCATTGCTTGCTGTTTGGGGTTTTAGGCTGGGTTTCTGTACAGCACTTTGAGATATCAGCTGATGTACGAAGGGCTATATAAATACATTTGATTTGATTTGACCTTTAACTTCTTTGGGACTAGGGGGCCATATTGAGTAGCTTGGATAATAAGGTGCCCAGAGTAAGCTGCCTGCTACTCAGGCCCAAAAGCTATAATATGCATATAATTAGTAGATTTGGATAGAAAACACTCTGAAGTTTCTAACTGTTTGTATGATGTCTGTGAGTATAACAGAACTCATATGGCAGGCAAAAACATGAGAAAAAAATCCAACCAGGAAGTGGGAAATCTGAGGTTTTTAGTTTTTCAAGTTATTGCCTATCAAATATACAGTGTCTATGGGGTCATATTGCACTTCCTAAGGCTTCCGCTAGATGTCAACAGTCTTTAGAACCTTGTTTCAGGCTTACCTGTGAAGGGGGAGAGAAAGAGAGCTGTTTGAGTTAGGTGTCTGGCAGAATGCCATGAGCTAAATCATGCACACGGCCGTGAAAGGTAGCTGAGTTCCTTTTCATACCTAAAGACAAAGGAATTGTCCGGTTGAAACATTATTGAAGATTTATGATAAAAACATTCTAAAGATTGATTCTATACATCGTTTGACATGTTTCTACGAACTGTAATATTACTTTTTGGACTTTTCGTCTGAACTTTCGCCTGGTGAGTTTGGATTTGTGAACTAACCGCATGAACAAAAAAGAGGTATTTGGACATAAATTATGGACTTTATCGAACAAAACAAACATTTATTGTGGAACTGGGATTCCTGGGAGTGCATTCTGTTGAAGGTCATCCAAGGTAAGTGAATATTTATCATGCAATTTCTGACTTTTGTGACACCTCTCCTTCTTTGGAAAATGGCTGTATGTTTTTCTGTGTCTAGGTGCTGACCTAACATAATCGCAAAGGTGTGGTTTGAAATCTGACACAGCGGTTGCATTAAGGAGAAGTTCATCTATAATTCCATGCATAACACTTGAATCTTTTATCAATGTTTATTATGTTTATTTCTGTAATTTGATGTGGCACTCTGCACTTTCACCGGATGTTTGTTTGAGACAATGCATTTCTGAACATAACACACCAATTTCAAATGAGGTTTTTGGACATAAAGATTAACGTTATCGAACAAAACACACATTTATTGTGTAACATGAAGTCCTGTGAGTGCCATCTGATGAAGATTATCAAAGGTTAGTGATTCATTTAATAGCTATTTCTGACTTTTGTGAGCCCTCTCCTTGGCTGGAAAAGGTTTTCTGTGACTCTAGGTGCTGACCTAACATAATCATTTGGTGTGCTTTCACCGTAAAGCCTATTTGAAATCGGACACTGTGGCTGGATTTACAATAAGTTTATCTTTAAAATGGGGCAAAATACATGTATGTTTGAGGAATTTTAATTATGGTATTTGTGTTGTTTTGAATTTGGCGCCCTGCAATTTCACTGGCTGTTGGCGAGGTGGGATGCTAGCGTCCCACATATCCCAGAGGTTTTAAACAGGTCAACATTCACAAATCCGCGGGGCCAGACGGATTACCAGGACTTGAACTCAAAGTATGTGCGGACCAACCGGCAAGTGTCTTCACTGACATGTACAACCTCTCCCTGGCCGAGTCTATAAATACCTACATGTTTCAAACAGACCACCATAGTCCCTGTGCCCAAGAAAGCGAAGGTAACCTGCCTAAATGATTACCGCCCCGTAGCACTCACGTTGGTAGCAATTAAGTGCTTTGAAAGGCTGGTCATGGCTCACATCAACACCATCATGCCGGAAACCCTAGACCCACTCCAATTCACATAACATCCCAACAGATCCCCAGATGACGCAATCTCAATCGCACTCCACACTGCCCTTTCCCACCTGGACAAAAGGAAGACCTATGTGAGAATGCTATTCATTGACTACAGCTCAGTGTTCAACACCATAGTGCCCACAAAACTCATCACTATGCTAAGGACCCTGGGACTAAACCTCCCTCTGCAACTGGATCCTGTACTTCCTGACGGGTCGCCCCCAGGTGGTAAGGGTAGGCAACACACATCTGCCATGCTGATCCTCAACACTGGGGCCCCTCAGGTGTGTGTGCTTAGCCCCCAATCAGAGACAATGACTAACACCTGCCTCTGATTGAGAACCATATCAGGCCCAAGAACAGAAACAGACAAACTAGTCATCCAACATAGAATGCCCACTCAGATCACACCCTGACCAAACAAAACATAGAAACATACAAAGCAAACTATGGTCAGGGTGTGACATCGTGACGGCACTCACTTAAAGACATTGTGTTTGAAACACAAATAAATTAATGATTAATAATAAAGTTAATGATAAACCAATCTAAAAAAATAAAAAATTTTGCTTAAAGGGGATGGATCATGGATGCTATCTAGTTTACTATCGTTTTGTGCTGCATTTAATTTCACTCAATGGCTGCTTCAGGTCTAGTGTTCTTCCACCATGATGCTTTCTTCCATGTTTTCACAATATATGACAAAAGCAATTGCAAATTATCTGTCTGGGGTCTGGAGGAGTAGCCAGTTTTCAGATGAGGCCCAAAAAACACACAAGCAGAGTTGTGGTTGTTTTCCACTGACAATTTGCACACCAGAACGCATGACTGACTTGAGCATTGCATGGTGAATATGCTCAGTCAAGAGGATCTACTCAATCCCTCAATCTCTACAAGGCATGCCCTGTCAATCGTCATGTTCCAGATAATAAGACAGATCGCCCCTTTGCAATAGCTACAAGGTTTTGCTCCCAAGTCTGAGAAAAGTCCCAGCAAAACACATAAGGCTCAGCTGCTTTTGTATCCGATGAACAGGAATGAACATCACCCAAAGAACATTATGCTTGGCCTTAGATTTGAATCTAGAAAGTCTCTCCCTATATACTTTACTTGAAATCATTGGCCAAATGGATAACTAGTCACTTTAATAATAAAATCAAATCAAATTTATTTGTCACATACACATGGTTAGCAGATGTTAATGCGAGTGTAGCGAAATGCTTGTGCTTCTAGTTCCGACAATGCAGTAATAACCAACAAGTAATCTAGCTAACAATTCCAAAACTACTACCTTATAGACACAAGTGTAAGGGGATAAAGAATATGTACATAAAGATATATGAATGAGTGATGGTACAGAGCGGCATAGGCAAGATACAGTAGATGGTAACGAGTACAGTATATACATATGAGATGAGTATGTAAACAAAGTGGCATAGTTAAAGTGGCAAGTGATACATGTATTACATAAAGATGCAGTAGATGATATAGAGTACAGTATATACGTATACATTTGAGATGAATGATGTAGGGTATGTAAACATTATATTAGGTAGCATTGTTTAAAGTGGCTAGTGATATATTTTACATCATTTCCCATCAATTCCCATTATTAAAACAATAATAATAATAATGGCACTTTAATAATGTTTACATATCTTGCATTACTCATCTCATATGTATATACTGCATTTTATACCATCTATTGCATCTTGCCTGTGCCGCTCGGTCATTGCTCATCCATATATTTATATGTATATATTCTTGTTCCATGCCTTTACTTAGATGTGTGTGTATTAGGTAGTTGTTGTGGAATTGTTAGATTACTTGTTAGATATTGCTGCACTGTTGGAACTAGAAGCACAAGCATTTCGCTACACTCACAATAACATCTGCTAACCATGTGTATGTTAGCAATACATTTTGATTTGATTTGATTCTGAAAGAAGTCATCGGAGTTCATCATTGACAAAATAAACAAAATAAACAAATGACAAATAAAATGTTATTTGATTTTGAAACTGTACAGCTTTAAAACATGGTTAAAACTGTAATGTTGAAATCATGGATGGTCAGTCCTTGCATCCATAGATCTGTCTATGAAGTTGAGAGTGGTTACATTTATCCAGGCCCATCCCTCATCTTTTTACCGAAACAGAGGTGACTCCTTTGTTATTGTTTCAATTAAGGATTCTAGCTTCAAAGCTTCAAATAACAACATTGTGAAATAAAAAGAGGCACAGATATTCAGGAAAACTGCATGGTGTGGAAAATTGGAAACAAAATAAAAGGGTGAACGTTAGGAAGACTATGTATTTATGAATCAGAGACATTGTATAATACCATAATAGATGTTTGGGCATACTGCATTGTGCACAATATAACAGTAAAGATTAACTATAACATCTGCAAGCATTTTTTATATCTGAGAGAGATGTCATCTCTGGAAATTATAAACGATGACATATATGTTTACCAGGATGCAGCTCAGGAGGAAAGTTGGTCATTTGCCAGGCAAATTATTCTTGGTTATTTGAGAAACATTGGTTACTTGCCAGGCAAAACTGTAATCTTGCTGTTCCGGAAAGGTTGCCTAGGCACAAATATTTGCACAAATGAGAGGGGAATGTCTTAACACACAAGTACCATCAGGCACTTTCACAGTCTTCAAGTGGTATGTGAGTGACATCTTGTTCAATAAATTCATCACTGTATCCATTGGATGCAAGAAGGATCTTGCATCCAATCAGTACAAAATCCTTTCAAAGACCTACATTCTTAGAAAAAAAAGATTCCAAAAGGGTTATTTGCGGAGGGATAGGGTTCTAATAAGAACCCTTTTAATTTGAAAACCTATTTTTGGAAGACGAGGGTTCTTTGTAAGGCAAAGGGTTATACCTAGAACCCTTTTCATCCTAAGAACCGTTTATTTAATATTTGGGAGGAGAGAATCAAATCATATTGTATTGGTCACATACACATATTGACATACACACCCGATTCTTTGAAAGGCAAGAAAGTTTTATTTTAATCATTTATTTGAAATAATCCCTGAGCATTAGTGTTTACCTCATGGTTTAAACTTTACTCTATTTAGTTAACCTTTATTTGACTACGCAAGTCAAGGCGAGGTCAGTACAGGTGCATCAAAGCAGGGACCGAGAGACTTTAAAAACAGCTTCTAACATTGAGTGGCTGCTGCCAACATACTGACTCAACTCCAGCCACTGGAAAATATACAGTATGTATATACTGTACTCTATACCATCCACTGCATCTTACCTATGCCGTTCTATACCATCACTCATTCATATATTTTTGTATGTACATATTCTTATTCATTCCTTTACACTTGTGTGTATAAGGTAATTGTTGTGAAATTGTTAGGTTAGATTACTCATTGGATATTACTGCACTGTCGGAACTAGAAGCACAAACATTTCACTACACTCACATTAACATCTGCTAACCACGTGTATGTGACAAATAAACATGCATTTGATTTGATAATGGGCCTCTGGACGCCTATGTAGATATTGCAAAAGAACCTGCCGTTTCCAGCTACAATAGTCATTTACAACATTAACAATGTCTACACTGTATTTCTGATAAATTTGATGTTATTTTAATGGACAAAAAAATATATATATATTTCAAAAACAAGGACATTTCTAAGTGACCCCAAACTTTGAACGGTAGTATATACACCAGTCAAAAGTTTGGACACACCTACTCATTCAAGGGTTTTTCTTTATTTTTACTCATTTCTACATTGTAGAATAATAGTGAAGACATTAAAACTATTAAATAACACATTTAGAATCATGTAGTAACCAAAAAAGTGTAAAACAAATCTAAATATATTATAGATTTTAGATTCTTCTAAGTAGCCACCCTTTGCATTGATGACAGCTTTGCACACTCTTGGCATTCTCTCAACCAGCTTCGCCTGGAATGCTTTTCCAACAGTCTTGAAGGAGTTCCCACATATGATGAGCACTTGTTGGCTGCTTTTCCTCCACTCTGCGGTCCAAGTCATCCAAAACCATCTCAATTGGTTTGAGATCGGGTGATTGTGGTCACCTGATGCAGCACTCCATCACTCTCAAAACAGCCCTTACACAGCCTGGAGGTGTGTCGGGTCATTGTCCTATTGAAAAACAAATGATAGTCCCACTACGCGCAAACCAGATGAGATGGTGTATCACTGCAGAATGCTGTGGTAGTCATGCTGGTTAAGTATGCCTTGTATTCTAAATAAATCACAGACAGTGTCATCAGCAAAGCACCATCACAACTCCTCCTCCATGCTTCACAGTGGGAACCACACATGCGGAGACCTACTCAACTCTGCTTACCTACTCTGCGTCTCAGAAAGGCATGGCGGTTGAAACCAAACATCTCAAATTTGGACAGCTTATGTCCATTGCTCGTGTTTATTGGCCCAAGCAAGTCTCTTCTTATTATTGTTGTCCTTTAGTAGTGGTGTCTTTGCAGCAATTTGAGCATGAAGGTGTGATTCACGCAGTCTCCTCTGAACAGTTGATGTTGAGATGTGTCTGTTACTTGAATTCTGTGAAGCATTTATCTGGGCTGCAATTTCTGAGGCAGGTAACTCTAATGATCCTTTGCAGCAGAGGTAACTCTGGGTCTTCCTTTCATGTGGCAGTCCTCATGAGAGGCAGTTTCATCATAGCACTTGATGGTTTTTTCCACTGCAATTGAAGAAAAGTTCTTCACATTTTCCGGTTTCACTGACCATGTCTTAAAGTAATGATGGACTGTCGTTTCACTTTGCTTATTTGAGCTGTTCTTGCCATAATATGGACTTGGTCTTTACCAAACAGGGCTATCTAATGTATACCACCCCTACCTTGTCACAACACAAATGATTGGCTTAAATGCATTAAGAACGAAAGAAATTCCACAAATGAACTTTTAACATGGCACACCTGTTAATTGAAATGCATTCCAGGTGACTACCTCATGAAGCTGGTTGAGAGAATGCCAATAGTGTGCATAGCTGTCATCAAGGCAAAGTATGGCTACTTTGAAGAATCTCAAAAATAAAATAAAAATGTATTTTGTAAGGATGTACGCTGAGAGTAAGTTCAGGGAGTGAATACATTCAATAAATAAACTAACAAAAACAAGAAACGCAAACAGCGCACCGACATGAAACAGGAACATTGGCGACTGGGGAAGAAACCCAAGGGAGTGACATATAAAGGGCAGGTAATCAAGGAGGTGATGGAGGCCAGGTGAGTGTCATTATGCGCGTACCGCTGGTGACAGGTGTGTGCCCTAGCGAGCAGCCTGGTGACCTAGAGGCCGGAAAAGGAGCACACGTGAAAGATTTGTTTAAACCTTTTTTGGTTATTCCATGATTCCATAGTTTTGATGTCTTCACTAATATTCTACATTGTAAAAATAAAGAAAAACTCTGGAATGAGTAGGTGTGTCCAAACCTTTGACTGGTACTCTATATATATATATATACACACATACATAAAAATAGAAACACAAGGAGTAAAATAAAATACATGAGAATGGAGCCACATACAGGAAATATCAGATCAATGTGTATTTGAGGCAGATATGTACATGAAGGCAGGGTAAAAGTGACTAGACATCATGATAGATAATAAGAATAATAAGAGTAAAATAAAGAACAGAGTAGCAGCTAAACAAGAGAGCTAACCCACCGTGGGGAGGCAGGAATACCTAGTAATAGCACCAACCTGGCTAGCACATTTTGCAGGACTCATTTAGCTAGCCCGGTTTCGAAGATCCACCTAGGGCCGGATCACTGACGTGGGACTGGACCCTTCATCAACAAGTCTCGGAAAATAAGCAATCGGAGCCTGACCGAAGCAGACACAGGTGGCGGGGGGTAACCACCGAACCTGGCCCCCCTCTGTCTTTGAGTAGCGTCCTGTAACTGGTGACAGAAGGCACAGGAGCCGGGGTGTGTGCAGGCATCCACTGCATACCCCACACCCAGTCAGACAAGACATTTGCTCCGACCACCCAATCCATCTCCACTTCCTGCACCTCGGTCCCAGCCGATGTACTGGCATCTGGGAAAGGAAAGTCGCCATCGGTAATTCCAAGCTTCCTCAAGAATGTTACATGACTTTTCAGGGAGTTTGTACACAGTACGTGGCAAACACAGACTAGTTTGAGCGAAGGGCCGCCTGAGTGTGCTCCAAGTTCAGAGAAACTACACATAGATCGCAATTCTCTTTCAGAGAAGTGCTATAATCGCATGACTGGGGGCATGATCTCGACCCCGAACCCAGCTTAGCCATCGTCATCTCGGCCGTTTTCTTAGACGCCTTACTCATTGCTCCAGCAAATTGAAGAATAACAAATTGTTTGTGATTAGAAAACTTATGAGAACAAGTACAACCTTCAGCACACAATGATCAGGGTGTAATTACACTAAACCACTATGGGATAGTTGGTGCAACGTAAGACAGTTTTGTTTTCCAATTGTAGTGTGTAGTTTTCCAATTGTAGTGTGAATCATTCCTGTTCACACCCAAGTGAATCCAAGCCTCAACGCTTATCACCTGTGGAAGGCGGGGCCATTGGCCTTGTCAGGCATGACTACAGACCCTTCAACTGAAGTCGCAAGAGTGCGACTCCCCATAATATGTCGACTGACTAAAAGGGAACTTACTGCTCTGGTTATTGGCCAGTTACCTGCCTAAATTCAATGTGGAAAATGTTCATTTTATGCAATTGGAGGGATGTCTGACTGTGAGGCAAGACAGTGACGCTGTTGGAGGGTCGTTGGTTACTGCAGTATCATCTTCTCTTTATTGTGCTTTTATGATGTACTAGCCTACCTGTAGGCAATCATCATCAAAATGCAATGCAAAAACCCTCCTTAAGTTAAATTATCATGCTCGCTTACTATTGTTGAATTGTATTTTGAAATAATTGCTATACTAGAAGTTAATGGGTACATGTATGAGAAATGTATATGGTGGGGTCAATGGAGGTTGGATATGAGCCATGGGCCTGGAAAGTTACTAAGTCAGGGAAAAGACAATCACATGGTTACGGTCACTGATAAGGGTGGATAGCTGTGGGTTAGTGAGGAATGTGGGTCAGGTCAGGTCACATGAAGGGAGAAGGAACAGTTTATTACCCACATCACTTAACTTCCTGCCTAGCAACAAAGATGTAGTGTTTAGAGGTGCGAGCAGGAAACTCCGTCTAAAGGAGGGTATAAATACTTGCCTTATGCATTTTATTGACTCATTGGGTGAATAAACTCGCTTTGACTAGCTGTCCGTTAGTTTTTCACTCTGTTTATCTAACACTTATGTAATAGCATACCTAAAGGCAAACATAATCAAAATGTACATGTAAAAGCCCTCCATTACCTTATTTATTAAAATAATATTTAATAAAGAAGTTGTCTGTAACTAGCCAGAACAGTGTAGGCTACATTTCCCTTAGCATGAACTCTATAAATAGAGGGGTCATTGAACAGGTTTTACTGCGAAACAGGTACTTGAAGGCAATGGTGCACTGTAGGCTGGCTATAATGTAAATTATTCATGACCAATACTTCTTGCTATAGGTCTATCAGAACTAGGCTACTTCTTATTGGAACAAGGAGTTTAGATCATATGTAATATTAAATAATGAGCATTATTATTCTGCTGGAGCAAGCATGACCAATCCAACCAAAGGACCATTGTCAATCTGGGATAAGATAATGGCAGAAGAATTGTAGGCATGCAATGTTTCTTTATTCCTGCTCTTTCGTGAAACATGGAGGTGACAAGAACCCGATGGTGAAGAAACAGGGAGGTGACCAAGAACCAGATGGTCTCTCTGACAGAACTCTAGAGTTCCTCTGTGGAGATGGGAATACCTTCCAGAAGGCCAACAGTCTCTGTGGCACCTCCAATCAGGCCTTTATGGTAGAGTGGCCAGACAGAAGCCACTCCTCAGTAAAAGGTACATGACAGCCCGCTTGGAGTCTCAAACCATGAGAAACAAGATTCTCAGGTCTGATGAAACCAAGATTTAACTCTTTGGCCTGAATGCCAACCATCACATCTGGAGGAAACCTGGCACCATCCCTACAATGAAGCATAGTGGTGGCAGCATCATGCTGTGGGGATGTTTTTCAGTGGCAGTGACTGGGAGACTAGTCAGGATCGAAGGAAAGATGAATGGAGCAAAGTACAGTTATATCCTTGATGAAAACCTGTTCCAGTGTGCTCCGGACCTTAGAGTGGGGCGAATGTTCACCTTCCAACAGGACAACAACCCTAAGCACACAACCAAGACAACGCAGGAGTGGTTTTGGGACAAGTCTCTAAATGTCCTTGAGTGGCCCAACCAGAGCCCAGACTTGAACCCAATCTAACATCTCTGGAGAGACCTGAAAATAGCTGTGCAGCAATGCTCCCCATCCAACCTGACAGAGCTTAAGACGATCTACAGAGAAGGATGGGAGAAACTCCCATCCATAATAATTTGCCAAAATTTCTAAAAACCTGTTTATGTTTTGTCATTAGGGGGTATTGTGTGTAGATTGATGAGGGGGAAAACTATTTCATCCATTTTAAAATAAGGCTGTAACTTAACAAAATGTGGAAATAGTTAAGGTGCCTGAATACTTTCCAAATACACTGTACATTAAAGAATATAACAGAAATGACAAAAAGAAAAACAAAGCAAAGAAAAAAGCATTATATCAACAATGATCTTAAATTCGTGTATTGGCTAATCTTTCTTTATTTTTTTATTTAATTTATTAATTAGTCCATCTGTCCATTCATTAACGTATTCTACAACCAATGTCAAGACCGCTATGACTAATGTTATGTATAGGAGAAATAGTTGGCTGTATATTAAAAGCAGAGCCTAAAGGCGTTTTTTACGTTGTTTTTCTTAAAATAATATGTGAGATTTTGTGGAATTGTTAACATCAGATGATTTTTCAGACACTAATGATTTTAAACACCACTCACCTTGCTATCTAATAATAACATGCACGAACGCAATTAAAGCATATTAAACATAATTATTGCATTACTCAATAGAATTTCTTAATGTTTTTTTTGGTTGGCTCAACAGATTTAAAGGAACATTCAAATAGACTACTGTAACGGTTCTCTCCTTGTGAAGTAGAGGCGGACCAAAGCGCAGCGTGGTGGTTGTTCATTGTAATTTATTGACAACACTATACATGAACAAACTAACGAAAAAACAAGAAACGTGAGAACTCAAAACAGCCCTGTCTGGTGCAAACACAAAAACAGGAACAATCACCCACAAACACACAGTGAAACCCAGGCTACCTAAATATGGTTCCCAATCAGAGACAATGACGAACACCTGCCTCTGATTGAGAACCATATCAGGCCGAACATAGAACTAGACAAACTAGACATGAAACATAGAATGCCCACTCAGATCACACCCTGACCAACCACAACATAGAAATATACAAAGTAAACTATGGTCAGGGTGTGACAGTACCCCCCCCCCAAGGTGCGGACTCCGGCCGCAAAACCTGAACCTATAGGGGAGGGTCTGGGTGGGCATCTGTCCGCGGAGGCGGCTCTGGCGCTGGACGTGAACCCCACTCCATAATAGTCTTTGTCCACCTCCTTAGCGTCCCTAGATAGGTGACCCTCCTAAGAGACAGCTCGGGACAGAGGGACAGCTGCTCGGGACAGAGGGACAGCTGCTCGGGACGGAGGGACAGCTGCTCCGGGCGGAGGGGCTCTAGCGGCCCCTGGCTGACTGACGGCACTGGCGGCCCCTGGCTGACTGGCGGCCCCTGGCTGACTGGCGGCACTGGCGGCCCCTGGTTGACTGGCGGCGCTGGCGCTGGGCTGACTGGCGGCACTGGCGGCCCCTGGCTGACTGGCGGCACTGGCGGCCCCTGGCTGACTGGCGGCACTGGCGGCCCCTGGCTGACGGGCGGCACTGGCGGCCCCTGGCAGACGGGCGGCACTGGCGGCTCCTGGCAGACGGGCGGCACTGGCGGCGCTGGGCAGACGGGCGGCTCCGGCAGAGGCGCCGGACAGGCGGGAGGCTCCGGCAGAGGCGCCGGACAGGCGGGAGGCTCCGGCAGAGGCGCCGGACAGGCGGGAGGCTCCGGCAGAGGCGCCGGACAGGCGGGAGGCTCCGGCAGAGGCGCCGGACTGGCGGGAGGCTCCGGCAGAGGCGCCGGACTGGCGGGAGGCTCCGGCAGAGGCGCCGGACAGGCGGGAGGCTCCGGCAGAGGCGCCGGACAGGCGGGAGACTCCGGCAGAGCTGGAGAGGAGGAAGGCTCTGGACGGATGGGCCGGAGAGACAGCCTGGTACGGGGAGCTGCCACCGGAGGGCTGGGGTGTGGAGGTGGTGACGGATAGACCGGGCCGTGCAGGCGCACTGGAGCTCTTGAGCACCGAGCCTGCCCAACCTTACCCGGTTGAATGGTCCCGGTCGCCCTGCCAGTGCGGCGAGGTGGAATAGCCCGCACTGGGCTATGCAGGCGAACCGGGGACACCGTGCGCAAGGCTGGTGCCATGTAAGCCGGCCCAAGGAGACGCACTGGGGACCAGCTGCGTAGAGCCGGCTTCATGGCATTAGGCTCGACGCTCAATCTAGCCCGGCCGACACGCGGAGCTGGAATATACCGCACCGGGCTATGCACCCGCACTGGAGACACCGTGCGCACCACTGCATAACACGGTGCCTGCCCGGTCTCTCTAGCCCCCCGGTAAGCACAGGGAGTCTGCCCAGGTCTCCTACCTGGCGTAGCCATACTCCCTGTTAGCCCCCCCCCAATAAATTTTTGGGGCTGCCTCTCGGGCTTCCTTCCGCGCCGCCGTGCCTGCTTCGCCAACTCCATTCTCTGATAGCCTTCCGCGCACTGCTCCATCGAATCCCAGGCGGGCTCCGGCACTCTCCCTGGGTCGGCCGCCCACCTGTCGATCTCCTCCCAAGTAGTATAACCCATGCCATTGCTGTCCATAACGTCCTCCCATGTCCATACCTCCTCGCGCTGCTCCTGCTGCTGCTTTCTCCGTTGCCCATTACCACACCGCTTGGTCCTGTTGTGTTGGGTGATTCTGTAACGGTTCTCTCCTTGTGAAGTAGAGGCGGACCAAAGCGCAGCGTGGTGGTTGTTCATTGTAATTTATTGACAACACTATACATGAACAAACTAACGAAAAAACAAGAAACGTGAGAACTCAAAACAGCCCTGTCTGGTGCAAACACAAAAACAGGAACAATCACCCACAAACACACAGTGAAACCCAGGCTACCTAAATATGGTTCCCAATCAGAGACAATGACGAACACCTGCCTCTGATTGAGAACCATATCAGGCCGAACATAGAACTAGACAAACTAGACATGAAACATAGAATGCCCACTCAGATCACACCCTGACCAACCACAACATAGAAATATACAAAGTAAACTATGGTCAGGGTGTGACAACTACTTTCATATGTCGAACTGCAGCATCTTTTTTGAACACTTTGACAGCTTCCTGGCATATCATTTCAAAGTACTTTATGCCATTTACTACATGATTACAAATTATGGCAAATGATGACTACAAGGCGACATGCTCATTGAAATGCTTCCATTCATAAATATTATTGACGATGGGTGCAGACTGGGGAACTTACATCTAGGAAAATGGAGATTCCTTGGTTTTGGTTCGTTTGCAGGATCTGCTGCGGTTTCCTGTGGTTGTCGTTCTTAGCAGACTGGAGACACATGGTGATAATTTCTGTGCATGACAGCATCTTCAAAATCTATTTGGATGCAATTTGTGAATTTCTGAATGAAAGGCTGTCCTTCGTCCTGGTTATGATGTCCGTGGTCTTTGATATGCTCTCCTCCCCATGCTGCTCATGATATAGGCTACTGCTTTGCTTCCTGGTCGGTTGGCTGAGGTTAAAGCATTTTGATTTGACAACATAATTAACCCAGCCTTTCCACTGTCACGAGCGAACCGTTATTGATGAAAATACAGTATGAAGAGGCGAAGCGAAAGGTTTTACTCGGCCCATAATCTGTCCACGAAAATAAACCCGCAAAGTGAGGAATGAGGGCAATTCGTGTGGAATATGGTCAGCAAAAAATTGACTTGCTAATTTCCAACATTAGGCGTATTTGATCCAATATACATTTAGTAATGGCACTTGTTTGAGCTTGTTATCAGTATAAAAGACACCTGTCCACAACCTCAAACAGTCACACTCCAAACTCCACTATGGCCAAGACCAAAGAGCTGTCAAAGGACACCAGAAACAAAATTGTAGACCTGCACCAGGCTGGGAGGACTGAATCTGCAATAGGTAAGCAGCTTGGTTTGAAGAAATCAACTGTGGGAGCAATTATTAGGAAATGGAAGACATACAAGACCACTGATAATCTCCCTCGATCTTTGGCTCCACGCAAGATCTCACCCCGTGGGGTCAAAATGATCACAAGAATGGTGAGCAAAAATCCCAGAACCACACGGGGGGACCTAGTGAATGACCTGCAGAGAGCTGGGACCAAAGTAACAAAGCCTACCATCAGTAACACACTACGCCGCCAGGGACTCAAATCCTGCAGTGCCAGACGTGTCCCCCTGCTTAAGCCAGTACATGTCCAGGCTCGTCTGAAGTTTGCTAGAGAGCATTTGGATGATCCAGAAGAAGATTGGGAGAGTGTCATATGGTCAAATGAAACCAAAATATAACTTTTTGGTAAAAACTCAACTCGTCGTGTTTGGAGGAAAAAGAATGCTGAGTTGCATCCAAAGAACACCATACTTACTGTGAAGCATGGGGTTGGAAACATCATGATTTGGGGCTGTTTTTCTGCAAAGGGACCAGGACGACTGATCCGTGTAAAATGAATGGGGCCATGTATCGTGAGATTTTGAGTGAAAACCTCCTTCCATCAGCAAGGGCATTGAAGATGAAACGTGGCTGGGTCTTTCAGCATGACAATGATCCCAAACACACCGCCCGGGCAACGAAGGAGTGGCTTCGTAAGAAGCATTTCAAGGTCCTGGAGTGGCCTAGCCAGTCTCCAGATCTCAACCCCATAGAAAATCTTTGGAGGGAGTTGAAAGTCCGTGTTGCCCAGCAACAGCCCCAAATCATCACTGCTCTAGAGGAGATCTGCATGGAGGAATGGGCCAAAATACCAACAACAGTGTGTGAAAACCTTGTGAAGACTTACAGAAAATTTGCAAATAAATTCATTAAAAATAATTTTGTCTGTCATAGTTGAAGTGTGCCTATGATGAAAATTACAGGCCTCTCATCTTTTTAAGTGGGAGAACTTGCACAATTGGTGGCTGACTAAATACTTTTTTGCCCCACTGTACATCTAGCCTGTATATCTTTAGTAGATTGCATTCCATTTAGGTCTCCAGCTGTGAGCGTGGGAGGTCGACATGCATGTGCACTGCACATCACATTGACGTTCAGCATCACAGAATCGGCTGTAGATAATGTAGACATCAAAATTGTGACCCAGATAGCACACATATGCCCAACGTAGTCACCATGTATACATGATACATCGGGAAGATGTAGTATTGAGAGCGTTAGCACATTGGCAGTAGGTCTTGCAGATACAGTGCCTTGCAAAGTATTCGGCCCCCTTGAACTTTGCGACCTTTTGCCACATTTCAGGCTTCAAACATAAAGATATAAAACTGTATTTTTTTGTGAAGAATCAAGAACAAGTGGGACACAATCATGAAGTGGAACGACATTTATTGGATATTTCAAACTTTTTTAACAAATCAAAAACTGAAAAATTGGGCGTGCAAAATTATTCAGCCCCTTTACTTTCAGTACAGCAAACTCTCTCCAGAAGTTCAGTGAGGATCTCTGAATGATCCAATGTTGGCCTAAATGACTAATGATGATAAATACAATCCACCTGTGTGTAATCAAGTCTCTGTATAAATGCACCTGCACTGTGATAGTCTCAGAGGTCCGTTAAAAGCGCAGAGAGCATCATGAAGAACAAGGAACACACCAGGCAGGTCCGAGATACTGTTGTGAAGAAGTTTAAAGCCGGATTTGGATACAAAAAGATTTCCCAAGCTTTAAACATCCCAAGGAGCACTGTGCAAGCGATAATATTGAAATGGAAGGAGTATCAGACCACTGCAAATCTACCAAGACCTGGCCGTCCCTCTAAACTTTCAGCTCATACAAGGAGAAGACTGATCAGAGATGCAGCCAAGAGGCCCATGATCACTCTGGATGAACTGCAGAGCTCTACAGCTGAGGTGGGAGACTCTGTCCATAGGACAACAATCAGTCGTATATTGCACAAATCTGGCCTTTATGGAAGAGTGGCAAGAAGAAAGCCATTTCTTAAAGATATCCATAAAAAGTGTTGTTTAAAGTTTGCCACAAGCCACCTGGGAGACACACCAAACATGTGGAAGAAGGTGCTCTGGTCAGATGAAACCAAAATTGAACTTTTTGGCAACAATGCAAAACGTTATGTTTGGCGTAAAAGCAACACAGCTGAACACACCATCCCCACTGTCAAACATGGTGGTGGCAGCATCATGGTTTGGGCCTGCTTTTCTTCAGCAGGGACAGGGAAGATGTTTAAAATTGATGGGAAGATGGATGGAGCCAAATACAGCACCATTCTGGAAAAAACCTGATGGAGTCTGCACATGACCTGAGACTGGGACGGAGATTTGTCTTCCAACAAGACAATGATCCAAAACATAAAGCAAAATCTACAATGGAATGGTTCAAAAATAAACATATCCAGGTGTTGGAATGGCCAAGTCAAAGTCCAGACCTGAATCCAATCGAGAATCTGTAGAAAGAACTGAAAACTGCTGTTCACAAATGCTCTCCATCCAACCTCACTGAGCTCGAGCTGTTTTGCAAGGAGGAATGGGAAAAAATGTCAGTCTCTCGATGTGCAAAACTGATAGAGACATACCCCAAGCGACTTACAGCTGTAATCGCAACAAAAGGTGGCGCTACAAAGTATTAACTTAAGGGGGCTGAATAATTTTGCACGCCCAATTTTTCAGTTTTTTATTTGTTAAAAAAGTTTGAAATATCCAATAAATGTCGTTCCACTTCATGATTGTGTCCCACTTGTTGTTGATTCTTCACAAAAAAATACAGTTTTATATCTTTATGTTTGAAGCCTGAAATGTGGCAAAAGGTCGCAAAGTTCAAGGGGGCCGAATACTTTCGCAAGGCACTGTACATTCTAAATTCTACAGTTCTACATCGATTATATGTCTGCCAGGTATCAACATTCAGTTTCTTATGTCTCGGCGTCCTCTTGCCAATGTGCAAACGCTCTCCAAACTACATATTCCGTAAGCATTTTGATACGTCATGGTTGGCAATACTTTTATCACAAAACATGTATAAACCCATTTTCTGATTACAATACTTGTCCCATGCATTCTTTTCCCCACATGGCTCAAATGTTACATTTTTTTTGTAAATATATTCATCACATATTCACTACTCGTAGCCTGTAACATATCAAACTAACTGCACGCCCTCTGCATAAACTATATTTTTGTCAAATGTGATGTTTCTGTTTCTTGTTTCTCTCTTCTCTGTGCTGGAGTTATTTTAAGAACTTGATAGAATAGTAATCAGTGGAGGCTCGTCAGAGGAGGAAGGGGAGGACCATCCTCCTCAGTGAATTTCATTTTTTTTATTGTAAAACATATTAAAAGTTATGCTGTTTAGATAAAACTATACTAAATATATTCACGTCACAAAATAATATATTAAAACACAATGTTTTGCAATGAAGGCCTACAGTTGCCTCAACAACACTCTGTAGGGTAGCACCATGGTGTAGGCGGAGGATAGCTAGCTTCTAGGAGGCTCATGGTTCTCACCCCCTCCAATAGACTTAATTATGACAACTTCAGGAGGACCTCCTCCAACCTACCAGAGCTCTTGCAGCATGAACTGACATGTTGTCCACCCAATCAAAGGATCAGAGAATGAATCTAGTACTAAAAGCATAAGCTGCAGCTAGATAGCACTGTAGTGCATAACATGTGGTGAGTAGTTAACTTAAAGAGAGAGAAAGACAATAGTTGAACAGTTTTAAACTAATTAATTTCTTCCAAAATGAAGGAGAATGAGAGGGAGAGATTTTTTCACTTTCAGTTTCACTTACTTTGCTAGCAAATGCAGCTAGCTAGATTAGCCTGCTAAAACACCCTACTCAAACAGAGGGATGCTATGTTAGCTAGCTAGTTATGACTATCCAACACAACACTGGAACTCTTCCAAGTCAAGGTAAGCTTTTGGTTTTACTAATTTCTTAGTGCATGTTGTAAAGTTACTGCATGATTGTAGCAGGTTTACTAACGAGTTACTAGTTGTCCTATTAGCTTTGTTGACTATGATGTTACTTTAGCTAATTTGGTGACAACGATGTAGGCTGTGTGTAGCAGTTATGATATGGTTTGGCTTGGAAAGGTTTAATCACCTGGTCACATACAGCTGATGTGTTGTGCATTGAAGTCCACAAACGAAGAGAATAGGTGAGAGGAGGAGAGTGCGTAGATGCAAGAAGGAATACAACATGGCTGTTTTGAATGAAAACTGTGTTTACATGGGACCAGGGGTGTATTCATTCAGCTGATTCTGTTTAAAAATATTTCTTAAACAAACGGGGATAAATATACCTGAATTTGTACAAGAAAAACTCTCGTTTGCAACCATTGGACTAATGATTACATCCTAGATCCGCTAGATGCAGGCAAGAGTGTGCAAGGTGGTATTGAATGTGTCTCAACATATGTGCACCTGCGTTGTAATCTTTAATTCATAAGCGAGGTTGTAGCAACCTAATGATGGGTATAGAGAAACTGTGCGTATATTTTAGTAGCATAAACCTATTGATGTTACATTGAACTGGGTGAATGGAATATGAATGACATTCATCCGATGTGCTGTAATAGAAATAAGGCCATTCTCATGAAAAAAAATCCTCCTTCATCTTCAACGGCACTGATCACCACTAATAGCAATAGCCTAATAAACTTGACATTAACTTCAATCTTCTCTTTTCATTTTACCAACAAACAAAATCACTAATTATATAGTATAGTTCCATGTAGCTCAGTTGGTAGAGCATGCCACTTGAAATACTAGATTTGTGGGTTCAATACCCATGGGGGATAAGTAGGAATGAAAATATATGCACTCACTACTGTAAGATGCATCTACTAAAATGGAAAGAATATTGTTTTTTATTATTGCCAGTATAATTTAGCAGCTTTGACATGCATCATTCGAAGAGCAAATGCGATATAATGCCGATGTCTCTGCGACATCTTGCCAATGTGCAAACACTGTTAATACCACATCGGCCCGATGTATCATGTATATGTCGGCGAATAACTTGGATTGCACATTTTGGGGAAAATTCAGATGTGGAAACTTTCTGTGGGAATTAACAGGAATATATGGGAATTAATGGAAATATATGCAAATTATTATTAATACCATTTAAATGTAGTTGTTTTTTGCATTGGATATATTTACCATATCATATGGAGACAGAAACATAAACCTTTTACGTTATCATAAGTAGACATAATTGCAAATGTTTAAATCATTCCAATATAAATAATTTTAAAAAACAATTTAGTTACGAATTTAACTTTAATTAAATTAGTTCACTCTTCACATGGGATGATTTCACTGAACAACAAAAGTAAGGGACTATTGAATGATCCCAATGATCCATTGCATCTCCCAAAAATAACTAAAAAAATAAACACCCACTCACTGTCAACTGCGTTTATTTTCAGCAAACTTAACATGCGTAAATATTTGTATGAACATTACAAGATTCAACAACTGAGACAAACTGAACAAGTTCCACAGACATGTGACTAACAGAAATTAACAAAGGGGGGTAAAAATCAAATGTAACAGTCAGTATTTGGTGTGGCCACCAGCTGCATTAAGTACTGTAGTGCATCTCCTCCTAATGGACTGCACCAGATTTTCCCGTTCTTGCTGTAAGATATTACCCGACTCTTCCACCAAGGCACTTGCAAAATCCTGGATATTTCTGGGGTGAATGGCCCGAGCCCTCACTCTCCGATCCAACAGGTCCCAGATGTGCTCAATGGGATTGAGATCCGGGCTCTTTGTTGGCCATGGCAGAACACTGACATTCCTGTCTTGCAGGAAATCAGGCACAGAACAAGCAGTATGGCTGGTGTCATTGTCATGCTGGAGGGTCATGTCAGGATGAGCCTGCAGAAGGGTACCACATGAGGGAGGAGGATGTATTCACTAACGCACAGCGTTGAGATTGCCTCCAAAGACAACAAGCTCAGTCCGATGATGCTGTGACACACTTCCCCAGACCATGACAGACCCTCAACCTCCAAATCGATCCCGCTTCAGAGTACAGGCTGATAGGTGAGAATTGTCTGTTAATTGAATGATTTGAATATTCCACCCTGAAACATATAATTGTATGGAATTGATTAGAATGTATAAAATCACAATCAATAAATGTGTAGTCCTAGTCAGAATTAGGGTAAAACAATATGTCTTTATGGTATTTTAAAAACAGACTGTCTGAGCTTGGTGCCGACCTGACTAGAGATTGGAAGAGAACAGGGAGTACGTGTCAAGAACAAGGTCACAAAGCTCTGGCGGCTGGGTAACAGGACATGTGTGTGAGTCTGTTTGTGTGTGTGTGTGCTTATGGCTATGTGAATATGTGGGCCTGAGAAGTCAGTATAAAATTAATTGTTTTGTATTCTTGACGTTAGAACGTTCTCTGAATAAACTGTTTTGTATAAGCTGAGTATTTGACTAGTTATTATTATACCCATGGTCTTACAAACCTCGGGAATTGGTCAAAGCTATTGATTGATTGTTATTATCATTAGGATTAGAAATTCTCTAATCACTGGCCTCAGTGTAATGCTCGTTCCTTCGACAATAAACGCGAATCCGACCATCACCCCTGGTGAGAGAAAACAGCATCAGTGAAGAGCACTTTTTTCCAGTCCTATCTGGTCCAGCGACGGTGGGTTGTGCCCATAGGCGACGTTGTTGCTGTGATGTCTGGTGAAGACCTGCCTTACAACAGGCCTACAAGGTAGGCAGGTGTGATGTTTGGATGTACCGATCTTGTGCAGGTGTTGTTATACGTGGTCTGCCACTGCGAGGAATGATCAGCTGTCTGTCCTGTCTCCCTTTAGAGCTGTCTTAGGCGTCTCACAGTATGGACATTGCAATTTATTGCCCTGGCCACATTTGCAGTCCTCATGCCTCCTTTCATTCCTAAGGCACATTCACGCAGATGAGCAGGGACCCTGGGCATCTTTCTTTTGGTGTTTTTCAGAGTCAGTAGAAAGGCCTCTTTAGTGTCCTAAGTTTTCATAACTTGTTCTTGGTTCATTGAAAAAAGCATGGGAAACCCTTTACAATGAAGATCTGTGAAGTTATTTGGAATTTTACAAATTATCTTTGAAAGACAGGGTCCTGAAAAAGGAACTGTAAGAATGCACTGTGCATGCAGAGGGTTGCAAATTCATCAGCATTTCTCTGACTACGTTCCTCCATTGAGTCAAAAAAACTTCTGATTCCAGGAGGACAATGAGCTGTTGCAATCAATAAGGTCTCTGATTCATAATTTTCTCCTCGAATAGAAGTAGAGGGACTGAGTGAACTTTATGCACTTGTCCAGATGATTCTGCATCTTTGTTACATTCTTCACATATGATTAGCTGCAGTGAAATGTCTCCACATATCAGATAGGCCCCGTGGCATTTTCCTGTAAAGATTAGAAAAAAATGAGTAAAAAAAACAACAGGTACAATTCCATGTACAGATAAGCAGTTATATTAAACAAGTCCTTCGTAAGATAAATGTTTTTAAATGAAACCATTATGGAAACAGGTGAATTAACACTCCTCAGTTTGCAGGCTTAAGCAAGCTAAACCCCACATGGTACAAAAACTAACTAGCATAAAGTGTTATTAAGTTAGAAATTATTTAAACACTTCACTGTTGGCTACTATTTACTAGTTCACAAAAAGTCATGTATGTCCAAAAACATATATTCACCCCACCCAGTATTGCAAAACTTACCAGAAAGCATGTAGTCCTTGGCTCAGACAGTGTAGTAGTGTGGGCTCAATAGCAGCTCATTAGTGTGCAAGATCTTGAGAATCAGCTGTACATAGGATGGAAGGGTGCACTGTACATGTGATGGAAGAATGCACTGTGCATGCAGAGGGTTGCAATTCCATTGAATTGGGGATAGTTTCTATCTCAGGTTGATACAGCTGATACAGATTTTATTACAAGCAGGCTTGACTACTGTAATGCTCTCCTGTCTGGTGTACTCAAGAAAGCCATTGGTCAACTGCAAAACATGCAGAATGCTGCAGCATGGGTACTGGCCAAGACCAGATGGAGAGCACACAATACACCGGTTTTAAAGTCTGCACTGGCTGAGTTTGAGTTTGAATTCATTTGTACACCCCAGCACATATCAGACATGCTTTTAAGTTATTTACCCAATAGGTCCCTCAGATCCTCTGGCACTGGAATACTCTGGGAAACTAGACATATTTAAAAGGGATCTTAATACACAACTTTTTAGCTTTGCTTTTCCTTAGGGTGGTTTTTTAAAACTGTTATTCATTTGTTTTTTTATCCTGTTATGTTTCTTCTGTTACATATTTCTGTTTTTATTTTCATTGTATATTCGTTTTTTCCTGTGAAGCGCAATATTTTGCATTCATGTCTGAATTCATGTTGAATTTCCGACTGTTATAGCCCTGCTCTCTGTCACAGGTATGATAAGTTCTCTTTTGAAGGGACTCAAGGACTCCATCATGTTGAAGGTCCAAGCCGCCAGCGTGTCCCACCTCCTCAAGGACAACATGGGTGAGGCCAGTTTGACTCGTTTGCATTGAGGAAATCAGAGCAGACGTTGCACTGTAGTTCTATGAGAAATTATATTTACATATATTTACACAGTACATCACCAATAACTATTTTCATCCACACTTTATGTTAAGTGGTATATTCGATACCAAATAGATTTACATAAATTGCATTAACATGTAAGGGATTAGCAAGTATAAGCCTACTAACAATGGAGTAATCTTATGCAACAATTATGTACAGCGAAATTAGGTTTAAACACAAGCAATTTCAAATGAGATGTCAATGTGTAGTTGCATAAACCGCAATCAGGTATCAAGTTGCTACTAGTATGTAAAGTGGGACCCAATTTTTATTTCATGCAATGGACACATTCTTCATCATATTAACCTCTCTGCGCACAGAACCCATTAGCGGGATGAAATTCGACAACATATGGTGATCGCTACATAAATAGTCATATTAAACATTCATGAAAATACAAGTGTCTCACATGTTTCGAAAGCCTAGAATCTTACTAATCCAACTGCGTTGTGTAGAGGACTGAGGGTCTTCCAAATATTGAAACTGTTATTTTGTAAATGTATAAATATTTTTTTCATGTTTTTTCTCCATTTTTTTGGGGGGGGTGTGTGTTAGAATACCATTTTGGTATTTTGTATATAGTTTTGCCATTCAAAATGTATAACTTCACCAATTTGGCCACTTGGGTACATTTGGGCTACTTGTGTGGGACACCTGGGTGACTTCATGAAAAATGTCATGTAGCACACTCATTTTGGAAGTTATCATTCTGAAACTTTGCAGAAGTACTGTTGCCCTCTTTTGTTTTTCACTGAAATTGTCCCCATCATCCTATCCGAATGTTTGTTTTGTCTTGTTCATTTTAAAGATGATGCAAAAATAAAATAAAAATTGTATGTTCTTTTCATTGTATTATCTAAACCAGATCTATTGTGTTATATTCTCCTACATTCAATTCACGTTTACAAAAACTTTGTGATGGCCACTCCATTACCTTGAAATAGTTGTCCTCAAGCGATTTTGTCACAACTTTGGAAGTATGCTTGTGGTCATTGTCCATTTGGAAGACCCATTTGTGACCAAGCTTTAACTGATGTCTTGAGATGTTGCTTCAATATATCCACATACTTTTTCTTCCTCGTGATGCTGTCTATTTTGTGAAGTGCACCAGTCCCTCCTGCAGCAAAGCACCCCCACAACATTATGCTGACACCCCTGTGCTTCATGGTGTTCTTTGGCTTGCAAGCCTCCCCCTTTTTCCTCGAAGCATAACGATGGTCATTATGGCCAAACAGTTTTATTTTTGTTTCATCAGACCAGAGGACATTTTTTTTAAGTACGATCTTTGTCCCCATGTGCAGTTGCAAACCGTAGTCTGGATTTTTAATAGCGGTTTTAAGGCACAGTCAACTTAGTGTATGTAAACATCTGACCCACTGGAATTGTGATACAGTGAATTATAAGTGAAATAATCTGCCTGAAAACAATTGTTGGAAAAATGACTTGTGTCATGCACAATGTAGATGTCCTAACCGACTTGCCAAGACTATAGTATGTTAACAAGAAATTTGTGGAGTGGTTGAAAAACGACTTTTAATGACTCCAACCTAAGTGTATGTAAACTTCCGACTTCAACTGTATATGTGTGTGTGTATGTATGTATGTATGTATGTATGTGTGTGTGTGTGTGTGTGTGTGTGTATGTATGTATGTATGTATGTATGTATGTATGTCACTTGAGTGGGTTGAGTCACTAACGTGATCTTCCTGTCTGGGTGGTGGGGGGCTGTGCTTTGGAAAAGTGGGTGGGGTTACATCCTGCCTGTTTGGCCCTGTCCGGAGGGTATCATCGGATGGGGCCACAGTGTCTCCTGACCCCTCCTGTCTCAGCCTCCAGCAGTTTATGTGTTGGGGGACTAGGGTCAGTCTGTTATATCTGGAGTACTTCTCCTGTCTTATCCGGTGTCCTTTGTGAATTTAAGTATGCTCTCTCTAATTCTCTCTTTCTCTCTTTCTTTCTCAGAGGACCTGAGCTCTAGAACCATGCCTCAGGACTACCTGGCATGATGACTCCTTGTTGTCCCCAGTCCACCTGGCCATGCTGCTGCTCCAGTTTTAACTGTTCTGCCTGCGGCTATGGAACCCTGACCTGTTCACGGGACATGCTACCTGTCCCAGACCTGCTGTTTTCAACTCTCTAGAGACAGCAGGAGCGGTAGTGATACTCTCAATGATCGGCTATGAAAAGCCAATGGACATTTACTCCTGAGGTGCTGACTTGTTGCACCCTCGACAACTACTGTGATTATTATTATATATTCGACCATGCTGGTCATTTATGAACATTTGAACATCTTGGCCATGTTCTGATATAATCTCCACCAGGCACAGCCAGAAGAGGACTGGCCACCCCTCATAGCCTTTTTCCTCTCTAGGTTTCTTCCTAGGTTTTGGCCTTTCTAGGGAGTTTTTCCAAGCCACAGTGCTTCTACACCTGCATTGCTTGCTGTTTGGGGTTTTAGGCTGGGTTTCTGTACAGCACATTGAGATATCAGTTGATGTAAGAAGGGCTATATAAATACATTTGATTTGATTTTGATTTGATTTGATGTTGTAAGTATGTACGTGTGTATGTATTTTGAGTCATTTGAAGTATTGAAATCTTTCAGAATAGAATATCTCTGACACTATTGCTCTTTCACCCTTCCAGTTGGCCCTAGTTTTGACTATGATGACTTCTTCGACCGAAAGATCTTTGAGAAGAAGTGTGACCACACCCATCGCATCTTTAAGACAGTGAACCAATGCCTTTCCCTTTGCTGGAGACTACTCCATCACTGGGCGGGAAGGCTCCCAGGTGTCTGTCTGGTGTAGTAATTGGTAGCCACCCCTCTGTCCTCAAGGGGATTCAGTAAGTCAGACATCATGGCTCTTTCTCGATTCATCTTTCCTTGATTCCTCACATGCTGGTGAGGAGATAGGATGCGAGCAATTCCAGAAGGCAAATTGAGACTGAGCCCATGACGCAGTGCAAAGAGACCAAAGGCTAAATTCATCCGACTCAATTCCTTAGATATTCTATTAGATATTCTACTTACAGTACATGCATATTCTTACGATACTCCCAGAAAGCTTAGTCTAGAAACCAAACCAAAACAATCGACTGATAGCTGTATTATCAATTTGTGTTAGGAAATTCGGTTTAAACTGCATTAGAAAGTTGGAAGTTCAAGAAGATCTTTGATGTTTTGGAGATGAGATTAAAAGACTTGATGTTTGACTGTGATTCTTCTTGGATTCTCTCAGGGAAGCCTTGAGTAGACATGGAGCGGGGCCGGCGGCACCAGGAACATCTCTGGTACCAGTAACTTCCATATGCTGCTGGAGCAAGAGCTGACCCAGCTCCACCAGAAAGATGGAGCACTGGCCTTCTCATCCTGCTTCTTGGCCAATGACTCCACCCACGTTACCCTGGCCAAGATGCTGCATGGTGGGCTTAAACACAGGGCCCTGACCTCCAAGCTAAAGGTCAAACGTTGACAGGTAGCCTAACCCCAGACCTATTTGTGTGGTATTGCCAGCTCCATAGGAGTTGGCAAGGTAACACATACACAGCTCAGAACTTACAGTTATGCGTGCATACATTTTTTACATATGGGTGGTCCCAGGAATCAAACCTACTATCCTGGTGTTGCAAGCGCAATGCTCTACAAACTGAGCAACAAAGGACCGCGTTCCATTCTAATCAAAACCACAGCATTGGTTTCAAGGGTATTGTAATAAGGATTGGCACCAATCTATACTGAATAAAAATATAAATGCAACATGAAACAATTTCAACAATTTTGCTGAGTTACAGTTTATGCTAGTAGATACTAGTAGACTTCCAGTTATTGTGCTAACGCTAGTCAGCATTGGCTCGCGACACTGCCCTTTAACTTCCTTCATACTGGACAGAGACATAAAAATGGTATCCACTCTGGGGAAGTAGATATATGTCTCATTAACAAAATCCCAAAGTATCCCTTTAAAAATATTTGCTTATTTTGTGATTACTACCCCAAATTGGTTCCATTGGAAAGAAAACACGTTGAAGTTTGTAGAAATGTTAAAATAATGATGGAGAATATTACAGAACAGATCCAAATAAAAACCAACCATAATTTTTTGGGGAGAGAGACCCCATGCCCTTACAATGGAAAGTATAGGGGCATACTGAATTTTAGCTCCCCGGATGCAATTCCTATGACTTCCACATGGTGTCAGCAGTCTATGTTCAAGGTTTCAGGCTTGTAACTTCCAAAACAAATAAGAAATATCAGTTTTAGTACAGGGACACAGTCTTGTACATTTGTGTATGCTCGCGTGATGAAGACAGAACACACCTGCTAAAATTGGTTTCCTATTGAACATACTTCTTTCCGTAAGAAATATTATAGTTTGATTACATTTTAGGGTATCTGAGGAGTAAATAGAAACATATTTTGACTTGTTGAAACAAAGTTTAGGAGTATATTTTCGGATTTCCTTTCTCTGCATGTTGAACAAGTGGATTACTCAAATCGATGGCGCCAACTAAACTGACTTTTTGGGATATAAAGAAGGATTTTATCTAACAAAACGACACTACATGTTATAGCTAGGAACCTTTGGATTACGAATCAGAGATAGATTTTCAAAAAGTAAGTGACAATTTAATTGTTAATGTATGAAACCTGTGCCGGTGGAAAAATATTTTGATGTGAGGCGCTGTCCTCAAACAATCGCATGGCATGTTTTCGCTGTAATAGCTACTGTAAATCGGACAGTGCAGATAGATTAACAAGAATTTAAGCTTTCAACCGATAAAAGACACTTATATGTACCTAAATGTTTAATATCCATAATTTTTCTGAATATTTATTTGAATTGCGTGCCCTCCAGTTTCATCAGAAGTTGTCCCGCTAGTGGGACGCCTATCTGAGGGCAGCTTTGCAAACTCTTGGCATTCTCTCAACCAGCTTCATGAGGTAGTCACCTGGAATGCATTTCAATTAACAGATGTGCCTTATTATAAGTACATCTGTGGAATTTCTTTCATGAGTTTGAGCATTAGCATCAGTTGTGTTGTGACAAGATAGGGGTTGTATACAGAAGATAGTACATATTTGGTCAAAGACCAAGTCCATATTATGGCAAGAACAGCTCAAATAAGCAAAGAGAAATGACAGTCCATCATTACTTTAAGATGTGAAGGTCAGTCAAATCAGGAAAATGTCAAGAACTTTGAAAGTTTCTTCAGATGCACTCGCAAAAACCATCAAGCACTATGATGAAACTGGCTCTCATGAGGACCGCCACAGGAATGGAAGACCCAGAGTTACCTCTGCTGCAGAGGATAAGTTCATTGGAGTTACAAGCCTCAGAAATTGCAGCCCAAATTAATGCTTCACAGAGTTCAAGTAACGTGCACATCTCAATCAAATTTATTTATAAAGCCCCTCTTAAATCAGCTGATGGCACAAAGACAGAAACCCAGCCTAAAATCCCAAACAGCAAGCAATGCAGGTGTAGAAGCATCAATTGTTCAAAGGAGACTGCATGATTCATGCAGTCTCCTTTGAACAATTGATGCTTCTACACCTGCATTGGTCAAATTGCTGCAAAGAAACCACTACTGAAGGACACCAATAAGAAGAAGAGACTTGCTTGGGCCAAGAAACACGAGCAATGGAAGACCGGTGGAAATCTGTCCTTTGGTCTGATGAATCCAAATGAGAGATTTTTGGTTCCAACTGCCGTGACTTTGAGAGATGTAGAGTAGATGAATGGGATGATCTCCGCATTTGTGGTTCCCACCGTGACGCATGGAGGAGGAGGTGTGATGGTGTGTGCGTGAGTTGCCGGTGACACTGTCTGTGATTTATTTAGAATTCAAGGCACACTTAACCAGCATGGCTACCACAGCATTCTGCAGCCATACGCCATCCCATCTGGTTTGCGCTTAGTGGGACTATAATTTATTTGTCAACAGGACAGTGACCCAACACACCTCCAGGCTGAGTAATGGCTGTTTGACCAAGAAGGAGAATGATGGAATGCTGCATCAGATGACCTGGCCTCCACCATCCTCCAACCTCAACCCAATTGAGATGGTTTGGGATGAGTTGGACCCCAGAGTGAAGGAAAAGCAGCCAACAAGTGCTCATCATGCCTTAATGTAGGAACTCCTTCAAGACTGTTGGAAAAGCATTCCAGATGAAGCTGGTTGAGAAAATGCCAAGAGTATGCAAAGCTGCCATCAACGCAAAGTGTTGCTACTTTGAAGAATCTAAAATCTAAAATACATTTTTATTTGTTTAACATGATTCCATATGCTATTTCATAGTTTTGATGTCTTCACTATTATTCTACAATGTAGGAAATAGTCCAAAATAAAGAAAAACCCTTGAATGTGTCCAAACTTTAAACTGGTACTGTACGTATATGCGCTATTTCTAAAAACCTGTTTTTGCTTTGTCATTATGGGTTTTGTGTGTAGATTGATGAGTTAAAACAACATTTAGTACATTTTAGAATAAGGCTTTAACGTAACAACATGTGGAATAAGTCAGGGGGTCTCAATACTTTCCGAATGCACTGTACATACATACACATTTTATGGACACAGTGTATTTTACATACCTAAGGGAACATTTTGACATTTTGTGTATGGTTAGTGAGAAAGTCCATATTTCAAATGTACAGTCCCTTACTAGACGTCCGAAAACGTTTGTAAAATTCGCGGTCGGCGTCGGGCCGTGCGGTAGGGCCGGACCTACCGGGAAGTCATCAAATGAACTTTGTCGGACATTCGGTTTCCGTTTTATAAAATAAACAAGTTTTGGTCCATTTTTCCGCTATCCCGGAAATTCCCACAAGAGGGCGTAAGGAATCATATGGCAATTGGACTAAACATCACGAATCAAGACGGGGCCTTATCTCGAAAACGGAAAATATTTCGAAGCCGAAACTTGGTGAGCGTAGGTTTGGCATAATGGGCAGTTGGCCCCGAACAAGATGGCATCTAGGCCTCAACGGTTTTTGAGTTATGGCCATTTTTCTGGGATTAAAGGTCCAAAATGGAAATAGAGAAATTATTTTTCCACTTCAGGTCAAAGTCAAGGAGCCTCCGGTGTCAATAAAAAAAGAACCGGCCATTTATCTATCGTCATTTAAGAGAAATGGTACAATGACAAATTGGTGATGTGCACAAATAGGAGTTTTTTTTTCAACAGTTACAGATCCAGTTGCAGGGTGTTCATACGAATCTTTTTAAAGTGTGCTGTGGAGCTCTGCGAGATTTCTGTGATTTTCTATGATTTTCTGAAATAACACACACATACTAAACCCTCCGTAAATAACTCAGTTCTTAACGTAAGGACTTAAAACTCAGGATTCTGTAAAAGCATACCCCAATCAGGATATGAGTTTATTTATAGCTTCCTGTGCCAACCGGAAGTGCCTTAAATGGTGTCATAGTGGCTGTTTCCAAGGGTTAAAAAGGTCAGATCTTTTCAAAACTTCATATGTGTGAGTAGGCAACCCCCATAAACTGTAAGTCAGTCATTTCTCCCAACAGATCTCAAAGAAAAGCTCCCTCACACACACACAGGAAGGATGGAGTGACAAAGTGCGGTGCTTAAAGACACAGAGAGCAGGCAATGGCATTACCATAATCCCTAGGCCGTGCCGAGTTCAACGAGATATCCCGCTTGACCGTAGCTCGCTCGGTCTAGGCGCAGCGACCATTAGAAAAGTAGGCCCAAAATGAAGCATGCCCCACAACGTCATTTGATTTTGGGTGACAGTGAGAGAACCGTTAGGGTGAGAAGAAAAATTAAACCACAGGAATGTTCCTAAAATCCTCCCGATCCGTGCAAGCCTAACCTTGACCGTGTGGCATTAACCCTTAATAGTTCAAAGAAGGTGTTTACATCAAACAGTTTG
Source organism: Oncorhynchus mykiss (assembly GCF_013265735.2). Taxonomy (NCBI): domain Eukaryota; kingdom Metazoa; phylum Chordata; class Actinopteri; order Salmoniformes; family Salmonidae; genus Oncorhynchus; species Oncorhynchus mykiss. The sequence goes on along the minus strand of NC_048580.1, from coordinate 32,125,240 downwards.
CATTGACTTCTCTCCCCATAGGAATACATTGCCTGCACCCCTAAATTCAACCTGAAGCCTATATGGGTTATGAATGCCGTATGAACCTGTCTTCGGTACCAGTCCATCAGGCCACTATCAGGTCTACCTGTGTCGATTCTAAGCTTCCTGGAGCAACCGGAAGTGGTTAAAATCAAAAAGTGTATACCCATTCCCTGCCTGCAGTTTGATAGACATAGTGCATTTAACCCAGTGTAAATGTTTATATATAGCTTCCTGTGCCAACCGGAAATGCCATAATTGGTGTCTCAGGGGCTGTTTCGAGGGGTTAAAAAAGTCTGATCTTTCCAAAACTTCATATGTGTGATTAGGCAACCCCCATGAACTGTAAATCAGTCATTTTTCCCATAAAATTTCAAAGGAAAACTAAATCACACACACACAGCTAGGAAGGATGGACCCTTTGGGGTGCGTAGAGACATACACTGCCTGCATTAGTTAACCTTGTTGGAACTTTTAAAGAACCGTCAGACCTACAGTTCCAAAACTTTAGAATCCTGTTCTAGACCTCATGTCGATAGTGCGTGGTGAGTTAGGTGGCTCTAGAAGGTTCTCGGACCGAGAAACAGCCTCGTACATTTGCAATACCTTCAATTAATTTTTGCATCACGAAAATGACGACATTTAGAAATGTCCCAGAGTCGCAAGACTAGGTGCATTGCGAACGTCTCGGCCCATATAGACAGACCCCAACGTTTCTGTCCGATAGCTCATTCAAGGACCCCGTAGCAAGTCATGGAAAAAACTGGATTTTCAGCACCAATTAGGGTTTTTCTCGGACACCAAATGACCTATCGAGCCGAAACTTGGGATTCGGGGTCGCCTCAGCTAGGCCAACACATAACATAAGAAATGGACCCGCAGCTAGAACGTAACTACGTGTTTTATGTTTTTTTTATGGTTTGAACCGAAGGCGTTGTGAATTTTGGGCCAGCTCTGAAGTATGTAATAGTTGGCTACTAAACGAGTTGGAAAAAGTGGGTTTGGTGTCAGTTTGTATCAGTTTGGTGTCAGAATGATATCTAATTGACTGATGGACTCTTGTCCACTTGACTCTTGTCCATTTGCAATATGTTTAAACAGTGAGGTACCATCACCAAAAGTGACATTCTGAAATCTACCCTAACGAGCGATTGAGATGAACCAGAATCACTGCAAAGCCATCCCGAGTTCATCGGGCCAGTCAATTTCACATTCCTGCAGGATTTTTATAGCATGACAAATTCGTGATGGTACCTGCCCATTAAAACATATTGCAAATGCACAGTGACTTTGAAAAAGTAAGAAAACATAAACAAATGGACATAATGAAATCACCATATTTAAATTTTTGGGTTACCAGATGCACATTTCAGATCACCAGTTGCACGGAGGAAAATTGGAAAAGGAAAAAAATTGTAGTGTGATTTCCTTTATGATCTATTGAGGTATTTAAAAAAATATATATTATAATCTCCGACCATAACAATAGAGTCTTGCACTGCTTGTAGGTTTGATCAATTATTACATATATTTGTGGCTCATCATTATTTGGACTGTATAGATTAATGAGCCAAATATGTTTATGGTCCAATAACATATTTTAAATAATCCATCTACCTTGCAGATCTGTTTTTACAATTTGCACGTTCACATCAAAATGGTTGTTAATTAATATCATCACCCCTTTTGAGTTTCTTTGTCCATGGTAGAGGTAACCCCCCAGCACTTTCTCTACACAATTTCATTTAAAACAGTTGAATGAGTTTCCTGTAAACAATAGATATTATATTTGTTCTCTTTTAGCCAGGTAAATATAGATAGTATTTTCTTATGATCTACTAAGCCATTACAGTTATAACTGGCTATACTTATTTCACCATTTAACATAATGAGATACAAGTCTAAATTCTCTGTATCATAATATACAGAGACTCCTATCCACCTGTATCCTATGGCAGTATATTAAAAAATTGTGCAAATGATTATTTATTTCCACAATGAACGAATAATATGCTAATAATGCTGGCAGTTCATATGAAGGATTGTCACCTAAAGCCAGGTTTGACAAGCAATTATTATCATTGGAAAACAATTATTGTGATTCATCCTGTATTTTCTCTAACATCATTACCCCATAGCAACAGATGTGAAAACACACACACACACACACACACACACACACACACACACACACACACACACTGCCAAACCTTCCCCCAAAGACAACCACAAGCTCAAACCCAACTCAATAGAATACTTATACAGTTGTAGCTGTTGAGAAGGCATGCAAAATGTTGCAATATTTTTTTTTACCAATGTCAAGTCCTAGCTCATGGCGCTCAGACACACCACAATCATTTCCTCCCTATCTGAATGTCCGAGTCTGACCCCCTCCCAATGGGTTACTACAGCTATTATTGCCAGCACTGCTACTGCCTGGGTGGGGACACCCCACCGGAATCGCCACCGGCTAGGTAAAAGGTTGTCACGGTTCTCATTAGCAGCTTTGAGAAATTCTTTGTATATGATGCTCACTTATCCGAGGGCTTTGGCTTTGTTGGAGCAATCCTGCCAGGCAGGCTCAGACACTTGAGGGGGCAGTGCTGCTGTAGTGTGCTACTTGCAGTAGGCCTATAAAACCGATAAGGATTTCTCCTTAGTGTTTGGGTCACTCAGGTGGGTGTCTACAGTACAGGGTTGAGGACCGCTCCATCGTGATAAGACAATAAATAAATAAACAATATTTATAATCTATTTTAAAATATATATCCCATATCTGCACAAAAACTGACAGCTCCCTCTGTCACAACTAGTGCTGTGGCGGTCATGAAATTTTGTCAGCTGGTGATTGTCAAGCAATAACTGGTCAGTCTCACAGTAATTGTCCGTTCATTAACATTAACACATGTACCATCTCCTGGCTTCCACACATAACCTACAAGCTATTTAAAAAAGTTGTATAAGTCAATGTAATTAGAAATCCATCTTGTGTAGTAATACGCCTGTCTCCAAAATCTTTATACCAGTGTGACAGAATCACTGACCCGCAAAATGGAGATAGCAGGAAAGACCGAGCTGGCGAACATTGTAGGGACAGTACAGCACCACAAAGACTGTCTCTCCAGACTCGGTATCGCCATGGACAGTGTGCTGGCAACCATCCTCCGCTTGGAGGGGAGTGTGCAGTCCCTCCAGTCTCCAGCACAGATCCCGGTACCAGCTCCCACACCACGACCTACCTCCGTTCCATCGGAGACGGTCCGTGGAATACCCCTGTCCCTCCCGGAGCACTTCGTCAGGCACCAGCAAGATACAAGGTGTTGCTTCTACAATGCGACCTGTAACTTGCTCGCTAAGCCGGGCTGTTTCTGGAAGAGACAGGGTTGCCACCGTCATCTCGGCACTGACCGGACGGGCTCTGGACTGGGGTACCGCGGTCTAGGAGATGGACGGAGCCGAGGTCAAGTCCTATGAGTGCTTCACCCTCCTCTTCTGCTCAGTGTTTGATCATCCTGTGCAGGGCCGAGAGGAGAGTGAGCGTCTACTCCGACTTTGCCAGGGATCTAGGAAACCCTCGGAGTCCGCCCTGGAGTTCCGGACCATCTCGGCGTCCACTGGATGGAACGAGTTGGCTCTGGTCACCGTTTTCCGCAGTGGACTGCGGGAGGAGGTACAGCTGGGGTTAGCCTGCCGTGATGTCAACCTGTCATTCAACCAGCTCATCAGCATGGCGATCCGGTTGGACAACCTCCTGCAGTCCCGAAGAAGACCTGCATGGAATTTGGAGCTCATGGTTACCCCTGCTCCGTGGCCAGAGCCAATGGAGGTGGGCTAAGCACGTTTACCCAAGGCAGAGCATAGGAGAAGGAGGAATCTGGGCCTCTGCTTCTATTATGGAGGAAGGGGTCATTTCTCCCCGAACTGCTCTCTGACCCCTAGGAGGCGAGGAGGTGACAAGCCGGGGAAATCCCCTGCGCCAACCCAGGTAGGAGGCAAGGTCTCCTCTCCTTGTCTGTCATATCAACCAGTGTGTTTTCCCATCAAATTCCCTGAGTGTGTTTTCCCATTAAATTCCCTGTTCCTTTTCTGACCCATGACACTCATTCAGAACAGATCATTTTCTTAATTACAGACACCCCCATGCACCCCATTGTTTTAGGTCTCCCCTGGTTGAGTTTGCATAACCCGGTTATTTCCTGGTTCGAGAGGAGACTGCTGGGTTGGTCGCGGGAGTGTCAGGGGAGGTGTCTCGCGGTGTCTGTCAACACCACTACGGTGGAAAGCCCGGACTGTGCTCCTCAAGTGGATTTACCAGAGGAGTACCAGGATCTGCACCGGGTTTTCTCAAAGACCCAGACTACATGCCTGCCTCCCCATCGCCCCTGGGGCTGTGCCATTGACCTGTTGTCTGATGCAGCCCTCCCGAGAGGACATGTCCATCCCCTCTCCTATGCGGACACCAAGGCCATGGAGACCTAAGGCCATGGAGACCTATGTACAGGAGAGTCTCCAACAGAGTTTTATCTGCCTCCTCAAGAGTCTTTTTTGTCAAGAAGAAATATGGGGGACTGTGCCCTTGCATTGATTATCGAACACTGAACAAGGCCAGCGTCAAGTCCAGCTATTCTTTACCCCTCATCCCAACCATCATCGAACAAATACACGGGATGCAGTACTTCACGAAGCTGGACATGAGGAGCGCATTTGTGCAGGCGATGAATGGAAGACTGCTTTTCCCATTACCACAGGTCATTACGAGTATCTCATAATGCCCTTTGGCCTGTCTAATGCTCCTTCAGTCTTCTAGGCCTTCATCAATGAAGTGTTTTGGGACATGCTTGGACAGGGCATAGTGCTCTATATAGACGACATTTTGGTCTATTCTGCTGACCGTGTCCAGCATGTCTCGTTAGTCAGGTCTGTGCTGAGAATACTGTTGGAGCATGATCTATATGTTAAACAGGATAAAAAAAAATTCCAGGGCTATCTCATCTCCACAGAGGGAGATGAGATGGAGGAGCCACGCATCAGCGCAGTCAGGTCATGGCGCACCCCCAATTCTTTGAAAGCAGTCCAGCGATTCCTGGGGTTCGCCAACTATTTCCGCAGGTTCACCCGGGGCTTCAGCACGGTGGTCGCGCCTCTTACCTCCCCACTGAGAGAGGTCCACTGCGGCTTCGTTGGACGGCGGAGGCGGGGAGTGCGTTCGAGACGCTGAAGGCATGTTTCACCACTGCTCCTGCGTTGGCACATCCTGACTCCTCACTCCCCTTCATCGTCGAGGTGGATGCCTCCAAAGTAGGAATCGAGGCAGTGCTGTCCCAGCACACAGGAACCCTTCCAAAGCTGTTGCCCTGCACTTTCTACTCTAAGCAGCTGAGCACTGCACAAAGGAACTACGGCGTAGGGGACCGGGAACTCTTGCCGGTCAAGAAGGCTCTGAAGGCATGGAGGCACTGACTGGAGTGGTCCAAACACCCTTGCCTGGTGTGGACGGACCACCGCAACCTGGAGTACATCAGTGCAGCGAAGAGGCTAAACCCGAGACAGGCCAGATGGGCTCTATTCTTTGCCAGGTTCCAATTCACAATTTCCTATAGGCTGGGCTCGAAGACTGTGGAGGCGGACGCCCTGTGTCGCCTCTATGACGCAGAGGAGAGGCAGGGAAAGGAGACCCCCAATAACCCTCCGTTCCGCATCATCGCGCCAGTGGAATAACCGGAAAACAGCACCTACGTGCCCACAGGTGTGCGGGACCGCCTCCTTTCCCTCGAGAGGAACACAGTTCAGTGGATACAGTTCTGCTAGAATGACACATGCAGGCAAAAGAATCCAGTCCAGAAAGAAGCCCAGGCACCACACAGTATTGTCTGTAGGCAAAGAAAGATAATAAAGTATACGCCATTGCACAGTTTTAATGACATTTGAACTGTGCCAGTATAACACCATTAAGGTAGACTAGTTGAACATGCATACTGTAAGGACAGACGCTGGAGACGAGAAGCAAGTACAGGGAGTGAACATTTAATGAAATATGGACAGGAACAGAATACGGACAGCCTCTGGACAGGGGATAATAAAATGACAATAATGCAGACACGGGGATCTAACTGAGGAACAGACAGATATAGGAGGGGCAATCAACAAGGTAAGTGAAAACCCCCATGAAATTGACAGAAATTAATGGCAACATATTGGTATTGGACAAAACATATACACAATCGCAAATAACACTCAAATGGGCGGCAGTTCATCCAAACCATATGGCAAGTGGCATATGGCAAATGTCAAGTGTCATACAAAAAAATCCAAAGATGGCGAGCGCGCTCCACCATAGATTTTAATATTGAAAATGGACACAAAGTCCCAAGGCCCAAGGGTCAAATTGTGAAAATCAAAAAAAAAAAAATACAAAAAATACAACCCCCTCTAAAAATGGGCTTTTTGGACCGTTTTGCAATATGTTTTCACATTTTTTGGTTGTCAATTATATATATATATATATATATATATATATATATAATAGCCGAATGAACATACCTTTGTCTTATTTTATTGAGTTTGTCCATAAGGCCTATGTTTTGTCTATTTGCAATGTATGATCATAGGAAATCCGAAGTCAGTGAACCATGGCCAAATGGCATAAGAAATGTTCAAATGCCATACATAAGTATTGAAAGTACCAAATCAGGATGTCATGTGCATTTGCCATATATGATCATAGGAAATCGGTTTCCGAACCCAAAAGTGAACCATGTCCAAATGGAATTTATACTGACCAAATGATATATATCACTATTTTAAACCCTGAATCAACCTAGAAGGTCTATTTGTCATGTTTGATCATAGGAAGTAAGAATTTGGTGCAATGAGACGGTCTTTTTATAAAATATTTTTTGAAAATCCTAAATGACCAACCTATTGGATGGGCCTGGGTGGGGGTTGCTCCCTACCCGGCCATGGACCCCTTGCACTCCCCTAAAGGCATTTAAACTATTTAAAAATTTGCTCCTGGTACCTGTTCAGATTACCAGGTGCACGGCTGTCCATTTGCAATGTCTTACAATGGGCATTTACCATCATGACTTGGACATGCTCTAATATACTTCAGAAATGCCCAATTGACTGGGCCTTTGAACTCGGGATGGTCGAGCAGTGGTAGTTTTTCTATTGCAGGTTCTGTTCTGTTACTCCATCCTTGCTGTGTGTGTGTGTGTGTTTTTCTTGGAAATCTGATGGGAGATATTACTGATTTACAGTTCATGAGGTTTGCCTAATCACACATGACATTTTGGAAAGATGTGACCTTTTTAACCATTCGAAACAGCCCCTATGACCTCAATTTAAAGCGCTTCCGGTTGAAAGTAAAAGCCTATCCTCTTTGGGATAGGCTTTTACAGAATCCTGAGTTTCAAGTCTTTACATTAAAAACTGACTGATTTACAGAAGGTTGAATGCAGTGTATTCACAAACTGCAGGTTGGGTATATCAAAACCACTTTTAGGGTGAATTTAACCACTTCCGTTTGCTTCAGGAAGCTCAGAATCAACACAGGTAGTCCTTATAGTGGCCTGATGGATTGTCATCGAATACCATTTGATATGGCATCCATAACCCACATAGGCTTCAGGTTGACGTTGGGAGAGCATGCAATGTATTCCCATGGGGAGAGATGTCATTGTAAACTGTTAGAAGAAAACACCCTGTTTTCACTGTTAAGTGTTAATTCCACACAGTCAAGGTTAGGCTTGCACAGATCGGGAGGACCTTAGGAACGTTCCTGTGGTTGAATTGTGCTTCTAACCTTAACGGTTCTGCCACTGTCACCCTCAAATTTAGGGCAGGCTTCATTTTGGGCCTACTTTTTTGCGTGTACGCTGCAGTCAGACCGTGCATCTTGTGAGGCATCTCGTTGAACTAGGCACGGCCTAGAGACTATGGTGATGCCATTTGTTTCCCTTTCTGTGATTATTTAATTTGGGGATTTCAGCCCTAATTGATGGTAAAGTTCACATTTCACCTTTAGGATATGAAGGGGACCATTCAATCTTTTCATGTTGACATCTGTAGAGGTACAGGTGACCCTGAACACGTGGCAAAATGAATTTAGAAAATGGCCTGCACAGAAGCAGAGTTAGAGCATAACCTGTAAACCCATGTTATCCTTAGGGAAAAACGTGTATGTGTCAGACTACATGAACCGGTGCACGCAGCTAGAATAACTCTGTGGCTTGTCCACCCCAACCTTCCCCCGATGAGCCCATCAAAAACGGCGTATCTCTGTGTGACCCAGAGGCCGCTTTATGTCCAAAGTATCATTAAATCAAGGTACTAAACGATATTATAACCGCCATCGATAAAAGACAGTACTGTGCAGCCATCTTCATCGACCTGACCAAGGCTTTCGACCCTGTCAATCACCGTATTCTTATCGGCAGACTTATTAGCCTTGGTTTCTCAATTGACTTCCTCGCCTGGTTCACAAACTACTTCGCAGACAGAGTTCAGTGTGTCAAATCGGAGGGCCTATTGTCCGGACCTCTGGCAGTGTCTATGGGGGTACCAAAGGGTTCAAATGTCGGGCCGACTCGTTTCTCTGTATATATCAACGATGTCGCTCTTGCTGCGGGTGATTCCCTGAACCACCTCTACACAGACAACACCATTCTGTGTACATCTGGCCCTTCTTTGGACATTGTGTTAACAAACCTCCAAACGAGCTTCAATGCCATACAACACTCCTTCCGTGGCCTCCAAGTGCTCTTAAACGCTAGTAAAACCAAATGCATGCTTTTCAACCGTTCGCGGCACGCACCCGGCTGCCCGACTAGCATCACTACTCTGGACGGTTCTGACCTAGGATATGTGGACAACTACAAATACCTAGGTGTCTGGCTAGACTGTAAACTCTTCTTCCAGACTCATATTAAACATCTCCAATCTAAAATCAAATCTAGAATTGGCTTTCTATTTCGCAAACAAAGCCTCCTTCACTAACGCCGCAAAACTTACCCTAGTAAAACTGACTATACTACCGATCCTCGACTTCGGCGATGTCATCTACAAAATAGCTTCGAACACCCTACTCAGCAAACTGGATGCAGTCTATCACAGTGCCATCCGTTTTGTTACCAAAGCCCCTTATACCACCCACCACTGCGACCTGTATGCTCTAGTCGGCTGGCCCTCGCTACATATTCGTTGCCAGACCCACTGGTTCCAGGTCATCTATAAGGCTATGCTAGGTAAAACTCTGCCTTATCTCAGCTCACTGGTCACAATAACAACACGCGTTCCAGCACTGGTCACCCCCAATGCCACACCTCCTTTGGCTGCCTTTCCTTCCAGTTCTCTGCTGCCAGTGACTGGAACGAATTGCAAAAATCGCTGAAGCTGGAGACTTATGTTTCCCTCATAAACTTTAAACATCAGCTATCTGAGCAGCTAACCGATCGCTGCAGCTGTACATAGTCCATCTGTAAATAGCCCACCCAATCTACCTACCTCATCCCCATATTGTTTTTAATTTATTTTTCTGCTCTTTTGCACACCAGTATCTCTACTTGCACATAATCATCTGCTCATCTATCATTCCAGTGTTAATCTGCTAAATTGTAATTGCTTCGCTACTATTGGCTATTTATTGCCTTACCTCCTCATGCCATTTGCACACACTGTATATATACTTTGACTGTATGCTTGTTTATTCCATGTGCAACTCTGTGTTGTTGTTTGTGTCGCACTACTTTGCTTTATCTTTGCCAGGTTGCAGTTGTAAAAAAACTAGCTAACCTGGTTAAATAAAAGTGAAATAAAAAATAAAATAAAATGAATAAAAAAATCACTACTAGTCAGGCTTCATTCCGGGCCTGCTATTTGCACGGTTGCTGCGGTCAGACAGAGTGAGCTACGATCAAGTGGGGCATCTCCTTGAACTCGGCACGGCCTAGAGACTACGGTGATGCCATTTGCCAACACTTTAAGTTATGATTTCAGTCTGTCATTTTGGTGATGGTTCATCACTGTTTAAACTTATTGCAAACGGACAAAAGTCAGCCATCAAGTCAGCGTCCATCAGTCAATAAGATATCATTCTGACACCAAACCGATACATACTGACACCAAACCCACTTTGTACAACTCATTTAGAAAGCCAACTATCACATATTTCAGAGCAGGCCCAAAATTCACAGTGCCTTCTGTTTAAACCATAATAAAAACTTAAAACACATAGTTATGCTCTAGCTGCGGGTCCAAGTCTGACATTATGTGTAGGCCTAGCTGCGGCAGCTCCGCATCCCGAGTTTCAGCTCGATAGGTCATTCGAACCATGAGCAGCAACCTTAATTAGTGCTGAAAATCCGTTGCTGAAAATCCGGGTGTTGCTACGGGGTTCCTGAATGAGCTATCGGACAAAAACTTTAGGGTCCATCTCTATGGGCCAAGGCGGTTTCAATGCACCTAGACTTTTCTAAATGTCGTCATTTTCATGATGGTCAAAATTAATTGAAGTCATTGCAAATGTACGAGGCTGTTTCTCAGCCTGAGAACCTTCTAGAGCCACATAACTCACCGTGCACTATAGACTTAAGCTCCGGAATATGTATATAACGTTTCAGAGCTCTAGGTCTGACAGTTCTTTGATAGTTCGAACGCAGATAACGATTGCAGGCTCTGTGTGTCTGTAAGCCTCATACTGTGTCATACATTGACTGTGTATGTGTGAGTTCAGAAAATTACAGAAATCACGTAGAGCTCCGAAACCCACCTTAACAGATTCATCTGAACACGCCGCAAATGGATCTATATTTTTTTCTCTAAAAATGTCTTTAACCATCACCAATTGTACATTGTACGATTTCTCATAAATTACTGGCTAGTTCTTTTTTTCCTTACACCGTAAGTTTATGTACTTTGACGTGAAGCGGTCAAATTAGTGCTCTATTACCGTTTTTGACCTTGAATCCAAGAAAATGGGCCTTAACTCAATCTTGTTTCTGGGCTAAAAGGCCATTTGGCCAAACCCGTGCTCACCGAGTCTCGTCTTCAAAGTCTTTCCATTTAGTAGAAATGGCCATGTCACTTGGTGATGTTTTGTCCATTTGCAATAAGCAGCCAGTTGCCATCTAGTGGAATTGTCCGGTACAGCGGAAAAATGACAAAAAATATATATAAATATAAAACGGAAACCAAATGTCTGAGAGACTTAATTTGATTACTTCCCGGAAGAGCTGGCCCAGGCAAACGGCCTGAGGCCATCGGCCTATTTTAACATCACTTGCGGATGTCTAGTAAGGGACCATACATTTGCCATATGGAGATCCTCATCAATCATATGGGAAATGTCAAATTGGTCCCTCCATGTATGTAATGGAGTCCAGGTGAGCCTGACGAGCCGGCTGAGGCATAACGTAAGATGTGAGACAAGTTTAGGGACAAAATTACTTGGTGTTACCTTAGACTGTAAACTGTCATGGTCAAAATATATAGATTCAATGGTTGTAAAGATGGGGAGTGGTCTGTCCACTATAAAGAGATGCTTTGTGGAGTGTGGTGTCAAAAAAGCAGAGCAACTCCTGCAGTCTCTATTTTTATCTTATCTTGATTATTGTCCGGTCATGTGGTCAAGTGCTGCAAAGAAGGACCTAGTTAAGCTGCAGTTGGCCCAGAACAGAGCGGCACGTCTTGCCCTTCATTGTAATCAGAGGGCTAATATCAATACTATGCATACTAGTCTGTCTTGGCTAAGAGTTGAAGAAAGACTGAATACATCACTTCTTGTTTGTATAAGAAACATTAATGTGTTGGAAATTCCAAATGGTTTGTATTGTCAACTTACACACAGCCCTGACACACACTTACCCCACCAGACATGCCACCAGGGGTCTTTACAGGAACTCCCTTAAAAAAACGAATAAAGCAACAACTCACGGCACAATGCCTCTCCCCCATATGACCTACTTGTGTGTATGTAGTGACATGTATGTGTAACTGATTGATGCACACACACTACATGTTAATGTTTTAAAACGTATGTAAATTGTAGTGCCAGGCTAAGTCTTTTGTCTGTAATTTGTTTTGTGTTAGCTGTCGCAAATGCCTAGTTAAATAAAGGTTAAATAAAATAAATAATAGGGATTCTAATCAAATCAAATACAATGTTTTTCATCGAAGTACAGCAGGTGAATTGCCACCTGCAGCAGAACCAGTGGTGTAGAGGAGGTTAAATGCATGTACACTCACTTTTTAATTCCCACAATGTTTATTAAAGTAGTGTAGTGGAGGTATACCCTGTATCAATAAATAAGCCAGAGGGAACAGATCAGAATCTTTAGCTTAAAATATTGATAAACTATTGTTTCTTCACATTTTAAGCGCAGCAATGTGTACATGGCAAGGGCCTATGTGCAAATGTTCCAAAATGCAATCTGTGTGAAAACACTGTTCTAAAATGTGCACTGCTCATGCAAGCGGTTTCATGGACAGAGATTGACATTTTCATTAGAAATTTGGAAAAGGGGGAGATCTAAAGTTGCAACAACTGTGATGGGTTGTTAATATGACTAGGATGGTGCCTTTGGCTGCTAGAGAATGAAAGAAAGTTGAAAGAAACAATGAAAGAAAACCAATAAAACAAGAGAACGCATATGAGGAAGTCTATGGTCAATGGTGGGATTTTGGCTATTGGCTACTTTGACGCAAGGTAAGACATGCCTCATAATATGAAGTAAAACATCCAAACAATTAATGAACAGGAAAAAAATAGCGTCACTAACCGTCTTAGGCCTAACCGTCTTTTGGAAAGGCTTTCCCAAAAACCTTCTCAATTAAATGTTAACTAACTACAAAGTAGCTGGCAGAATGATGTCATGATTATTTGCGTTAATCCAGTGGCCATTTGTTTTGCAAACTCTCCTGTGCGCTACAGAAACACTGCTTAACAGTGTTTAATTTGAACAGGATCCCACCCGAACAGGATCCGGCACCTCTCAGTTTTGGACTGTTTCATTCCAGAACCTGTTCAAAAGGATCCGGTACCTCTCATGACATTAAACATTATTTTCCCTTTTTTTTTTTAAAGCAATCAGAGTTCAATCAAATTGATTCTATGTACATCTGATGGCGGCACCCTAAAAAATGATATGTGACAACAGTGCTTGATATTCTTAGAATTGATTTGTGTGAGGCTGGCCCGGGTTGATGGTTTGCACAACATTGTAGTCTATATAGATCAACGCGTGGCCATTGCTGTGGTGAGAGAGAGAAGTGTGCCTGTATCTCTCACAAAACTAGAATGAGATTCACTTTATATGATCTTTCGCCTTGGTCTGATAGACATGAGCATGCAACTCTCATGTCTCCAGCGTTGCACTTAATAATTGATTTACTTATAGAATCATAGCCGCTGGAAGGGTGCTGGAGGTGTCGCATCACCCCTGATGCATTGAAATACATTTGCCAAAGATATATAATTTCTGCTGTCAGCCAAAAAAGGCCTTTCGCAGTAATTCAAATACAATCACGGGAAAACACAGATTCTGCTGAAAAGAGAAGACTAGTCTGTCTGTAGGCTACAAAGTTATCAACTTCCAAATAGTCCTATTGAGTGAAGATAATTGTTTTTTAGGGTCTGTATATCAAAAGAGAGATAAGCTTTGGGCACGAGCGCATCATTGGGTGAGTCAGTGAAACTGGAAAGTTTTTTTAGGACTATAATTTCCTCCTCATATTGTACAATATGTGTAAGGGTTTTCCTGGGGTGAAGTAGAGGTGGACCAAAACGCAGCGTGATTATATTGATTCATGTTTAATAAACAAAGATAAACACTACAAAACAATAAACGTGGAAAACCAAAAACAGTCCTATCTGGTGCAGAGACAGAGACAGGAACAATCACCCACAAACACACAGTGAAACCCAGGCTACCTAAGTATGATTCTCAATCAGAGACAACTAATGACACCTGCCTCTGATTGAGAACCATACTAGGCCGAAACATAGAAATACCCAACACATAGAAAAAGAAACATAGACTGCCCACCCAACTCACGCCCTGACCATACAAAACAAAGGAAATAAAGGTCAGAACGTGACAATATGTGTGTCTCCACATATATAGGCCTAGAATTTTGATTGATTCAAGACAATGTCATTTTTATTGATCTCAGATTCTCAGTTTGTCAGTGTCAAAGTATAGCTTGCCATTTTGATAAATTTTGATGTATTAAAAAAGTTTCTGCTAAAGTCTCCAGTCATGAAATGTATTTATGAAGGCACATTTTTGCCCAGACCCTAGGACACTAAAAATGTTCCCCACCTCTGCAAGCGCCTCTCGCTGATGTACTGCTCTATGCCAGTATGCGAAAGTGATTTTTCATTCATGTGTTCAGGTACCTCAGAGGTCCCCAGGTCACTCCCCTCTCAGGCTCACTTTTTGTTCCTGCACCTTCCAATTTACAAATTTAAGCACTGCTGCTAACTAAGCAACAGTGTGCTAGATTCCTAAACAGTTGATTTAAAGCATGGGTGTCAAACTCTGGCCCGTGGGCCAAATTTGGCCCGCGGGGTAATTATATTTGGCCTGCGAGACAATACCAAATTACTACTAGAGCTGGCCCGCCGGTATTATACAGCGCATTCACCACTAATACTACGAATCCCATAATGCTCTGCTGTTTTCGCGCGCCAATCAGGACAGGACCCAGAAACGCTCTCTCCTCTGTGACAGTAGTCATAGCAACATAGACGCTACAACTGTCAGCGAGCTAACCCTTCCCAAAAATGGCGAAAAGAAAGGCAGAAAACAGGAGCTTTCTGGACAAGTGGGAGGCAGAATATCTGTTTACATATGTAAAAGACAAACCTGTTTGTCTTGTTTGTGGAGTCAACGTGGCTGTAAGTAAGGAGTACAACATTAGATGACACTATGAAACGAAACACCATGACAAATACAAGGACCTGGACATGACTCAAAGGAGCCAGAAAGTAGAGGAGATGAAAATAAGTTTGGTTTCACAACAGAATATGTTTAAAAAAGCCACATCACAAAGCGAGGCTGCTGTAAAGGCTAGTTATATAGTGGCAGCAGAGATCGCAAAATCAGCTCGGCCCTTTAATGAGGGAGAGTTCATGAAAAAGTGCATGAAGAAGGTTTGTGACCTTGTATGCCCAGAGAAAAAACAAGCATTTTCAAACGTGAGCCTGAGCAGGAACACAGTAGCTGATCGCACATGTGATCTTGCCACCAATCTGTATGACCAGCTGATGGAAAAGGGAAAAGATTTTGTTGCGTTCTCCCTTGCTGTGGATGAGAGCTGCGACGCATCTGATACTGCTCAGCTGTCAGTCTTCATCCATGGAGTGGACTCAAATCTGTGTGTTACGGAGGAGCTATTAGGATTCAAATCAATGCATGGCACAACCACAGGAAAGGAAATCTTTGAGGAGGTTTCCAAATGTGTAACTGAAATAAAGCTGCCGTGGGATAAACTCGTTGGATTAACGACAGATGGTGCGCCAGCGATGTGCGGTAAAAAGAGTGGACTGGTGGGCATGATTCGGGAGAAGATGCGGGAAGAGAACTGTGCAGGTGAGCTAACTGTTTACCACTGCATCATACATCAGGAAGCACT
This sequence comes from Oncorhynchus mykiss, assembly GCF_013265735.2. Taxonomy (NCBI): domain Eukaryota; kingdom Metazoa; phylum Chordata; class Actinopteri; order Salmoniformes; family Salmonidae; genus Oncorhynchus; species Oncorhynchus mykiss. Next base: position 32,109,586 of record NC_048580.1, on the reverse strand, counting down.
GTGTGCCAAAGCCCTAAAGATGGAACATGTTATGACCACAGTAACACAGGTAGTTAACTTTATAAGAGCCAAAGGTCTAAATCACCGCCAGTTTAAATATTTTCTGGAGGAGTGTGGTTCGGAATACGCAGACGTGCCGTATCACACAGAGGTGAGATGGCTAAGCAGAGGAAAAGTACTGAACAGATGTTTCGAGCTGCGTGAGGAAATATGTCAATTCCTGGAAACCAAAGGGAAGGATACAGCAGAGCTCCGGGAGCAAAAGTTCCTGTGTGAGCTGGCCTTTCTCTGTGACATCTCGAGCCATCTCGATGCGCTGAACCTGCAGCTTCAGGGGCGGGGGCGCATCATCACAGACATGTACGCTGCAGTGAGGGCCTTCAAAACTAAACTGTGCCTGTGGAAGAATCAGATGCTGCAAGGAAACCCTTGCCATTTTCCCTGCTGCCAATCCATAAAAGCGCAGATCTCTACCGCCGTGTTCCCATGCGCACAGTTTGCTGAAAAACTCAGTGTTCTCGCCGCTGAGTTTAGCCGGCGATTTGCCGACTTCGATGCCCAGAAATGCAAGTTTGAACTGCTTAGTAATCCCTTCGCAGTTGATGTGGAAAATGCACCAACCAACATCCAAATGAAGCTGATTGAACTCCAGTGCAACGACACGCTGAAGTCAAAGTATGATGCTGTGGGCGCCGCACAGTTTCCACGGTTCATCCCTGACACAATGCCTCAGCTCCGCACCCAGATGCTCTCCATGTTCGGCAGCACTTATCTATGCGAGCAACTTTTCTCCTCGATGAAGATGACCAAAACAACTCACAGGAGACGTCTTACTGATGAACATCTTCGCTCGATACTGAGGATTTCTTCAGCTCAGAGCTTGAGCCCAGACATTGATGAACTAGCATCCAAGAAGAGATGCCAGGTATCTGGCTTGGGCACATCAGATTAGACCAGTGTGCAATAATTAACGTTTTCTTTATGCACTTTTTCTTGCTACAAGGCATGGGCTTGAATGGTTGATTGATTTATTATCATTTTATATGTAAAATTATTAGCCAGTGGAAAAAGTTTATTTTGGTATTTAAATCAGAAGGCTGCAAATAGAAAATAGGCATACAATTTTTATTTAAATTTTATTTATTTAATAAATGAATGCCATTGATGTGTTTTTTCATTTGAAATTCGATTTTGCATGTCTCCACTATTAAATTATATATTGTATGGTAATAAGCGATGCTTGTTCCATATTCAATGTTAAAACTTCTTATGGAGGTGATCCCTGCACAGGGATAGCTCAGCGGAAATTTCAGAGCGCCACCTATAGTACTTTACTTAGTACTCGTTAAATCTCAAACTTTCATTAAAACACACATGCCAGGTACTGAATTAAAGCTACACTCGTTGTGAATCTAGCCACCAAGTCAGATTTGTAAAATGCTTTTCGGCGAAAGCATGAGAAGCTATTATCTGATAGCATGCACCCCCCAAAATACCAGCACGACACGTAAACAACAGATTTTGCGGTAGCCGGCGCTGCCCAAAACGCAGAAATAAAATATAAAACATTCATTACCTTGGACGAGCTTCTTTGTTGGCACTCCTATATGTCCCATAAACATCACAATTGGGTCTTTTTCCCGATTAAATCCGTCATTGTATACCCAAAATGTAATTTGCTGAAGGCCAGTCTGATGCTGCAAAAAGTCCATTTACAAGACGCAACGTCACTTTTTAAAATTACAAAAGTCGCCTATAAACTTTTACAAATCACTTCAAATGACATTTCTAAACCAACTTTAGGTATTAATAAACGTTAATGATGTATCAAATTGATCACGGGGCGATCTGTATTCGATAGCAGCAAGTCTGGAAAACATTGTCCATTTTTTCAGTTTCACAACATACTGTGGTGCGTCAGAAGAAGGGAGGGGTCTATTTGTGTTGTAACCAGGGATAAATGATTCTGATATTGATAGCAATGGTGACATCGTGTGGAAGCTGTAGGCGTTTACAGGGGGTTCGCATATATTTTCTCTCGTCTTAAACAATTGATTGAATGGCGGACGAATATTTTGTTTTTGTTTTTGGTAAACAGTTTTACCAGGGATTTTTACTCCTAAACACGTTCTGTTATAGCCACAGACCCGATTTAACCAGTTTTAGAAACTTCAGAGTGTTTTCTATCCACACATACTTATCATATGCATATACTATATTCCTGGCATGAGTAGCAGGACTTTGAAATGTTGCGCGATTTTTAACAAAAAGCTGCGAAAATTCGCATCATCCATAACAGGATTATTAAGCAAAACTTGTTTGGGTCCATATTAAAAGGTTAATTTGTTCAATGTTGGCCCGTGACTTTGTTCAGGTTTTACATTTTGGCCCACTGGGTATTTGAGTTTGACACCCCTGATTTAAAGGGTAACAACTCTCAAAATTCGACATTTCTCCGATTTTTCCCAGACCTCCCAGACCTTTCCCAGACCTCTGGTATCCTGACGTAGATGAAACATTGTTGTGGATTTATAACATCCAATTTGGTTATTTCTGTATATAAAAAAAGACAGAGCTAAAACGTATAAAAATTTGAAACGTGACAGCCTCATTCGTCTGTTTCGTGGGCCTACTATTAACCTACTTTCACAGTACAGCTTGGGTTAGCCTGACTGTGATAGACCAATAAGGGATTTATAATTTTAGGTCATTCTAGTATGTTACTGTTTGTCATTTTAATGCTTTTCCAACAATCTTGAAGGAGTTCCCACATATGCTGAGCACTTGTTGGCTGCTTTTCCTTCACTCTGCGGTCCGACTCATCCCAAACCATCTCAATTTGGTTGAGGTCGGAAGATTGTGGAAGCCAGGTCGTCTGATGCAGCACTCCATCACTCTTCTTCTTGGTCAAATAGTCCTTACATATCCTGGAGTTGTGTTGGGTCATTGTCCACTTGAAAAACAAATTATATTCCCACTAAGCACAAACATGATGGGATGGCGTATCGCTGAAGAATGCTGTGGTAGCCATTTTGAATTCTAAATAAATCACAGACAGTGTCACCAGAAAAGCACCCCATAACACATCCTCCTCCATGCTTTACGGTGGGAAATACACATGCGGACATCATTCGTTCACCCACACAGCATCTCACAAAGTCATAGCGGTTGAAACCAAAAATCTCTAATTTGGACTGCAGACCAAAGGACAAATTTCCACCGGTCTAATGTCCATTGCTCGTGTTTCTTGGCCCAAGCAAGTCTCTTCTTATTATTGGTGTCCTTTAGTAGTGGTTTCTTTGCAGCAATTCAACCATGAAGGCCTGATTCAGAGTCTCCTCTGAACATTTGATGTTGAGATATCTGTTACTTGAACTCTATGAAGCATTTATTTGGAGTGAAATTTCTGAGGCTGGTAACTCTAATGAACTTATCCTCTGCAGCAAAGGTAACACTGGGTCTTCCATTCCTGTGGCGGTCTTCATGATAGTCAGTTTCATCATGGATGGTTTTTGCGACTTCACTTTAAACATTCTTGAAATGTTCCGTATTGACTGACCTTCATGTCTTAAAGTAATGATGGACTGTAATTTATTTTTGCTATTTTTGCCAATAATATGGACTTGGTCTTTTACCAAATAGGTCTATCTTCATACCCCCCTACCTTGTCACTACACAACTGATTGTCTAAAACGCATTAAGGAGGAAAGAAATTACACAAATGAACTTTTAAGAAGGCACACCTGTTAATTGAAATGCATTCCAGGTGACTATGTCATGAAGCTGGTTGATAGAATGCCAAGAGTGTGCAAAGCTGTCATCAAGGCAAAGGGTGGCTTTTTGAAGAATCTCAATATAAAATATATTTTGATTTGTTTATCCCTTTTTTTGGTTACTATATGATTCCATGTGTTATTTCATTGTTCTGATGTTTTCATTATTATTCTACAATGTAGAAAATAGCAAAAAATCAAGAAAAACCCTTGAATGAGTAGGTGTTCTAAAACTTTTGACCTGTAATGTATGTTTTGAAATAGTCACAAAAATAAGCATGCGCTCAATCAATTCACAATTGTTAATATATAATTCACAAGTGATAGGCTAATATTGTCACCCATCACACTATTCTTGATTTAATATTGTCTTTACATATACTAAATAATATATGTGTGTCATTTTTTTTTATTTGGAATGGACCATTATCATGCACCTGTCTCGAAACAGAGGAAATATATGCATGTCATCTATGCACATAAATAGCAAATGGAGAATGCTTTTCCTGTGGATAATTTTCATGCCATCCAGGTAGGCTATACTCCGGTTTTAAATAGAAGCAATATGCTTAATATTAGGAAGGTTGAGAAATAAATATATTAGGCCTAGCCTATAGAAAGCTGATGGGATCATCCTCTTTTTAATAGAGGCCATCACACTGTTTTCTCACACAATTGCATAGCCTATAGAAATGTTGCGCAACATGAGCTCATTTGTTCTTATGAAGTGTTTGATTCGTTTTTCAAATACATTTGCATTGATGTCAGAGTGATTAAAGGGACAATAGAGTGCTGAGTCCAGTTAACAAGTTTGGTAGGCTACTAATCAGCAGCATCAGAGCTTGGAGAAGCCTAACTACCTTGACTAAACGGTCACATGGAATTTGACTGCCATCATGACTCCTGACCATTGGTGTGGTACTAATACGGTCACAGTAACAGCCTTATGCATAACCAAAGCATTTCTGCACAAACTGTCAGAAACCGTCTCAGGGAAGCTCATCTGCGTGTTCATCGTCCTCACCAGGGTCTTTATCTGACTGCTGTTCGGCGTCGTAACAGACTTCAGTGGGCAAATGCTCACCTTCGACTGCCACTGGCATGCTGGAAAAGTTTGCGATTAATCGCATCTTCAACTATACCAGGAAGATGGCAGACAGCGTGTGTGGTGTCGTGAGGGCGAGCGGTTTGCTGATGTGAATAGGGTGCCCCATGGTGGCTGTGGGATTATGATATGAGCTGACATAAGCTACGGATAATGAAAACAATTGCATTTTATCTATGGCAATTTGAATGCACAGAGATACCATAAAGAGATCCTGGGGCCCATTGTCCTGCCATTCATCCGCCATCACCTCATGTTTCAGCATGATAATGCACAGCCATGTCGCAAGGATCTGTGCACAATTCCTGGAAGCTGAAAATGACATGTCTTCCAATTCCCACAAATATCCAGCAACTTCGCACAGCCATTGAAGAGGAGTGGGTCAACATTCCACAAGCCACAATCAACAGCCTGACCAACTCTATGCGAAGGAGATGTGTCACCGCTGCTTGAGGCAAATGATGGTCACACCAGATACTGACTGGTTTTCTGATTTTCCCTACCTTTTTTTAAGGTATCTGTGACCAACAGATGCATACCTGTATTCCCAGTCATGGAAAATCCATAGATTAGGGCCTAATGAATTCAGTTAAATTGACTGATTTCCTTATATTTCCTTAACTGTAACTCATTAAAATCTTTGAAATTGTTGCATGTTGGGTTCATGTTTTGTTCAGTGTATATGTCGCAAGTGAAAGCATTGCGTGAAAGCCTCAGACTTAGGAAGATGTAAAACTTTTATTTTTATTCTATGAATTTTATTTGACTATATCAAGTATACTTTTTTTAAAGAATGTCTTCGGTGGGGTAATTGGTATTCTAAAGAGGTTAATTTTACCTGCAAGATTTATGCTGAGTAATGGAATAAAGTTATATTTATATATTTTTTGTCACTCATTACTCATCCTAAGTATCCACTTAAAGGATCGCTGTAGATCGTGAGTTATTAATTTTATTTTTTCCTATTGTCATTATTTAGTTTTTTTTCCACATTAATTTTATAACCTGAGATTTCTTTTGTATTCTGAAAATAGCAAAGGGGGCATTGAGTTTTCAATATTTGTCAGGTACACTACAATACCAAAAGTATGTGGACACCTGCTCATTGAACATCTCATTCCAAAGTCATGGAGTTTGCTGCTAAAACAGCCTCCTCTCTTCTGGGAAGGCTTTCCAGTAGATGTTGAAACATTGCTTGCTTCCTTTCAGCCACGAGACACTGATGTTGGGCGATTGGACCAAGCTCGCAGTCGGCATTCCAATTAATCCCAAAGGTATTTGATGGGGTTGAGGTCAGGGCTCTGTGCAAGCCAGACAAGTTCTTCCATACCGGTCTCGACAAACCATTTATGTTTGGACCTCACTTTGTGCACGGAGGCATTGTCATGCTGAAACAGGAAAGGGCCTTCTCCAAACTGTTGCCACAAAGTTAGAGGCACAGAATCTTCTAGAATGTAATTGTATGCTGTAGCATTAAGATTTCTCTTCACTGGAACTAAGGGGACTAGCCCGAACCATGAAAAACAGCCACAGACCATTATTCCTCCTCCACCACACTTTACAGCTGGCACTATGCATTCGGACAGATAGCGTTCTCCTGGCATCCGCCAAACCCAGATTTGTCCGTCGGACTGCCAGATGGTGAAGCGTGATTCATCAGTACAGAGAATGTGTTTCTACTGCTCTAACTTCAAATGGCGGCAAGCTTTACACCACTCCAGCCGACGCTTTGCATTGTGCACGGTGATCTTAGGCTTGTGTACGGCATCTCGGCCATGGAAACCCATTTCATGAAGCTCCCGAATAACAGCTCTTGTGCTGACGTTGCTTCCAGATGCAGTTTGGAACTCGGTAGTGAGTGTTGCAACCGAGGATAGATGATATTTACGGCATTCACACTTCAGCACTCGGCTGTCCCGTTCTGTGAGCCCTACTACTTCGTGGCTGAGCCGGTGTTGCTCCTAGATGTTTCCACTTCACATTAACAGCACTTATAGTTGATTGGGGCAGCTCTAGCAGGGCAGAAATTTGACGAACTGACTTGTTAGAAAGGTGGCATCCTATGAAGTTGCAAGTCACTGAGCTCTTCAGTAAGGCCATTCTACTGCCTATGGAGATTGCATAGTGGTGTGCTTGATTTTACACAACTGTCAGCAGTGGGTGTGGCAATAATAGCCAAATCCACTAATTTGAAGGGGTGTCCACATACTTTTGTATACACAATTGAAGTCGGAAGTTTACATACACTTAGGTTGGAGTCATTAAAACTAGTTTTTCAACCACTCGACAAATTTCTTGTTAACATACTATAGTTTTGGCAAGTCGGTTAGGACATCTACTTTGTGCATGACACAAGTCATTTTTACCAACAATTGTTTACAGACAGATTATTTCACTTATAATTCACTGTATTACAATTCCAGTGGGTCAGAAGTTGACATACACTAAGTTGACTGTGCCTTTAAACAGTTTGGAAAATTCCAGAAAAGGATGTCATGGCTTTAGATGCTTCTGATAGGCTAATTGACATCATTTGAGTCAATTGGAGGTGTACCTGTGAATGTATTTCAAGGCCAACCTTCAAACCTTCAAACTCAGTGCCTCTTTTCTTGACATCATGTGAAAATCAAAAGAAATCAGCCAAGACCTCAGAAAAAATGTGTAGACCTCCACAAGTCTGGTTCATCCTAGGGAGCAATTTCCAAACGTTCATCTGTACAAACAGTAGTATGCAAGTATAAACACCATGGGACCACTCAGCCGCAATACCGCTCAGGAAGGAGACGCGTTCTGTCTCCTAGAGATGAACGTACTTTGGTGCGAAAAGTGCCAATCAATCCCAGAACAACAGAAACAACAGAAAAGGAACTTGTGAAGATGCTGGAGGAAACAGGTACAAAAGTATCTATATCCACAGTAAAACGAGTCCTATTTATCGACGTAACCTGAAAGGCCGCTCAGCAAGGAAGAAGCCACTGCTCCAAAACCACTATAAAAAATCCAGACTACGGTTTGCAACTGCATATGGGGACAAAGATTGTGCTTTTTGGAGAAATGTCTTCTGTTCTGATGAAACAAAAATAGAACTGTTTGGCCTTAATGACCATCGTTATGTTTGGAGGAAAAAGGGGGAAGCTTGCAAGCCGAGGAACACCATCCCAACCGTGAAGCATGGGGGTGGCAGCATAATGTTGTGGGGGTGCTTTGCTGCAGGAGGGACTGGTGCACTTCACACAAAATAGAGGAAAATTATGTGGATATATTGAAGCAACATCTCAAGACATCAGTCAGGAAGTTTAAGCTTAGTCGCAAATGGGTCTTTCAAATGGACAATGACCCCAAGCATACTTCCAAAGTTGTGGCAAAATGGCTTAAGGACAACAAAGTCAAGGTATTGGAGTGGCCATCACAAAGCCCTGACCTAAATCCTATAGAAAATTTGTGGGCAGAACTGAAAAAGCTTGCAAGGAGGCCTAAAAACCTGATTCCGTTACACCAACTCTGTCAGGAGGTATGGGCAATACTTTCTTGTGGGAAGGTTGTGGAAGGCTACCCAAAATGTTTGACCCAAGTTAAACAATTTAAGGCAATGCTAGCAAATACTAATTGAGTGTATGTAAACTTCTGACCCACTGGGAATGTGATGAAAGAAATACAACTGAAATGAATCATTCTCTCTACTATTTTTATGACATTTCACATTCTTAAAATGAAGTGGTGATCCTAGCTGACCTAGGACAGGGAAGTTTTACTTGGATTAAATGTCAGGAATTGTGACAAACTGAGTTTAAATGTATTTGGCTAAGGTGTATGTAAACTTCTGACTTCAACTGTATATCAAGACATCTTCTGCTACTACTTTTTCTGCGTTCAACTAATGTCAGGGTTGTATCTGGAACTTCATATTGAAGATAGAAATATAATGAATAGAGAATACAATGTTCTATACTATTCCAATCTGACAGTCATATTGTATCTACACAAAACATTTATATCCAAACATTCTTTAAATGTCCTTTCTCCTGAATTTCCATTGCCCCAGGTGTACATTATCAAGTCAAACCAAATAACCAATGATATTTTGTACATATAAATGTAAATAAGTTGTGATGCTCAACTATTGTATGACTCTCAATATGCCACTGAAAAGTTTGAAAGCTGCAATAAATGAATGATACCTGAAAATACTGAAGAGTAATTCAAGACATTTAAAAAAATGCAAACAGCAAGTTGGATGTTTAGCAAAGACAACTTCAAACCTCTTTGTCCATCTGAGGGTAAGTGTTCTTGTTTCAAAAACACACTATACCATCTTTAAAGGGATAGTTTACTCAGAATACAAAACTAACATGATTTTCCACCTACCTTAGCTGTAGTTATTTATGAAGGAATATTTACTTACCTTTCCTCACTTAATAAGTCATGTCTTTACTGTTAGCATTCTCAGTAACATTAAATTGTTCCCATGTTTCCCCGACTGTGAATCTGTCTAAGGTGTTCCTAATGTTTGTACACTCAGTGTATACCCATTGATATACACCATAAGACCCCAGTTTGTGTCTCAGGAAAAAAAGAAAGCTTTGTGAGGGAAAATGCATTCAAAGTCAACTGAAGTTCTTGAACTTAAACACACCCTGGCTTTGTTAGACCAGGGATCAAATACAAATGGCTTATTACCTGTGCATTAATGGAAGACTATGAAAAAACACCCCATATGTTTATCCAGATAAAAGCAAGTTAAAGTCGATTGATGCACTGGTGTGTAAATCTAAGTTACCTAACAAAAAATCCCCATCCAAATTGGTCAGTTTAAGCTAGAGATATTGTTTGTTTTTGCATTGAATGGGTTTCAATCCACTTTATTTGCCAGTGTCACACTTCCGCATCTGCGGTGAAAGGTGGCAGAGCGTGGGTGTTTGTCAGACCATCAGACGTCGCAAAAATTGGTCTTCTCACGAAAAAATCTGTGGTAACATCTGTATCGTCCGAACGGTTTGACCTACAAACTAATGTGGAAAGGGGAGATTCTCACAAACAGGATGGTGTTCTTCGTTTTTCACAAGTGTCATGGAACTCGTCGGACGATAACCGGTACCAGTTTAAAAAAATGAATTGAAGTATGGAGGCGGTTTTGTGCCTACCCCAAAAAAGGGGTTAAACATGTGTAAAATAAATATTTAAATAATCCTGAGCTTTCTTATATGTCCTAGATATAGGACAGACAATTCAAAACCTTGTTTCTTGTGATTCATTTTTTTACTGTCTTTTTTGCCATTTACTGTATTTTTTTCCATCCCCCCTCCCCACATCGTAGACTCTAGAGAATTAATGCAGAGTTTTCTATGATTCTACATTGTCTTTAGCCAAAAGTATTGAATTTCGCTGCCAGGTTCGGATGTAGGACCTAGCCATTCTACATTTAACTCACAATGTCTTTAAATATAGTGCACTTTTCCTGTTTCATAGTAGACAAGTTTAAGGATACAGCCATTCAACAGCCATTCAAATACAGATTGACCCCAACCCTAGTGGGCACAGAATGAAATTCAGACAAGGCCAATGTTGTACCCAGTATTATGTCACTAGAGGACGCTCTAGACTAGGAATTATTATTTCTTGGTAAGACGTTTCAACAGACACTTTTCCAATAACTATTTAGCCATTAGCTTATCACCCATGTCAAAATAATGAAGATAGTAAAATATAAAACCTGGTGTTCAAGAAGCTGGCCATGATTGTCTGCTATAAATCACAAAACGAAAACATTTAGTCAAATGTATAGTACACTACCGTTCACAAGTTTGGGGTCACTTAGAAATGTCCTCGTTTTTGAAAGAAAAGCATCCATTAAAATAACATAAAATTGATCAGAAATACAGTGTAGACATTTTTAATGTTGTAAATTACTATTGTAGCTGGAAACCGCAGATTTTTAATGAATATCTACATTGGCGTACAGAGGCCCATTTTCAGCAACCATCACTCCTATTTTCTTGTGTTAGCTAATCCAAGTTTATCATTTTAAATGGCTAATTGGTCATTAGAAAACCCTTTTGCAATTATGTTAGCACAGCTGAAAACTGTTGTCCTGATTAAAGAAACAATAAAACTGACCTCATTTAGACAAGTTGAGTAGGATCAAAATGGCCAGAAACAAAGAACTTTCTTCTGAAACTCATCAATCTATTCTTGTTCTGAGAAATTGAAGGCTATTCCTTGCGAGATATTGCCAAGAAACTGATGATCTCGTACAACACTGTGTACTACTCCCTTCACAGAACAGCGCAAACTGGCTCTAACAGAATACAAAGAGTGGGAGGCCTCGGTGCACAACTGAGCAAGAGGACAAGTACATTAGAGTGTCTAGTTTGAGAAACAGACGCCTCACAAGTCCTCAACTGGTAGTTTCATTAAATATTACCAGCAAAACAGGCGACTCCAGGATGCTGGCCTTCTAGTAGTGTGAATTCGTGATTTTGGTGCTTGCAGATTAATGTGTGCACAGTAATCATTTATTACTGTATACATCAGCATATTGGCTCACTAATTTGACAAGCAACAAAATAATGATTCCACAATTGTAACGAGTTATATTTTTATGAGTTAAAACTGTTTATCAATGACTTATCAACAACATGTTAACTTAAAATGTTTATAGACTAGGATCAGCCCTAACAACCACCTTAGGGTACCCCTTAGGATAAAGTGTTGCTGTGGCATCTAACATTGATTGTAGCCATGAGCCACCTGTGAAGAGTTCACATGGCTTTATAAACACAATAAAAGGGGCTTGACCTTTCATTCCATGTCTTACAATCAAATTCACTTCAAAAGGCACACACACTTTAAAAAGAAGTGTTGTGTATCTTACAACATTTACAACAAAAACCTAATCTGAGCATAGCAGTGATTCACAGTTGTTATCTTATTTTTCAGAACTTGACACATCCATTCTGCAGTGTCTTGCTGTGCTCACATTGAACACTGTGCATCTCAAGGGTTCCCCTTTCTTGATGGTCTTAGGCTGGTCAGTGAAGCTGGTGTCTGTTTTGTCCATGATGGATGTGATTCTGATGGAATTAGGGTAGTGCTTTTAGAGCTAATGCTTTTTTTGTAAGCAAATGCACATAATCTGAAGTGTGGTGGCCTACAAAAACCAGAAAACTACATGAGATCTTGTTTCTTTAAACCAGAAACGGAAGAGGAAGCGAGACACCCTACTCAAAAGTTTTTTCAGTTTTTTTTCTGGTTCAATGAAAGTCGATGAACTAAATAGACCAGACCCAGCTGCTTTGCATTGGTGTCTACGGGTTAAGTAGATCGGAACTGACAATTTTTTTCTATGGTCAACAGCCTGAGTGAACTTCATATTTCCACCATCTTTGACCATATTATACACACCACCTCTGAGAAGCCAGCAAGAAAAAGCAAGACCTAGCAAGAAATAAGACTGTGACCTTGGCGATTTCCTTTCAAAATAAAAGCCCTGCAATGAAGATGGTGTAAAATAAAACAAATGGTCAACATTTTTTTACATTTGATTTGAAAATGTTAGCAGATTTAGATTTTTTTTAGTTAATAACCTTAGTGGCACAATTAATATTATAGCATTGACAATATTGTTTGACTACTAGATAGTTATTATGATAACAACAGTAATACAATAATACAAATAACAGCCACAAAAAATGTAAAACATACTGCATTTAAGTTTTTCCTGCGACACAACATACAGGCAAATATATATATATAATATAATTATATATCTATTGAATTCAACAGCTAGGCCTGCTGTTGAATATATATATACCATTATATTTGTTTATTTATTAAAAAATGTTTTGTGTATGTACTCCTATCATTTATTGGACTGTACATAATTGCCTGTATGTTGTGTCGAAGTAAAAGGTGGGTGCAGTCTACTCAGGAGCACATGTACTTTCCAAATGGAAAGACAGCGGCCAATCAGCTTAAATGCATCTATATATATATATCCAATATGATAAACATACTGCATTTAAGCTGATTGGCCGCTGTCTTTCCATTTGGAAAGTACATGTGCTCCTGAGTAGACTGCACCCACCTTTTACTTCGACACAACATACAGGCAATTATGTACAGTCCAATAAATGATAGGAGTACATACACCATTTTTTTTTTATAAATAAACAAATCACATAAGATTTATTATAGAAATACATTTATTGTTTGTATGATAATTACTATAAAATATATAGATAATTGTGTACATTTTCCATCATTTTGCCCTATTTATTAATTTATCATCTGAATGAGCTCTACTACAGAAAAGCCAGAGACAGCGAGACACCTCGATGAGACCTGCCTCCCAGACTTTCTCTTCTCGCTTGACTACTCAAGCCATGAACTTTCTAATGACTGCCCATCTCATGATGTTGTGGTGTTGTTTTTCTAAATTACATGTATTTTTTGTGTGCTTTGAGATTATTTGAAAAGCACTATATAAATTGAATAAATTATTATTATTTATATTGCTAATTCCAAAAATCCGTGAACAGGAAGTTCCTAGTTATTCTTGCCTGCTTCACAACGGTATACACGCCCTTCTTCGGATATTACATTGCTTTTGCGGAGCTAAATATGTTGCGGACCGTTATAATGTAGGCTGTCGATCAATGTTTCGATTAGGCTACAGGCTAAGAAACCCATTTTGGCCATACGATTGTTTAAGATATGTTATAATTTCTGGCATTTATTTCAGCATCACAACATGAAGACGGAGCCGTTAGTTTGACCAAACCTCCACGCAGCACCCGGTATGAACCGGTTTGGGTTATGCGCGATCTCGTGCTACTCCCCCCTCTTGACATGCAGTGTATCACCGCATCCGCGCGCCCTCGTTGGTCACACCCCTATGTTAAGTCACGCATTCTCACCCGCACACATGCTTTGCGAGCCTCCGCAGCATCAGCCTCCTGATTGGACAATAACCCCGGGTACATTCGTTTTCGTCCGGCGCCCCGGGGTTCATTTTAGAACCAATCCAATTGTCTAAAATACACGAACTCGGCCCATTCAGTGTCATGAGCGAGCTAAAACGAATGCACCTATTAATGCGCCCGTTGGTTGACAAGCTGCGATTGGTCGGTATGATGACATAAACTCGATTATCATTCTCCATCTATTTTCGGGGAACGCGGACAATTTTGTTGTAAGCGAAGCGCGTGCTTGAAGAAAAACGCAGAACTGGAAACAAACGTGCACCTTTTCAGCACCCGATCCTCGTGGATAGCCGTACAGGTCCATTCCGCCAACAGCTAATCAATCAGACCAAACAAGCGTGGGTATACAAGCAGCAGCCTTCTTTTTTTCGATAATCATACAGCTACCACAATTGTGTTATTCAGCCAAGCGGCTCCCACGTTCACTGGATACCAGGCCTAGCTGTTGAATTCGATGAGCGGAGGATTCGAAGCAATACTGCACAAGCTTTGTTTGCCCTAAAGGGCTGCAAGTGCAAGGAGCCATAGCTAATACTGCTACAAGTATTGTTTGTAGAAGATAATACATGCTGATATAGATGAGAACGCCCTTATAAACAGTGTAGTGGAGTTACACAGCCTTTGTCTTGTGGTGCTTATGATTCAGCGGGATGTTGGATCGGATGGGACCAGGAATAACGGCCTGCAAATGAAGGGACGCAAGTAGAAATCGAGTAATTAGTCGACTCCATTTAAACGAACAGACTCAATCGTGGTATTTGCTTTTCCCCCTCCACATTGCTTGTTCGTGTAGCTGCACTCTATTGTGTGAGCATCTTTATTATTCCCTTCGCTCTGACCAGGATCCTGCTAGCTCGCCCGCCGCCCCATCGGCCACAGCTGTGTATTAACTACAATTTTTTTAATCGGCACGGCACAGTTCGATATAAACATGTGTTCTCGAGTTTGGTTTGTGACTGACCGGCGTATCCATCAGGAGTATCCGCAAGTTCAGATCCTTCGGGCTCTGAAACAGCGATGCTCCGAGGAGGATGTTGAATTCCGCTCTCTTCTCATGGACCAAATCGTGCTCACCATCAGCGAGGGACAATTAGGCAAGTATCACTAGATTTGAAGTTGTACATGCACTAGCGTAAGACAATAGTCATATATAGTTATATATACGATTTACTGTTTTGAATTGGGGTTGAATCGTGTATTTTTGTTGTCTATTATTGGATGTGTTTCAGTGTTACGTTAGTGTATCCAAGTTTTGCAGTAGACGGTATTGTTCGGGCAAGCAGCACACACACAGCTTCCCAGCGCGAGCTGCTGGTTAGCTAGCTAACAGTGTGACGGTGACCGCCTAACCCAGTTTCCAGACAGCCTTGAGTTGTCACTCACACGGGGATACTGCATGAATGATGCCAAGGCAAAACAATAGCTACATGGAATAGCTACTTTATCAAATAGGAAATATGCGTAGGAGTAAACACTGCGATAATATTGGCTATATACAAAGCCATACTCAACTCCACGATATCAAATCCGGAGGTGAGATGTACAGTACTTTGCTAGCTACATAGCTATCTATGTACAGGAGGCCGTAGAATAATTGGCCAGCTAACGTTATGCTAGATAGTTGTTGTGAAAAGCGCATCGCAATACAAAGAGAGTGGCTAGCTAGCAATGTAGGCTAGGGCTATACAGGCTATTCTTCATGGGCCAGCAAAGCTATGCTAACTCTCCCGAATTAAACGGAAGCATTTAAGCTGTAACTTTAGCAGAGGACGTAGTGCACTTTTCAATGATTTGTAATTAGCTAAGTGACGTTTGTAGTGGGTTTAGCTAGCTTGATTGTTTAATTCTTAGCTGCCTTCTCTTTTGTCATGCACGAGCCAACAGTTGCTAATAAATAGTAGAAATTGGGTTTGTTACGAGGCATTTGCATGCAGGGACAACAGGCACAGAGGCATCAGAACACAGACTGGAGCACTGATGGCTGGTGGAACAAGTAAAACAATAGTTACAAGTTTATCACTAACTGATAATAAAACAAACTATTGGGCATCATTAATATAAGCAGTTTAGCATACACAAACTAATTTATGCTTTTATTCTTTGAATTTTGGGGCTCCAAGGCACTGCATCTAAGTGCTAGAGGTGTCACTACAGACCCTGGTTTGATCCCGGGCTGTATCACAACCGGCCATGAACGGGAGTCCTATAGGGCGGCACACAATTGACTTGCCTAGTTAAATAAATAATAAAATACATGTGTTTTATGTGAACAATGTGGAAATGTAAATGGGTGGAGTCTTTTTGGACAAGAATATTAGAATCCTTGTCCAAAGACGGCGCTTTAATTGTCATATCCTGGGTTGGTTGATTCAATGAGCTTTGTTTGATTTGTAGTTATGAAGGTTCATATTGGAAGAACAAGAGACCCTTGGCATTTTGTAGTGAGACAGGAGCTTGGGAGGGGGGCATTTAGCTCAATGAAGTGGCAGACTGTTTTATAGCACATCTTACATTTTGGCATTGACTGGAGAGGGGGAGGGGGCAAGCTGACTCAGACCTGGAGGTGGGGAGGGGGAGCTGTCTCTTTGAAATGTGGCAGTGAGATTGGGAATGGCATCCAAATCCAAAGCATTTTCTTCACCTGTAATGGAGCACTTCCAATCTGTTAACCAGTGTACTCTCTCCTAATCCTCCACGTAGGCTACGTGTCGATTGTGCTACTCTACAACAGTTTAAACGAGATAGGCTAACGATGTACACAACCTACATCACTTATCTTACAAAAATGGTCAAAACCACTCAGTTTGTCATTGGCAAGGAGTCAGACACCCACTTCAACAATGGCCTAATTGGTAGATCGTCTTCAATGCTGGATAATCTGTGAGAAACCCAGGAGGAAGGGAGGGTAGGACTATTGGCCTAGATAGGTAGGGAAATAGACAGCTGTCTAGGTTAGCCAGAGCTACAACTGGAGCAGGGTTGTATCCTGTAGGGCCTGCCCTCTAATCCCAGCTGGCCCCAGATCTACATATATGGCTTTAGTCGTTAGTGTTGACATCACAGATTAACGGCCATTGGAGAGTTTGGCCATAATGGCAGCTTTAGGTCACACTAAACCATTTTTCACACTAAGCCATTCAACCAATCCCATCAACCCTGTGAAACCCACAGTTCAGGTGGATCATTATGAGATTATTATAAAACTAAATTAAGTAGCAGAGAGAACAGTCTGTGGCTTGGGTGGCTGGAAACTTTGACAATGTTTTGGGCCTTCCTCTGACATTGACGTTGATAACGGCAGACTCTGGCCTTGACCCCACTGTCCTAGGGTGTCTCAGGGGGAGTTGGGATATGCAAAAAACACATTTCCAAATAGGACAAATATATGGAAATGGTACATATAGAAGCACCCACCAAATTATTATTATTATGTCCACTGCCAAACCCAATGGTCATCCAAAGGAATCTCACATCCCATGATTCAGAAATAAAGAGTTGTGCACGAGGAAGACAGGTTATGAATTGATTAATTATTATTTGGCCTTCCTTGTGGAGGCCACACAAACACACTTGTCAATGCTAGACAAATATAACATGTCCATAATATTATAGAAAAGGCAATAGGACATAGGATCTCATGAGCGATGGCCAATTTAACACATTGTGATTTTCCACCAGCAGTCATATGATGTGAGACAAGATGCATCATTAATAGACCAAGGATGGAATTCCCTATCTTTCTTTAATCCTAATCTTGGCATCGAACACTGAGGAAAGACTCCCAATTGACAAACTATGCTGAACTATAACAGCTTTCCCATGTGGGCATATGAACACTTCTGCTTTTGACAAGGCCGTTTTAGCTCAATTGTTTTAGCTTAAACTAAAATAATTTGATAAATAGGAATAGCCTATTTCCCTAGACATTGTCAGCTGTAAAATTTTGTATTCAATGAAGGACAAACGTGCCTTGGAAATGGCAAAGAGCAAAGTGTGAGGAAACACCAAGTCGCCTGAAGAATAGGTTCAGCTGGTTTTTAGAAGGGAACAGAGAAGTCAGTGTAGCATTTCACCTCTTTTTATTAGCCTATGGCTGAAGTTGAATGGATAATTCACATGTCTCCCAATATAATGTCAGCATTCGGCTGTATTTAGCTTGGGTAATGATCCCCATTTTCTGAATTTGGAAGTGAAATGCATATAGGTTGATATGTGTTTAATCCTTCCTTTATAAACAGATATAGAAATAAATAAGCTACTTTCATGTTATCTTTTTGTTTACAACACTTTTAGCCTATTTAATAAAGTGTTGAAGGGTACACTAAGGTCGTATGCTAGTTGACATGGCAGGTCAGGGAGAGATTATCAGTTTTTATGAGTTTCTTTTTTTTAATCTCGTGATGTAATAACGCCCTGGCGGTCAAAGACTGATCATTTCTCTCCCACTGTAGCGAGCTGTGTCACGACAACTCATTTGCTTGCTCTCAAGTGATGGGAAAAGGTGCATTTGCATATTAGGACTCTGTATTTGGCAAAGCAGTTTACATAGTTCTAGATAGATATGAGGCCGCAGGGCATTAATGGTTATTATACCAAGGGAAACACTCACTACCTCATGGATGCTGTCCTCTCCAATCAATCAGACAGTGCATAGGCGAAGCCGTCCCTGTGTGTCACAAAACACATCTTAATGTCACTTCAAATCCTGCCTAAGAACACATGAGGCGTTGTTGTCAATACCAACCAGTTAGGATTGAAACCTGGCCCATGAAATTAAATGACATACACCGTACGCCATCAACTGATGCATTAGTATGGTATTGGTTGGGTAACATTAGGGATGGGCAATTTTGATGGGGATAGGGGCCACAAAAAAGAGGCTCATGGTTCTGCGTACCCACATCCATACCCCTCCCCTTGCGAGCAAAACAGTTCTGCACACTTCCTTTGGTCCAGCTTGATCCTTGCTGACAGGGCCAGCAGCAGCACATTCAGTAGCAGCCTAATCACAGTGTGTGATTGAGGGCGTTTTCAGCTAAATAGACCTGAAGTACAATAAATAACCTACTATAGCACATATTGTGATAAAGAACATCAACTGAGATGTTGATTATTATTGGAGATGAGCAAATCACATAGTAGTTCTAACAAGAGACAGACTCTTGCAAGGAATAACTCAATAGGTTATTCTCTAAATGATTGTATACAATTGCTTAATAGGCCCAGTCCCTACATATTTGGAATGCACCAATGCATGGTAATTTCTCACATAAACATTGAAAAAGTCCACACACCATCTGACAACAGCTGAAAATCACAGTTTAATGTGTGTGTGTGTGTGTGTTTGTGTCGGCTACGTGGCTGTATTGTCGCTAGACAAGACAGACCAGTGTCCAGCCAGCCAGTCACCCACCCTTTCCCCAGAGGAAGTGGTGCCCGCCTGGCCCGTGCCAATGCTGTGGCCAGGGCTGGCAAAGCTCGTTGAGT
This sequence comes from Oncorhynchus mykiss, assembly GCF_013265735.2. Taxonomy (NCBI): domain Eukaryota; kingdom Metazoa; phylum Chordata; class Actinopteri; order Salmoniformes; family Salmonidae; genus Oncorhynchus; species Oncorhynchus mykiss. The sequence continues at coordinate 32,090,240 of NC_048580.1, read as the reverse complement.
GTTGGCATGTCAGCCCAGCCGTATTGTGACATCACGGCGGAATGCACAGAATGCCAGAGCGGGATGGGAGCCCCCCACTCAGCAGTTATGGAGCCAGTCAGCCCTGTCAGACACAACGAAAATAACACACAGTTCAACACCCGTGGGGACGGAAGGCCCTGCACACGGAAAGATGACTGGTAGATTAGTTGGCCGTAAACATCATTTTGTCACTAGAAATTGGAAACACTATATTCCCGAATGGTCCTTCTGCAAAAGGGAATAGAGGGTTATAAGAACATTTTGTAAATGTTTTCAAAATGACTGTCTGTGACACTACTATGAGCGCACTGGATGCGAACAGATTCCTCAGGGTTTTTCCATGTGACCTGTGTAGTTGCCTTGGAAACCGACACAAGTGATGTGGACACCGAATACTGTCTTGGCCAGTGTCCTTTGATACTTCATTGTAGCATGGCTCGCTCAACGGCTGCACAATCAAACCAGTATGAATGGGGGGGGGGGGGGGGGGGGGTGCATGCAGTGAGTGAATTCCCCAATTGAATACTGAGAGTGAGAGGAGGGGGGGACAGGCAGGGTTATTCCTAAACAAACACTTTCCACTTCTGACTCATCCCCTGCCACATACACACACTTCTCCCCACCTCCCCTGCAGTTCTTTATGCATACATCTCCATCCTTTTCTATTGTCCTGCTGCATTTATCTCTGACCATCGTTTGAACCAAAAATGGCCCATCTCCTTCCTTCTTTCTGTGACTTCTCAAGCATCAGTTTGAAGTTTGAATGAATGCTTACGAGCCTGCTGCCGTCTACCACCGCTCAGTCAGACTGCTCTATCAAATCATAGACTTAATTATAATATAATAAACACAGAAATACGAGCCTTTGGTCATTAATTTTTATAAGTTAAGTTTAATGCTAGCTAGCAACTTACCTTGGCTCCTAGCTGCACTCGCGTAACAGGTGGTCAGCCTGCCACGCAGTTTCCTCGTGGAATGCAATGTAATCGGCCACAATCGGCATCCAAAAATGCAGATTACCGATTTGTTATGAACACTTGAAATCGGCCTTAATAAATCGGCCATGTTAAAATCTCACAGTGAGAATGTAACCTTGAGCATAACAACGTTCAAACACGCAAACTATGTCAATATCAATACACATATGTATGCAATCTATAGATAACTATTTATAGCCAATCTCTTGTATACTTTAAACAAATTTGGTGCAAAATCTATCAGAGAATAGGTGCTGGTAGCACCTCTTGCGTGTATGATTGTAGAGAGCTCTTATGTGTATTTAGGTTCAGTCAATCTCCCAGGCTTAAGACTGGCTACATGAGTTATAAAACATGTTTGCAGGGTTGGTTCTGCATAGCTTGTTGAAATTGGGTGTTCTGGTGCCGCTCAGGCATTTTAAGGTATTTACTATAGATCTGGTAGCTGAGAGATGTAGATGGTATCTATGATTGTGTTTTAGATTGTGTATTTTAACTGTTGTTTGTATTCTAATGTGTAAAATGCTGGGCATTTGTCTCAATGGGACTCCCTGTTGAAATAAATGTGCTTATACCTTTCCTATATTGGGAGAAAGCACTGAACTATAAGCTGTATTAAGTATACTGCTGGGGATCTGTGCTCCTCTGGGGGCGATGACTCTTGGCCTTGAGGCCAGAGAAGTTGGCAGTGCCACAGGGAGCATGTGGATGTGAGCAGGGTGTGATGTGAGTGAGCGACACGGGCCGGACCCAGTCCAACTGAAGCACTAACACCACTAGGCTACCCTGCCTGGACCCACACCTCTGCTACACAGGGCCAGCTCAGAGCTCACACATCCAGAGCAGCTCGATAATGACTGGCCCTGCGTCATTATCAAACACAGCAGGATCCACTCACAACTTGTCTAGGCCTACGTGTTGGTGCTGTGGGAACAGATTTCTGGGGTTGTTTGTGGGATGCTAATGTGACATGGGAGGGACTGATGGGAGGGACTGATGGGAGGGACTGATGGGAGGGACTGGTGGCAAGAACGTTCTAAACAGACGCTACTTTTAGGTTGTCTGGTTGTTGTGCGATACATGCAAGCCACTGTAGCTACCAGAGTTGCTCTGCAAAATGTTATCAATGAAATATGTCCTCTTGACATTAGTGAAAGTGTAGACTGTTCATATGATTAATCAATAATATCCAATGATGTCTATATGAAACTACCATAAAACTTAAATTAATAGCCAGGGCGTTTATTTACTTAAATCATTGAACACAACAAGCGCTTATTAGAGACAGGCTTCTATTTGAGCCAGGCATCTATTTCTTTAATGTGCACAGTTTTTACTAATTTGCATAGTTAATTGTTTAATTCCAGCCTTCACTTCCAGCATTTTAATACATTTCTTCATTTCGTGCACTAATGTGTTATCATTTACACGCGGTCATGTTTCTTTTGTATTAGTATGCCTCTATTAAAAAATATCAAACTTTTCTTGACCATAATTATTCTCCTCTGACTGTACATTTTTGTCAATTCTTACTTCAAATCAAAATGTATTTGTCACATACAAGGTGTTTAGCAGATGTTGTTGCGGGTGTAGCGAAATGCTTGTGATTCTAGTTCCGACAATGCAGCAATATCTAACAAGTAATACCTAACAACTTCCCAACAAATCCCAAATACACACTAATCTAAGTAAAGGAATGGAATTCAGAATATATAAATATATGGATGAGCAATGTCAGAGCGGCATAGACTAAGATACAGTAGATAGTATAGAACACAGTATATACATATGAGATGAGTAATGTAAGATATGTAAACATTGTTAAAGTGACCACAAAAGGGCGATCATCTGATTTCTAGGGTTCCGTACTTCCGAAGTTGTGACTGTTTTTGTGCTTGCAAGTTAGCTAGCCGTTCTCAGCTGTTAGCAGCTAATGGCGATAAAAACAGATGATTTTCATATTTTTTTAAGTCATTACTGAATTATTTAATGTAACAAATATTTAAATATGTAACATTATTAAACCTTGTTTATTTGAAACAGTCTCTTGTTTGATGAAAAGTGTGCCGTTGCCCGGCTAATAAAAAGGGACAGGCGGAAATTTGAGACTGCATTTCATTTAAATCTTTACGGTATGTGAAATGTGACATTTGGAATATTTCACGCTAAAAACCTATTTTGTCTCTCTCTCCTCTCACTCTCTCTCATTCCCTCTCCAGGTCTGCGGGTCGAGCAGGAGGTGGTGACGTCCTACCCTCAGGTGGCGGTGGTGCGAGTCCCCACCCCCTGGGTGCAGTCGGACAGCGACATCACAGTGCTACGCCACCTGGAAAAGATGGGCTGCCGGCTGGTCAACCGGCCCCAGGCCATCCTCAACTGCGTCAACAAGTTCTGGACCTTCCAGGAGCTGGCCGGCCATGGGGTCCCACTCCCTGACACCTTCTCCTACGGTGAGCTACTAAGCTTGGTCATATTATTCCTGATTCCTGAGCTTAGAAAATCCAGTGTATGAATTCGGTGTATTCTTGTATTGGATATATGCCAATCATGCTTTTGAATGCACTTGAGTTGGTCTGAGAGTGTCCTTACCAAGTTCTACAACCAGGATTAACTTAAGTCACCCAAGAGACCGGAGTCTGGTCGAGTGGGTAAAGTATGAAACACACCGAGAATCTCACTGCTGATAGACTGCAGAAAAGTACTTATCACAGTGGGAGGCCGTTCCTTCTCTTGCTTGAACAAAAGCGGTACCTGCTGTGGGCCGACCCGGTAGAGACGAACCTAGCAAGGCTCGTCAGTGGCCAAAAACTTGACTTTGATCCAATCAGAGAGCACAAACCCCACTTGGGGTAGCCAAAAAAATAAAATGAGAAAAGAGGGCATTTTCTCCGTAAATCCATGGTGAACCAGTCACACTTCATATGCAATGTAGGCTATGGGATGGTAGTTAGCTAAGTGCACAGACCCAATGCGCACAACACTAAATACTTCTTCCAAGCTAGCTAACCACTTAAGCACTCCTTAGCTAGCTAGCCATATCCATGTGAAGTAGGGGTGCTGAGGGTGCTACAGCACCCCCTGACAAATCATTATAAATGAAAGAAAAACATATTTTTTCAAAAAAGTGGTCCACTGGGCCTTTATTAGCCCCCCCCCCCAAATGTCTCAGCACCCTTCTTCACATGGCCATGTAGCTAGCAAATATGCTAACACTAGTTGATCTTAAGAATGCATCATAAAAGAAAAAGCATTTGACCCATCCAGTCCCCTCTGTCATCATCACTTTCTCAAACACTCTAAAAAAAATATTTGTCACATTTTGCCTGGAATCTCTGACTTCTCTACTTTGGACAAAGCAGGATGTGGAATAATACAGGCAGGCAACGAGGCCTGTACGCCAAAACCACACTTGCTGTGTTTTTATTTTGTTTTAAGACCAAACCAAAGCAGAGAGGAAAGGTGTATTTTAATATATTTAGTGCCACTGCAGAAATCTAGTGCTTTGTATTTTGGTGAGGGCAACCTAACACTCCTCAGACTACAAAGAGGCCGGAGTGTTTATGTAACGCGCCCCTCCACCAACCATCATGACTTGGACAATAAAAAAATCCCTCCCTGCTGCCCCTAACCTCCTCTGGCTCTCCTGCCGTAGCAGCCGGTGACGTGGTAGAGCTGGGCCTGACATTTGCTGCTGCTCTCTTTCGCTCTGTCTCACAGCAGAGTGTGGATGTGTGCTTTTTGGAGAAGGCATGTGCAGGGCAGCTCACATCTGGTCTTCTGTCAAAAGGCCAGACCACAGACAGAGAGCACCCAAAAATTGCAGTGTTCAATATTCCACATTAGTTCAGGCCCAGACAGCAAAACTAAGCAGATTTCGCTCTCCAGATAGCGTTTAAATGTCAGAAATTGTCCTGCTGGTCAATTGAATTTGACGTATTACTAGATATAGTCATATGAAAAGTCAGAGACGGCAGAACAACCAAGTATTAAAAGTATACGTCGGTATTTTGGATAATTTCCTATTTACGGAGAGAAAGACTAACTCATGGATACCATTGTTATGTGTATGCGTGCAAGTTGAAGGTAGCATATCGTTATTTTAGCGCAATTGCTGGAAGTCTATGGATATCTACTAGCTATCTTCTCTTAAAAGCAGGGAAATTAGCACTTTGTACTCTAAGTATATATGAAATTGTAAAATTTAAATTATAGTTATTTATTTTTGGAACTATTTTCTCCTAACTACGCATTTTATTAATCCGCTGTGACGGTGGGCAAGGATGGGCTGTGTGTGAGCTGGCCAGCTGAGACGTCGGGACAGCGGCAGTTTTGAACAAGTTTGCTAGCTAGATATCAAGTAGGCAACGTGTGAGAAGAGAACATCAATTGTAAAACCCACAGAAGAACAAGAGTACATCAACAGTCCAAAACTATAGTAGCAGCCATGACTGTGAATATTCTTGACACTGCTGGAAGTATTTTCACGCTATTGGCTAGTTTACGTTACCTTGACAGCTAGCTAGCACATGTAGTAGAGTGTGGTGAGACTTGGGTTACATCAACGGACTAGTCCAATATTGAAAATGGTTTGTTGGTATGCTGTAAAAGTTTGCAATAACAAACCAAGGAAGTGGTCGGCTATAATCTTTCACAAACTTCCATTGAATAATCCGGACTAATTTAAACTATGGCTAGTTGCCGTGAATATAGACAACGCTGACCAAGGACCTCAGAAAGGTTGTAGCTATTTTTTTAGAGGATGAACTGACGAGCCATAAGATGAGACGTTTCCTGACGCATACAGTGGTCATTCTACGCACGCCAGAACAAAGTAGAATGGGGTAAGTGTGATGATGATCTAACAGTATGTGATTGATTGAGTAGGAGCTAGCTGTTCTCATGATAAAATGTGATAGGCCTGTCAATTGTCTTGTGGATAAACTGTCCATGTCATCCATTACATTTAATGGAATGCCCTCCTCTCAAAGCCAAAGTATAGCTGAGTACAACAAAACAACTTAAAATTCACAAAACTATGTGATGTCCTTTCATTATAAAAAATTGTGTGGTGCCATTATTTTAATCATTATTCAAATTGATTTAAACACTTTCCACCTAATTATACAATTTCCACATGCTTTAGAAACAAATAAATTGGCTTGACTTTATGGTGTTAGCTATGTAATAGGTGACAGCATGCCACAATAACAAAACAGCTATTATGGCTTTCTTCAAATGTGTTCTCGTTTGCTTATGAATACCAACATTTCCTGTACCCTTTTCCTTTATTTTTAACTAACGTTGAGATAGATGACGTGACTGCTGTGGACTGTCCACAAGGAACGGACTCCATGTCTGCTGAAGTAACATCGCATTCAAAACCAGAATAGAGGACAAGCCTCAACAGTTGTTGGTAGGTACTCAAAATATGCCATCAATGTTCTGGTTTACACTTTTTGGCACTTCTTTTGTCATATTGGGATGGTAATGCAATCATTGGCCTGTCTAGACAGATTTATTCTAACAAAAGGACAGGTAGCTCCTCCAGGATAGTTTGGTTGATTTGGGGAACGTGGGGGGGTTTCTCTGGGGGATGGTGCTCCCTTTCAAGTGTGCTCAGAGGCTCCCCTTTTCTAGTGTGCGACATGACCAAAAGTATGAAAATCTAATTCCAAAATCATGGGAGTTAATATGTAGTTGGTTCCCTCTTTTTTGCTGCTATAACAGCCTCCACTCTTCTGGGAAGGCTTTCCACTAGATGTGGGAACATTGCTGCGGGGACTTGCTTCCATTCAGCCACCAGAGCATTAGTGAGGTCAGGCACTGATGTTCGGTGATTAGGCCCGGCTAGCAGTCGGCGTTCCAATTCATCCCAAAGGTGTTTGATGGGGTTGAGGTCAGGGCTCTGTGCAGTCAAGTTCTTCCACGCCGATCTCGACAAACCATTGTCATGCTGAAACAGGAAAGTGCCTTCCCCAAACTGTTGCCACAAAGTTAGAAAAACAGAATCGTCTAGAATGTGCTTGTATGCTGTAGCTTTAAGATATCCCTTCACTGGAACAAATGTGGCCTAGCCCGAACCTTGAAAAACAGCCTCAGACCATTATTCCCCCTCCAAACTTTACAGGTGGCACTATGCATTCGGGAAGGTCGCGTCCTGGCATCCGCCAAACCCAGATTCGTCCGTCAGACTGCCAGATGGTGAAACGTGATTCATCACTCCAGAGAACGCGTTTCCACTGCTCCAGAGTCCAATGGTGGGGAGCTTTACACCACTCCAGCTGGCGCTTGGCATTGCACGGGGTGATCTTAGGCTTGTGTGCGGCTGCTTGGCCATGAAAACTCATTTCATGAAGATCCCGACGAACAGTTATTGTGCTGACGTTGCTTCCAGAGGCAGTTTGAAACTCTGTAGCGAGTGTTGTAACCGAGGACTAACGATTTTTATGCACTACGAGCTTCAGCACTTGGCGGTCCCGTTCTGTGATCTTGTAGCCTGAGCCAATGGTTGCTCCTAGATGTTTCCACTTCACAATAACAGCACTTACAGTTGACTGGAGCAGCTCTAGCAGGGCAGAAATTTGACGGTTCCATGTTGAAAGTCACTGAGCCATTTTCCTGCCAATGTTTGTCTATGGGGATTGCATGGATGTGTGCTCGATTTTTATACGCCTTTCAGCAACGGGTGTGGCTGAAATAGCCGAACCCACTAATTTGAAGGGGTGTCCACATACTTTTGTATATGTAGTGGATATACACTACGTCAATCACTACACTAATCTGATCAACTGCATCCAGCCTGATTGCAATGTAGCAAAGCAAGATGTGTCCCATATGTTATTTTTTATATGTACGACAACTTCCTTGTGTTTAGATTGTATTCACTGGTTTATCGTCTTCTCTTGCCTCATTTCAGGCACTCCAAGATCCAACGTTGTCTACCCAAAACAATCAAAACAGTGGATTGCACGGCTGATATATCAACCCACCGCTCAAAGATTCAGGGATGACCTGATGGAGATCACCCTGCAGAGACGAATGGACAAATACTTGGAGCCCAAACAAATCCTGTGGAAGAGGCTGTCGTTTGGCTGCCAACATAACCCCATGCAAAAACCCAGCAAGGAGGAGGTCATTACTGGTATCTCCATTAGCCATTCTTCCTTGGGTCCACATAAACACGACAAGTAACAAAACACTCTGATAGACAATTGCAGCACACACATCAAGATTCAAGTACACTTGGGGCTATTCTGACACCCCCAACTGACATGGTCCTCCTTGCACTACTACCTAATACAAACACACTTATTGTAACATCATTTGTTAGCCTCTGGTCATTATCTGTCTGCATCTTTAGCATGAAAAGAAAATCCATTCACTTTAGACTACTGCTATACCTACTTTGTACTGTCTATTTTATTGTATATTTACTTTTTATTGCTGTGAATTGTGTGAATGTCTTGTCTATACTGTGTATTGTACATTATGTGCAGTGATCTGTATTGTGTTGTATAAAATAAATAATTGCCGGTTCATCGATTGTCATGTCATTACATAGGTCTCTACCTTTAATATTCAAATGTTACTGAAACATTGACTTGACTCCTATATTTCATTCACACAACTATCTCATACTGTAATGAATCACTTATAGTAGATATTAACTAAAATGGCAGTGATTTGACAGAATTGGAACGAAATAAGTTGTACTGGTTCAAACAGCATTTATTAAAGTGATTTGTCTAAATTAGTTTGGCAATATCTGTCTGTGAAGCTAAATCATCAGAGTGTAATTACAACAGGCCCATTACATCCTCTTCTTGAATCCCATGTAGACTCATGTGGGCGAGGGATATTTGAGGCGAATGGCAGAAGCAACACGTGAATGCATGACTTCTGGTCCCAGTCTATAGCCCTTCAGTGCCTACTCCAACACCAGTTGATATGCAACCAGCCTGTATTGACTAAGAACAACTAAGTTGTTATTTGTGAGTAGCTAGAGCCAAAATGTAATAACAGGAAATAATTTAATTTGATCAGAATGAAATTATAAAACAAAAGTTAATAGATCTTTTATATTTTGTTACTGTGTGCTGGGACAAGCAAGAGTATTGTCACTTACTCGATAGACAGTGGTCCAGCAGGTATGGGCTACTTTTTCCAGTTTATTTTTGGGACAGAAGAATCCAGGTTTGATGAAAGCATAAAAGTCCTTGCGGTTTGTTAGTCTCTGGGTGCGCTGCTCTCTTCGCTGTAGATACACTACATGATCAAAAGTATGTGGACACCTGCTCTTCGAACATCTCATTAAAAAATCATGGACATTAATGTGGAGTTGGTCCCTCCCATTTTGCTGTTATAACAGCCTCCACTTTTCGGGAAAGGCTTTCCACTAGATGTTGGAACATTGCTGCGGGGACTTTCTTCCATTCAGCCACGAGCATTAGTGAGGTCGGGCACTGATGTGTGATTAGGCCTGGCTAACAGTCGACGTTCCAATTCATCTCAATAGTATTTGACGGGGTTGAGGTCAGGACTGTGCAGGCCAGTCAATTCTTCCACACTGATCTCGACAAACCATTTCTGTATGGACCTCACTTTCTGCACTGGGGCATTGTCATGCTGAAACAGGAAAGGGCCTTCCCCAAACTGTTGCCACAATGTTGGAAGCACAGAATCGTCTAGAATGTCATTGTATGCTGTAGCATTAAGATTTCCCTTAACGGGAACTAAGGGGTCTAGCACGAACCATGAAAAACGGTACCAGACCATTATTCCTCCTCTTCCAAATTTATAGTCTGCACTATGCATTGGGGCAGGTAGCGTTCTGCTGGCTTCTGCCAAGCCCAGATTCGTCCGTTGGACTGCCAGATGAAGCGCGATTCATCACTCCAGAGAACGCGTTTCCACCACTGAGGCCGATGCTTGGCATTTTGCATGGTGATCTTAGGCTGCTCGGCCATGGAAACCCACTTCATCAAGATCCCAACGAATAGTTCTTGTGCTGACGTTGCTTCCAGAGGCAGTTTACAACTCGGTAGTGAGTGTTGCAACCGAGGGACAGACGATTTATACGCGCTTCAGCACACCCGTTCCCGTTCTGTGAGCTTGTGTGGCCTACCACTTTGCAGCTAAGCCGTTGTTGCTTCTAGACGTTTCCATGTCACAATAACATCACTTACAGTTGACCGGAGCAGTTCTAAACTGACTTGGAAAAGTGGCATCCTATGACGTGCCACGTTGAAAGTCACTGAGCTCTTAAGTAAGGCCATTCCACTGACAAGTTTGTCTATGGAGATTGCATTGCTGTGTGCTCGATTTTATACACCTGTCAGCAACGGGTGTGGCTGAAATAGCCAAGTCCACTAATTTGAAAGAGTTTCCACATACTTTTGGTCATGTAGAGTATCAAGCCCCACTCAGCACAGCACAAACACTCTTTGTTGGTTGATATACCCCGCCGTCCCCCTCAGACCAGGGTCTCGCCACAACTTCTGCTAGCTCGTCTACTGACTCCGCTGATTCCCCCTCCCTCCTAAATTCTGTCTCTAACAAATATGGCTCTGAATAGAAATGTTCTTCTACTACCTCAAAGTCTGACATGATTCATCAAATGTTATTATTATTGGCAAATCATCATGTTATTATGATGATTTGCCAATAAGCAAGTGAGCTAGCTACTAAAAAGAACCCAAAGTAGTCCGTGAATGAGGAAGTTGATAGTCAATTTTACTGATAATCATCAGAAATTACATTCTAATTTATAAAATATTGATTACTGTGTATAGCTTTGTAAGTTTTTATAAATGATCGACCACCCAGATTTGGAGAAGTTAGGTCTATTTCCCAGGAGATGGTTAGTAGATACCCATAGACTTCCAGCAATTGCGGTAAGCTAATGATATGCTGCCTTCAACTTCCTTAGAACTGCATGCATAGACATAAAAATGGTATTTGTGAGTTCATCTGACTCTGGGTAAGTAGGAAATTACCCCAAATACCGAAATATCCCTTGAACAAAGAATGACATACCCACAACAATCCTCACCCAATGGCAATCATTCCTTGCTTCACAAGTCAGAACATGGTTCCTATAGCAACACACCCCATTTTGCACAGTCAAATGACTGGGCTACACAGATGGTAATGGAGAGATTTTGATCATTGGACAAATTGTAACGTGTGTATCTTGTGTTATTCGTAGGAGGACACGAGAACTTCCGCAAGATGATTGATGAAGCGGAACCGCTGGGCTACCCTGTGGTGGTGAAGAACGCACGTGGTCACAGAGGTTAGTCTGACCGCAATCATCCCCCCATTCACCTCTCTCACTCCTCTCTTTAATATCAAAACCAGCCCAGGCCTCTCGTTTTTTGCAAAACTGCTTCTCGAATCCTCTTCCACCATTGTGTGCGTGACCAATAGCACTTCGGTCCACCCATAAAATGAATTTAACAAAGGGGTGCTAAGTGATTGTCATTGTGAAAAGGAAAGCACATAGTACAAATCATCGACTGCTTATTTAAACCCATTTTTAGCATTCTCGCTGATTTTTCAACTTTCCTTCTCATTTAGAGTAGGATTGCCAGAGAAGTTTTTGACTAATGTCAAGTTAGGAAAGAGATTGAACCTTAGCTATTTCTGGCCCATCAACTTTTTATTCATAGTCATTGACACTTTAATTGGTCTCCCATTGTCTGTGTCTATAACAATAGACTTTGGGTAATGACAGAGCCTAGATAGTAGTATCAAGAAAGGGCATTGTTAACGCTAGAACCGCCATAGGCAAACGGCCACTGAAGTTTGCTTTTGTATATACAAACAAATCAGCCCCACCCAAAAAGCTACAGTGCATTCGGGAAGTATTCAGACCCCTTAACTTTTTCCACATTTTGTTACATTACAGCCATATTCTAAAATTGATAAAATAGTTTTTTCCCTTATCAATCTATACACAATACGCCATAAAAGTACATTTTATTTTTTATTTTGCTAATATATAAAAATTACAAAGTATTCAGACCCTTTACTAAGAACTTGGATGAAGCACCATTGGCAGCAATTACAGCCTTGAGTCTTCTTCGGTATGACGTTACAAGCGTGGCACACCTGTATTTGGGGAGTTTCTCCCATTTTTCGCTGCAGATCCTATCAGGTTAGATGGGAATTGTTGCTGCACAGCTATTTTCAGGTCTCTCCAGAGGTGTTCGATCGGGTTCAAGTCCAGGCTCTAGCTGGGCCACTCAAGGACATTCAGCGACTTGTCCTGTAGCCAGTTCTATGTTGTCTTTGTGCTTAGGGTCGTTGTCCTGTTAGATGAATCTTCGCCCGAGTCTGAGGTCCTGAGCACTCTGGAGCAGGTTTTCATCGTTAATCTTTGCCTCGACCCTGACTAGTCTCCCAGTCCCTGCCGCTGAAAAACATCCCCGCAGCATGATGCTGCCACCATCCTGCTTCACCGTAGGGATGGTGCCAGGTTTCCTCTAGATGTGACGCTTGGCATTTGGGCTAAATCAATCAAATGTATCAATCAAATGTATTTATAAAGCCCTTTTTACATCAGCCAATGTCACAAAGAGCTATAAACCCAGCCTAAAATCCCAAACAGCAAGCAATGCAGATGTAGAAGCACGGTGGCTAGGAAAAACTCCCTAGAAAGACAGGAACCTAGGATGAAACCTAGAGAGGAACCAGGCTCTGAGGGGGTGGCCAGTCTTTTTCTGGCGGTGCCGGGTTGAGATTATAACAGTACATGGTCAAGATGTTCAACCGTTCATAGATGACCAGCAGGGTCAAATAATAATCACAGTGATTGTAGAGGGTGCAACAGGTCAGCACCTCAGGAGTAAATGTCAGTTGGCTTTTCATAGTTGAGCATTAAGAGTTAGAGACAGCAGGTGTGGTAGAGAGAGAGTGTCGAAAACAGCACGTTCGGTGAATAGATCAGGGTTCCATAGCCGCAGGTAAAACAGTTGAAACTGGAGCAGCAGCACGACCAGGTGAACTGGGAACAGCAACGAGTCGTCAGACCAGGTAGTCCTGAAGCATGGTCCCAGGGCTCAGGTCCTCCGGGAGGGAGAGGGAGAGCGAGAGAATTAGAGGGAGCATACTTAAATTCCTACATGACACCGGATAAGACAGAAGAAATACTCCAAAAATAACAGACTGACCATAGCCCCCAGTCACAAACTATTGCAGCATAAATACTGGAGGCTGAGACAAGAGGGGACGGGAGACACTGGCCCCGTCTGACGATACCCCTGGACAGGGCCAACCAGGCAGGATATAACCCCACCCACTTTGCCAAAGCTCAGCCCCCACTCCACTAGAGGAATATCTTCAAACCATCACTTACTACCCGAGACAAGGCTGAGTATAGCCCACAAAGATCTCCCCCACGGCACGAACCCGAGGGGGGCGCCAACCCCGGACAGGAAGATCATGTCAGTGACTCAACCCACTCAAGTGATGCACCCCTGCTAGGGACGGGATGGAAGAGCACCAGTAAGCAAGTGGCTCAGCTCCCGTAATAGGGTTAGAGGCAGAGAATCCTGGTGGAGAGAGGGGAACCGCAAGGGCGGTTCATTGCTCCAGTGCCTTTCCGTTCACCTTCACACCCCTGGACCAGAATACACTCAATCATAGGACCTACAAAAGAGATGAGTCTTCAATAAAGACTTAAAGGTCGAGTCTGCGTCTCTCACATGGATAGGCAGACCAATCCATAAAAATTGAGCTCTATAGGAGAAAGACCTGCCTCCAGCTGTTTGCTTAGAAATTCTAGGGACAATAAGGAGGCCTGTGTCTTGTGACCGTAGCATACGTGTAGGTATGTACTAGAGGTCGACCGATTATGATTTTTCAATGCCAATACCGATTATTGAAGGACCAAAAAAAGCCGATACCGATTAATCGGACGATTTAAAAAAAAAAAATGTATTTGTAATAATGACAATTACAACAATACTGAATGAACACTTATTTTAACTTAATATATTACACCAATAAAATCAATTTAGCCTCAAATAAATAATGTAACATGTTCAATTTGGTTTAAATAATGCAAAAACAAAGTGTTGGAGTAAAAGTAAAAAAAGTAAAAGTGCAATATGTGCCATGTAAGAAAGCTAACGTTTAAGTTCCTTGCTCAGAACATATGAAAGCTGGTGGTTCCTTTTTAACATGAGTCTTCAATATTCCCAGGTAAGAAGTTTTTGGTTGTAGTTATTATAGGACTATTTCTCTCTATATCATTTGTATTTCATTAACCTTTGACTATTGATGTTCTTATAGGCACTTTAGTATTGCCAGTGTAACAGTATAGCTTCCGTCCCTCTCCTCGCCTCTACCTGGGCTCGAACCAGGAACACATCGACAACAGCCATCCTCGAAGCATCGTTACCCATGCAGAGCAAGGGGAATAACTACTCCAAGTCTCAGAGCGAGTGACGTTTGAAACGCTATTAGCGCGCACCCCGCTAACTAGCTAGCCATTTCACATCGATTACACAAGCCTAATCTCGGGAGTTGATAGGCTTGAAGTCATAAACAGCACAATGCTTGAAGCACAACGAAGAGCTGCTGGCAAAACACACAAAAGTGCTGTTTGAATGAATGCTTACGAGCCTGCTGGTTCCTACCATCGCTCAGTCAGACTGCTCTATCAAATCATAGACTTAATTATAACAGAATAACACACAGAAATACGAGCCTTAGGTCATTAATATAGTCGAATCCGGAAACTATCATCTCGAAAACAAGACGTTTATTCTTTCAGTGAAATACGGAACCGTTCCGTATTTTATCTAATGGGTGGCATCCATAAGTCTAAATATTCCTGTTACATTGCACAACCTTCAATGTTGTCATAATTACGTAAAATTCTGGCAAATTAGGCGGCCCAAACTGTTGCATATACCCTGCGTGCAATGAACGCAAGAGAAGTGACAATTTCACCTGGTTAATATTGCCTGCTAACTTGGTTTTCTTTTAGCTAAATATGCAGGTTTAAAAATGTATATTGATTTTAAAGAAAGGCATTGATGTTTATGGTTAGGTACACATTGGAGCAAGGACAGTCCTTTTTCGCGAATACGCACCGCATCGATTATATGCAACGCAGGACACGCTAGATAAACTAGTAATATTATTAACCATCTGTAGTTAATCACTAGTTATGATTGATTGATTGTTTTTTTATAAGACAAGTTTAATGCTAGCTAGCAACTTACCTTGACTTACTGCATTCGCGTAACAGGCAGGCTCCTCGTGGAGTGAAATGAGAGGCAGGTGGTTAGAGCTTTGGACTAGTTAACTGGAAGGTTGCAAGATTGAATCCCCGAGCTGACAGAGTAAAAATCTGTCGTTCTGCCCCTGAAAAAGGCAGGTAACCCACTGTTCCTAGGCCGTCATTGAAAATAATAATGTGTTCTTAACTGACTTGCCTAGTTAAATAAAGGTGTTTTAAAAAAATTGGCCAAATCGGTGTCCAAAAATACCGATTTCCGATTGTTAGGAAAACTTTAAATCGCCCAAATGTAATCGGCCATTCCGATTAATCGGTCGACCTCTAGTATGTACGGCCGGATCAAATCGGATAGACAGGTAGGAGCAAGCCCATGTAATGCTTTGTAGGTTATCAGTAAAACATTGAAATCAGCCCTAGCCTTTACAGGAAGCCAGTGTAGAGTGGCTAGCACTGGAGTAATATGATCACATTTTTGGGTTCTAGTCAAGATTCTAGCAGCCGTGTTTAGCACTAACTGAAGTTTATTTACTGCTTTAACCGGGTAGCCGGAAAGTAGAGCGTTGCAGTAGTCTAATCTAGAAGTGACAAAGCATGGATTAGCTTTTCTGCATCATGGAAAAAAGCTGTCATTGAAATAGTCTTGATACATTTGAAATCGGAAGTTTACATACACCTTAGCCAAATACATTTAAACTCCGTTTTTTCACAGTTCCTGACATTTAATCCTAGTATAAATTCCCTGTTTTAGGTCAGTTAGGATCACCACTTTATTTTAAGAATGTGAAATGTCAGAATAATAGTAGGGAGAATTATTTATTTCAGCTTTTATTTCTTTCATTACATTCCCAGGGGGTCAAAAGTTTACATACACTCAATTAGTGTTTGGCAGCATTGCTTTAAATTGTTTAACTTGGGCCAAACATTTCGGGTAGCCTCCCCCTTTTTCCTCCAAACATAATGATGGTCATTATGGCCAAACAGTTCTATTTTTGTTTCATCAGACCAGACCAGATCAGACCAGAGGACATTTCTCCGAAAAGTACAATCTTTTTCCCCACATGCTGTTGCAAACCGTAGTCTGGCTTTTTTATGGTGGTTTTGGAGCAGTGGCTTCTTCCATGCTGAGCGGCCTTTCAGGTTATGTTGATATAGGACTCATTTTACTGTGGATATAGATGCTTTTGTACCTTTTTCCTCCAGCATCTTCACAAGGTCCTTTGCTGTTGTTCTGGGATTGATTTGCACTTTTCGAACCAAAGTACATTAATATCTAGGAGACAGAACGCGTCTCCTTCCTGAGCGTTATGACTTCTGTGTGGTCCCATGGTGTTTATACTTGCGTATTATTGTTTGTACAGATGAACATGGTACCTTCAGGCTTTTGGAACCAGACTTGTGGAGGTCTACAATTTTTTTCTGAAGTCTTTGGCTGATTTCTTTTGATTTTCCCATGATGTCAAGCAAAGAGGCACTGAGTTTGAAGGTAGGCCTTGAAATACATCCACAGGTACACCTCCAATTGACTCAAATTATGTAAATTAGCCTATCAGAAGCTTCTAAAGTCATGACATCATTTTCTGGAATTTTCCAAGTTGTTTAAAGGCACAGTCAACTTAGTGTATGTAAACTTCTGACCCACTAGAATTGTGATACAGTGAATCATAAGTGAAATAATCTGTTTGTAAACAATTGTTGGAAACATTTTTTTGTGTCATGCACAAAGTAGATATCCTAACCGACTTGCCGACACTAGTTTGTTAACAAGAAATATGTAGAGTGGTTGAAAAACACGTTTTAATGACTCCAACCTAGATGTATGTAAACTTTCGACTTCAACTGTATGTTTGTCAAAAGAGAGATCAGGTTCCAGAGTAACGCAGAGGTCCTTCACAGTTTTATTTGAGACGACTGTACAACCATCAAGATTAGATCAGATCCAACAGAAGATCTCTTTGTTTTTTGGGACCTAGAGCTAGCATCTCTGTTTTGTCCGAGTTTAACCTCTTATGGCTGCATCCCTTGTTCTCAATTTCAGCCTAAAGACATACCCTAATCTAACTGCCTGTAGCTCAGCCCCAGAGGCAAGGATATGCATATTCTTGATATCATTTGAATGGAAACATTCTGAAGTGTATCGAAATCTTAATTGAATGTAGGAGAATTTAACAGTAGATCTGGTGGAAGAAAAGAGAAAGAAAGAGCATACGTTTTCTGTTTTTTATTGTTGTAGCATCATCTTTCACATGTACTAGAATAGCCACACAGTCAGATAGGATGCTGGAGATAATTTTGATGGATAACACAACAGGGCAACTGTAGGTGTGCAACGTTTCAGACTGATAACTTCAGGAATGGGTGAGCTACATGACATTTAGCATGAAGTCACCCAGGTGTTCCACACAAGTTGCCCAAATGTACTCAAGTGGCCGAATTGGTGAAATTACCTATAACTATGTACAACATATGAAAAAGCAATTCTAACACACACCAAAAAATATAGAAATATTAAAAAAAATATATTAGAAAATAAATATAAAAAAAAAACAGTAGACCCTTTGAAAGTCCTCTACACAATATTTTGCTGCCTGTGCCATGTCCCATAGCAGTCTCTTTCTGATGTAAAGCAGAGGCAAACTGAACAGTGGTGCAGGTCATGCGACACAGAACACAACGACGCCTCCATGCTGTGCCCTTTTGGCCCTGAGGCACAGTCATGCCTGCAGTAATGAACTGTGGCATATGAACACCACTGGAGGCAGGAGTAGAGGGGGCAGAGGTAGAGCGGGCAGCTTGGCACCGGGGGCTCCCAGTCGGAGTCGCTATCACTGTGAAAGAAAACATTTAAAAAAAAATTGTATTGTATGAGCCTTTTATCATCACCTAAAATAAACAGATATGTATTGTATAGAGCAGAGGGAACAGTCAATAAGGTGAAGTGCTGTTCCATTCAACTCCGGCCATTATTGTGGGCCTGCCCTCCCCCGAACAGCACCCAACAGCTATTTCATATGGAAATAGAGAGGAGTAGCAGGCGCAGTGGCCATGTGTGTGTTTGCTGTTCTACTCCATTCCATTTGAATAAAAAAATGGTAAATATATATATATATCTGACATGGAATATATATATATATATATATATATATATATATATATATATATACACACACACACACACACACACACATCATACACAGTGGGGCAAAAAAGTATTTAGTCAGCCACCAATTGTGCAAGTTCTCCCACTTAAAAAGATGAGAGAGGCCTGTAATTTTCATCATAGGTACACTTCAACTATGACAGACAAAATCCAGAAAATCACATTGTAGGATTTTTTATGAATTTATTTGCAAATTATGATGGAAAATAAGTATTTGGTCACCTACAAACAAGCAAGATTTCTGGCTCTCACAGACCTGTAACTTCTTCTTTAAGAGGCTCCTCTGTCTTCCACTCCTGTATTAATGTTTGAACTTGTTATCCGTATAAAAGACACCTGTCCACAACCTCAAACAGTCACACTCCAAACTCCACTATGGCCAAGACCAAAGAGCTGTCAAAGGACACCAGAAACAAAATTGTAGACCTGCACCAGGCTGGGATGACTGCATCTGCAATAGGTAAGCAGCTTGGTTTGAAGAAATCAACTGTGGGAGCAATTATTAGGAAATGGAAGACATACAAGACCACTGATAATCTCCCTCGATCTCACCCCGTGGGGTCAAAATGATCACAAGAACGGTGAGCAAAAATCTCAGAACCACACGGTGGGACCTAGTGAATGACCTGCAGAGAGCTGGGACCAAAGTAACAAAGACTACCATCAGAAACACACTACGCCGCCAGGGACTCAAATCTTGCAGTGCCAGACGTGTCCCCCTGCTTAAGCCAGTACATGTCCAGGCTCGTCTGAAGTTTGCTAGAGAGCATTTGGATGATCCAGAAGAAGATTGGGAGAATGTCATATGGTCAGATGAAACCAAAATATAACTTTTTGGTAAAAACTCAACGTATGTATCGATACGTATCGTGTATCGTGAGATTTTGAGTGAAAACCTCCTTCCATCAGCAAAGGCATTGAGAGTTGAAACGTGGCTGGGTCTTTCAGCATGACAATGATCCCAAACACACCGCCCGGGCAACGAAGGAGTGGCTTCGTAAGAAGCATTTCAAGGTCCTGGAGTGGCCTAGCCAGTCTCCAAATCTCAACCCCATAGAAAATCTTTGGAGGGAGTTGAAAGTCCGGGATGCCCAGCAACAGCCCCAAAACATCACTGCTCTAGAGGAGATCTGCATGGAGGAATGGGCAAAAAATAACAGTTTGTGAAAACCTTGTGAAGACTTACAGAAAACGTTTGACCTCTGTCATTGCCAACAAAGGGTATATAACAAAGTATTGAGATAAACAGGGTAGCCTAGTGGTTAGAGTGTTAGACTAGTAACCGGAAGGTTGCAAGTTCAAACCCCCGAGCTGACAAGGTACAAATCTGTCGTTCTGCCCCTGAACAGGCAGTTAAACCCACTGTTCCTAGGCAGTCATTGAAAATAAGAATTTGTTCTTAACTGACTTGCCTAGTTAAATAAAGATAAAATAAAATCGACCAAATACTTATTTTCCACCATAATTTGCAAATAAATTCATTAAAAATCCTACAATGTGATTTTCTGGATTTTTTTCCTCATTCTGTCTGTCATAGTTGAAGTGTACCTATGATGAAAATTACAGGCCTCATCTTTTTCAGTGGAGGAACTTGCACAATTGGTGGCTGACTAAATACTTTTTTGCCCCACTGTAGGTGTAGTTATTAGTGACTATGCAAGTGACTAAGTGACTATGCATAGATAACAGATAGTAGCAGCAACGTAAAAGAGGGTGTTTGGGGGGGGGCAAATAGTTTGGGTTGCCATTTGTTTAGCTGTTCAGGAGTCTTATAGCTTGGTGGTAGAAGCTGTTTATAGAAGCCTCATGGACCTAGACTTGGCACTTGCTACTGCTTGCCATGCGGTAGCAGAGAGAACAGTCTAGGACTAGGGTGGCTGGAGCCTTTGAGGATTTTTAGGATCTTCCTCTGACACTGCCTGGTATAGAGGTCCTGGATGGCAGGAAGCTTGGCCCGGTGATGTCTTGGGCCTTACGCACTACCCTCTGTTGTGCCTTGCAGACGGAGGCCAAGCAGTTGCCATACCAGGCAGTGATGCAACCCGTCAGGATGCTCTCGATGGTGCAGCTGTAAAACGTTTTGAGGATCTGAGGACCCATGACAAATCTTTTCAGTCTCTGGAGAGGGAATAGGTTTTGTCGTGCCCTCTTTACGACTGTCTTGGTGGCCTTGGACCATGTTAGTTTGTTCATGTTAGTTTGTTGGTGATGTGGACGCCATCCTCTCATGGAAATGCTTTT
Source organism: Oncorhynchus mykiss (assembly GCF_013265735.2). NCBI lineage: Eukaryota > Metazoa > Chordata > Actinopteri > Salmoniformes > Salmonidae > Oncorhynchus > Oncorhynchus mykiss. The sequence continues at coordinate 32,069,593 of NC_048580.1, read as the reverse complement.
TATTTAGCGACAGTATCAAAAATAAATTTGGGATTGTTCTTATTCGCCTCAATTAAGTTGGAAAAATAGGATAATCGAGCAGCAGTGAGGGCTCTTCAACATTGTGCGTTACTGTCTTTCCAAGCTAGTCGGGTGGATCTGTTAAGGTTTTCTTCTGTCGAAAGAGAGGAGGACCAAAATGCAGCTTGGTTATCTTTATACATCTTTAATAAAGATGATAACGAACAATACAAAAACAATAAACGTAACGTGAAAAACCCGAAACAGCCCTATCTGGTGCAAACAAACACAGAGACAGGAACAATCACCCACGAAACACTCAAAGAATATGGCTGCCTTAATATGGTTCCCAATCAGAGACAACGATAAACACCTGCCTCTGATTGAGAACCACTCCAGGCAACCATAGACTTCTAGACAACTATACTACACCACAATCCCATAATCTACAGAAAAACCCTAGACAAAACACACCATATAAATAACCCATGTCACACCCTGGCCTGACCAAAATAATAAAGAAAACACAAAATACTAAGACCAGGGCGTGACAGGATCAACATTTCCGTTCCAATTTTCTGGAAGCTATCTTCAGGGCTCGGGTATTTTCTGTATACCAGGTAGCAAGTTTCTTATGACAAATGTTTTTTGTTTTTAGGGGTGCGACTGCATCTAGGGTATTACGCAAGTAGACTTTAGTTCCTTAGTTAGGTGGTTAACCAATTGTTATACTCCGATGTCCTTGGGTAGGTGGAGGGAGTCTAGAAGGGAATCAGGAATCTTTGAGTTGTCTGGGAATTTCTAGCACTGCTTTTGATGATCCTTGGTTGGGTTTTAAGCAGATTATTTGTTGTGATTGCAAACGTAATAAATTGGTGGTCCGATAGTCCAGGATTATGAGGAAACATTAAGATCCACAATATTTATTCCACGGGACAAAACTGGTCCAGAGTATGACTGTGGCAGTGATTCCGGAGACATGTTAGACAAAACCCGATGAAAAGTCGATGATGGCTCCGAAAGCCTTTTGGAGTAGGTCTGTGGACTTTTCCATGTGAATATTATCTGTCATGACTACAAGGTCCGATAGGAATTCAGGGAACTCAGTAAGGAACGCTGTATACGGCCCAGGAGGCCTATAAACAGTAGCTATAAAAAGTGATTGAGTAGGCTGCATAGATGACTAAAAGCTCAAAAGACAAACGCAGTCTTTTTTTTTGTAAATTGAAATTTGTCGTCGTAAATGTTAGCAACACCTCCGCCTTTGCAGGATGCGCGGGGGATATGGTCACTGGTGTAACCAGGAGGACAGGCTTAAGTCATGTTTCAGTCAGACCAATCACATCAAGATTATGATCAGTGATTAGTTCATTGACTATAACTGCCGTGAGGGGTCTAACATTAAGTAGCCCTATTTTGAAATGTGAGATATCACAATCTTTTTCAATAATGACAGTAGTTCAATCTTGGTTTCATCAGACCAGAGACTTTTGTTTTTCATGGTTTGAGAGTCTTTAGGTGCCTTTTGGCAAACTCCAAGCGGGCTGTCATGTGCCTTTAACTGAGGAGTGGCTTCCGTCTGGCCACTCTACTATGGCCTGATTGGTGGAGTGCTGTGGAGATGGTTGTCCTTCTGGAAGGTTCTCCCATCTCCACAGAGGAACTCTAAAGCTCTGTCAGAGTGACCATTGGGTTTTTGGTCACTTCCCTGACCAAGGCCCTTCTCCCCCGATTGCTCAGTTGGCCGGGCGGCCAGCTCTAGGAAGAGTCTTGGTGGTTTCAAACTTCTTCCATTTAAGAATGATGTTCCATTTAAGAATGATGTTCCACTATGTTCTTGGGGACCTTCAATGATGTAGAAATATTTTGGTGCCCTTCCCCAGATCTATTCCTCGACACAATCTTGTCTCAGAGCACTACGGACAATTCCTTCGAACTCATGGCTTGGTTTTTGCTCTGACATGCACAGTCAGCTGTGGGACCTTCTAATAGGCAGGTATGTGCCTTTCCAAATAATGTCCAGTCAATTGAATTTACCACAGGTGGACTCCAATAAAGTTGTAGAAATATCTCAAGAATGATGAATGGAAACAGGATGCGCCTGAGCTCAATTTTGACTCTCAGAAAACTTATGTCTATAAGGTATTTATGTTTTTTATTTATCATTACGGGATATTGTGTGTAGATTGCTGAGAAAAATATCATATGTAATCCATTTTAGAATAAGGCTGTAACATAACATTTTGAAAAATTCAAGGGGTCTGAATTCTTTCCGAAGGCACTGTATGTCCTGCTCCTTCCCTGACTTTTACTAAATGTTTGTATTTTACACTGCTCATATGTCATAATTTATTAAAACGAAAACATTCTACATATTGCAGTAGGCCTTTAGAATAATGCAAAACATATCCTCGACTCTATCCATTGAACCAAACAATGCCAGCCCACTGAATGAATGACAAATGGATGGAATGGGCAATAATTCACAATCAAATTTAAATTAAGCCAAACTGGAGGGTGAAATGAGGGTGAAGAGGTTGACTTAATTCAGAAAGACAATAGTGTAAAGATGAGTTTGTGTTATGCCTATTTATCACCGTTGGTGCTCATGTTTAATCATTTGACCTTGCAGGTTGATACCATTCTCTTTTACATTGTATAAAGAAGCAGTTATGGGACTGTTTTACTTACTTTATTACTAATTGAATATATTGTAAGAGAAAGGAAAACATGCTATGTGTTGCAGTAGGCCTTTAGAATAATGCAAAACATATCCTTGACTCTATCGAACTTGATGAGCAGGAAACAAACAATGCCGGTCAGCCTGCACAGCCTGAAACTACACCTAAACTATACCGAAACTAATTTCACACATAATAAGAGTTAGCTTATAGACAATATTTAAGTTGACAATAATCTGATGAGTGACAATATTAGGCCAACGGTCAAATTGTACATGAAGAGATGGGCTTACTTGTAATTTACAGATGCATGGAAAGGATCATCACTTCATCAAATCATCCTTCATAGGCATTATGCAGGTAAAACATTGTGATTTCTATATAGTATCAGAAAGAGCATATTTCCAGTTTCTATTACACTTACCTTTGTCAAATAACTCTCATAATTCAAGAGGTGCAGATTGAACTTTTTCCAAGAATATCCGTGCTGTCCATGCATTCAGCACATGACCAATCGCGCGGCAGCGTTGCTCTGGCTACGAAGCAAAAACTTGTAATATTAGCATATTTTAATTTTACGTTTTTTATTTATGCATTTCATCCTTTACAATTGTTCATGCACTGGTGCTTTTGTTTAGGAATGCTGCAAATTATTTCACCTAGCTGGTTTTATTATATTTTTCATTTCTACTTTTTCAAATGAAGCTGGACTTTATTAATTACTAATCGAATCTACAAAGATGATCAAATGGATTACACTGTAATGTTTTTATTGTGAGGGAAACGAGAATAGGCTATAGGCCTAAGTGTTTTTCCAGGACTTTGTAGAATTTTGCAAAACATATCCTTGACTCTATCTAAACATAACTATTTAAAAATATATATATACAGTTGAAGTCGGAAGTTTACATACACTTAGGTTGGAGTCATTAAAACTCGTTTTTCGTCTTGTTAACAAACTATAATTTTGGCAAGTCGGATAGGATATCTACTTTGTGCATGACAAGTAATTTTTCCAACAATTGTTTACAGACAGACTGTGCTGTTTCACAGTGAAGCAAGGTGGCTGTCATGAGGAAAAGTCTTGTCCTGAGTTTTTGAGCTCAGAGAGCAGATAAGAATGTTTTCGGAGCAGGAGCACAAGTATGACCTCGCAGAAAAATGTAGTGATGAGAACTTCCTGGCAAAACTGGCCTACCTGAGTGACATATTTGGAAAGCTAAATTAACTAAATCTACAGCTTCAAGGGAAAGATAAACACCTCCCTCAGGTCACAGACAAGATCAGCTCTTTCACTCAAAAGCTTGCAATGTGGGGCAGGCCACTTGATGAAGGTAATACTGATTCATTCGAGAACCTGCATGAATTTGTTGACACTACTGACTATGATTAAGGAGCATATTTCATCACTGATGGGATTCTTTAAAAAGTACTTCCCTGAAAGCAGTTCCCAATATGACTGGGTGAGAGATCCTTTCAATGCACCAGCTCCAACTGGTTTCAGCTCTGCAGAGGAGGACCAGTTCATTGATATGACGTCTGACTCCACATTGAGACTGAGGTTCACATCACAGACACTGAGTGAATTCTGGCTGAGTGAGAGGCAGTATCCACTCTTAGGGCAGAGGGCCATGGGCATTCTTCTTATCTTTGTGAGACTGGCTTCTCTGCTGTTGCTGCACTGAAGACCAAGTACAGGTCCCAGCTAAACATTGAGCAGGAGCTGAGAGTTGCAGTATTATGCTTCAAACCCCGCTTCGAAAAGCTGTGCTCTGCAAAACGTGCTCATTGTAGCCATTAATCCTGACTTCCTCATTTTGATAAAAAAAAAAATCAGCACAAATTGTTTTATTAATTTTTGTTTTATTGGTCAAAGTGTTTCATATATTGTGCTCCTGAGTTAATGTTGCTGATCAATTTGAATGTTTTTATTATTTATTGATAATATTTTATTTTATTTTTCAGTATCAAATGGTCAAAAAAATTTACAGTTTAAATAAGGATTTAATTTTTTTTTGAAATTTCAGGCAAATTGATGCACTTTAAGTCTTTTCTGTTACAGACTAAAAAACAATGTTAATAAAGTTATTCTTTGATCTATATTTCTTTCTTTTTTCTTTAATGTTAATAAGGATACAATGTTATGCAGAGGTGTACTTGTAACAATTTTATAGACAAATTATACTATTTACAGTCGTGGCGGAGAGTTGGGGGGCGCGAAATGTTTACTTCTTCCTATGGGGGGCATAACAGAAAATAATTGAGAAGCACTGCTTTAATATCATGCAAAACTTCTGAAGTCGAGAACAAAAAATATGATATTGAAAGCAAAACAAATTCAAAATTATTGATAGCAAAACAAAATATTGCACAGATTGTTTTTTTATGCAGAGCAAATCAATTGTAAATGGATACAACAAAATCAGTGATAAAAATAAATGATAACGCAATTAAATAAAACGCCTCCCTCTTTCCTGCAATTTTCCTTGTCTTTGGTTAAGTGGGAAGTTTTGGCACATTCATTCCAGCAACATAGCACCTTACATCCCACTGCTGCTTTGCCTCTGATGGAAGTTCAGATGTAGCTGGAAGTGGTAAAAAATAATAATGTGAAAAGAAAAAATAACATTCACGAGGGAAAAACAACGTGAAAAATAAACATGTGAATTTTTTTATTGTTCACGTGATTTTCCTCATTCTGCTTTTCTCATTCACTCTCCATGCCACGAACCATCAATAGCCAAAGTTTCTTTTTATTTTTAACGCGTCTTCATGTAATGAAAAATTATGTATAAATGAAATCATTCTCTTCACTCTGTCTCACCCACAGGAAAGGCGGTGTTCCTGGCCAGGGACAAGCACCACCTGGCCGACCTGAGCCACCTGATTCGCCACGACGCTCCCTACCTCTTCCAGGAGTACGTGAAGGAGTCTCACGGCCGCGACGTCCGGGTGGTGCTGGTGGGCGGCCGCGTCATTGGCTCCATGCTGCGCTGCTCCACCGATGGACGCATGCAAAGCAACTGCTCCCTGGGTGAGTGATGCTGGAAAGAGGAGAGGAGGATATTTGGTCACTCTTGGAGGACAATAGGATATACAGTGCCTTGCGAAAGTATTCGGCCCCCTTGAACTTTGCGACCTTTTGCCACATTTCAGGCTTCAAACATAAAGATATAAAACTGTATTTTTTTGTGAAGAATCAACAACAAGTGGGACACAATCATGAAGTGGAACGACATTTATTGGATATTTCAAACTTTTTTAACAAATCAAAAACTGAAAAATTGGGCGTGCAAAATTATTCAGCCCCTTTACTTTCAGTGCAGCAAACTCTCTCCAGAAGTTCAGTGAGGATCTCTGAATGATCCAATGTTGACCTAAATGACTAATGATGATAAATACAATCCACCTGTGTGTAATCAAGTCTCCGTATAAATGCACCTGCACTGTGATAGTATCAGAGGTCCGTTAAAAGCGCAGAGAGCATCATGAAGAACAAGGAACACACCAGGCAGGTCCGAGATACTGTTGTGAAGAAGTTTAAAGCCGGATTTGGATACAAAAAGATTTCCCAAGCTTTAAACATCCCAAGGAGCACTGTGCAAGCGATAATATTGAAATGGAAGGAGTATCAGACCACTGCAAATCTACCAAGACCTGGCCGTCCCTCTAAATTTTCAGCTCATACAAGGAGAAGACTGATCAGAGATGCAGCCAAGAGGCCCAGGATCACTCTGGATGAACTGCAGAGATCTACAGCTGAGGTGGGAGACTCTGTCCATAGGACAACAATCAGTCGTATATTGCACAAATCTAGCCTTTATGGAAGAGTGGCAAGAAGAAAGCCATTTCTTAAAGATATCCATAAAAAGTGTCAGTTAAAGTTTGCCACAAGCCACCTGGGAGACACACCAAACATGTGGAAGAAGGTGCTCTGGTCAGATGAAACCAAAATTGAACTTTTTGGCAACAATGCAAAACCTTATGTTTGGCGTAAAAGCAACACAGCTGAACACACCATCCCCACTGTCAAACATGGTGGTGGCAGCATCATGGTTTGGGCCTGCTTTTCTTCAGCAGGGACAGGGAAGATGGTTAAAATTGATGGGAAGATGGATGGAGCCAAATACAGGACCATTCTGGAAAAAACCTGATGGAGTCTGCAAAAGACCTGAGACTGGGACGGAGATTTGTCATCCAACAAGACAATGATCCAAAACATAAAGCAAAATCTACAATGGAATGGTTCAAAAATAAACATATCCAGGTGTTAGAATGGCCAAGTCAAAGTCCAGACCTGAATCCAATCGACAATCTGTGGAAAGAACTGAAAACTGCTGTTCACAAATGCTCTCCATCCAACCTCACTGAGCTCGAGCTGTTTTGCAAGGAGGAATGGGAAAAAAATTCAGTCTCTCGATGTGCAAAACTGATAGAGACATACCCCAAGCGACTTACAGCTGTAATCGCAGGAAAAGGTGGCGCTACAAAGTATTAACTTAAGGGGGCTGAATAATTTTGCACACCCAATTTTTCAGTTTTTGATTTGTTAAAAAAGTTTGAAATATCCAATAAATGTCGTTCCACTTCATGATTGTGTCCCACTTGTTGTTGATTCTTCACAAAAAAATACAGTTTTATCTTTATGTTTGAAGCCTGAAATGTGGCAAAAGGTCGCAAAGTTCAAGGGGGCCGAATACTTTCGCAAGGCACTGTATATGATTTATTTGTTTGTCCATCCTATTTCTATCTATTGTTCTAAAATAAATACAAATAATTCCACATTTCACAATACATTAAGAAATAGTTGCCCTGGGAGTTGGTCGCTGTTTTCTCTGTCCTGTCATTCCTTGCCATAGAGACCGCAGAGAATGTGAATGTAAGGCACACAGTGAACAGTCCACAGATCGCAGTTACAGGCGTGTCTGTGGTACTGACATACCGGTCTTTCCATTGTGCCCTCCTCTCCCGCAGGTGGCGTGGGGATGATGTGCCCACTGAGTGAGCAGGGCAAGCAGCTGGCGGTTCAGGTGTCCAACATCCTTGGCATGGACGTGTGCGGCATTGACCTGCTGCAGCTCAACGACGGCTCGTTTGTGGTGTGCGAGGCCAACGCCAATGTGGGCTTCATTGCCTTCGATCAGGCGTGCGGCATGGACGTGGCGGGCATCGTGGCTGACTACGCCCTCTCACTGCTGCCTAGCCGCCTGACACGCAAGATGTCGCTGCTCTCGGTGGTGTCCAGTGCCAGCGAGACTAGCAGCGAGCCTGAGGTGTGCCCGGCGCCCAGTAACGTACTGCCCGAGGCCGTGTGCAACATGAGCGTGGGGTCCACTTCTAGTGAGAGCGACCCCGAGCTGGCCGATACCACCCCGCAGCCCACGAGCCGCCAAGTTGGCCCCAGCCCGGTCCTGCCCAACCTCCCTGACCCGGCCTACAACTTCAACACCCTCCTCGCCAACGAGATCAAACTATTGACTGAGTGAGCCGAATACAGCCACGGCACACATGCACACTTACACACACAGACACACACACACCTGAACACATGGCGATGGACATTCCTGTTACAGAGCACACACACAAACTCCTATACACATTATACAGGCAGGATGTTACATGCAAAAGCATGAGCTGAACAAACAAAAATGAAATGAAAAATGCCATGACCACAGAAACTGACATTACGAACATTCTCTTACTAACTCCCCCCATAAACACATAGAGATCTGAGGCTGCTCCCCTGACTCTACTGCTCTTCTCCCCAACTGCGAACAACCCAGTTTTACAACCGCAGGTGGTGGCAGAAGTGGGATACAGAAGGTTAGATGAATTACTGAATCTTTTTGTTTTCAATTGCATTGTGTATTTTGGAGAATGAGAATGATGCGTGGTCGTCGTTATAGATCAACCACTGAGGAAGTAGCCAGGCTTGATTTACTGGTGGTGAAATGAAGTGTTTTTCAAGTGATTTTCTCCATAACTGGGCGAGGGGTACATACAGAGGACTAGTTAGACTGCCCACCAGCTCCATGTAGCAGAGGACAGACCTGGTTCACCGTCACAGGGACTATTAAGTGCAGATTGGGGTCAATTCCATTTTCTACCTCAGTTAAATCTGGAAATGGGATGATTGAAATTGACAAATAAAAAAATCACTGTCACATTTCATTCGTATTAAATTCACAAATTGTCTGTAATCAAAATGGGACTTACCACCCAATGCTGACAAGGAGCCCCTAAACACGGGATCATTAGAATAACAAAACTGACCTAGCACCATTGCCAAGAGGCACCTTGTATAGTAACAACACTACACGATACCCTCTCAAGAGATTCCATCTAGAAATGCATAAGCATAGGTCAAGCACAATTGACCCTGAAACTCTAAAATCGAGCGCTACTGTCACTTGGTTTTCAAGTTAATGTTTTTAGCGGCTTGTTTTTATTAGGATTTTACAAGAACAATAGTCAAACAGCGACTCTTTCTCTTCATCTGAAATAAAGCACTTTAAGATAAACCGATGAATTGCGTGGTGGAACTGCATACTCGGGAGCAGGTTGACGTTTATTGTCATGAGGGTTGTCCTGGAGGCAGAACTGAGTTATTTCCCCTTAGATAGGCTAGCTGCAAAGTCAAATTTGTCAATATTGTAAAAATTCATGAAAAGTAAAATGTGCTTTTTGGTCTCAATTTAGGATTAGAGATGTTATGATTTTGTGGCTGTGCTAGCTAGTGACCATTCTGCAGAGCTGCCTCCAGAACAATATTCATGACGAAAAACTCTAACCTGATACTTTGGAGGCAAGTTCAATCCGTCTAGAAACAGTGCGGAAGCTGTCACTACACCTACAAGAAAAATATACCTCAATACAGAAAACTTCTCACTGCCATAGAATAAACTACTTTGAGTCATACATATCAGCCAGCATCCTTGACTTTACAAGATGTCCCTCCCTTGATACATAGGGTGTAGATATACTGTAGTCAAGTACATTTTTTGTAAATAATAATTTTAGAAGTGTTCATGCTTACTAGTCTGGCTGATATGAAAACCATAAGGGCTGAAATAACTTTCTCAACTTAAACATTTTGGTAAACTTGTGTAGAAAAGATTGGTTTGTACAGAACTGCAATGTCAGAAATAAATGTTTTACAAAAAACACAAGTGCTAACGTTTCTGTGGATTTGGCTAAATGTGTTTAATCAGCCCAACGTTTTGGCCGGTGATGAATTACTGTTTATTCAACTCAAGTGAGGTAATCTTCATAAACCTGTTGTACAAATAAAATGCAAAACAATACTTACTTTTTTTTACAGTGTGTTTGATAGAATGTTACTTTTTTTATTCCTCAAAAGGAAAACTTCTCCAGGGATATCTGTTGGTTACTTGCGGTAAATCTACCACTCAGCCTTCAAAAAATACCTATCCTCTAGGTATTAACTTTGGGGCATCCATCATCAACCAAAAAGCATTCGCTGTAATCATCCAAAGCACAAGCCACTCTACTTTGTGCCACTTAGTGACTAGCTACAGCATAGTGTTGAGGCGAATAACCCATATGTAAAAGGCTTCGATGTCAAACCGTTGACTCTAACATAACTCAGGGAAGCAGCCTTGATCTCATCCCCACTCCTAAGGCATGTGACATATCCATCCTAGCTACAGATCTGCCTAAAATGTGTATTGATGACAAACAAAAAAGGATTTGTAACTATTAAAAGATGCGTTGTGCCATTAAGGTTAACACTCACTTTTTTTCCTTACTTGTTTTATAATGTTCAGTGTTTTTTCCACTAATTCATTTCTGGTATTTTTTAAGGATGTGGTTTGTGTGCACTTATCTCGTCTCAAATAAAGTGAGGCCGCTGTGAAGCATGGTTTTTGTGGGGGGCGATTTACTAACCAGCTGGAATCTAATGGGTCTCCATGGGGAAGATATCACGAGTATGCCAAATGTGAACACGGCAAATCATTTTTGGGAAAGTTTTAGGGACAATGCAGTCAAGTATTTCAGCAAGCTCAACCGGGAGGTAACACCATTTACAGTACTGTGATTTGTCCAACATTATGAAATATCTATTTGAGTAAACTGAATCCCCTGTACTTGAAATAGGGCCAGGGGGTCTGATCATCAATAAGTCTAAGTCACCCTGCTTCCACAGTTTCTGGGTGACTGGTCTACAATTGTTGTTGTCCCTTTTATTTTCCCAAAGGTTACGTTTGATGTGTTGTCCTGTATATCAAGCCTGTGTCATTCCACATGTATACTTTTTTTTTAAATAATGTAAAGAGAAGACATCCTAGAGTCTAGACCAGGGGGCAAAGTACGGCCCGCCGGGCACTTCAATCCGTCCCGCGAGACCCCTTTTTTCTCCCCAATTTCGTGGTATCCAATTGGTAGTTACATCGCTGCAATTCCGGTACAGACTCCCGTACAGGGAGTGGCAAAGGTCGAGAGCCGTGCGCTCTCCGAAACACGACCCAGCCAAGCTGCACTGCTTCTTGACACAATGCCCGCTTAACCCGGAAGCCAGCTGCACCAATGTATCAGAGGAAACGCCGAACACCTGCCGACCTCGTCAGCGTGCATGCGCCCGGCCCACCATAGGAGTCTCTAGAGCACGATGGGACAAGGAATCTCGGCCTGCCAAACCCTCTCCTAACCCGGACGATGCTGGGCCAATTGTGTTCCGCCTCATGGGTCTCCCAGTCACGGCATGCTGTGACACAGCCTGGGATCGAACCCGGGTCTGTAGTGACGTCTAATGCACAGCAATGCAGTGCCTTAGACCGCTGCAACACTCTTGGGAAGCCACCGCAATTTGATTTTAACAAACAATTGGTCCCACAAGAAATGCGTCCCTCCATTGAAATTCAAAATCCCGATGTGGCCCTTGAGCCAAAAAGTTTGCGCACCCCTGGTCTAGACCTTAATTACCAGCCATTGGAAAGAATGAAGGGATTACCATTTTCTCCAACATATGCATTGTTGAAATAATAATAATAGTCCTAATTACTACATTCATATAACCTACAAAGCATATCTAGGTTAATTTACTCTATGGTTTAGTATGTGTGTCCAAAATAACTTTAAATGCCTTATCCCATTTACTTTGTGGAAACTGATAGGGAAACACTGAATGATTCAAATTTGACTGACAAAAACAGCCCCCCCTACACACTCTTTTTATTCACAAATATGCACAGAATTGGAAACTTCTTTGAAAAATGTGGTTGGCGTTGTAAGGCATGAAAAATGTTTTTAGCTTTGATTTCATCTATCTGGTCTTTTCTGATCAGTGTCCACCATAGGAAGGAGACAAAGAACCAATTGACGAGAACAGGTTACACTGCCTATTCTATATATGACATGGCTAAAGCTAGTAATTGGTAAGTAATGACATGGTCCTGGTTTGATGATGTAGCACTCCAGCCTGTTCTGTACTGATGTTAACGTGCTAGTCGGAACAAGGAAACTCGTAAACTTCCGACTTGCTAACTAGTTGTAGTTATACATATGCCGTGTTAAACCAGTTAGCAAATCATACATTTCCGAGTTTCCTAGTTCACCTGTGGTGAGTGAAGGGTCTGTGACCATACACAACAACAACACAATTCAAAGTTACTATTTATTTCTGAATTGCTGCTAATGTATATTTGGCTCAATTAAGGAATCCAATGTGTTTCTGAGTTTATCAGTCTCTCAACACCTGGTAATTAATCTGAATGCCAAAAACAATCATGGATGTAAAAATCAACACTAATAATACTAGTAGTGAAATTATGAACATTGATTCTTTGTGTTTTGATATAAAGACATGACTTGTACATATGTAGGACTTGAAAGAGTCCTTCATTTCATCCATCAATGTGTTCAGAAATGAACCTGATGTTTGCTCTAAGGTTTACAATATTGATTGATATATTAAATTGATCAATAAAAAAACTGCTTCTGTTATACCACATTTGTTCATGATCTAATTCAACTTTGTGGGTTAAAATACTAATTAAATATATTCCATAACACAAGAAATGTCCCCTTCAAACCATCTGTGTGTGATGAAATATTAAAAACTTAAATGAAAGAATCTAAAAGGATATGACGTTATGGAATGCTAATGTCATGCCCCTAGTCTGCAGGCTACAGTCATGCAAGAATTTAGTTTGAAGAAACAGGGTCAATCGGTGACCACGTTTACATGCACACTAATATCCCATTATTGTTCGGGATACTCAAGTATTCTGTTTTTGAGTTGAGGCATATAAACATCATATCCCGTTTACAATAACCCGAAAAAGCATGTATCCCGGTTATACGAAACCAGGATAAGATGTCTGGGATATGCTGATCTTAGATGGGATACTGTGACATGTAAACATCTTATCCCGTTTACTGTTATTTTTCGTGGTTTCCGCACAGAGGTAAATACAGTTTCAGGTTGGAAATTCGATGGATATTCGCCTGTAGTCTTCCTTACGTCCACCAACAGCAGTTAGGGACCGTCAACATAATGACAAATCACATTTTTCAAATTTCAATTGCTATTTAACCATTACTCCTAAAACTTTCAAAATGGGTTCTAGCTAACCCGATGGCATAGACACACATTGCACACATTTATTTTTTGTCGATTTACATCTCGCACTATTTTAAATTATTATTATTTTTAATTTCAATAGCTCATTGGTCATGTGACCTACGGGACTCAAACAAGGTTCAGAATGTCCACTGACTAACCTTCTATATTGCACACCCTTTAGTTAGGTCCATTTTCATCTCACAAGATTTACATTCATTTTTGAAATTGTAACATTTCAATAGCTCCATGGTCATGTGACCTAATGACTTCAAACAAGGCTCAGAATGTCCACTCAGTGGGCCTACACATTGCACACCCTTTAGCTTGTCCATTTTCATCTCACATGATTTTACATGAATTTTTCTAAATGTAAAATTTCAATAGCTCCTTGATCATGTAACCTAGGGACTTCAAACAAGGTTTAGCATGTCCACTGAGTGGGCCTACACATTAGATCGTCCATTTTCATCTCACATGATTTTACATGAATCATTCAAAATGTAAAATTTCAATAGTTGTATGGTCATGTGACCTAGGGACTTCAAACAAGGTACAGAATGTCCACTGACTACCCTTCTATATTGCACACCCTTTAGTTTGTCCATTTTCATCTCACATGAATTTTTCTAAATTTAGAATGACAATAGCTCCTTGCTCATGTGACCTAGTGACTTCAAACAAGGTTCAGAATGTTCACTCAGTGGGCCTACACATTGCACACCCTTTAATTTGTCCATTTTCATCTCACAAGATTTTACATGTGACCTGATTTCAAACATGGTGCAGAATGTACCCTTCTATATTGCACACTCTTGTTTGTGTACTGTAAAATCATGCGGTGTAATGTACATTTCTTCATAGTTTCACATTTCAATAGCTCCTTGGTCATGTCAATTACACACCTAAGAAGCGTGCAGTGGATATACACCCATATTGCATAACCTCTATATTGTTGTACATTAAGATTAATTTGACAATTAGGGGGTTCAGTCCAGTGTTGTGTTTACCCTTTTCTTTAATATTTATCTATAATAATTGGTAGTTCTAAGTACTTATTGTCCCTGTTTTTTTATTTTTCTACAGTATTTAACAGCGGTACACAATAGGAGAGAGACAGATGGTATCTCCTTTCGTCGTTAATATCAACCATAAAGGAAAACGGCAAAGTACGAGAGTCATGCTATTAATTGTCCAAAGCAGGGATGGAGAGTGAGCTAGTGAGGTAGGCTGCAGTGGGTTTGCTGGTCAATACATATACTGAACATTTAACCACAGTAATGGTGGCCAGTAAATCAATTAATAAAAATGTAATATTGACAAATTAAACAGAAATTGTAGACCTTTAATCTTTTCCAACATGTCAACAGACACTTCAGATAAGTATGAAACATTTCACAGTGTTAACTTTCTCTTTATCCATGGTTGATGTACATTTCAGAGCCTCTTCAGTGTGGATGGGGTATAGCATGCATTTTCAACAACAAAGACTGCACTTCCAGTTAGTTGAATTATTTTGTCTTAATTCCCAGTTACAGCACATGGAACCACCGTTGGCATGCAAAACATTCAATCTTAAACAAAACAAAGCATAACACGTTATAAATTATATCAAATATCAATGCAGAATGACGAATTAGCCATCCATTGTGTTATATCATAAATTGTCTTGCATGCCGTCACTGTTGTCAAAAGAATATAAACATGTTAAATAAAGTTACTAACCCAGTTATTGGCTTTGTTGAACTCTGAAATCATAGGCATGAACTGAACATATGGCTGTCCGACACTACATAAAAATAAAGAATCTACATTTGCTTTGAATTAAATGTCATTACATACCAGACATTTTTATTATATCCTCAGCCATTTCTTTTTGCAGTTGCTCCATGTGTTTTTGAAGGTTCCATATCAATTTGGTAGGGGATGTTGGGGAAGTTCTATGGCCTTGACCATCTACACCAAAAATATATATTTTTGACCTAATTGTCACATAACAGCTAACCATTAATTATTGAAAATATAACTATCAAACCTGCTATCAAAGACCCCGCAGCTGAAGGTGTCCTGCTGCATGGTGTGAGTTATTTCCCCTCCTTTCCACTTTATGTCCAACTAGTCTTTTCCATGGCAGGATCTTCACATTTTGAAGTATTCTCTTTTTTATGTAAACATAATGGAATTCTGATTAGTTATAGGCAAATGAATACACAAGCCAAATTGGTATGCTGTTTTCCTTATCACTATAATCTGGTAGTAGAGGTAAATTCCTTTATGCCCCATTCTACACACAGCGTAAATTATAGGCACTGAACCATTTACAGGACAATAATAAAAGTAGCATATAGGATCCAAAGAGTGAATAAATGTCGAGCATTTGTAGACTTTAAGAAATAAATATTAAGTGACAGTTTCATCAGTACGTGCTTTAAGAAAGTCATATCACAAAGTTCACAGATGACAATGCCCACCAAATCTATGACAATAGAGTTGTAAGCACCAAAGTGTGTAAGCACCAATGAATTGTAAGCACCAAAGTGTGTTTGTCAAAATAATATCTGAAAATGTCAGTTGTTGAACATAATACTTCGATTTGCAATAGCAATTTATGATATGTGCAGTTGAGTAATAGTACATGTACCAACACTACATGTAGAACATAAGACATTCCCACATACAGTATTTTTTTTATTTATTTTATTTTTACTTCACCTTATTCAACCAGGTAAGCCAGTTGAGAACAAGTTCTCATTTACAACTGCGACCTAGCCAATATAAAGCAAAGCTGTGTGACACAAACAACAGAGTAACACACGGAATAAACAAACATACAGTCAATAACACAATAGAAAGGTGTGTACAGTGTGTGCAAATTGAGAAAGATTAGGGAGATAAGGCAATAAATAAATAGGCCGTAGTGACGAAATAATAACAATTTCACAAATAAACACTGGAGTAATAGATGTGCAGAAGATTAATGTGCAAGTGGAGATCCTGCGGTGCAAAGGAGCAAAAAATATATATATATAAATAAAATGAATAATATTGGGATGAGGTAGTTGGATGGGCTATTTACAGATGGGCTGTGTACAGGTGCAATGATCTGTAAGATGCTCTGATAGGTGATGCTTAAAGATAGTGAGGGAGATATGAGACTCCAGCTTCAGTGATTTTTGCAATTCGTTCCAGTCATTGGCAGCAGAGAACTGGAAGGAAAGGCGGCCAAAGGAGGTGTTGGCTTTGGGGTAACCAGTGAAATATACCTGCTGGAGCACGTACTTCGGGGGGGTATTGCTATGGTGACCAGTGAGCTGAGATAAGGCAGGGCTTTACCTAGCAATGACTTATAGATGAACTGGAGCCAGTGGGTTTGGCGACGAATATGAATCAAGGGCCAGCCAACGAGAGCATACAGGTCGCAGTGGTGGGTAGTATATGGGGCTTTGGTGACGAAACGGATGACACTGTGATAGACTGCATCCAATTTGCTGAGTAGAGTGTTGGAGGCTATTTTGTAAATGACATTGACGAAGTCAAGGATCGGTAGGATAGTCAGTTTTACGAGGGTATGTTTGTCAGCATGAGTGAAGGATGCCGATTCTAGATTTAATTTTGGATTGGAGATGCTTAATATGAGTCTGGAAGGAGAGTTTACAGTCTAGCCAGACACCTAGGTATTTGTAGTTGTCCACATATCCTAAGTCAGAACCGTCCAGTGTAGTGATGCTAGGCGGGCGGGCAGGTGCAGGCAGCGATCAGTTGAAGAGTATGCATTTAGTTTTACTTGCATTTAAGAGCAGTTGGAGGCCACGGAAGGAGAATTGTATGGTTAGTTAATTAACACAGTGTCCAAAGAAGGGCCAGAGGTATACAGAATGGTGTCGTCTGCGTATAAGTGGATCAGAGAATCACCAGCCGCAAGAGCAACATCTTTGATATATACAGAGAAAGGAGTCGACCCGAGAATTGAACCCTGTGGCACCCACCTAGAGACTGCCAGAGGTCCAGACAACAGGCCTTCCAATTTGACACACTGAACTCTATCTGAGAAGTAGTTGGTGAACCAGGCGAGACAGTCATTTGAGAAACCAAGGCTGTTGAGACTGCCGGTAAGTTCCTAACTTCCCAGAAAAGTTGCATATCGCGGGGGCTATTTGATGCTAATGCAGTACACCACAGGATGTTTTTGTGCTGGTCAAGGGCAGGCAGTTCTGGAGTGAACCAAGGGCTATATCTGTTCCTGGTCCTACATTTTTTGAACAGGGCATGCTTATTTAAAGATAACCAGGCATCCTCTACTGACGGAACGAGGACAATACCTTTCCAGGATAGCCGGGCCAGGTTGATTAGAAAGGCTTACTGGCTGAAGTGTTTTAGGGAGCGTTTGACTGTGATGAGGGGTGGTCGTTTGACCACGGACCCATTACGGACTCAGGCAATGAGGCAGTGATTGCTGAGATCCTAGTTGAAGACAGCAGAGGTGTATTTAGAGGACAGGTTGGTCGCTCATGGACAGTAATTAGTATATACTGTATATTTTTTGCATTGATGCATTGTGTCTTCCAACTGTCCAAGAATAGGATCCAAACTGTTAGGAAATATTTGGTTCCATAAATACAAAGGAGGATGTCTCTCCTCATACCTCTGGCACTTTAGTCAGACTGGCTCTGTGGTGCACATTCTGTCAATCAGGAGAGAATACATACAGGTCAAGGGTGCCAATTGAAAATCAAGGGGTGTGTCTGTGCCTTTTGGATTACTCTCTCTTTACAGAGAACCCCTGTAGTTCAAGTCAAGAGCTACCCTTCCCCTTTCAGTCTGCTCTATGCATGTCTGAAAGTGACAGAGCCAAGAGATTTGACAGTATGTCATAAAATATTATTACACCTATGAATGCTAATATATATTAGATCCAGTACAATGGAATAACTAAGACCTGAATTTGAATGCAGCGTGTTCCGATTCCTCCTCCTCTTTCTGTCCAGCAGGGTCAACCAAAAACACTTGGCCTGATGGTTCATGCAGATACTGGGGAAGCAATATAGAAATGTATTGATCCATTAAATGGTTTTGCTATTAAATGACCCATATCACAACCCTCATACCTCTTCACAAAAATTTACCTAAATCAATTTTAGAAAAAGGATTTTACTCACAAAAGACGTAGGAATTTATTTTCCCAGTTAGAAATAGTAGTCCATGCATCAAATAACTATTTTCATCAGAAAGACAAACCCTCAAATGCACTATTGCCTGTAGGTGGCTTGTTGTGAACGCACTCAAATATCAAGTCATTATCAGGTTATGGAAACTGAGTTCTAAAACTCAACGTAGAAGGATTTGTCTTAATGTACAGTATATGAAGGTGATGCTGTGAAAAGGATTCTTTCACCTTCATCAAGCTCATTCTGACTGACAAATCCCTGGCTATTACTGTGATTAAAAAGAACATATGAAACATTGTTTTTCATGAGGCCTACATGTGCGCCTTCCTTTAAGCACCTCTGTTCGAACACCTCTCCTGTCCTTGATCCATACCACATACAGCCATTTGCGGATCTTTTCAGTGTCCATGTGAAAGATAGTTATTGCGAGGCTGGAACATTTGTTAACTTCAAAAACATTTTTTAACACCCATGTGAAATGAAGGCCTGCAAAACTTACAGATTGAAGTCTAATAGCATATGATATGAAAGTAGAAAAACTAAAGGGTGTGCAATGTGTAGGCCCACTCAGTGGACATTCTGAACCTTGACGTCCCTAGGTCACATGACCAAGGAGCTATTGAAATTTTACATTTTGAAAAATTCACGTAAAATCTTGTGAGATGAAAATGGACAAACTAAAGGGGTGCAATATGTAGGCCCACTCAGTGGACATTCTGAGCCTTTTTTGAAGTCACTAGGTCACATGACCAAGTAGCTATTGAAATTGTACATTTTTTAAAAATCATGTAAAATCTTGTGAGATGAAAATGGACAAACTAAAGGGTGTGCAATATAGTAGGGTAGTCAGTGGACATTATGGACCTTGTTTGAGACAAGTAGGTCACATGACCAATGAGCTATTGAAATTCAAATGTAAAAAAAGTTTGTACTTTGATTACACTCCCTAACTAATTCAACTAGGAATACAAAATGCTGCTCACATTTCCACATGTTTATTAGATCTGGAAAGCAAATTAATGTCCAGATCGTGAAATTAAGACCTGTGCAATGTTGTGTGCAATTTTTCCAACATAATGACACTTATTTGTAGTCCATGGCTCAAGTGGTTTGAAAGCATGAAGACTTCAGTTCATCTTAGGTGCATATTTTATGTGGTTGAAATACTGTCTGCTTGCAGAACAGTGTTCAAAGTTAACACATTACACTGAACCTTACATTTTCAAAAAAAAAAAAATCCAAAATTATTTCTCCAAAATTATACAAAATTAAAATGTTTGTATAATTCTGCAGGAGTTAATATTATATTACGCTATAGCGCATTCAGAAAGTATTCACAACCTTTGACTTTTTCCACATTTTGTTACGTTACAGCCTAATTCTAAAATTGATTTTTTTTTTTTATCGTAATCTACACATAATACCCCCTAACGACAAAGCGAAAACAGGTTTTTGATTTTTTTTTGCAAATGTACGAAAATAAAAAACTGAAATACCCTATTTACATAAATGTTCAGTCCCTCTGCTATGAGACTCGAAATTGAGCTCAGGTGCATCCTGTTTCCATTGATCATCTTCGAGATGTTACTACAACTTGGTGTCTACCTGTGGTAAATTCAATTGATTGGACGTGATTTAGAAAGGCACACACTTGTCTATATAAGGTCCCATAGTTGACAGTGCATGTCAGAGCAAAAACCAAGCAATAAGGTTGAAGGAATTGTTCATAGAGCTCCAAGACAGGATTGTGTCGAGGCACAGATCTGCGGAAGGGTACCAAAACATTTCTGAAGCATTGAAGGTTCCCAAGAACACAGTGGCCTCCATCATTCTTAAATGGAAGAAGTTTGGAACCACCAAGACGCTTCCTAGAGCTGGCCACCAGGCCAAACTGAGCAATCAGGGGAGAAGGGACTTGGTCAGGGAGGTGACCAAGAACCCAATGGTCACTCTGACAGAGCGCCAGAGTTCCTCAAGGAGATGGGATAACTTTCCAGAAGGTAGCATACTCCTGGGCTACAATACCCGGGCCCACGACCGGTCTATCGATGTCACCGCATGAAGAGGAATAAACAGACTCACCCCATCGCGACGTCCCCCAAAGGCTAACTCTCTAGCCCTCGCTATCTCCCTGCTTGCTAATTCGGCCTGCTAACTGCTAGCTTGTCCAGCTCCGGTCCGCTAACTGCTACCTTGTTTAGCCCGGGCCTACAAACTGTTAGCTTGTTAGCACAGGCTAACCGTCTGAATCGCCGCGTCCCAAACACTCACTGGATCCATATTTACTTTCTATCTCTTTTTGATTTTTAACTTGTTTATACCTTCCGGAAACCTGCCTCACCCAATGTGATACGGAATCACTATTATTTTTAATTTTTAGTACACACTCAAGAACCCCCAGAAGCTAACCAGCTACAAGCTATTTAGTCATTGTTAGTTTTTTTTTTTTAACCTGGATAACACTCGCCAGTCCAGCTTCCCTGCCCCATCCACCGCTGCCCCCTGGACACTGATCTCTTGGCTACATAGCTGATGCACGCTGGACTGTCCATTAATCACGGTACTCCATTCTGCTTGTTTGTTTTATCTGTTGGCCCCGTTGCCTAGTCAACGCCATTTTACCTGCTGTTGTTGTGCTAGCTGATTAGCTGTTGTCTCACCTACTGTTTTAGCTAGCTTTCCCAACTCAACACCTGTGATTACTGTATGCCTCGCTGTATGTCTCTCTCAAGTGTCAATATGCCTTGTATACTGTTGTTCAGGTTAGTTATCATTGTTTTAGTTCACAATGGAGCCCCTAGTTCCACTCTTCATACCCCTGATAACTCCTTTGTCCCACCTCCCACACATGCGGTGACCTCACCCATTACAACCAGCATGTCCAGAGATACAACCTCTCTCATCATCACCCAGTGCCTGGGCTTACCTCCGCTGTACCCGCACCCCACCATACCCCTGTCTGCGCATTATGCCCTGAATATATTCTACCATGCCCAGAAACCTGCTCCTCTTATTCTCTGTCCCCAACGCTCTAGGCGACCAGTTTTGATAGCCTTTAGCCGCACTCTCATACTACTCCTTCTCTGTTCCGCGGGTGATGTGGAGGTAAACCCAGGCCCTGGATGTCCCCAGGCACCCTCATTTGTTGACTTCTGTGATCGAAAAAGCCTTGGTTTCATGCATGTCAACATCAGAAGCCTCCTCCCTAAGTTTGTTTTACTCACTGCTTTAGCACACTCTGCTAACCCTGATGTCCTTGCTGTGTCTGAATCCTGGCTCAGGAAGGCCACCAAAAATTCAGAGATTTCCATACCCAACTATAACATCTTCCGTCAAGATAGAACTGCCAAAGGGGGAGGAGTTGCAGTCTACTGCAGAGATAGCCTGCAAAGTAATGTCATACTTTCCAGGTCCATACCCAAACAGTTCGAGCTACTAATTTTGAAAATTACTCTCTCCAGAAATAAGTCTCTCACTGTTGCCGCCTGCTACCGACCTCCCTCAGCTCCCAGCTGTGCCCTGGACACCATTTGTGAATTGATCGCCCCCCCATCTAGCTTCAGAGTTTGTTCTGTTAGGTGACCTAAACTGGGATATGCTTAACACCCCGGCAGTCCTACAATCAAAGCTAGATGCCCTCAATCTCACACAAATCATCAAGGAACCCACCAGGTACAACCCTAACTCTGTAAACAAGGGCACCCTCATAGACGTCATCCTGACCAACTGGCCCTCCAAATACACCTCCGCTGTCTTCAACCAGGATCTCAGCGATCACTGCCTCATTGCCTGTATCCGCTACGGAGCCGCAGTCAAACGACCACCCCTCATCACTGTCAAACGCTCCCTAAAACACTTCTGTGAGCAGGCCTTTCTAATCGACCTGGCCCGGGTATCCTGGAAGGACATTGACCTCATCCCGTCAGTTGAGGATGCCTGGTCATTCTTTAAAAGTAACTTCCTCACCATTTTAGATAAGCATGCTCCGTTCAAAAAATGCAGAACTAAGAACAGATACAGCCCTTGGTTCACCCCAGACCTGACTGCCCTCGACCAGCACAAAAACATCCTGTGGCGGACTGCAATAGCATCGAATAGTCCCCGTGATATGCAACTGTTCAGGGAAGTCCGGAACCAATACACGCAGTCAGTCAGGAAAGCTAAGGCCAGCTTCTTCAGGCAGAAGTTTGCATCCTGTAGCTCCAACTCCAAAAAGTTCTGGGACACTGTGAAGTCAATGGAGAACAAGAGCACCTCCTCCCAGCTGCCCACTGCACTGAGGCTAAGTAACACGGTCACCACCGATAAATCCATGATTATCGAAAACTTCAATAAGCATTTCTCAACGGCTGGCCAGTAGCCTGGCTACTTCAACCTCGGCCAACAGCCCCGCCCCCCCCGCTGCTCCTCGCCCAAGCCTCTCCAGGTTCTCCTTTACCCAAATCCAGATAGCAGATGTTCTGAAAGAGCTGCAAAACCTGGACCCGTACAAATCAGCTGGGCTTGACAATCTGGACCCTCTATTTCTGAAACTATCCGCCACCATTGTCGCAACCCCTATTACCAGCCTGTTCAACCTCTCTTTCATATCGTCTGAGATCCCCAAGGATTGGAAAGCTGCCGCAGTCATCCCCCTCTTCAAAGGGGGAGACACCCTGGACCCAAACTGTTACAGACCTATATACATCCTGCCCTGCCTATCTAAGGTCTTCGAAAGCCAAGTCAACAAACAGGTCACTGACCATCTCGAATCCCACTGTACCTTCTCCGCTGTGCAATCTGGTTTCCGAGCCTGTCACGGGTGCACCTCAGCCACACTCAAGGTACTAAACGATATCATGACCGCCATCGATAAAAGACAGTACTGTGCAGCCGTCTTCATCGACCTTGCCAAGGCTTTCGACTCTGTCAATCACCATATTCTTATCGGCAGACTCAGTAGCCTCGGTTTTTCGGATGACTGCCTTGCCTGGTTCACCAATTACTTTGCAGACAGAGTTCAGTGTGTCAAATCGGAGGGCATGCTGTCCGGTCCTCTGGCAGTCTCTATGGGGGTGCCACAGGGTTCAATTCTCGGGCCGACTCTTTTCTCTGTATACATCAATGATGTTGCTCTTGCTGCGGGCGATTCCCTGATCCACCTCTACGCAGACGACACCATTCTATATACTTTCGGCCCGTCATTGGACACTGTGCTATCTAACCTCCAAACAAGCTTCAATGCCATACAACACTCCTTCCGTGGCCTCCGACTGCTCTTAAACGCTAGTAAAACCAAATGCATGCTTTTCAACCGATCGCTGCCTGCACCCGCATGCCCGCCTAGCATCACCACCCTGGATGGTTCCGACCTAGAATATGTGGACATCTATAAGTACCTAGGTGTCTGGCTAGACTGCAAACTCTCCTTCCAGACTCATATCAAACATCTCCAATCGAAAATCAAATCAGTCGGCTTTCTATTCCGCAACAAAGCCTCCTTCACTCACGCCGCCAAGCTTACCCTAGTAAAACTGACTATCCTACCGATCCTCGACTTCGGCGATGTCATCTACAAAATGGCCTCCAACACTCTACTCAGCAAACTGGATGCAGTCTATCACAGTGCCATCCGTTTTGTCACTAAAGCACCTTATACCACCCACCACTGCGACTTGTATGCTCTAGTCGGCTGGCCCTCGCTACATATTCGTCGCCAGACCCACTGGCTCCAGGTCATCTACAAGTCCATGCTAGGTAAAGCTCCGCCTTATCTCAGCTCACTGGTCACGATGGCAACACCCATCCGTAGCACGCGCTCCAGCAGGTGTATCTCACTGATCATCCCTAAAGCCAACACCTCATTTGGCCGCCTTTCGTTCCAGTACTCTGCTGCCTGTGACTGGAACGAATTGCAAAAATCGCTGAAGTTGGAGACTTTTATCTCCCTCACCAACTTCAAACATCAGCTATCTGAGCAGCTAACCGATCGCTGCAGCTGTACATAGTCTATTGGTAAATAGCCCACCCATTTTCACCTACCTCATCCCCATACTGTTTTTATTTATTTATTTACTTTTCTGCTCTTTTGCACACCAATATCTCTACCTGTACATGACCATCTGATCATTTATCACTCCAGTGTTAATCTGCAAAATTGTAATTATTCGCCTACCTCATGCCTTTTGCACACATTGTATATAGACTCCCCCTTTGTTTTCTACTGTGTTATTGACTTGTTAATTGTTTACTCCATGTGTAACTCTGTGTTGTCTGCTCATACTGCTATGCTTTATCTTGGCCAGGTCGCAGTTGCAAATGAGAACTTGTTCTCAACTAGCCTACCTGGTTAAATAAAGGTGAAATAAAAAAATAAAAAAAATAAAAAAGGACAACCATCAATACAGCACTCCACCAATTAGGCCTTAATGGAAGAGTGGCCAGACAGAAGCCACTCCTTGGTAAACCTAAAGCACCTAAAGGACTCTGACCATGAAAGTGATGAAACCTAGCACCATCCCTAAGGTTTACGCATGGTGGTGGCAGCATCATACTGTGGGGATGTTTTTCAGCGGCAGGGACTGGGAGACTAGTCACGATAGAGGGAAAGATGAACGGAGCAAAGTACAGAGAGATCCATGATGAAAACCTGCTCCAGAGCACTCAGGACCTCAGACTGGGGGCGAAGGTTCACCTTCCAACAGGACAACAACCCTAAGCACACAGCCAAGACAACGCAGGAGTGGCTTTGGGACAAGTCTCTGAATGTCCTTGAGTGGCCCAGCCAGAGCCCGGACTTGAACCCATTCAAACATTTTTGGAGACACCTGAAAATAGCTGTGCAACAATACTCCCTATTCAACCTGACAGAGCTTGAGAGGAATGGGAGAAACTTGAAGCGTCATACCCAAGAAGACTCGAGGCAAAGGTGCTCCAAAGGTGTGTGGCAGACCAGAGGGTTTGGTCAAAACGTTTTACACAGATCAGACACGGGCAGGGTTGGATTAGCTCGGATCCAAGGATGTTTATTTAAATAACCCACAAAAAGAATAGGTCTCCCCCAGGAGTCCCTCTCCGGGATACCATCTTCTTGGCTCCGGGTCTTGCTGTATCCTGTGGGGAACAAAACTGAACTCCCTCCGTTATCCCTGGGACTGAGCACGACTACACGGGAGTAACCTCTCTTCCCCCAGTCCCCTCTCTGTGTGCTGCCCTTCTGGCAGCTTTATGGGACTCGTCCAGCTGGTGAGCAATCAGCCCCTTGATTACTCACCAACCACAATCAGATCCAATTAGTCCTGGCCGGAGAGGCCGTCGAGACCTGGCACGTCCAGCAGAGGGAGCCATCGCCTCGTGATGTCGACTTCATCTGTCACCAGGCCTCAATGATTCTCCCCCTGGTGGCTGACCTGCTGTACGCCACAGGTGCTTCAAAGTACTGAGTAAAGGGTCTGAATACTTATGCAAATGTAATATTTCAGTTTATTATTTTTTACACATTTGCAAAAAAAATAAAAAATAATTGTGTATTGTGTTTAGATTGATGAAGAAAAAAAAACGATTTAATCAATTTTAGAATAAGGCTGTAACGTAAAAAAATGTGGAAAAAGCCAAGAGGTCTGAATACTTTCCGAATGCACGGTATGTGTAGCCCATGTATCTGATGCTGTCTGGACCAAAAGAGTCCAAACATGTCGCTGTCGTAGTGTTTGATTGACTGATGTCAGCAAGCATTTGGCCTCCCTTAAGTATTTTTCTATAAAATAACTGGACAATCAATGTTGATCTAAGCTCAACTGTGGGTCATCCTGGTGCAGCAAAACATCCCCCAAGGGAGGCCAGTTTTGATTTGGCTTCAGACCAATCAAATCACTTCCTTTCCAAAAAATTATTTTCAGAATAACCTGTCTGTTTATGGTGTGCTTGTGTTGATGTCCTGCAGTAGCTATTCTTGCTTAAATCAGTCCTTTCCTAAACCATGGATGGAGACAGGGGTTTTGACTTAATTCTCTGTACAGTCCAATGATTATGACGGCGATTCTGATCTAACCATCAGCGAATATGAGACAATTGAAGTTCAAGTAGCCTAGATGGAGCCTAGTAGGTTCACATCAACTAGCTATCTAACTTAGCTGGTTCAGTGTTTCTCATTCGAGGAAGTCAGGCTAGCAAGCATTTTAGCTAGATAGCCTATGACAAGAAAAATGTCAAGTGTACTGTATGACAGAGCCACACATACACACGCACACACACACACACACACACCCTTCACTAGGTCACCAATTAAACTCCACCTTGAAAATAATTCTCTCCATTCGTATGCCCTTTCTCCTTTCTCATAGATATGGGCACTACATGGCCAGGCCTGCCCAAAATTACAGGAGCAAACACCCAAATTCCCCCACTAAGCCCTATTATTTTGCGAGATCAGAGAGAATTTCCCCGGGGAGGGGAATTAGAGTATCAGGGCAGTGGCATCAAGTCCTGATAAATCCCGCAAGAGCTATAGTGTTTAAGGCTTTACAAATTAGAAGCAAATCCCATCTCTAGACAGCGCTTCATTGGTAGCACACAGTGGAGGGAAACAGGGAAATGTCAGGGTGTCACCAGTTACCACCAGATCCAGTGCACTTGTCATCATCACACCTCACCTTGTCTGGGGATCAACCCAGGAACCACAGCATTGCCAGAGAGTGGGCCACTAGGGCGTTCTGGGCCATATCCTGCCTGAGGCTGCTCTCCTGAACCTCCAGCATGGCCCCAAGCATCTGGCCCGCTTCATATGCTGAGCTTCATCTGCATGGGGGTCAAAACAAACCACACACAAGCACACCCACATGCACACTCACTGTATCATAGCACCGGAGAAGATGGCTGACGTTTTACGTGCTCCTAACCAAATGTGTTTTTTGTAACTTGTTTTTTTATTATTCTGTACATAATGTTGCTGCTACCGTCTCTTATGACTGAAAATCACTTCTGGACATCAGAACAGCGATTACTTACCACAAACTCGCAGAAGCTTTTTTTCCCTTTAACTAATCCGACGAGCCCGATGTGAAGGACATACTGCTTTCCCGGGAACAGAACTGAATCCCCGTCATTTGCGTGAAGAGACGGAGAAAAAGAGCACGGATATCGGGCTGCCTTCTGAGAATTCGTAGGCGATCAAATAAACCCCCACTGCCTTCCATTCTACTAGCTAACAAGCAATCATAGGATAATAAAAAAATCGACGACCTACGAGAAAGATTAAACTACCAACGGGACATTAAAAACTGTAATATCTTATGTTTCACGGAGTCGTGGCTGAACCACGACATTAGCAACATACAGCTGGCTGGTTATACGCTGTACCGGCAGGATAGAACAGAGGCTGCACTCCTAGTGGCCTAGTGGCCAGGGTCTTTAATTCAGGGAAACTTAAATCTGTTTCCCAAATTTCTATCAGCAACCAGAGGGAACCAGAGGGGGAAAACACTAGACCACCTTTACTCCACACACAGAGAAGCATACAAAGTTCTCCCTCGCCCTCCATTTGGCAAATTTGACCATAATTCTATCCTCCTGATTCCTGCTTACAAGCCAAAATTAAAGCAGGAAGTACCAGTGACTTGGTCAATAAAAAAGTGGTCAGATGAAGCAGATGCTAAGCTACATGACTGTTTTGCTAGCACAGATTGGAATATGTTCCGGGATTCTTCCGATGGCATTGAGTACACCACATCAGTCATTGTCTTCATCAATAAGTGCATCGATGAAGTTGTACCCATCGTAACCGTACGTACATAACCCAACTAGAAGCCATGGATTACAGGCAACATCCGCACTGAGCTAACTGCTTGAGCTACCGCTTTAAAGGAGTGGGACTCTAACCCGAAGCTTAGAAGAAATCCCGCTGTGTCCTCCGATGAACCACCAAACAGGCGTAGCGTCAATACAGAACTAAGATCGAATTGTAGTACACCGGCTCCGACTCTCGTCGGATGTGGCAGGGATTGCAAACCATTACAGACTACAAAAGGGAAGCACAGCTGAGAGCTGCCCAGTGACACTTCTATGCTTGCTTCGAGGCAAATAACACTGAAACATGCATGAGAGCACCAGCTGTTCTGAACGACTATGTGATCACACTCTCCGCAGCTGATGTGAGTAAGACCTTCAAACAAGTCAACTTTCACAAGGCCGCAGGGCCAGACGGCTTACCAGGACGTGTACTGCGGGCATACGCTGCGGGCAAATGTCTTCACTGACATGTTCAACCTCTCCCTGTCCAAGTCTGTAATACCAACATGTTTTAAGCAGACCACCATAGTCCCTGTACCCAACAAAAGTAAGGTAACCCGTAGAACTCACGTCTTTAGCCATGAAGTGCTTTGAAAGGCTGGTCATGGCTCACATCAACACCATTATCCAAGAAACCCTACACCCACTCCAATTTGCCTACCGCCCTAACAGAGCCACAGATGATTCAATCTCTATTGCACTCCACACTGCCCTTTCCCACCTGAATAAAAGGAACACCTATGTGAGAATGCTATTAATTGACTACAGCTCAGAGTTCAACACCATAGTGCCCTCAAAGCTCATCAATAAGCTAAGGACCCTGGGACTAAACACCTCCCTCTGCAACTGGATCCTGGACTTCCTGACCGGCCACCCCCAGGTGATAAGGGTAGGTAACAACACATCGGCCACGCTGATCCTCAACACAGGGGCCCGTGCTCAGTCCCCTCCTGTCCTCCCTGTTCACTCATGACTGCATGGCCAGGCATGACTCCAACACCATCATTAAGTTTGCCGATGACACAACAGTGGTAGGCCTGATCACCGACAATGACGAGACAGCCTATAGGGAGGAGGTCAGAGACCTGGCCGTGTTGTGCCAGGACAACAACCTCAGGTTGTTGAGCTTCATGTTCCTTGGTGTCCACATCACCAACAAACTAACATGGTCTAAGCACACCAAGAAGGTTGTGAAGAGAGCACGACAAAACCTATTCCCCCTCAGGAGACTGAAAAGATTTGGCATGGTCCTCAGATCCTCAAAAAGGTTCTACAGCTGCACCATCGAGAGCATCCTGACGGGTTGCATCACTGCCTGGTATGGACACTGCTCGGCCTCCGACCGCAAGGCACTACAGAGGGTAGTGTGTACAGCCCAGTGACAGAGGAAGGCCCTAGAAATTGTCAAAGACCCCAGCCACTCTAGTCAGACTGTTCTCTCTGCTACCGCATTGCAAGCAGTACCGGAGTGCCAAGTCTAAGACTAAAAGGCTTCTCAACAGCTTTTACCCCCAAGCCATAAGACTCCTGAACAGGTACTCAAATGGCTACCCGGACTATTTGCATTGCATTACTTAAAAATTTCTCTGTTGGTTAGGGCTTTGTAGTAAGCATTTCACTGTAAGGTCTATCTATTGTATTTGGCGCTGTTACGCATGCCTCTATGAAAAGGGAACGCAACACCCTGCTACAACTAAACTCTCCGTGAAGTGAAAAAGGTATGGACTGTAGGTGCGAGTAAGAATGACAACAGACAGAATGTGGTACCGTTTACAAGGACTTTATTCCTTTACACGATAATATGGGGGAAAGGGGCTGGACGGAACCAAAGCAAAGAAAGTAAATCTCAAAGCGCCCCCCTCTCCTATCTTACCTGCCTACCCACTACTTACCTAATTTAGCACCACCTGGTGCCCTAACCAAAATACAGGGAGTGGTCCACCCAGGTCTTACCTAGTGTGCCTAGACAATGAATATACTACGGGTATATGTATGCCCGCGGGCCTCTTGCCTAAACACTCCCAAGGTGCCTTCCCCTTCCCCCCTGGGAACAAATGAAACAGAATATTAAACAATTTCACAAACAAACTAAGAAACAAAGGACATCAAATAAGCTCTACCTGAGCAACAAACTCACAGAACATACCAGCTCTCAGCAATGAACTCCCAGCAAAATCAACCTCTAGCAAAATCTCTGCAATGACCTCCAAGCAAATCTCTCTTAGTAATCCCTACCTCCAAAATCTCTCTCTCCTGAACAGAACACTCGCTTTTATATAGCTTCAGAACGAATGGGTAATTGGAGACAGCTGT
Source organism: Oncorhynchus mykiss (assembly GCF_013265735.2). Lineage (NCBI taxonomy): Eukaryota > Metazoa > Chordata > Actinopteri > Salmoniformes > Salmonidae > Oncorhynchus > Oncorhynchus mykiss. Next base: position 32,039,087 of record NC_048580.1, on the reverse strand, counting down.
GTCTTGACGAGGGGGCGGGGTCAGCTCTCCAATTAGCCCTGGAGTCGACCAATCAGCTGCTTGAGGGATTTCAGGAAGCCATTTCCTGAAATAAAACACATGCAAATACACAAACTACAACACATAAACTGGGGAACGTAACAGGCGCATGTGACAAACTTTGATTTGATTTGACACTCATGTCATTGGCAAAGTGCAACAGCGCTCCCTCGTGGCGGTGTAGAGGCGACCCAGGTTGCGGTGAAGCTGGTGGCGGACAGTCTGGTACTGCTGGTACTTCCCCTCAAACAGATTCTCTTTGAGTTGTTCCCACCCAAAATCACATTGGTCAGCCATTTTTTCAAACATCATTTGAGATCGAGGGATACTGATTTTCTTTCTTCTGACAAAACTTTGATTAACTCTTGGTGTTAGGGGGCAGTATTTTCATTTTTGGAAAAAAAAACGTTCCCGTTTTAAACGGGATATTTTGTCAGGAAAAGATGCTAGAATATGCATATAATTGACAGATTTGGATAGAAAACACTCTAACGTTTCCAAAACTCTAAAGATATTGTCTGTAAGTATAACAGAACTGATGTTGCAGGCGAAAGCCTGAGAAAAATCCAATCCGGAAGTGCCCCAGGTTTTGAAAGCGCTGCGTTCCAATGACTCCCTATTCAGCTGTGAATGTACCATCAACAAGCTTTCTACGTATTCCCCAAGGTGTCTACAGCATTGTGACGTAGTTTTACGCATTTCTGTTGAAGAATAGCCGTAGGCAGCCACATTGCGTAAGTGGTCACATGGTGGCTCCGAGAGAGATTCTCGTAAAATACAGAGGTAGCCATTACTCCAATCGGTCAGAGTGAAAAACGAATTGTCCCGACTGATATATTATCGAATAGATATTAGAAAAACACCTTGAGGATGGATTCTAAACAACGTTCGCCATGTTTCTGTCGATATTATGGAGCTAATTTGGAATATTTTTCGGAGTTGTGGTGACCGCAATTTTCGGGCGATTTCTCAGCCAAACGTGAAGAACAAACGGAGCTATTTCGCTAACAAAAATAATATTTTGGGAAAAAATGAACTTTGGCTGTCTACCTGAGAGTCTCGTGAGTGAAAACATCCGAAGTTCATCAAAGGTAAACAATTTAATTTGATTGCTTTTCTGATTTCCGTGACAAGTTTGCCTGCTGCTAGCAAGGCATAATGCTATGCTAGGCTATGATAAACTTACACAAATGCTTGTCTAGCGTTGGCTGTAAAGCATATTTTGAAAATCTGAGATGACAGGGTGATTAACAAAAGGCTGTGTTCCAATATATTTCACTTGTGATTTTCATGAATAGGAATATTTTCTAGGAAGATTTTTGTCCGTTGCGTTATGCTAATTAGTGTCAGATGATGATAACGGTCCCGTTCACGGGCTGGGCGTCACTACAGGTTAAGGGGCCAACTATCTCCAGGTTCATATTAGACAGCAAACAGTAGAAAATGACTGAAACAGGGAGAGACTCCGACAAACTGGACTTGTCCAATAAGACCCGTTGGTTTTCGTTTTCTCAACAACAACAAAATAATTATTGCTGCGGAGTGCCATAATGAATAAGACCCCGGTGAGTGTCTGTTCCTCACTTGTCTGTGCAGTATCTGGGCGTGGTGGTGGTCTCTGTCCACCTGCAGGCTGTGGAAGGGCATTGGGCTGCGGATGGAGATGAGCAGCTGGAAGATCTTCTCATGGATCTGTACCCAGTCTGCCTGCTGGTGCTCTGTGTCGCTGGAAGAAAAAAATATATATAGGCTGCATTCCAATTCAAAAAATGGGCTCCCTTCCCTTTGTCCTAGCTGACCCCACTGTGCAAATCACACAGAATGTAGTAGCTCATATTACTTGCTTTCAGTTGGTCTGTCTACAGATTCGTTTTTTTTGGGACACTGGATTATATTAGGCTCATGCACATCAGTGTGCATGTATAAAGTCACATTGCCATCTCTAACATTTTAATAAGGCCTATGACTTGAATTCTGCCATGTGCAATATCTTTCAATTCATCTAAAAGCATCCTAAATTGTATGTCATTACATAACAGGTCTATAATTTTGTGCATCTTGCTATTTTCCCGATGCATTGGAACTGTCTGAGTTTCCCCGTGGTTTATTTCTGTGGCGCTTGTTCATTCCACAGTTTTTTTACTGGTCTGGATTCAAGGCAGTGCAGCTACGTCATGGCAATAACACAGTGTATGGGTTGGCTCACGAGGCGCACTGACTCTGCACTCACACAAGAGTCAAGGGGCTCCTAAGGACACAGACCTGTACTTTCTCATTCATATGCAACCACTTGGCAGGGAAACAAGTCTATTAATCCGGACAGTCAGACAGCTGGCCCTAGAGTTAGTTTTTATCTTGTTTTGAAGCATACTTGCAGGATGTGTAGAATGCTCCATTGATTCATAACATTTGCATCACATGGGAGGAATGCATTTTAAAAAGGCAGAGCCGGGGGATATAACTTGCTTTAATGGCTCATCCCTTTAAAGCTTAGGCCAGGCCAAGTGGAAGCCTGTCAACAAGCACTAGGACATGTATTAGAAAGTAGCCTACTCTCCCAAAAGTGAGAGATTTATCAAACAAAGAAAGTGGTGTGGACTGCCATTTGTCTGAAGAACAAATTAAACATTGTGCCTTTAAATGTAGCATATATACAACAAGAAACAGAAGGCCTTGCTATTACATAATGGCGCACTTTTTCAGAGACCACATGATATGGCTTAGGCATACTTTGTCTTCACTTGACATTCTTCTTCCTTCAGGAGAGCTAACTTGCTTTCCAGCTGTTCCCCGTACCACATTCTGCCTGAGGCCAACAGAAGTTTGATATTAGTGTTCTCTGACCATCTAGTAATAACTTTGTAGACACTAGTGGCACCTAGTGTTGAAACTGGTAAGATTCATTTTCCATTACTCCATTGCTCAAGAGCTGCACACCGCTAGAAAGTTGTTGTTGCTGCTGCTCTTGTTTAACACAAGAGCCATATATATCACATAAAGATGTGGATTATTATGTTGGCGAGCTGACATTAAACCAATGGCAATAATTATTTAAAGTCATTTATGGCCTAGCTATGTCGACTACTGCTAGCTGCAGGCTAGCAGGTCTCCCAGTTCCATTACATTACACATGAGTCATTGGACGAAGGAGGCTTCTGTACGGGGGAGTTTTGTTAAGTGCCCCGATGCTCGGTTTGAACATTAACACGCATCGCTTGCGGGACGGTTGTGTGCAATCAAGACAACCCAGAAATATTGATGAACTGAAACAGATTTGTAGGGAGGAATGGTTCAAAATTCCTCAACATTGTGCAAGTCTTATAAGCAGCTACAGTGGAAGTTGTTCCTGCTAAATGAGGATCTAAGTTACTAAATTCAAGGGTTCACTTACTTTTTCCTGCCTGCACTGTGAATGATTACGCAATGCATTCAATAAAAATTAGAAAAGTACAACTGTTTGTGTGTTATTAGTTTAGTCAGATTGTGTTTGTCAATAATTGTGACTCAGACCAGACTACATTTTATGAGTAATCAATGCAGAAATCCAAGTAATTCCAAAGGGTTCACAAACTTTTTCTTGCAACTGAAGCCTACACCTTCACAATAAATCCATTATTTATTTTAGACAACACGCTATGAAGAAAATGTAGTCTATTTCAGAATAATAGAATGCTCTGCATTGTCCTTATGTTATGCCCTGATCTGGCTTAGCCATGTCTGTGGGCTACTACTAGTTCATTTTCTCAAACAATATTTGCTTAGAATTCCATGGCATTATTTTGTTATTTTATAGGATGAATAATACAATTGAACGAAGCTAAATAAAATAGGATAATTTCTCCAAAATATTTGAGGGAGTGCGCACATGCTGCTATTCTTTGTTGAGCAGTTAAAGAAATAGGTTCTCCTGTATGCATAATTTAGATAATAATTTAGTTGTTATGCAAACGTTGGGCTTTTTTTTGATTGTACATTGTAAGGCTGCATGACTCAACTCTAATGATGATTTTAAAAAAGTTGCTTGAAAGGCATGAGCTCTGCTTTGTTTTTTTTGCGTAGGCTGTACACACTACATTAGTCTCTCATTCACAATTTGAGAAGCACTTGATAATGCCTCAAATTTACCGGTGGCATCCCCTTTGTGTGGCCGTAATGCACCCTAAAAAAATTCATGCCTTTTGCGGCCCTTCTCCATGAGTGCTGTGTGCTCCGATGCACCTCTCACTCACATGGCTCTCCATCAAGTGATCAGCTCTTTCTCACAGGCTACAAGTGAAGACAGACACATCGGGGAGCAACTGTGTGTCCTTATCCAATTCCGAGGTGCATATTGAAGATATTGGAAGAACTGTCCACATTTATTTTTCATCAGCCAACAAGATGAGTAGGTCTAAAGAACAGCAAAAGCACAAGCCTATGTCAATCTACTATCCCCCATAGTACAAAAGTTGACCTATTCCATTCTATGCGAGAAGTAAATATTCCGAACATAGTCTGGGACAGTAATGTGGGATGCGATAGATCCCAAATTAATACAACCACTACCATCAAAAATACTTTTTTCGCAATGAGGCTGATCAGAAGGTTTAACTTAAAATGTTCATAAACTATTATGTAGCACAAAAGTTACATTTGCGGGAAACACCATTATCAAAAGTGACCGCAAATTTTATGTTGAAAATGATCTTCCCAAAACTTTAAACTCACACGCTGCTTAGGTATGCCAGTTAGGCACCCCTTGTAAAGTGGATTAATGTGCTTAATTTTAAGAAGTAATTTGGCCACTTTAGTTGTGATACAAACCTTATGAAAACATATAGGCCTATGGGCTAGGCTACATTAGGTGTGTGACTATGATTCGAAAAGGCGCAACAAAAAGGCATTGTTTCTTGACTAACGCTGGGCATCATTCACAAGTGATAATTGTAATATTATAATTATTATAACCAGTTATAATTCACAACTGATAAGCTAATATTGTCACCCATCACACTGTTCTTGATTTAATCTTGTCAGTAGTGGACAGCAGTGGTGGGCCGTCAGGGCCAGCAAGGCCTTCTCTGCTGGCCTAAACATCATCAGAATATATATATATTTTCCAACAAATATATATTAAATTATTCCCCAGAGTACAGGTTCAGTCAAATCTACGATGACACTATCTCAAGTTCACCCAGAGCACACAGAGGCCCAGCACAAGGAGACCCTCACACATACTACCAACAACTCCACAGCAATATTCTGGACAACATTCTTTGCCAGATTCGAAACAGGTTTCAAGACCACGCAAAATTAATGTTTCTCTCCCTCCTGGACCCCCAGCACTTTCAGACCTACCGGAAAAAAAATCCCCCAAACAGCCTTCTCCAGCTTAACAGAGTCACGGAAAACTGTTCGACCTATCCAAGCTAAAAACAGAACTGACTGTAATGTATGCTATGACTGATTTTGAAGGGAAAAGTCCCTCTGATCTCCTTGATTTCCTTAATCAGAAAAATCTGAATGGGGACATGGGGCAACTTTACACATTGGCATGTGTGACAGTGACTATCCCTGTGTCCACGGCTTCTGTCGAGCGGTCATTCTCGGCCTTAAAGCGAATCAAAACGTATTCCAGAAATGCTACTGGACAGACTCGGCTTTCAGCATTAGCCTCCATGTCGATAGAAAATAACTTATTGGTGGAACTAAAACGCACAGATAGACTGTACAACAGAGTCATTGAAGTCTTCTTGAGGAAAGAAAGGAGGATGGATTTTGTGTTCAAATAATCCGTCTTTGGTGAGTAGGCATACAATGCATTTTATTTTTTGTTAAATGTGTATGTATGTTTCGCATTTTATTTCGTTGATATCAAATAGCCTTTATATTAACAAAATAAAATGGCAAATAGCCTATGTTGCAAATTATTTGTTTTCTTACTTTTATTTTCAGTGAATAGTTATGTGTCTTTATCATCACGGTGAAACTGCTTTGGGTGCGACGCGACGCCTGGTTATACTGCGTTTCTGTCTAAATGTATAGTGTCCAGAGCCATGGCATCATAATGATGGTAATAAGAGGTGGATTAATTCGGGTGGGACTGTGTAGGACCTCACTGAAGGTCCAGGCCCCAGGCCCACGGCACGCCACTGGTGGACAGTAGTGGAGAGGGTAGTAAGTTTTAAGTTCCTCGGCATACACATCACAGACAAACTGAATTGGTCCACCCACACAGACAGCGTCGTGAAGAAGGCGCAGCAGCGCCTCTTCAACCTCAGGAGGCTGAAGACATTCGGCTTGTCACCAAAAGCACTCACAAACTTCTACAGATGCACAATCGAGAGCATCCTGTCGGGCTGTATCACCGCCTGGTACGGCAACTGCTCCGCCCACAACCGTAAGGCTCTCCAGAGGGTAGTGAGGTCTACACAAAGCATCACCGGGGGCAAACTACCTGCCCTCCAGGACACCTACACCACCCGATGTCAGAGGAAGGCCATAAAGATCATCAAGGACAACAATCACCCAAGCCACTGCCTGTTCACCCCGCTATCATCCAGAAGGCGAGGTCAGTACAGGTGCATCAAAGCTGGGACCAAGAGACTGAAAAACAGCTTCTATCTCAAGGCCATCAGACTGTTAAACAGCCACCACTAACATTGAGTAGCTGCTGCCAACACACTGACTCAACTCCAGCCACTTTAATAATGGGAATTGATGTAAAATATATCACTAGCCACTTTAAACAATGCTACTTAATATAATGTTTACATACTCTACATTATTAATCTCATATGTATACGTATATACTGTACTCTATATCATCTACTGCATCTTTATGTAATACATGTATCACTAGCCACTTTAAACTATGCCACTTTGTTTACATACCCTACATTACTCATCTCATATGTATATACTGTACTCGATACCATCTACTGCATCTTGCCTATGCCGTTCTGTACCATCACTCATTCATATATGTTTACGTACATATTCTTTATCCCTTTACACTTGTGTGTATAAGGTAGTAGTTTTGGAATTGTTAGTTAGATTACTCGTTGGTTATTACTGCATTGTCGGAACTAGAAGCACAAGCATTTCTCTACACTCGCATTAACATCTGCTAACCATGTGTATGTGACAAATAAATTTGATTTGATTACTTTACATATACTAAATAATATAAACTCAGCAAAAACAGAAACTTTCCTTTTTCAGGACCCTGTCTTTCAAAGATAATTCGTAAAAATCCAAATAACTTCACAGATCTTCATTGTAAAGGGTTTAAATAGTGTTTCCCGTGATTGTTCAATGAACCATAAATAATTAATGAACATGCATCTGTGGAACGGTCGTTAAGACACTAACAGTCTTCAGACGGTAGGCAATTAAGGTCACAGTTATGAAAACTTAAGACACTTTTACTGACTCTGAAAGATGCCAGAGTCCCTGATCATCTGCGCGAATGTGCCTTAGGCATGCTGCAAGGAGGCATGAGGACTGCAGATGTGGCCAGGACAATAAATTGCCATGTCCATACTGTGAGACGCCTAAAACAGCTGTTGTGTCTTTGGCTATGCCGGATTAAGTGATATGACATGCTATTCTATAATATAATAATATTACCTGATGGTAACAGGTTTTCCATGCCTGTTTCAGTGAGTAGGCCAAAGTAAGCTGAACGAAGCCTATAATAGTAAGCTTGTGGGTGTTCGTTCCGAGCTTGTTTGACCGTGTTAGCCAGTGAACTATCGTGTTTGCGAGTCACAGAACCACTGAATTGTAATTTCAAAGCTGTGGCAAGTTTAGCGTAGTCATTTAGAATGTGCTGCTGTTGTAGGCGAATTAACCTTGTCACGTGTCTATTCGATGTTCACTTCAACAGGTAAACCCTGTCAGAACACGTAGCGTTCGGGTAGCCATCCAACGCGTCCTCTATGTCAGCTAGGAACGGGGTCAAAAGGTGGGGAAATTCTTGGCGAATTTGTCAAGGTATTCCGCGTCAAGCAGGCGGAGAGGGTCGGCTTCATCCTGTGGGGAAAGTGGGGCCGAAAGGCCAAGAGGAGAAGCCAAGCTTTGGCTTTGTTGGCCAAGAGGTGCCATATTACTCAGTACAGAATGGCCGAGAGGAGAAGACTGAGGGACACATGATGGAGGCAATCTCTGTAACGTATCGTCTTCACTCCTTTGAGTACCGGGCTCCGGTTGCTTGGATGGGCAGTCACGCTGTGGAGCGTGACCATTCTGGATTTCCTCCAGATGGTACCTAAGGGTGGTATTCTGCTGCATTGCAGAGTCCACTTGAGCGCTTAGAGTACTTTTTGGACACGTGAGTGTCACACTTGCTCCTTTCGGTCTCAAACTTATCGGTCATGGTTTGCAGATAGAGGTTTTGAGTATGAGCGAGAGATTCAGTGATGAGATTTCTTCCGCTTGCTTAGAAATCAATATTTCCATCTTCATCACCCGAGTTCTCTCATCATTCATTTGGTCGCTGATTTTTCATTCAACTTAGTCATTGTGTTCATGAATTGATTGTCTTTGGTCTGCAGAATTTTTAGTAGAGCCGTGGTACTCTTGAATAACATTCAACAAAACTGCCTGCATGTTATCAAATTGCGCGCTCCTGTTTGTAGATAACTCAATAGATTTATCTAGTTTGGAGTGGACAACATCTTATTTGGTTTTGGCTAAATCGAGTTCCTGGAGACAACGATTTTGTTGAAAAGTTTGTGCTCGTTCATCTTCATAAGTATTTGCAATTACTTTTAATTGTTCAGATTTCAAAGCGCAGTTCCTCGACTAGCATAATGTTTTAATTTCCTGCTTTGGTCAATAGTTGCTCAGTTCTCTCCACCTGTCCCCTCATGTTAGCCACGTCTGGCACGTGCTTCAGCTGTGTACTGTGGTATTGGACCGATACCACATTTCTATGGCGATACATCAGTGCAAAAGTGGGGAGAACCGTCACAAAGCCTGTGTTTGATGGTTGATTTTGGAGAGCGTTTGAAATTTTGGCTGTTTTTTCGCGAATAGCATAATTAGGGTTGGTACCGCTGCTGAGGTGAGAGATCAATCCTTTTATGGGTGGAGTTTCACTAATTAGCGGAGGAGTGGTGACCACCTTTGATAGCTTGCACATTATTAGAAACATTTGGAAAAAATGTTAGAAAATATTTCCTATTTACTTTCAAATTTGGGTTTGGAATTCATTGGAAGCAGCAAAGACAAGTTTAATCTATTTATAGATGTTGACGAACTATCAGTACTGTACCAATAATGTGGAAGTTGGAAGTGAATGAATTTCCAAAAGCAAATTGAATTATTTAATCAATGCCAATGATTAATCCTACCTGGGTAGGCTATCTGGGTATTAAACTTTAATTAACCTGAGAAGTTGCTTCATCTAGGTTAATATGAGAAGTTTAAAAGTGTCTCATTTGATTGGAAGAACATTAAGTTATGTTGAACATTTTAACTTATTTAATTGAATGAGACGATAATCCATACAATCTCCATTGATTGGATATCATAAGTGTAAACAGTAGATCAAATGTTGGGAACATTCAACACTGTGGTAAACTTCTCCCTAAGACCGAAGCGACATGGGATTCCCGCTGGTGCGAGGCTTCTGTCACTACTGGATTACTGAATGGTTTTGCAAAAAACAATTGATCGATTGATCAATTTAGTGATAAATAGGACCTGTTTAGGCTATTTGGGAATTACATTTTAATTAACCTGGGAAGTTGCTTCATCTAGGTTAGTTTAGAAAAAGTTTACAATGTCTTTAGAAAACTCATCAATTTGGCTATTATTTAAAATATCTATTTCAGAATGTAAATTGCCAGATTTACACTTATTCGTTCAATTGGATAAGACATTGATATCCGTCTGGATATCATAAGTAATGACTTGAGTGTGACCTGAATAATTCTTCATCAAAAGGAACTACTCGGGGCGGGACTTCCGTTCCTCAAGGCGGAGGAATTTCAACGTAGCACAAGAAAACAAAATGGCTATTTTCCCTTGTTAGCTTTAGCATGCATGCTAAAACCTCCTTTGTGGCTGAAAATGCAGCACATAGGATTCCCTTGGCAAGGGAAAGGTTTTACTTATAACGTATTATGTTCAAACCCTATTCTTCGTTTTAACCGGAACACGTGGCAACAACGAAATGCGCCTTGGTCTACTCACGAGAGAGACAGAGATATATATCGCTGGTCAAGCTTATATCTCCTGAATTTCAAATCGGCTGGCTCTTTGTCCTCGCTCGAGAAATTAATGACCGAACCTACCCACGTCTGAAACGCGCCAGGCAGAAATAGCCCTGCGTTTGGCCAAATGCTCGATTTCTCAGATTTCTATAATTAGCTTTCTCGGCCCTCACAGAAATGTATTCGCTTACGTTACCCACTGACTACGTCAGCGAACAACACGGCTGTGGGGAATCCTCATCACACACACACACCCAATAATGCTTGCCTTTAACACTCCAAAAATGTGTACAATAACTTGGTATATTATGTAATCTGTTTTCAATTTTATACAGGCTGAATCAAAATGAAAGCGTCATTCTATTTTAGATTCCTCACAGGGGGCACCAATTATGTCATGTCTTTGGCTATGCCGGATTAAGTGAAATGAAATGCTATTCTTTAAAATTATTTCTCTGTAATTAATATTACCTGATTGAGCTAATCATGTAAATGTAATTAACTTGAGAGTCGGGGCACCACAAAATAATATTTATAGAGCTGTTATTTCCCGAATAAACTCTTAAAGACCTAGTCATATTTTACATCAATAGCAGTCAATATTAATCGTCATCTTAATTCAGTCTCATCTGAAAGTTGTAAATTCTTGGTTATCTGCACGAACCCTGGCTCACTAGTTGAATCAGCAATACAAAATTGGGTTTAATTATTTATTTACTAAATACCTAACTAATCACACAGAATTACACATACACATAATTAAATCATAACTTAATTACAAATTACGTCATAAAGGAAAACGTCACTAGCGGGCGGAACAGATATGACAGCTGGTTACACAAAAGAAAAGGGTCTGGGTTTGAGTGAAAGAGCGGGAAGACTGAGGAACAAAGGGCGAAGCTATGCTATCATAAATACAGTATCTTATGCATTCTAAATTACCGCCCATTTGGAAAAGGAAAATGCAATAAATATTTACTCTGCGCTGCGCTTCGGGTTGGTGGTAGATGGAAGGCCATGTTGCCCAACCGAGTCCTTTGAAGAATGTCTCTGCTGGTAAATTGGATACGTTGTAGTAACGTCGTTGTGCGGTAGATGGGATACTCCGTCTGTTCCTTCCTAACCTGTGTTTGCAGCTGCGGTTGCTAACTCAACGGCTAGGAGGTATCACTTCTGTAGTGAATAAGAGTTCAAAGTTTATACCATTCGCAACCAAAGCTCACGCTGATGTTGTCTTCGTTCTGTAGTTATTATCTGAACCATTCTGACTTCGGACCGTCGTCCCCACATCCTCGGAACAGGAGGTTACATTCTCATCAAGGCTTTATATAGGAAGGGAGAGGAGGGCGTGTTTGAAAAGTTTTATAGCCCATGTCCCTTCACAGGGGCGGGCCACTGATTGAGCAGAGCCCTACCATATGAAAACCCAAATCTCACATTTTAGAAGCTAAAATCACATTTCATCCCATCACGAATAATTTCATATTCAAACATTTTATTTGAACAACAATTCCATGTGAATCCGATAACTCTGATGTGTAAACTGTCCACTGTAGAGTTTATGTCATCTTATCATTGATGAGAATGTCTCAGATGACAACCAAACTGACATCATATCATATTCATTAAGTACCACCGCATATGTTCAATTGGTCGGATTACCAGAATATAGTTCATTTCCCCCCACCTTCTGATGTTCCCAGAATCTCTATGTTAACCAAAGGGTTTGCAAATGTAACATCAGTAGGGTAGAGAGAGGAAAAAGGGGGGAAGAGGTATTTATGACTGTCATAAACCTACCCCCAGGCCAACGTCATGACACAGCGCTAAAGGGAGACAGGACTGACAGCTGATCGTCCTCACAGTGGCAGATGTGTAACAACTACACCAACAGAAAATACACTTAGCAACTGAATATGGAGAATGAATCTTCAGTAGTGCATATTTAAGAATAAATATGTAAACAAAAAAAATAAAGACATTTACCATTTAAAAAGTAGATATAGAGGACAGAGAGAAACCGACCCTTAACATAATTTGAGATGCTTTTAAGGCAAACATTAGTGGAATGATAATCTCATACAAACTGGAAAGTTACATCGGAGTTAGAAATTCAAATGAAAGAAAAATAAATCACTATCTTAGAAAAAAAAAAAATCTGAACTTAAGCAAGAATAGGATCTTTTACTTTTGAAGAGAGTAATCAACTAAGGGTTAAACTCAAATAAAGCATACTATTTAAATGGCAAATTAACCTGGTAAACACCCCGCAGCCTTCATGAAAATGAATACATGCCAAACCAATTATAATTCTAAAATATAAGGATACAAATGCTTGAATTAGAAAAAAACAATGCTAGAAATAACAATTTTTAAAGCGTCTATTTAAATCAGAATGAATAACATTTTGGACCGATACTGTAACGATCTTCGTCTTCATCGGATGAGGAGTATGAAGGATCGGACCAAAACGCAGCGTGGTAAGTGTCCATGATTATTTATTATAACAGAACACGAAAATACAAAATAACATTGTGAACGTAAGAAATTAAAATCGAAACAGTCCTGAAAGGTGAAAACACAAAACAGGAAACAACTACCCACAAACACCAGGTGGGAAAAGGCTACCTAAGTATGGTTCTCAATCAGAGACAACAATAGACAGCTTCTTCTGATTGGGAACCATACTAGGCCAAACACATAGAAAAGAAAACATGCGTGCAGCCGGTTTGAGTTCCGTGTGAGAACAGTCCTTAGCTGTGGTATATTGGCCATATATCACACCCCCACGTGCCTTATTCCTTAATTAGGCTGCATGTTACTCAGGGCTCTATTGTCCCTCTAACCACTGGCATCAATGAAAATGTAATCGAAAAATTACAAACACTTATCAAAACAGTATGTTCTTCTAAAATTCACCACACTGCGATCAATTTGAAGAAAGTTCAACCACAAGGTGAAACTGAGTGGAAAACATGGTTGTTGTGGATGTTGTTTCAAAGCCTAACACAACGAAATGGAAAGCACTTCTCAGTACATCCCGCAGACATTAATAAATATATCTCCGGGAAGCAGAAGGGTGGAGGGGTGTGTTTCATGATTAACGACTCATGGTGTAATTCTAGGAACATTCAGGAACTCAAGTCCTTCTGTTCACCTGACATAGAATACCTCTCAATTAAATGCCGACCACATTATCACCAAAAATAATTATCCTCAGTCATCGCCATGGCCATTTACATACCAACTCTAGCCGAAACCTCGACGGCCTTCAAAGAACTTCACTGGACTTTATGCAAACTGGAAACCACATATCCCGAGGCTGCCTTTCTTGTAGCTGGGGATTTTAACAAAGAAAAGCTGAGGACTAGGCTGACAAAGTTATATTAACATATGGACTGTACAACTCATTCTGCTAAGACTCTTGACCATTGCTGTTCAAACTTCCGGAATTCTTACAAGGCCCTCCCCTGCCCTCCTTTCGGCAAATCTGACCACGACTTCATCTTGCTCCTCCTGTCCTATAGGCAGAAACTCAAACAGGAAGTGCCCGTGCTTCGTACTATTCAACGCTGGTCTGACCAATCGGAATCCACACTTCAGGATTGATTTGATCACGTGGACTGGGATATGTTCCGGGTAGCTTGCAAAAATAATCTAGACGCATACACGGATACGGTGACTGAGTTACCGAGTTACACCGGATACGGTGTATAGGAGATGTAGCACTCACTGTGACTATTAAAATCTACCTTGACCAGAAACTGTGGATAAATGGTAGCATTCGCACAAAATTGAAAGCACGAACCAGGTAACTGGTAATGTGGCAGAATATAAACAGTGTAGTTATTCAGTCCGTAAGGCAATCAAACTATCTGATTGTGAGTATAGAGAAAGTGGAGTCGCAATTCAACGGCTTAGACACGAGATATACAGTGGGGCAAAAAAGTATTTAGTCAGCCACCAATTGTGCAAGTTCTCCCACTTAAAAAATGAGAGGCCTGTAATTTTCATCATAGGTACACTTCAACTATGACAAACAAAATGAGAAAAAAAATCCAGAAAATCACATTGTAGGATTTTTAATGAATTTATTTGCAAATTATGGTGGAAAATAAGTACTTGGTCACCTACAAACAAGCACGATTTCTGGCTCTCACAGACCTGTAACTTCTTCTTTAAGAGGCTCCTCTATCCTCCACTCGTTACCTGTATTAATGGCATTTGTTTGAATTTGTTATCAGTATAAAAGACACCTGTCCACAACCTCAAACAGTCACACTCCAAACTCCACTAAGGCCAAGACCAAAGAACTGTCAAAGGACACCAGAAACAAAATTGTAAGACCTGCACCAGGCTGAGAAGACTGAATCTGCAATAGGTAAGCAGCTTGGTTTTAAGAAATCAACTGTGGGAGCAATTATTAGGAAATGGAAGACATACAAGACCACTGATAATCTCCCTCGTTCTGGGGCTCCACGCAAGATCTCACCCTGTGAGGTCAAAATGATCACAAGAACGGTGAGCAAAAATCCCAAAACCACACGGTGGGACTTAGTGAATGACCTGCAGAGAGCTGGGACCAAAGTAACAAAGCCTACCATCAGTAACACACTACACCGCCAGGGTCTCAAATCCTGCAGTGCCAGATGTGTCCCCCTGCTTAAGCCAGTACATGTCCAGGCCCGTCTGAAGTTTGCTAGAGAGCATTTGGATGATCCAGAAGAAGATTGGGAGAATGATCAGATGAAACCAAAAAAACTTTTTGGTAAAAACTCAACTTGTCGTGTTTGGAGGACAAAGAATGCTGAGTTGCATCCAAAGAACACCATACCTACTGTGAAGCATGGGAGTGGAAACATCATGCTTCGTGGCTGTTTTTCTGCAAAGGGACCAGGACGACTGATCCGTGTAAAGGAAAGAATGAATGGGGCCATGTATCGTGAGATTTTGAGTGAAAACCTCCTTCCATCAGCAAGGGCATTGAAGATGAAACGTGGCTGGGTCTTTCAGCATGACAATGATCCCAAACACACCGCCCTGGGCAATGAAGGAGTGGCTTCGTAAGAAGCATTTCAAGGTCCTGGAGTGGCCTAGCCAGTCTCCAGATCTCAACCCCATAGAAAATCTTTGGAGGGAGTTGAAAGTCCGGGTTGCCCAGCAACAGCCCCAAAACATTACTGCTCTAGAGGAGATCTGCATGGAGGAATGGGCCAAAATACCAGCAACAGTGTGTGAAAACCTTGTGAAGCCTTACAGAAAACGTTTGACCTCTGTTATATACCCTTTGTTGGCAATGACAAAGTATTGAGATAAACTTCTGTTATTGACTAAATACTTATTTTCCACCATAATTTGCAAATAAATTCATAAAAAATCCTACAATGTGATTTTTCTGGATTTTTTTTCTTTTCATTTTGTCTGTCATAGTTGAAGTGTACCTATGATAAAAATTACAGGCCTCTCTCATCTTTTTAAGTGGGAGAACTTGCACAATTGGTGGCTGACTAAATACTTGTTTGCCCCACTTTATGTGGCAGGGACTACAGACAATCACAGACTGAAAAAGGACAACCAGCCATGTCGCCGAGACCGACGTCTTGCTTCTGGACAGGCTAAACACATTCTTTGCACGCTTTGAGGATAACACAGTGCCACCGACGCGGCCCGCTTACAAAGGACTGTGGGCTCTCCTTCTCCGTGGCTAATGTGAGTAAAACACTTAAAAACGTGTTAACCCTCCCAAGGCAGCCGGCCCAGATGGCATCCCTAGCCGCGTCCTCAGAGCATGCGCAGACCAGCTGACTGGTCTGTTTACGGACATATTCAATCTCTCCCTATCACAGTCTGCTGTTCCCACAAGCTTCAAGATGGCCACCATTGTTCCTGTACCCAAGAAGGCAACTGAACTTAATGACTATCGCCCTGTAGCACTCACCTCTGTCATCGTGAAGTGCTTTGAGAGACTAGTCAAGGATCATATCACCTCTACCTTACCTGCCACCCACTTCAATTTGCTTACCGCCCCAATAGATACACAGACGATGCAATCGCCTGCACACTGCCCTATCCCATCTGGACAAGAGGAATACCTATTTAAGAATGTTGTTTATTAACTATACCTCAGCATTCAACACCATAGTACCCTCCAAGCTCATCATTAAGCTTGAGGCCCTAGGTCTGAATCCCGCCCTGTGCAACTGGGTCCTGGAATTCCTGACGGGCCGCCCTCAGGTGATGAAGGTAGGAAACATCACCTCCACTCCGTTGATCCTCAATACTAGGGCCCCACAATGGCGCGGGCTCAGTCCCCTTCTGTACTCCCTGTTCATCCATGACTGCATGGCCAAGCACGCATCCAAATCAATCATAAAGTTTGCTTCACCGCCCACAACCGCAGGCTCTCCAGAGGGTGGTGCGGTCTGCCCAACGCATTACTGGGCACAAACTCACCACCTTCCAGGACACCTACAGCACCCGATGTCACAGGAAGGCAAAAAAGATCATCAAGGACATCAACCACCCGAGCCACTGCTTGTTCACCCCGCTATCATCCAGAAGGCGAGGTCAGTACAGGTGCATCAAAGCTGGGACCAAGAGACTGAAAAACAGCTTCTATCTCAAGGCCATCAGACTGCTAAACAGCCATCACTATAGCACATTATAGGCTGCTGCCTATAGGCATGTACGAGAAATCACTGGCCACTTTAAGGGATGGAACACTAGTCACATTAATAATGTTTACAAAATCTGGCATTATGTATATACTGTATTGTAAAATATTCTACGGTATCTTAGTCACTTAAAAATGTTTGCATATCTTGCATTACTCATCTCACATGTACTGTATATACTGTTTTCTATGGTATCTCATTCACTTGATGTTTACATATCTTGCATTAATCATCTCATATGTATACTGTATTCTATACTATTCAATTATATCTTCCACATCTCTTGTCCACATTTACAGTTGAAGTCGGAAGTTTACATACACATTAGCAAAATACATTTAAACTCAGTTTTTCACAATTCCTGACATTTAATCCTAGTAAAAATTCCCTGTTTTAGGTCAGTTAGGAACACCACTTTATTCTAAGAATGTGAAATGTCAGAATAATAGTAGAGAGAAGGATTTATTTCAGATTTGATTTATTTCATCACATTCCCAGTGGGTCAGAAGTTTACATACACATTAGTATTTAGTACTTGGGTCAAACGTTTCGGGTAGCTTCCCACAATAAGTTGGGTGAATTTTGGCACATTCCTTCTGACAGAAATGGTGTTACTGAGTCAGGTTTGTAGGCCTCCTAGCTCGCACACGCTTTTTCAGTTCTGCCCACACATTTTCTATAGGATTGTGGTCAGGACATTGTGATGGCCACTCCAATACCTTGACTTTGTTGTCCTTAAGCCAACCAAGCTTTAACTGATGTCTTGGGATGTTGCTTCAATATATCCACATAATTTTCCTACCTCATGATGACATCTATTTTGTGAAGTGCACCAGTCCCTCCTGCAGCAAGCACCCCCACAACATGATGCTGCCACCCCTGTGCCTCATGGTTGGGATGGTGTTCTGCGGCTTGCAAGCCTCCCCCTTTTCCCTCCAAACATAAATGATGGTCATTATGGCCAAACAGTTCTATTTTTGTTTCATCAGACCAGAGGACATTTCTCTTGGAGGTCTACAATTTTTTTTCTGAGGTCTTGGCTGATTTCTTTTGATTTTCCCATGATGTCAAGCAAAGAGGCACTGAGTTTGAAGGTAGGCCTTGAAATACATCCACAGGTACACCTCCAATTGACTCAAATGATGTAAATTAGACTATCAGAAGCTTCTACATTTTCCAAGCTGTTTAAAGGCACAGTCAACTTAGTGTATGTAAACTTCTGACCCACTGGAATTGTGATAAGTTAAATAATCTGACTCTAAACAATTGTTGGAAAAATGTGTTGTGTCATGCACAAAGTAGATGTCCTAACCGACTTGCCAAAAATATAGTTTGTTAACAAGAAACTTGTGGAGTGGTTGAAAAATGAGTTTTAATGACTCCAACCTAAGTGTATGTAAACTTCCGACTTCAACTGTATATACTCTTAATTCATTCCTTCTTAGATTTGTGTGTATTGGGTATATGTTGTGTAATTTGTTAGACATCACTTGGTAGTTATTACTGCACTGTCGGAGCAAGAAGCACAAGCATTTTGCTACACCCGCATAACATCTGCTAATCATGTGACCAATACAACTTTATTTGATTTAAGGTGATGATTAATTGAAAACACCCATGATTTAAAATAGTTAGTGTCGCTATACAATACCTACCGCATATTAGGCTACACATAACGGAAAAACATACAAAAATACTGATTTAAGATGTCTTTGGTACATAATTGGTCTAGCCTAAATTAAACAAATTTAGATTTTGCCGAGATTTTATTTATTTTAAATAGTCTTTCTCCAGCGCGCAGAGAGGGTGAATGTCAACAGTTTAATGAAATATGTGTAGTTGTGAAAACATGTCACTATCGATGTTCCTGGACAGATTTCATTTGGTTTCCCAGATTAAGCACTGGGTAGCTGCGGGAACAGGGTTGGAGAGCCCATGGCATACAGAGTTTGGGGGGAAGATCACATGTCACGTAGCAAAATTACCAAAGTAGCCTATCCACAGTGTTGCCATGTCTTGCAAAAATGTCTAGCCCAATGACCACTCAAAACCTGCCCAAAAGGCCTGAAAACTAGCCCAAATTTAGGAGTTGCCACATTTATCCAATACAGCCTTTGTCCAGAACGCTATCCAGCCGATTCATATTAATATTAATTCATATTGGCATAATATTGGCATAACTTGTAACAACTTTAGAAAATACATTTGGTTTTCATCAAAATAATAATTATTGCGAGCTATGACGTGCCATAATAAAGGAATTTGAATATGTTGTAAGAATGCCTGGATACAACCGTTAGCCGTGGTATATTGCCCATATACCACAAACCCCTGTGATGCCTTATTGCCGTTATAAACTGCTTATGAACATAATTAGAACAGTAAAATGATTTTGGCTTTCAGACAATCAGCATTCAGGGCTCCAACACAGTTATAATTGTAAATAAATATATTTTGCATACAGTGCCTTGCGAAAGTATTCGGCCCCCTTGAACTTTGCGACCTTTTGCCACATTTCAGGCTTCAAACATAAAGATATAAAACTGTATTTTTTTTGTGAAGAATCAACAACAAGTGGGACACAATCATGAAGTGGAACGACATTTATTGGATATTTCAAACTTTTTTAACAAATCAAAAACTGAAAAATTGGGCGTGCAAAATTATTCAGCCCCTTTACTTTCAGTGCAGCAAACTCTCTCCAGAAGTTCAGTGAGGATCTCTGAATGATCCAATGTTGACCTAAATGACTAATGATGATAAATACAATCCACCTGTGTGTAATCAAGTCTCCGTATAAATGCACATGCACTGTGAAAGTCTCAGAGGTCTGTTAAAAGCGCAGAGAGCATCATGAAGAACAAGGAACACACCAGGCAGGTCCGAGATACTGTTGTGAAGAAGTTTAAAGCCGGATTTGGATACAAAAGGATTTCCCAAGCTTTAAACATCCCAAGGAGCACTGTGCAAGCGATAATATTGAAATGGAAGGAGTATCAGACCACTGCAAATCTACCAAGACCTGGCCGTCCCTCTAAACTTTCAGCTCATACAAGGAGAAGACTGATCAGAGATGCAGCCAAGAGGCCCATAATCACTCTGGATGAACTGCAGAGATCTACAGCTGAGGTGGGAGACTCTGTCCATAGGACAACAATCAGTCGTATATTGCACAAATCTAGCCTTTATGGAAGAGTGGCAAGAAGAAAGCCATTTCTTAAAGATATCCATAAAAAGTGTCGTTTAAAGTTTGCCACAAGCCACCTGGGAGACACACCAAACATGTGGAAGAAGGTGCTCTGGTCAGATGAAACCAAAATTGAACTTTTTGGCAACAATGCAAAACGTTATGTTTGGCGTAAAAGCAACACAGCTGAACACACCATCCCCACTGTCAAACATGGTGGTGGCAGTATCATGGTTTGGGCCTGCTTTTCTTCAGCAGGGACAGGGAAGATGGTTAAAATTGATGGGAAGATGGATGGAGCCAAATACAGGACCATTCTGGAAGAAAACCTGATGGAGTCTGCAAAAGACCTGAGACTGGGACGGAGATTTGTCTTCCAACAAGACAATGATCCAAAACATAAAGCAAAATCTACAATGGAATGGTTCAAAAATAAACATATCCAGGTGTTAGAATGGCCAAGTCAAAGTCCAGACCTGAATCCAATCGAGAATCTATGGAAAGAACTGAAAACTGCTGTTCACAAATGCTCTCCATCCAACCTCACTGAGCTCGAGCTGTTTTGCAAGGAGGAATGGGAAAACATTTCAGTCTCTCGATGTGCAAAACTGATAGAGACATACCCCAAGCGACTTACAGCTGTAATCGCAGCAAAAGGTGGCGCTACAAAGTATTAACTTAAGGGGGCTGAATAATTTTGCACGCCCAATTTTTCAGTTTTTGATTTGTTAAAAAAGTTTGAAATATCCAATAAATGTTGTTCCACTTCATGATTGTGTCCCACTTGTTGTTGATTCTTCACAAAAAAATACAGTTTTATATCTTTATGTTTGAAGCCTGAAATGTGGCAAAAGGTCGCAAAGTTCAAGGGGGCCGAATACTTTCGCAAGGCACTGTATATACAGTATGATGTACACTGCTCAAAAAAATTAAGGGAACACTAAAATAACACATCCTAGATCTGAATGTATGAAATATTCTTATTAAATACTTTTTTCTTTCCATAGTTGAATGTGCTGACAACAAAATCACACAAAAATAATCAATGGAAATCAAATGTATCAACCCATGGAGGTCTGGATTTGGAGTCGCACTCAAAATTAAAGTGGAAAACCACACTACAGGCTGATCCAACTCTGATGTAATGTCCTTAAAACAAGTCAAAATGAGGCTCAGTAGTGTGTGTGGCCTACACGTGCCTGTATGACCTCCCTACAACGCCTGGGCATGCTCCTGATGAGGTGGCGGATGGTCTCCTGAGGGATCTCCTCCCAGACCTGGACTAAAGCATCCGCCAACTCCTGGACAGTCTGTGGTGCAATGTGGCGTTGGTGGATGGAGCGAGACATGATGTCCCAGATGTGCTCAATTGGATTCAGGTCTGGGGAACGGGCGGGCCAGTCCGTAGCATCAATGCCTTCCTCTTGCAGGAACTGCTGACACACTCCAGCCACATGAGGTCTAGCATTGTCTTGCATTAGGAGGAATCCAGGGCCAACCGCACCAGCATATGGTCTCACAAGGGGTCTGAGGATCTCATCTCGGTACCTAATGGCAGTCAGGCTACCTCTGGCGAGCACATGGAGGGCTGTGCGGCCCCCCAAAGAAATGCCACCCCACACCACTACTGACCCATCGCCAAACTGGTCATGCTGGAGGATGTTGCAGGCAGCAGAACGTTCTCCACGGTGTCTTCAGACTGTCACGTTTGTCACATGTGCTCAGTGTGAACCTGCTTTCATCTGTGAAGAGCACAGGGCGCCAGTGGCAAATTTGCCAATCTTGGTGTTCTCTGGCAAATGCCAAACATCCTGCACGGTGTTGGGCTGTAAGCACAACCCCCACCTGTGGACATCGGGCCCTCATACCACCCTCATCTAGTCTGTTTCTGACCGTTTGAGCAGACACATGCACATTTGTGGCCTGCTGGAGGTCATTTTGCAGGGCTCTGGCAGTGCTCCTCCTGCTCCTCCTTGCACAAAGGCGGAGGTAGCGGTCCTACTGCTGGGTTGTTGCCCTCCTACGGCCTCCTCCACGTCTCCTGATGTACTGGCCTGTCTCCTGGTAGCGCCTCCATGCTCTAGACACTACACTGACAGACACAGCAAACCTTCTGGCCACAGCTCGCATTGATGTGCCATCCTGGATGAGCTGCACTACCTGAGCCACTTGTGTGGGTTGTAGACTCCGTCTCATGCTACCACTAAAGTGAAAGCACCGCCAGCATTCAAAAGTGACCAAAACATCAGCCAGGAAGCATAGGAACTGAGAAGTGGTCTGTGGTCACCACCTGCAGAACCACTCCTTTATTGGGGGTCTTGCTAATTGCCTATAATTTCCACCAGTTGTTTATTCCATTTGCACAATAGCATGTGACATTTATTGTCAATCAGTGTTGCTTCCTAAGTGGACAGTTTGATTTCACAGAAGTGTGATTGACTTGGAGTTACATTGTGTTGTTTAAGTGTTCCCTTTATTTTTTTGAGCAGTGTATTTTTTTTGTCTAGCCATTTAATAATGGGCTATACTAAATTGAAACAAATGTTACATATTAGTAAAGACAAGATTCAATTGAGAATAGTCTGATAGGTGAAAAGATGAGAGAATAGCGTGTTCAGCCCGAGGCAAAGAACAGAGCGCAAGCTTTTTTGCGACTTTCTGAAATCATCAATAGCCTATAGTCGCATCATGCAGCCCATATATCATTTGATTTAAGGCATTCCAAGGTTTGTATCATTCACAACTAAAGTTGCCAAATAACTAAATCTAGCGTATAAGACCTGTTTCAAATGATCCCTTTAAAGCTCAACATGGCCACTTCATAT
The DNA here is from genome assembly GCF_013265735.2 of Oncorhynchus mykiss. Lineage (NCBI taxonomy): Eukaryota > Metazoa > Chordata > Actinopteri > Salmoniformes > Salmonidae > Oncorhynchus > Oncorhynchus mykiss. The sequence goes on along the minus strand of NC_048580.1, from coordinate 32,016,160 downwards.
GTGTGCACTCTTGCTCTGTAATGGGAAAATATACTTTCTATTTTATTCAGCTCAGTTCAATTATATTCTTCTTACTATGAAATCATATAATATAAAATAATGGCACAGCTGTATTAACAAGCCTACAGCCTATGGCATTACCAGATAACATACAGTAGGCCAACTAGTATTCGGTTCTTCTGAAATACATGTTCTTCATATTATGTTGCTTTAGACCTGCCTAAAATAAATAATGGAAAAATGTATTCTTTACAATGGTGTATATTCGATTGATTTATTTTGGCCTGTCCCTTACTAAAAAAAAATCTTGGTGGACCCGAAAATCTGTTCTTTCGACCAATCAATTGGCTGACATTTTAAAACATGTATTTTGTTGACCCCAAGATGGCCTGCTATACTACCGTCGTTAGCCAATCTCTTTTCGAAGTGTAACTGTAATGACAATTTTAGATATACTGGGCCAATTTTCTTGCCCAGAAGTGGCGCGAGAATGCAATTTCCTCATTAGAACACCATCTCTGTCAAAGTAACCCACACGGACTTCATCCAACTCCTCCTCTTGAAGTATCTCAGCAAAAAGAGGAGAGAGGGAAACATCTTTACTTTGTTCCGCAATCAGGTGCTTCGTAGTGACCCTCTCTTCCTCCAGCGGTCCTACAAACTCACTCACCTTTGGGTTTTTCATAGAAGAGGTCAACTCAGGAGGTTTAACGAAATCAGGATTGTTGACATCCTTCTCAACACTAGAGTTGTGCCCTGCGACTTTCTTAGACAGAGCACGTGTAACTGCACACGCTGGGTACACTCTAGGGTACTTTTCTGATAACCCATCAGGTTCCTCTACTCTGGGTTCCTTACAAACCACAGGATTTGGCTAAACTTTCCACCAAGCCAAATTGTTTCCCAAAATGAATGAAACCCCCTTCACCGGTAGAATTAGGCCTCACTCCAATTGAACCAGACATAAGACTGAAGTTCCACATTATACAAAGGAACTTCCATGCAACCCATCTCCATGCCTTGTACCTGCAATCAGTTGCTGAAGTGTCAGCAGTGACCAAATATCTTGTAGCCATTTCAGGGATGTGGCAATCTGCTTAAACAGAGTAAAATATACACCCACCTCCTTTTTGTTAAAAGGTGACACAAGTCGGCTGTTTTGACCAAGATCAAAAACTCTGTTTAGGATGCAGGATGGCATGACTGGATTCGTAGTGCTTCCAGATCGATCTCTTTTAATCTAATGACATGCATACATTTTTCTTGTTCTAGTATGGCTGCACGTTCTCGTTCTTGTTGTTTGGCTGCACACTGATCTTTCCCTTTGATCCAACCACTCCTCACGTTCTATCTCAAATGTTTGTTGCTCCAACTTTGCCTTTAGGTCCAACTCCCTTAGTTGCACGTCTACAGTATTTACTCTACCACCCGTAGGACCCATTTCATCAACCTCCCTCTCCAAAAGGATTTCCTCCTCCACCAAAGCAGCACCAATCAACTCTGACTACTGCTTTTTGATCGCCAGATGCCACCTAGATGTCATATAGCTTTACAATGACAAGCATATTCACCTTTGTACATTTATCTACCATCTCCCATGTAGGTTTTTCCACAAATGTTTCCAACTTCAAGTCCATGGCTTTATTTTATTAGCCGGTGTGTTTATGCAACTTTCAAAATTATTCTACCAATCTTAGAAATTATAACCCCTCAAGGTGGATGTCAGTGACAGAAACTCTACCACGAAAGTGTATTTTGAACACTGGGCACAGCAGAGCTTCAGAGTTGGTGACTACCATACTCAAGGGAAACAAGATGGTAGGGACAAGCCCCCATTTTGTTACGTTTCCCAGCAAGAAAACTAAAACGTATCACTCAAACAGAAAGGGGAACTAACAAAAAGTCACTGACAACAAACAAAACAGGTTGGGGTTCTGAAAAACATTCATGGGGATGTTCACTGAAAGTTGACTAGCAACAACTGGGACCTAAAAGACACCCACTATATTTGCCCACAAACAAAAGAAAAACCCACACCTACTTAAAGGACAAGAAGCAAACCAAAAAGGTGGAGCAAAACTAGATCAGAAAGGATTTCCTTTCTAAAAAATCAAATAGGGAGCACCAACTAAAAGGTGTTAACCCTCCACATCTATTAGGAGCACTGGGCCAGCCACTCTTAAATAGCCCCTAATGAGATGGCAACCAGCACAGGTGTAACACATACTGATTAACGAGGTGATACCAAATCGGTGCACCCTACGTGCTAATGAGCTATACGTGCTAAAGTCCAACCTCAAAACACAAATGGAAAAACCAAAGCTGTAGCGTTAAGATTTCCCTTAACTGGAACTAAGGGGCCATGAAAAACATCCCCAGACCATTCAGGTAGCGTTAGGCATCCGCCAAACCCAGGCATCCACCATACCCAGATTAGTCCATCGGAATGCCAGATGGTAAAGTGTGATTCATCACTCCAGAGAACGCGTTTCCACTGCTCCTGAGTCCAATGGTGGCGAGCTTTACATCATTCTAGCCAACGCTTGGCATTACGCATTGTGATCTTAGGCTTGTGTGAGGCTGCTCGACAATGGAAACCCATTTCATGAAGATCCCGACGAACAGTTCTTGTGCTGACGTTACTTCCAGAGGCAGTTTGAAGCTCAGTTGTGGGTGTTGCAACCCTAGGACAGACAATTTTTGTGTGCTACACGCTTCAGCACTCGGCGGTCCCGTTCTGTGAGCTTGTGTGGCCTACCACTTCGCGGCTAAACCGTTGTTGCTCCTAGACGTTTCCACTTCACAATAACAGCACATAAAAGTTGACCGCAGGGCAAAAAAATTGACGAACTGAGCTCTTCAGTAAGGCCATTTTACTGCCAATGCTTGTCTGTGGACATTGCATGGCTGTGTTCTCGATGTTATACACCTGTCAGCAACAGGTGTAGCTGAAATAACCTAATCCACTATACTTTTGTATACACTGTATAGTGAATGATCACTTGATGAGAGAACCATGTGTGCAGCCTGAGGCAAGATACAGAGCGCAATATTTTTTGCGACATTCTCGAATAATCAACCTATAGTACATCATGCAGTCATATGTGTTTTGATTTCTAAGACATTCTAAGGTTTATCATTCACAACTAAAGTTGCTAAATAACTCTAAATCTAGTGTGTCACTTTTATGCTCAACATAGCCACTACACATGCATGCACACTTGCTCCATAATGGGAAAAACTATGAAATAATATGACATAAAATAATGGCACAGGATTTATAAGCATATCTTGTCTGCTAAATGAGTAAGCCTACAGCCTGTGGCATGGCACAGATAATATACAGTAGGCCAACTGGTATTCTGTTCTTCTGAAATAAATGTTCTTCATATCATGATGTTTTTTAGACGTGCCTAAAATACATAATGGATTTATTGTGATGGTGTTTATTTAATAGATTAGACTTTTTTAAATGTAGATTTTCCAAAGGCATTTTCTACACCTTGTAGAGTCCATGCCCCGACAAATTGAGCCTGTTCTGAGGGCAAAAGGGGCGGTGAAACTCAATATTAGGAGGGTCTTCCTAATATGTGTATGTGTGTTGAAGGCTAAATGAGAAGGAGCAGAATGCTGACTTTCAAATGGCCGTTATTAGCAGTCCTTCAATTTTCACACAAACCACTATAATCTGGATTCTCAAGCTTGTACTCTGGTTGTAGGCTATACTATAACTGTGGTCATATTATGTTCTATACTAAAACAATGTTTTATATGGTGGGCAATGCAGTACTGTGCATCTCTTTTTTATTGTAAGCCTTACAAAAGTTTGTTTTGCTTTGAATGGGAACCACTTGCTTGCCCGAAACAGCGCCCCGCATAGGACAGCGCCCCGCATACAAAAGCATTAAACATTTTCCAAACAAGCAGAGGCGTCACAAAAGTCAGAAATGGCGTTAAAATAAACACTTACCTTTGAAGATCTTCCTCTGTTTGCAATCCCAAGGGTCCCAGCTACATAACAAATGGTCCTTTTGTTTGAAAAAGTCCTTCTTTATATCCCAAAAAAGTAAGTTTAGTTGGCGCACTTGATTCAGTAATCCACCGGTTTCCCTCGTTCAAAATGCATACAAATTAATCTCAAAAGTTAACAATAAACTTCGACCAAACAAGTCAAACAATGTTTCTAAATCAATCCTCAGGTACCCTAATATTTAAATAAACGATCATATTTAAGACGAAAAATAGTATGTTCATTACTGTAGATAAATAACGAAGTGCTCGCTCTTATCCACACGCGCCACAATACTACACAATACTACAGCCACCTAGAAAAACTACAAATTAATTTGTCAAAAAACAAGACTGAAACTCTTTCTAAAGACTGTTGACATCTACTGGAAGCCCTAGGGACTGCAATCTGGGAGGAATTCCATTGATAATCCCATAGACAGCCATTTCAATGAGCTCAACAAAAAAAATTCAGGATGGATTCTCCCCTGGTGTTCGCCTGCCATATCAGTTATGTTATACTCACAGACATTATTTTAACAGGTTTGGAAACTTCAGAGTGTTTTCTATCCAATACTACCAAGTATATGCATATCCTAGCTTCTGGGCCTGAGTAACATGTAGTTTACATTGGGCACCTCATTCATCCAAACTTCCGAATACTGCCTCCTAGCCTGAAGAAGTTAAAGTTTTTAGGTACGGTACCATTAAAAAGAGAGAACTGCTTATTGTTTTATGCCACTTTTGTGGGAGTGACAATATCTTGTAGATGATAGTGACTGCTTTATAGGCTTAGAAAATACCATATTCAGATAACAGACAGCTTTTGATAACTACATTTTTCGTTCGCTACAGATTTAAAGAAATTGGGTGATAAAGACTAGTAGAATCCTTTTAACCACAAAGGGATTACATAATGCTTACTATGTACAATAATATTAATTTGAGACGTGCAATTTATTTGAAAAGTTCAGTGAAATAACCTGTGATTTTTTTTAGGTACTGACGTACAGATAAGAAGAACATGTACAGTTGAAGTCGGAAGTTTACATACACTTAGGTTGGAGTCACTAAAACTTGTTTTTCAACCACTCCCACAAATTTCTTGTAAACAAACTATAGAATTGGCAAGTCGGTTAGGACATCTACTTTGTGCATGACACAACACATTTTTCCAACAATTGTTTACAGACAAATGATTTCACTTATAATTCACTGTATCACAAATCCAGTGGGTCAGAAGTTTACATACACTAAGTTGACTGTGCCTTTAAACAGCTTGGAAAATTCCAGAAAATTAAACACCACGAGACCACTCAGCCATCATACCGCTCAGGAAGGAGACATATTCTGTCTGCTAGAGATGAACGTACTTTGGTGCGAAAAGTGCAAATCAATCCCAGAACAACAGAAAATGACCTTGTGAAGATGCTGGAGGAAACAGGTACAAAAGCATATATATCCACAGTAAAACGAGTCCTATATCGACATAACCTGAAAGGCTGCTCAGCAAGGAAGAAGCAACTGCTGCAAAACTGACATAAAAAAACCCGACTACGGTTTGCAGCTGCACATGGGGACAAAGATCGTACTTTTCGGAGAAATGTCCTCTGGTCTGATGAAACAAACATAGAACTGTTTGACCATAATGACCATTGTTATGTTTGGAGGAGAAAGGGGGACGCTTGCAAGCCGAAGAACACCATCCCAACTGTGAAGCACAGGGGTGGCAGCATCATGTTGTGGGGTGCTTTGCTGCAGAAGGGACTGGTGCACTTCACAAAAATAGAGGGAGGGAGGAAAATTATGTGGATATATTGAAGCAACATTTCAAGACATCAGTTACGAAGTTAAAGCTTGGTCGCAAATGGGTCTTTCAAATGGACAATGACCCCAAACATACTTCCAAAGTTGTGGCAAAATGGCTTAAGGACAACAAAGTCAAGGTATTGGAGTGGCCATCACAAAGCCCTGACCTCAATCCTATAGAACATTTATGGGCAGAACTGAAAAAGCGTGTGCGAGCAAGGAGGCCTACAAACCTGACTCAGTTACACCAGCTCTGTCAGGAGGAATGGACCATAATTCACCCAACTTATTGTGGGAAGCTTGTGGAAGGCTACCCGAAACGTTTGACCCAAATTAAACAATTTAAAGGCAATGCTACCATATACTAATTGAGTGTATATAAACTTCTGACCCACTGGGAATGTGATGAAAGAAATTAAATCTGAAATGAATCATTCTCTCTACTATTATTCTGACATTTCACATTCTTAAAGTAAAGTGGTGATCCTAACTGATCTAAGATAGGGAATTTTTACCAGGATTAAATGTCAACAATTGTGAAAAACTGAGTTTAAATGTACTTGGCTAAGGTGTATGTAAACTTCTGACTTCAACTGTATTTTCATAAATAAAGGTCATTGAATCTTCCCATGTGTATTTGATACTTTTGTTTAGTTTAAACACACCTGGGGTATAATCATAATTGCCCAACAGTAGGAAACGTTTTGTCAACAAAAACAGGGGTTTCTTATTGGACAAATTCAGATTATTCGCTCCCTATTTTAGTGGTTTGCTTCTATTTGGTTTCCTACTAGTGAATACACCCCAGGGCATATCCTGGAACAAAATTATTGATAAATATTGAATGGAGAATACCAAATTGTTTTGTTTTAAATTATTCATCAAAGTTATGCAGTACAATTTAAAGTGTGTTTATAACAGTCTGTTTATTAAACAAGGTAAAGATATTTTATTTTTTAAAACATTGATCTTCTTAGTTTTACTTCTGTCTTGTGTGTGCATATTAAGTTGTTTAGAAACTTTATATGAAATCACAAAGAAGAAAAGAAGAAAAGGTGTAATACATCTGCACTATCTTTTCATAGAGAATATAGGTTAACAGTTAATTCATATACAGATTACAGTTTGGATATTCCACCCGGAAAAATAACAAAACGTTTACAAGACCAAATACTGAAGAACACAATACTGAATATGGAAATAAAATGGTAGTTCAATGATAAAATTGTTAAGGCTTATACGTAAATAACTGATATAAAACATGAATATTTATAAAAAGTATCAATATTCAGAAATACAAATCATTACAATAAGTTCATACATAAACATACCTGTACAAAACCGTTATGAAACGGTACATTGACCAATTTTTTTCTCGGAAGAGAGTAAATTGAAGTGGCAGAGTCTGTTGGCATAAATGTTTATTTCCAGGCCAGTGGCTTGTATTGTATTTTTTTTTAAACATACTATGAATGTATTTAACAATATTCTCAGTTCCATCTCAAATAAACATCTAGCCTTAGCACCTTGTCCTAAGTAACCTGAAGAATACAGGCTACTAGTACCATCCAGAGCAACCAGAAGGTAAAATTACAGTAAAAATACAACAATACTGTGTGCATACCATGATGAAAGAAACACTTGCAGTAACACTACCATCATATGAAGTTATATGGTTTGAACAAACTCATACTGACTGCACGTTAAAATGTAAACCTGTTGAGAATTAGTTTCACAAATCAAGATAAAACAATCCTGAATGTAGTGGAATTAGGGTTAATATTGGCTAACTATTTGGTCCAACCATGTACTTTCAAATATCATTGTCATGTTTAAACTATGTAATTTACTTTTTTTTCAAAAAAGCAGCACAGGCCTCTGTAACCAGGCTGGGAAATAGCTTTAACTTGACTTGGTGATATGATTGCGAAGTGTAATGTGACACCAGTGAGAGTATAACAAAGTAGAAGTCAATAAAAATACAAAATATTTCACCTCCAATAAATGTATGTTTGCTATATATTTCTCTAAATATATTCAGAATAGAAATGTAGTTACTCTAGTAACATAGACCTAACCACATTACCAACTTGTCAACATAAGCGGCTGTGACTTAGAACTATCATGACAGAAAGCATTTACTCTCCTTTTCTATCACCTTTGCTAACAACAGCTTGTGTTATGTTATGATGACCATCAGAAGTTACTTGACAAAAGCTGACATGACTGTTCATAACATTTGTAATGTTCATCTTGATAGCTTTGTGTAGGCCTATTGAGGGCAGTGCCAAGTAAAGCCATAAAGCTGACGCACTAGCTAATGTTAGCTTGTTTTCCCAATGAATCTTGACTAGCCTCACGTAGGTGCAAAGCCACCAACTCACATATGTAATACCTGGCCACAAGGAAAACGGCTGAAAAGTTCTGTTGATTTGAACAGTTCAGTTGATTTAATTAGTGTCTGATCATATAACCCATATGATCTTGATTATATTAACCATAACAATGTAACTGATCTTGACAAAACAGTAAACATTCATTATTTTGTTTTTACATTTTGGTGCACTGTTTCACCATTCCTCCACGAGAAACAACCTGACAATCGAATTGTCTACATAGTTCCAATTGCTTTTCTCTAAAATGCTGCTTTTGAAGTCTGACCCTGTAAACTTTGCTTGAACAAAAAAATTCACCAAAAAACATCAGACTTTTGATTAGACACAGTCAATACTCTTAGCTGCCTCAAGTAATCTTTTTGCATTTCCATCGGAAAAGATAGAAAAACATTTGGATCCAAAACCACAAGGCCTGAGAGCGCTTTAAAATGATCTTTGGATGTCGCCAGAACACACCCAGAAAATATGAATCCATTTAGTTTAGGTATAAGGGAAAATATTGAAAAAAAATATAATAAATGTAATGGAATAATTTTTTTGTAACATTAAAATCTTAAGGGCCAATGCATAAGACCGTTTGCATAAAGCCTTTGTAAGTGCTCAGTTGTATTCAACACGAGACATTATCCAACATTTGTTCCCATTGACATAAACCTTTGCAAAGAAGGTGCTATGCTCGTTTTTATTTTAACCAACCCAATCTGTGTAAAAATGGAACAAGGGTTTGTAAATTAATGTCAGGTGTCATGTGATGCATATGTAGGCCTTGGGTTGATGGACTTATGTGCAGGGCCCCTAAACGTCAGCCTTCCATAGAAAAAGAATACAACAACATACAGTAATGCTGAATTCAGATGAGAGAGATGCGTATTGGGATACTGGGGGATTCAGTCCTCTGGGGGGACTGGTGGCTCACTAGGTGCTCCACTACCGTGTGTTTGGACATGTGCTTCATAAGGTAGGTCTCCTGCAAAAACAGAAAATGGACGACTCAAAACTAGTTTGTATCCCCGACACAAAAGCATGTTGGCAACCCTGGTTCCAAAATGCAGTTATGACTCGTGCATGCACATTTTGTAAAAGTCAGGAAGCAATTAATATTCACAATATTATTTTACCACTGTAGATTATTTCTACATGTGGTGAGCTTAAATCGTGCTTAGTTATCATAATGTCCGGGCAAATGTTTACCGACACTATAATTGACCAGGACCATAGCAATGCCTTGTATTTGCTGACACTACTACAAACACCTAATACTGAACAGTGGGTTAGAATACTCACTGAGGTGTATGCCCGGCCACACATGTTGCAGCAGTACGCCTTAGCATTTTTGATGGCGTGCGCTGACAGGTGGATCTGTAACGATGCTGAATCTGAGTAGGCACGGTAGCAGTTGGGACATTTGTACGGCTTGTCTTTGTTGTGCTGCCTCTGGTGGGACTACATAGCGCGAGAGAGTGGGGCAGGGAGAGAGAGAGAGAAGAGGTAAGAGCAACCTAGTCACTCATTGCAGGATAACTATCATTCAGAGCATTCCAGTAAAGTTGTTATGGTATGGTTGAGTAGACTGTTGCTTGACATTTTCAGCAATGATATCCAATTTAGGTCTATTGTTATACATTTTTCCTTGTCATTTTTGAATAATACGGCTTAAAAATGCCTATATTCATATTCATCTCTCATGGAATCTTATTATTTTAATTTGGCAGTATACCATTGCTATTTAGGACTACTTTCAGGTTGAATTGTTACATGTACCACCTTTAACATTACGAAGTGGTTGTGGATCCCAACTTTTCTGGACCCCTCTTCCCGACAGCTAAAGGTCCCGGAGATTATGCACACATGTGCGGATTCTCTGCTCTACTCGATGAGAACAAGCTACTCTGATGAATGGTGCTTGTTTAATAAAGTTAGATCAAAGCTGAATCAATCATTATAAACTGGTTGGATCCTGGATGCTGATTGCACGAGCAGCGTTTCCTTGCAGTGCTGTATTGGCCGTCACAGACACAGCTATGCCTGCTAAAAGTCCCATCTGAAAAGTATGACTATGCCTCCATAAGAATATCATGTGAATGCTGCTGTCCGAATCATCTCAACTCAAACATTATTTCCCCTTGCTTCCAGCCTAGCATTTAGTTTGGTACAGTTAATATAACCCTCGCTGTCTGCCTGTCCGACCTCTGAGTGAACGGTGCCCATGCGACAAGAGACAACTTTTTCTGAGCCAGTCAAATTCACTCATCAACGTCATTATCATGGACATCCAAGTAAATGCCAATAGGAAAAAAAGCTATAACAAAGACAAATGCAGCTAGTGTACTGTAATTTCAGGTTCACTGAGTTAGCTAAAATTGGCTAGCTAGCAAGTGACAAGAACGTTATGTATCCTGCCTGCATGGCAACCATTTTGTTTAGAACGGATGACCAGTTCTTCTGCATAGGCATAGCAAATATGAAAAAAAATAACGAATGTAGCAACATGCCCAAAATATCCAAACTTTTGTCCGGACTATATCTTCTGGTGAAAGAATGAAATTGTATGAATTAATTCAAAATATGTAATACATTGCTATTTAATATGTTGGTAACAGTTTTATAAAAGCAAATAAGGTACTTGAGGCAGTGCTGTATCGCGTCGGGCTAACCAAATGATACAGCACTGCCTCTTGTGCCTTATTGCTTAATAACATAACCAAATATAATAGCATAGTATAATGTTACTGTAAGCCAAGAAACACCACCTAATTTCTATTTTTAAGGATGATTGTGCTAATGGTCGCATTTTTTTCATGTGGCCCAAACTCAACAGTGTGCGCCACTATGCAAAATATGTGCTTTGATTGAAACTAAACACAGCTAGGCTATGCTACAGTTTGTTAACACACTCTGTTCTAAAATTCCCTCACTGTACATTATTCAAAACAGCCTTGTAGGCTACTATAACACTATATAACTCAAGAAGATCTAAATGCATATCCCCATGAGATCAAATGGTTGGTATGCAGATGCTGCATGGACATTTCAGTGGTAAAACAGGATTTATCATTCACGATTGACAATGAGAAATTGAAGGGAGGGTAACCACAAAAATGTGTGCATCAAGTAGAGGTTTAGAAACACGTGCAGAAAGTGATTTGGATCTTCAAGCTCTGGGCGAAAGGGATCCAGGGGGGCAGGACGGAGTGGTTACCAACGGATCCGCAGCCTCGGCTGGGTCGGGACATTCAAGACTGGGAGAAGGACTGTAAAAGATTAGTAAATAATCCTGTTATGATGTAGCTACTACTGACCTGGAGGTTAGAGAGCTGGGTAAAGGCCTTTTCACATCCAGGGGCCGCGCATTTATAGGGTCTGTCACCAGTATGGATTCTAAGACACATGCGGATGATGATAGATGCATGTTAGAGAGAGAATGAACTGAAATATTGTGGTTTATTGAGCAAGTACAGCAGAAAATATAATGTAATTACAAAATAACATGTAAAAGAATATGGTGTAAACATACTATATATTATGACAGTTGTAAAATAATGGATACATACACTGAATCATACATTCCACAGTACTACCCAATGTCAGTGTTACTGATGGAAAGCTACTGTACATTCCAGCAATACATCAATGGAATGCTCCGGTTTAAAATATATTTTTAATGTTGTCAATGTCATTGTGAAGAGACAGACATTTTCATATGGTGTGGATTGTGGTGGACAACTTTTTTCTCTCCATCGCTTTCTATTCCATGAAGGTGAACTCAACTGACCTGGTGTGCTGCTGCAGGTGCGAGAGTTGGCGGAAGGAGTTCTCGCAGTAGGAGCAGTGGTAGGGCTTGATTCCCAGGTGGATGCGGAGGTGCTGGGCCAGGTAGGATGCGTTGGCAAAGGACTTGGAGCAGTGGGGACACTTGTGGGGCTTGGCCTCCGTGTGGGACTTGGAGTGGATCTGCATCTCTGACTTTGACATGAAGGTGAGCGGACACACTTTGCATCTGGATACAAGAAAATGGGACTGAGTCAAATCTTATGTTACGGATGAAGGTTCTGTTACGAATGATACTGCAACACCCAATAAGGTGTCATGACTGAATGCCTTACTGTACTGTATGTAACCCCTTAAAGTAAAGTGTTACTGATATGTGCATATAACTTAACTACATATCTCAAGTAGGTCAAAAAACATTGAAAATGGGTGATTTATTTAAGAGATAAGACTAAACTAAGCGAAACTAAAACTTTTTGTTGTTAAAGTAACCATACCTGTAGGTTTTGCCCTCTTTGGCAGGGAAGGTGATACAGCCCTGGTCGGCGCCAGAGGCCATGATGGGGTAGGGCACGACCAGCAGAGGCCCTCCACTCTCCGCTTTGATCTTCTTCCGCCCACGGGGAGTCTTGGGTGGTGGGCCGAGGAGTCCAGCCAGGCCCCCGCTCTTCATCTGTTCCATGCCAGGGCCGCTGGCCAGCCCAGAGATGATGTTGACCGATGGGGTCCCTCCCAGTCGGTTCTGGCTGCTGGAGGTGGGGGTGAGGGCTTCTGAAGTGCTGTGGCTGTCCGGCCGGGACATAGGGGCCAAACCTGTGTATGGGCACATGAAGACTTACAAATGATAAGCCATGCAAAAAGTTAGCGATTTAGCTTGCTGAGAGACTGAGCTTTTATGCAAACTAATAAGGGACCGTGTTACACTGAAATGTATTTGGCTCTTGTCTGGTCCCTTGGCGTGTAGTACATGGCTGTTGAATGTTTTCATTGATGGTTGTACATATATGTTTCCCATGAGAAAGGGGGTGTGGTTATTACCTGACCGATGGTTGACTCTAGAGGGCTGCTCAACGATCTGTCGCATGTGCCACTCATCCCACAGTCCTTTAACCTTCACTGCTGACTTGTCATCCATATTCACTTCTGCATCAGAGATTGAAGGCAATACAATTAACTGATCTAACTGAGGGACAAATGAGAAAATCACTTTATAAATAGCACCAATTTCTACTCAGCATCCATCCTGAAATCTTACAATGCTCAATAATAAAATGGGAATTATTTAAAACTGGACTGGTAGGCATCCACCATATGACTTTCATCTATGCGTTCTCAAATTAAGGCAGAGGAGTTGCGGAGGCAAAACCCCTTAGGACTATTGAGATGCACCATTGAACAGGTCTCAAGCATCACCAGAGCCAAGTGGTGTCTCCAGTGTGCACCTATGTTGTGAGCAGACAGCAGACTGCAAACACTGTTACAGTACCGACCTGGTACAGAGCTGGAGGCTGTGCGGGCGTGCAGGGCGATGTCGGGCTGCTGGACCGAGCCCTGGGGGTGATGCTGGCCCTGCTGGGACTTGGGCATGAGCATGCTGTGCTGCCCCCCATCCAAGGGGGAGGAGGCCACCAGCAGGGTTTGCTGGGAGGGGGCTGAATTGGTCGGCAGGTGCAGGGGTCGGATCTTCTCAGCCATCAGCTGCTCCTTGATCTTGTTGATGAGCACCAGGTTATCCAGCTGAAAGGGTTAAACGGTCATGCTCAACCGAAAACAGCTCCAGTTTATCAACCATCAAGCTAAAGATGATCCCATTATAGTCCTACTTTTGTTGCTGGGTTAATACCTATATGGACATTCTTAGATTAAAAATAATGAGATGCATAATATCAGCCTAGATGGAAGAACAGAAAAAAAGGAAGATGTCCTTACCTGGCTAGGCATGGAAGGAGGCGGAGGCCAGAAGTAGGGGTTGTTGAATCGAGGCTCAGCCATCCTGAGACAGAAACACACATTTTACTGCAGTATTCTATACATTTCAAATACAAATATACAAAGCATTTTTGACAGATGTTATTAAAACTACTTAGATTAAAACAGTGTCAGTTTATATGTCCATATACTTTTTAATTCCGGTGACTCTTTGTTTTTGAGAATACCTCATATTTTCTGAAGTATGGATACCTACCTGAACATTAAGATACATTGTTTCTTAAAATCAGAGTAAAGTTACAGTAGTAGAATGAAAAAAGTACAATCATGTTAATAGGATGCATACTCAGGTCCACCTCCCAAGACCAACATAGCAGTATTTTACTATATGGCTTATGAAATTGTATTTTTGTGACTGTGTGAATTTGGTTATTGTGTGTATTTTATAACTAAAGTTGTTACATTATTTCTGTTACATAAAAGTAATACTTCTACAAAATATGACATGCCAATAATAAAGTATTAATATAATGCTTTTATTGTGGTATTTAGATAATAAACAGAACAATTCACACACAGTCCCAATAATACGTTTTCATAATTATGGGTAGCATTTTTGTATAAAAACCTATTATGTTCAGTTCAAACTACACAGTGAAATAAAGGCCTACCATTCAAGACATGATAAGAATGCAGTCAAAAATGAAAACTTTCACTGTTCACACCTGTCAGTCATTTTCGATTTGCCTACTCTCAATATTCTTTATCCCAGTCCTAAATGTTTATTTAACTGTGCCTAAAGATGGCTGAGCACACATTTTTGGGCAGAAATCTTACCAAAATTAATTTCCAGTAAAATATGAGTTACGTAGGGTAATTTTGGCAACTTTTCCCTCATAACATGTTTGCTTTGGTAGTCCAGACTTTTGTTAGGCTAACACGTGTGCCCTTCGACCTTTCTGGAATTCAGTGACATAATTTGGCGATGCGACCATCCGATACAATACCACTCAGACAGTTTTATTTAAAGAAAATTCCAGACAAAAGAGAAACAAAAATGGCAGCCCGACTCATTTTTATAAGGCGAGACGCCATATTTTGCAGATCCCAATATTAGGAGCATCTTCTTTTGCTCCTAAAAGGAGACCGCCTGACACAAAGGTGTGTTTATGTCAAAAACATTAATGTTTGTTTACGACAAATTGCAGGTTAGAATAGCCCGGCCTCTCCACCTCTTAAAAACGGACACTTCCTACAACAACCATGCCCTGCAAAATAACACGGAAATAGGTAAAATGCCCGAGCATTGCCCTAAACATTTTAATAAATCAACATCATCTATGCGTAAAGGTCACAACCGCACGCTGACAGATATTTTAAAATACATTATCCCAATCTTAACAAAAATGCGTTTTTGACGAACTTTTTGACGAACCGAGGGGCAATGCATACATATCTGCACAATGCATACATTTGCAGGTTATCGACTTTCAGAAATACATTTACAAATAACATAAAATAATTGCAGACAGACCTGATGTCCCGATTGCAGATTTTGTCTTGCTTTATAAAATGTTGATGTTCTTTCTGCCTGCCTCCAATTGGTTCAGCGCTTCCGGGTCGCTTTGTTCACTTCTGGGTGCCGCTACACCGTAGCTGCTGCAAACTGACTGAAGGCTGGTTATTTTTAATCTGAATCCATCAAAAACAATAGTTTTTAGCGTGGCTATAATGCTAAACAACAACTCACAAACATTGATCATGTCCAGGAGTCCAAACGCGCCTGTGTCACTTGCGACATTACTAAAAGAGACAGTGATCAGTGACAATTTGATCATTAATACCTCTTAAAATTTATATAAATGACATTCCGATTCAACTGACGATAGTGAACAAGTTACACCCCTTGTTCTTGCAATTCGGTATGGTGTAACTTGTTTTTGGAGTTCAAATGTAGCTGAAACATTGCTCTACGGCAATTACTGTAGTATTTTATGACTTTTCAATTAATTTAATTTAATTATATGTAAAAAATAAAATATTTTCTTTAAACTTCAGTAGCTTCTACCCCTAAGCATTTTCATGAATAAAAACAACTGTTATTAGATCAGGGACCTTTCTACGGCAATTACCTTGACTTTGGCTATTTTAAATGAAATATTTATCATTATATGTAAAAAGAAAACACTTGCATAAAACTTCAATAGGTTCCACCCCATATGACTTACATGAATACAACCAACTATATTATTGGTTCAGGGACTGTCTGTACACTCTACGGCAATTGCTTTTCTGTTTTTACTTTGGCTATTTTCAATACATTTAATTTACTTCAAAAATACTTTCTTAACTTTAATAGCTTCAACCCCAGATGAATTTCATGAATACAACCAACTGCTATTGGTTTAGGGACCTTGTCTGTACAATCTATTGCAATTACTTTTGTATTTTTTTACTTTGGCAATTGAAATGAAATTTGTCTCATTATATGCCAAATAATACTTAACTTTAATAGCTTCTACCCCATATCACTTAAATTAAAAACACTTCCTTCAAACATCAATAGCTTTCACCCCATATGACTATCTGTTATTGGTTCCTCGTCTGTCCAATCCACAGCAATTACTTTTGTACTTTTTGACTTTGCTATTTTTTTATGAATTTACATGAAAAATACTTCCATACAACTTAGCTTCAACCCAATATGACTTGCAAATGAATACAACTGTTATTGGTTGAGGGACCTCTTCCCTCCAATCCACTGCAATTACTTTTGGGGCTTTTTGACCATGTCAATTTTTTATTAGTGTTAATTTTATGTACATGACAAGTACTTCCTTAACTTCAATTATTTTCCCCCTATATGACTTGTATGAATGAGTCCAGCTTTCGCTCCACTGGCCGTTTCAGAGCAGCGTGTCACCATTTGGCTATCTAAAGAGGGTCATAGTTACTTCTGGCCGCAGTTTATTGAAAAATGTCAATATAGCTTCTCAAACACATTACATATTGCTCTCAAATCAATTTGACATTGTTCAGCGACCCTGAACCAATAACAGTTGTTAGTATTCATGAAAGTCACGTGGGGTGAAAGCTATTGACACTTTAAGGAAGTGTTTTTAATTTAAAGTCCGTCCAATATCATAGAAAATATCAAAATAGAAAAAATACAAAAGTATTTGCCGTAGATTGTACAAACAAAGTACCTGAACTAGTAACAGTTGGTTTTATTCATAAAAGTCCTTAGGGGTGGAAGCTGTTCAAGTTTTAAATAAGTATTTTTTTTACATATAATTCAATTATATCCATAGGATATAGCCAAAGTCCAAAAATATAAAAGTAATTTTCTTTCATTGTATTGATGGTCCCTGAACCAATAACAGTTCGTTGAATTCATGCAAGTAACATGCGGTGGAAGCTATTGAAGTTTTAAACAAGTATTATTTTTTACATAATGATATGACATTTATTTTAAACAGCCAATGTCTAAGAATAAACAAGTTATTGCCAGAGATTGTACAGACGAGGTCCCTGAAGCAATAACAGTTGGTTGTATTCATTCAAGTGAAATGGGATTGAAGCTATTGAGGTTTTTAGAAAGTTTTTTTTTTTTATTACAAAATTGAATTAATTGAAAACAGCCAAAGTTTAAAAAAAAAATATATATATATAAAATAAAATAAAATACTAATTGCCATGGATTGGAGAGGTCCCTGGACGTATTACAGTTGGTTTGAGATTTCAATGTCATGTGGTTACAATTTAAGTTTTTCCAATAACAATACGTTTCAATTTCCCTTTTAAGATGGTCCCTTAGCTTAGACTACAGGGAGAATCAGCCATAGAAATGAACATAAAATACTTTTTTGAAAACGGAACAGAACAGCAAAAACAGTGGGTGTAACTTGTTCTACATTGTCAGCTGGTTTAATATATGACATTTATATCCCCTTGACATGTTCCGTTGAAGAGGTATTGACTAGCAAAGTCCAAATCTTTAATATAAAGCCAACTACACCGCACTAAAAAAGTGAGCATCATTTTGAGAATGTGTCAAGCTTTTTTTTTGATACATACATTAATGACTTCTTGAGCTTATCAAAACTGTTTACACTGCCACTTGACTTTTTCCATATAATCTGTTCCACTAGTAACTATAGCCTAGTGACTATTGTCTATTGTTTATTATAGAATTGTTTGATCATTAAAATGTTGGATAGCATACAGTCCAAGGACAGTGAAGATGGCCTTCCTGGGGATACTAGAGTAATGAAATTATTTAGCCTAGTATTGCACACAGTATCCCTGTAATATGCAAGTTTATCAGTGGAGAATTGACTCCTGAATCGTGACTGTCTTGACACACAGGCTGGGACACCAAGCAATGGGAGTTGCACTATCACTGTTTTCTACGCTGGTGTCAGAAGTGAGTGAACTAGGAAACGGTGACAGGGCAACTCCACTTGCAGGTCTTGCACCTGGGTCTCCTAACCTGTAGGCACACTCACTAACCATTGCTCAAATAGGGTTATCCCAGTTGGGAGAGATTGTATGCTTCACTATCAAATCAAATTGTATTTGTCACATGTGCCAAATACAACAGACCTTACTGTGAAATGCTTACTTACAGGTGCTTAACCAACAATGCAGTTCAATAAATTAAAGTGTATATATATATATTTTTTTAAAGGCCGTAATGTGTACAAGTTTTGGGGCGGCAGTGTAGCGTATAATAGCGTTGGGCAGTAACCAAAAGGTTGCTGGATTGAATCACTGAGCTGACAAGGTAAACATCTGTCACTCTGGCCCTGAGCAAGGCAGTTTTTAAAAAATATATATATTTTTTAATTTCACCTTTATTTAACCAGGTAGGCTAGTTGAGAACAAGTTCTCATTTACAACTGCGACCTGGCCAAGATAAAGCATAGCAGTAGCAGTGTGAACAGACAACAACACAGAGTTACACATGGAGTAAACAATAATCAAGTCAATAACACAGTAGAAAAAAAAGAGTCTATATACATTGTGTGCAAAAGGCATGAGGAGGTAGGCGGATAATTACAATTTAGCTGATTAACACTGGAGTGATAAATGATCAGATGGTCATGTGCAGGTAGAGATACTGGTGTGCAAAAGAGCAGAAAAGTAAATAAATAAAAACAGTATGGGGATGAGGTAGGTAAATTGGGTGGGCTATTTACCGATGGACTATGTACAGCTGCAGCGATCGGTTAGCTACTCAGATAGCAGATGTTTAAAGTTGGTGAGGGAGATAAAAGTTAACCCACTGTTCCCCGGGTGCCGAAGACGTGGATATCTATTAAGGCAGCCCTCCACACATCTCTGATTCAGCGGAAGACACATTTCAGTTGAATGCATTCAGTTGTACAACTGACTAGTATCCCCCTTCATCTTTCTCCGATGGCGTCATGTGCACCGTCCCGCTCTGACACCAGTGTAGCAAATCATGACAGTGCAACTCCCTCTTTCAGGTCTTGGACCTGGGTTTCCCACTTGGCCTAACTTGGCAACAAGTCTACCTAGGCAAGGGTCATTCCATTCATACAAATTAAGTTACAGTGTTACAGCAGATTATTGTGGATAACTATCTTTTTTTTGTATTTTTCGAATGTACAGTAAATGGCAGCTTTACAAAATTAAGTAGAACTGCTTGCTTACGTATTGTGCTGCCATCCTGTTAGAAGGTAACAGATTATTTTATTACAATGGTTCAATTGGATTTTCATTGTGTCCAATGGTGTTATTTGCCCCTAGTGGATGTTTCTGGTACTTAGAAAGACTACGCAAACAGGAAGTAGAGAATTTGTTCTGCACGCATAGAAGCAGCTACAAACAACGCTACGGTGCAGGTCTTTCAATGTAGTTATTTCTTGTCACGCTTCAGACTTGGAAAATATTTGTTTGTAAGTTCAATTCAAGCATTTAGCTAATGATTATAATCTTGTTATTGATAGAGTTGCTTACGTATCAATGTTGGTTGCATTTACTCACAAATTGCAATGCCTTTCATGTATGTCGTTAGCTGTATTACTTTGCTCGTGCGGCATGCAAACGAATTGTAAAATATACAATACTGTTGTTTTGTTACTGTTCCTAGTGTAATATGCTTTGTTATTCTACATAAATGGTTGTATACTATTAGAGTAATGAAAGGAGCCAATTACCATATGAGTAACAATTAGCTATATGGTTTGGCATCATGCCAGATGCATGGTACCTTAGCGCGTGCTTTGTATTTATGCAACTTCAAATGTATAATGTACAGCTACTGTCGGTGTGAATTGAATACTAAAGTATATTCTTTTCTGTATTTTGCAGTTTCACAACATAAACGTTTTCAATATATTCATTCAAGAAAAGTCACGCCTTGGGAGTTTTATTGAAGACTTAGTTGTTCGCTATCTGTCTAGTTTTGCATGGGAACGCAACTCAAGGGCAGAATAGTGAAAAAACATCATCACAGCGGGCTCAATAACTGCACATGGTGGTTATGTTTCTACGTTCATCAGCCAACAAAGCCTCTTATCCTAGGGAAGACCAGCAGTCTACGATGCAACAACCAGAGTCAGGTGTTCAACAGAGAGAGATGGAAGAGCCTCTTCAGCACATTGGGACCAAGTCTCAATCTACAAGATCAAGGTCATCAAAACAGTCAAGCAGATCCTCAACGGTGAGTTTTGCAGCCGTCAAAGCACGCGCCAAGGCGGACGCAGCACGCGCACAAGTCTCTTATGCTGAGAAGGAAGCTTCGGTGATGAAACAAAAGGCAGAAATAGAGGCCAGCTTGATGAAACAAAAGGCAGAAATAGAGGCCAGCTTGTTGAAGCAAAAATCTGACCTCGAGGCAAGTTTATATGTTCTCCAAGTTGAGAGAGCAGCTGCTGCTGCGTTGGCTGAAGCTGCAGCCTTTGAAGAAGCTGTAGAATCAGAACGCAGAGAGCTTCGCAAAGAACTAGACACAGGGACACAGCCCTTAAGTCCAGTCCAACTTACATGTGAGTATGTGCAACAACATGCTAGGCCCTACTTTGCTGAACTTCCATTTGAAGTGCAGAAACAAGAGCTTAGTGTTGACCCAGCTACATGCCATAATCCAGAAAGTAGCAAACAACGGAGCATAAGCAGAGACTCTCCGTTCAAAAGAAAGGAACAGCAGCATGGTGGAAATGGAAAACAAGCCCACTTCCAGTCACACACACAAAACTTCCCTGAGTCACAAGTGGCACCAGACCTCATCAAGTACCTCCTACGCCGTGAGATGGTGAGTTCCGGACTCCTGAAGTTTGATGATCGTCCTGAAAATGATTGGGCATGGAAAGCATCCTTTCTCAATGCGACCAGAGACTTGAATTTATCAGCCGGGGAAGAGTTAGATCTAATTACCAAGTGGCTAGGGGCAGAGTCATCTGAGCAAGCAAACAGAATTAGATCTGTCCATATTTTCAACGCAACAGCAGGACTTAACATGGTCTGGCAACGACTAGAAAAGTGCTATGGTACACCCGAAGTGATCGAGAATGCACTGTTGAAGAAAATTGATGATTTTCCAAAACTGACTAACAAAGACAATCACAAACTAAGAGAACTAGGTGACATTCTTCTTGAACTGGAGTGTGCTAAAGTAGAAGGGTACCTTCCAGGCCTCGCTTATCTGGACACATCTCGGGGGGTAAACCCTATTGTAGAGAAACTTCCATTCAGTTTACAAGAAAAATGGATAGCACAGGGATCCAAATATAAGGAGGACTATCGGGTAGCATTCCCACCATTCTCGTTCTTCTCGAGATTCATCAGGAACCAGGCGAAAATTAGAAATGACCCCAGCTTCACCCTCTACACCTCAACTAACCAGGTGTCCATGAAAAGTGAGAAACCTGCCAGGTACAGCAGCAAGACACCTGTGACTGTATATAAGACAGATGTGTCATCTGAGGCCTCAGACCACCAAACCAAACCCAGTAAGACAAAGGTTGAAAACCCTGACCATCACTGTCCAATACATAACAAGCCTCATCCTCTTAAAAAGTGTTGTGGGTTTAGATGCAAAACTCTAGATGAGCGCAAATCATATCTCAAAGACAATGGCATTTGTTTCCGATGTTGTGGGTCAACTCAACACAGAGCTAAAGACTGTAAGGTTTCAATCAAGTGCTCTGAGTGCGACAGCGACAGGCATCTTGCTGCTCTGCATCCAGGCCCAGCCCCTTCATATACAGACACCGCTACAGCAGAGAAAGAGCATGGTGGGGAGCAAGGTGACGATGCTCTTCTATCTGTCACCTCAAAGTGTACAGAGATCTGTGGTGAGGCAGTCAATCCAAGATCATGTTCAAAAATATGCCTAGTCAAAGCTTATCCGGCTGGGAAAAGAGAGAAAGCTGTCCAAATGTATGTAGTGCTTGATGAACAGAGTAACAAATCTCTGGCCAAGACAGAGATTTTCAGTCTCTTCAACATCAATGACAACTCTGCTCCATACACCATGAAGACGTGTTCTGGGGTAACAGAGACTTCGGGCAGGAGAGCCGTCAACTTCATGGTGGAGTCTATAGATGGACACATGCAGCTCACTCTCCCTACTCTGATAGAGTGTGATATGATGCCAGACGATAGGATGGAGATTCCCTCCCCCGACATTGCGTATCATCATCCCCATCTGCAACCAGTTATGGACAAAATTCCAGCAGTGGACCCAGACGCTCCCATCCTCCTGCTCTTAGGACGAGACATCTTAAGGGTACACAAGGTACGAGAGCAAATCAATGGGCCCCACGACACTCCTTATGCACAGCGACTCGGCCTCGGGTGGGTCATCGTGGGTGAGGTCTGTCTGGGAACGGCTCACCGACCAGCCAATGTTAACGTGTTCAGGACAAACATACTTCAAAATGGTCGCACATCCTATCTGAGCCCTTGCCCTGACATCATCCAGGTAAAAGAGAACTACAACAGCGTAGCTCAGAAACACATCTCTCCCTCTACAGTGCACTCGAGAGATCCAATCACAACTGTGAACACAGACAGCCTGGGATGTTCCGTGTTCGACAAAACACAAGACGATGATAAACCAGCACCATCAGTGGAGGACAAAGCCTTCTTGGACATTATGGACAAACAGGTTTTCCAGGATGATGGAAACAACTGGGTGGCTCCACTACCCTTTCGCCCCACTAGACGTCGCCTCCCTAATAACAGGGAGCAGGCCATGAACCGTCTCACATCACTTCGCAGGACTTTAGACAAAAAGCCTGACATGAAGAGTCATTTTATTGACTTCATGCAAAAGATGCTGGATAACGACCAAGCCGAACCTTCACAGCCACTAGAGGGAGACAAAGAACGTTGGTATCTGCCCATATTTGGTGTTTACCATCCACAAAAGCCTGAACAAATAAGAGTAGTATTTGACTCCAGTGCTAAGTGTCAAGGCGTGTCACTTAACAATGTTCTGCTCAGTGGTCCAGACTTAAACAACACACTCTTGGGTGTCCTAATGCGCTTCCGCAAGGATTGCATTGCACTAACAGCAGATGTGCAACAAATGTTTTACTGTTTTGGTGTACGTGAGGATCACAGAGATTACTTAAGGTTTCTCTGGTATGAAGACAACAACCCAGATAGAAACATAACCGAGTACAGGATGAAAGTGCATGTATTTGGGAACAGCCCTTCACCAGCCGTAGCCATCTACTGCATGAGACGAGCAGCGCTACAGGGTGAGAAGGAACACGGGTCAGAACCCAAGCAATATGTAGTGAGGAACTTCTACGTCGATGATGGTCTGACATCAGTAGCTACTACAGAAGAAGCTATCAACATTCTAAGAAAAACACAAGCAATGTTGGCGGAGTCCAACATGAAACTACACAAGATTGCATCCAATAGCAAAACAGTTATGGAATCCTTCCCTATGGAGGACCGTGCAAAAGACTTAAAAGATCTGGACCTAGGAGTGGATCCTCTTCCCTTTCAACGGAGTCTGGGACTTTCCTGGAACCTGGAAACAGACAGCTTCTCATTCCAGGTGTCCCACAATGAGAAGCCTTTTACGCGGAGAGGCATCCTGTCCACAGTGAATAGTCTTTATGACCCCCTTGGGTTCGTGGCTCCAATAACAATGCAAGGTAAAGCCTTAATCAGAGAACTCTCTTCTGATCAGAGTGAGTGGGATGCCCCTCTTCCCACAGAAAAAGAAGAGGAATGGAAAATGTGGAAGGAATCTTTGATGGAGTTGGAACATATGAATATTCAGCGGACCTACATCCCAGTCTCCTTGTCTACCACTCAAAGAAGAGAGCTTACACATCTTCTCGGATGCCTCTACAGTAGCCATAGGAGCAGTAGCCTACCTGAGAGTTATTGACTCGGAAGGTCAATGCCATGTTGGATTTGTCATGGGGAAATCAAAATTGGCCCCTCGTCCGGCCCACACTATCCCACGCCTAGAACTGTGTGCGGCTTTGCTAGCTGTTGAGATGTATGAACTGATCAAAGACGAAATGGACATTGATGTGCATGCAGCCAAGTTCTACACAGACAGTAAGATAGTTCTCGGTTACATCCACAATGTCACCAAAAGATTCTACGTTTATGTTGCCAATAGGGTAACTCGCATCAGGAAGTCTACCCATCCAGATCAGTGGTGCTATGTAAACACTGACAGCAATCCAGCAGACCATGCAACCAGGCCCATACTTGCTGCGCTCTTAAAACACACTAGTTGGTTCTCAGGTCCACCGTTCCTGACCGAAACAAACTCGAGTAAGCCTGAGAACATAAATTTTGACCTTGTAGAGCCTCACAAAGATGCAGAGATTCGACCAGACGTCACTGTCTTTGCCTCTAAAGTTTCTGGAGCTCAACTCGGCTCTCATCGCTTTGAGAGGTTCTCAAGCTGGAAAGCTCTCAATCGAGCCACAGCACGACTCATTCATGTTGCCAGATCCTTCCATGAAGGTGCAGACAACAACAGCTGCAGAGGCTGGCATGACTGTAATAAACCATGCAGTACAAGTGAGTTGTTACAAGCCAAAACAGCAATCATTCACTGTGTGCAACATGAAACCTTCAGAGATGAATTCAAATGCATTGAAAAAGGAAAAGAGTTCCCAAAGCAAAGTACACTCAAAAAGCTGAACCCAGTGATTGATGAGGATGGGTTGCTGAGGTTGGGAGGCCGCTTATCCTCCGCCGACATGTTACAAGACGAAAAACATCCTCTCATCATCCCACGGACACATCATGTTGCCACTCTGCTGGTAAGACATTATCACGAGCAAGTGGCTCACCAAGGCCGTCATTTTTCAGATGGAGCTATTCGAGCAGCAGGCTTCTGGATTATTGGGAGCAAACGTCTGGTCTCTGGTATCATTCACAAGTGTGTCACCTGCCGCAAGGTTAGAGGGAGGTTAGTTGACCAAAAAATGGCTGACTTGCCTGCAGACAGACTCACATCTGAACCACCATTCACCAGCATTGGACTTGATGTGTTTGGACCATGGAATGTCATAACTCGTCGCACTAGAGATGGTAGTGCAGACTCCAAGTGCTGGGCGGTGCTCTTTACATGTATGTCTACTAGAGCAGTCCATATCGAGCTTATCGAATCCATGTCCACATCCAGCTTCATCAACGCGCTGAGGCGTTTTTTCTCTATCCGTGGTCCAGCAAAAGTGCTACGCTCTGATCGAGGTACAAACTTTATAGGTGCCTGCAGGGAACTGGGTATCGACACAAATGACTCAGAACTGACTAAATACCTCTCAGATAAGGGATGTACTTGGATATTTAATCCTCCACACTCGTCTCATATGGGTGGTTCTTGGGAGAGACTCATTGGGGTTGCCAGACGTATTCTTGATGCTATGCTGTTTCAGACGGGGTCCACTCGTCTCACACATGAGGTCTTGAGCACTCTTATGTCTGAAGTTATGGCAATAATCAATGCGAGACCCTTAGTGTCAGTATCAACCGACCCTGACATGCCTACCATTCTCACACCCTCAATGTTACTTACACAAAAGACCAGCGCTACCTCAGCCCCTTCTGGATACTTCAGCATGAACGACCTTCATGGAAAACAGTGGAAGCAAGTCCAGTGTCTTGCTGACACCTTTTGGAAAAGGTGGAGACAGGAGTACCTGACAACGCTGCAGAGACGCAGAAAATGGACAGCAGAAAAGCCAAATGTAAAAGTGGGAGATGTTGTCTTATTGAAAGACAGTCAGGCACACAGAAATGACTGGCCAGTCGGGCTTGTGGTAAAAACCTTTCCCAGTACTGACAAAAAGGTTAGGAAAGTAGAACTAAAAATTGTCAAGCAAGGAGCTGCTAAGATGTTTCTGAGACCAATCTCACAGATTGTTGTTCTTCTTTCTGAAGCATCCTAGAGACAAAAGATAGAAAGGGCATTATTTGTTTCTTGATATGTTTTATTTCATAGTGGCACAATTTCATTATACCAGGCGTGGAGTGTGCTGCCATCCTGTTAGAAGGTAACAGATTATTTTATTACAATGGTTCAATTGGATTTTCATTGTGTCCAATGGTGTTATTTGCCCCCTAGTGGATGTTTCTGGTACTTAGAAAGACTACGCAAACAGGAAGTAGAGAATTTGTTCTGCACGCATAGAAGCAGCTACAAACAACGCTACGGTGCAGGTCTTTCAATGTAGTTATTTCTTGTCACGCTTCAGACTTGGAAAATATTTGTTTGTAAGTTCAATTCAAGCATTTAGCTAATGATTATAATCTTGTCATTGATAGAGTTGCTTACTTACAGTGTTGGTTGCATTTACTCACAAATTGCAATGCCTTTCATGTATGTCGTTAGCTGTATTACTTTGCTCGTGCGTCATGCAAACGAATTGTAAAATATACAATACTGTAGTTTTGTTACTGTTCCTAGTGTAATATGCTTTGTTATTCTACATAAATGGTTGTACACTATTAGAGTAATGAAAGGAGCCAATTACCATATGAGTAACAATTAGCTATATGGTTTGGCATCATGCCAGATGCATGGTACCTTAGCGCGTGCTTTGTATTCATGCAACTTCAAATGTATAATGTACAGCTACTGTCGGTGTGAATTGAATACCAAAGTATATTCTTTTCTGTATTTTGCAGTTTCACAACATAAACGTTTTCAATATATTCATTCAAGAAAAGTCACGCCTTGGGAGTTTTATTGAAGACTTAGTTGTTAGCTATCTGTCTAGTTTTGCATGGGAACGCAACTCAAGGGCAGAATACGTATGGTTGTACCACCAATGGAAATAGGCATTTTACCTGACAGTGTTTCCTGTCGCCTCACCAGTTCTCCGAAGTCTTGAAAGAACTGACACTATAGACTTCCTTTGACCTACTTCTAACTCCTCTTAGAGTATCAAGAGCCAGCTTAGTTTTTTTGGTTGAATTCTATCTAGGAAATTGGCAGATGGCTAGCTACAATGCCGCAAACATTTTGTGTTGATTCACTTTGTATTTTTTGGACGTCACAGGCTTTTAAATATTTATCTTAAGTTATGTTTTATGATTGAGATGAGAACGTTCATTGATTTCAAATGAGAGAAGCAAATGACTGCTCACACTTAATCATTTCACTTATTTTCAAAATGTGGTTCTGTGTGTTGGTGAGTATTATTGTAATCATAAAAATCTTGTTTTTAATGTATATTAGAGTTTCATTGTTAAAAATTCCTATACATTAATTAAGAAAAAATGTTTTTTTGAAAAATGTATGAATTGTTATTGGTCTGTCATAACGCTTATATAACGCCATCATAACCAATACGTAAAGTGATATCGTAGCAGATTATTTTTATAATGACAGACAATTATTTCATATATATGATGATGCTTGGTGACAATAGTTGTCGTTAGTGTTAGCAAGGCAGTGACGTGGAAGGCAATATTTCCATGACACTGTTTTTACACTGTTACAATTACAATGTAGGCATTCTGACTGGCCACTTATGAAGTGTTCCCAATGATCAAAGTATCCTATATGTTTGGAGGTTTGACATCAGATCTTTAAAAATCTATCTGATGTTGAAATCAGAGTATTCGTAAGGTCATATCAAAATATACACATTTATGTAAAGGAATATGAGTATAACGGTAAGAGCCACTAACATGTGCCAACATCATTAACAAACCTCTGTCTCGCCTTTGTCTGCCAGGTTTTGACTCTAGCCTGTCTCGACTCTACACAGAGTTGCACAGAGGAGGTGCTAAAAAATTACCCGGAAAGTAGCTGCAACAAATGTCCAGCAGGTAAGCAACACTGAATAATACAATTAGAATCTGAGAATGAACAGAAGTGGAGCTTGTTAGTTCCAAACTACAGTATATTGTATTTTACAATACAATCTTGATGTTAAACAGTGGATAATTTTAGGCATTAAATTACAGTGGTTAAGATACATACAGTGCCTTGCGAAAGTATTCGGCCCCCTTGAACTTTGCGACCTTTTGCCACATTTCAGGCTTCAAACATAAAGATATAAAACTGTATTTTTTTGTGAAGAATCAACAACAAGTGGGACACAATCATGAAGTGGAACGACATTTATTGGATATTTCAAACTTTTTTAACAAATCAAAAACTGAAAAATTGGGCGTGCAAAATTATTCAGCCCCTTTACTTTCAGTGCAGCAAACTCTCTCCAGAAGTTCAGTGAGGATCTCTGAATGATCCAATGTTGACCTAAATGACTAATGATGATAAATACAATCCACCTGTGTGTAATCAAGTCTCCGTATAAATGCGGAGCGTGAAAAACCCAGCAGCGCTGCAGTTCTTAAAAGCCGTTAATTAACATAAACACATTTAGCATCTCCTGGCTTCCACACCATAAGCCACTGATACTGACCTTTGGAACATCTACATTTTAAAAAGTCTAATAAATCTGTGTAATATAGCCTACACCTTCACAATAAATCCATGATTTATTTTAGACAGGTCTAAGGAAGCATGAAATGTTGTCTATTTCAGAAGAACAGAATGGCATACTCTGAGTTGTCCTAAACTGGCTATGCCAATTGGCTGTGGGCAACACTAGTTCATTTAGCATACAAGATTTGCTTAGAATTTCATGGCATTGTTATAATATCTTATAATAAGAAGAATACAATTGAACAAAGCTGAGTAAGATAGAAAGGATATTTTCTCCAAACAATTTGAGGGAGTACGCACATGCGGGCTATTCTGTGTTGAGGGGTTAACAAAGAAATAGGTACTCCTATATGCTTAATTAGAGTTATT
Organism: Oncorhynchus mykiss; assembly: GCF_013265735.2. Classification (NCBI taxonomy): domain Eukaryota; kingdom Metazoa; phylum Chordata; class Actinopteri; order Salmoniformes; family Salmonidae; genus Oncorhynchus; species Oncorhynchus mykiss. The sequence goes on along the minus strand of NC_048580.1, from coordinate 31,986,961 downwards.
AATGTAACTTTAGTTGTTCTACAAACGTTGGGATATATGTTTAGATTTTTACTACATTATAAGGCTGCATGATACAACTCTAATATGATTTGAAAAAAGTAGTTTGAAAGGCATGCTCTGATTAGGTTTTTTTGCGCAGCATGTGCACAATTCATTAGTCTCTCATTCACAATTTGAGAAGCACTTGAAAATGCCTCGAATTTCCCGGCAGCATCCCCTTTGTGTAGCCATAATGCACCCTAAAAAAATCCATGCCTTTTGTGGCCCTTCTCCCTAAATGCTACCTGCTCGAAAGCATCTCTCATCTCACTCACAAGGCTCTCCATCACGTGATTGGGTCTTTCTCACAGGCTACAAGTGAAGGCAGACACATTGAGGATGCAACTGCGCACCTCATCCAATTCCGAGGTGCATGTTGAAGATATTGGAAGAACTGTCCACATTTACTTTTCGTCAGCCAACAAGATGAGTAGGCCTAACGAACAGCAAAAACACTAGCCTATGTCAATCTACTATCCCCCATAGTGCAAAAGTTGACCTATTCTAGACAATAAATAAATATTCCAAACATAGTCTGGGACAGTTGTGGGATGCGATAGATCCCAAATTAATATAACCACTAGCATAAAAAAAAGCGTTTTGAGGCTGACGCAACAGATCAGAATGTTTAGCTTCAAATGTTGATAAACTATTCGGCTATTTCTTAACATTATAAGTGCAGCACAATGCGCACACGGCAGTAGGATTTAAGCGCTAATGTTTAATTAGCGGGTAAACACCATTATCAAAAGTGACATTTTTTTTTGATTATGCATGTAAATGTTTTATTATAAAAGTGCATCTTTATGGTGAAAATTATCTTCCCCAAACTTGAAACTGACGCGCTGCTTATCAGTTAGGCTCTATACCTCTTGTAAAGCGGATTAATGTGCTTAATTTTATGAAGTTATTTGGCCACTTTAATAGGCCATTGGGCTAGGTTACATGAAGTGTGCAACTATGATTTGAAAAAGTTGCAAAAAAAGGCATTGTTTCTTATGCTGGGCATCAGTGATAATATATAATTCACATGTGATAGGCTAATATTGTTACCCATCAGACTATTATTGTTTTAATCTTGTCTGTACTGTACATTATTGTTTTAATCTTGTCTGTACTGTACATTTGTTTTGAGTAAGAATGGAACATTATCATGCACCTGTATCAAAACAGGGGCAGCGGGAAAAAAATACATGTCATCCAGTGGCAACCTGTCATTCAGGGCAGGGGGGCTTGACTGTTTTGCATGCTATTTTGGTAACTGTACATGTCACATATCACTTTGCAAACAATGTCCCCAAAAATTCTAATAATATATTGAGTAAATAAAGCTGCATGGTCTCTTTTTTGCTTTATGCGTAAGGTAGCTCCAAAATGCAGATGCTTCAGCCAAGCTCAGTGCTTTCTGCGTTGGTGGGGCAGCCAGTGAAAAATACAGAGCGTAGGTGTTGGTAATGTCTGAGGGTAGAGATCGAAAATTCAAGCCCCTTGGGTGTTGCCATAGAGTTACATTAGAAGTGCCAATCAAGAAGGCTGAAGGTCATTGGCCACAGATAAAATGACGTCAAATCATGTTCTATCTACAGTAGTTATTTATTTTTATTTTTATTTATTTTTTAAATCTCCCTTTTCACTCCAATTTCGTGGTATCCAATTGCTAGTCTCATCACTGAGACTTCCATACGGACTCGGGAGAGGCAAAGACCGAGAGCCGTGCATCCTCCGAAACACAACCCAGCCAAGCCGCACTGCTTCTTGACACAATGCCCACTTAACCTGGAAGCCAGCCGCACCAATGTGTCAGAGGAAACACTGTACAGCTTTGATTGGACTGATCATGCCAACATCATTCTTTCAAAATCTTAGTTAGCAGTCATCATCATGAATCGGCAATCTACTTTTTAATCCTTGCCATATGAAGAGAAGTTTTAGATCAAACGCATTGGTGCTCATCAGGCATTGGACATAAACATTACACAAGTTGGAAATTGCAAATTCAACAATGAGTGGTTCGGAAGGATTCAGTGGCTAACTGCAAGCATTGCAAAGCAATCACTAGCAAGCAAGTCTCTTTTCCAAGCTTAAAATTATGAACATTCAACATCGGTCATGCTGTTAATGAAGCATGATTTGTGCCGCACTCGAAACAATTGTTGACTCGGAACCAAATCTGACTTCAGTGAGTTCAAGATAACTGGGAACTCGGGAAAAATGAGCTCCAACTGGGAAAATACTTTCTGACAGGTCATCCAACTCGGAATTGTAAATCGGGAACTTGGGCTTCTTTCTAGAGCTACGACCTGAAGATCACTGACGTCATCATGATTCTACCTTGTTTTTTTCTGAGTTCCCAATTGTCTTGAAGGCACCATATATCCAGAGAATGCCAGACTTTGATGACAAAGTTTGATGACAAAATTTGCCCATGAAGGACTGCCGCGCCACCTTCCTGTTCAAGTGAGCACAGCAGTGCTTTGGTGAGTCCAAAAATGTCTTGTATGCTGCTGCATAAATTATATAATATGCCAGGGAGATATGTATACTGTAGCTAAGAAAGTAATACTAAGTGCATATTGTGTTGTAAGCTGTTAGTAGCCCATGTGCCTCACCCTAATAATTTGTTCCCTTTCCCCCTCATAACTTATCCCACTGTTCTGACTTGGTGGTGTACATGTAGCCTACAATCTGTTTTAGAGAAATGTAATCATTGAATATTGTAAGAGCTTTCATTGCCTGCTTATATGCCCCCTTTATTTATCCTATGGTTCTGACTTGATGTACAGGGAGAATACTGTAAGAACCGGTCCATGATCTGAATTCTGTTACTGTACATTTAAAAAGTGCTGAACAAATAGTTATTGACTACATCCGTCCTAGCTCGCTCATTAATATCTTAATCGAAATTACGGATTGCCTCTTATCCACTTTTCGTCCCCTAATGCCATAGATTGCACATCTCAATAAGCAAGTCAGCCACATCAGCTATGTTTTTTTTAAAGGCAATAAATGAGACTGAATGAACTGTTTCGCCTCCAGACAAGGCTCCGGTGTAGCAGTGGTAAGGTGTTGGGACTGCTGTTGGGGCTCTGCTGTTAGGACAGATTTATGTAGGCCCTAACAGTTTGTGGGCACAGTTTGTCACCGTTATAGTGCAATTAATGTATTGTTTAGTGATGTATAGTGGCTTTTCTGGCAGGCATCCCACAAGTATATACAGTGGGGAGAACAAGTATTTGAAACACTGCCGATTTTGCAGGTTTTCCTACTTACAAAGCATGTAGAGGTCTGCAATTTTTATCATAGGTACACTTCAACTGTGAGAGACGAAATCAGAAAATCAGAAAATCACATTGTATGATTTTTAAGTAATTCATTTGCATTTTATTGCATGACATAAGTATTTGATCACCTACCAACCAGTAAGAATTCTGGCTCTAACAGACCTGTTCGTTTTTCTTTAAGAAGCACTCTTGTTCTCCACTCATTACCTGTATTGACTGCATCTGTTTGAACTCGTTACCTGTATAAAAGATACCTGTCAACACAGGCAACAACTGTAGGCGCAATTATTAGAAAATGGAAGAAGTTCAAGATGACGGTCAATCATCCTCGGTCTGGGGCTCCTTGCAAGATCTCACCCTGTGGGGCATCAATGATCATGAGGAAGGTGAGAGATCAGCCCAGAACTACACGGCAGGACCTGGCCAATGACCTGAAGAGAGCTGGGACCACAGTCTCAAAGAAAACCATTAGTAACACACTACGCCGTCATGGATTAAAATCCTGCAGCACAGGCAAAGTCCCCCTGCTCAAGCCAGCGCATGTCCAGGCCCATCTGAAGTTTGCCAATGACCATCTGGATGATCCTGAGGAGGAATGGGAGGAGGTCATGTGGTCTGATGAGACAAAAATAGAGCATTTTGGTCTAAACTTCACTCGCCGTGTTTGCAGGAAGAAGAAGGATGAGTAAAACCCCAAGAACATTATCCCAACCATGAAGCATGGAGGTGGAAAAATCATTCTTTGGGGATACTTTTCTGCAAAGGGGACAGGACGACTGCACCACATTGAGGGGAGGATGGTTGGGGCTATGTATTGTGAAATCTTGGACAACAACCTCCTTCCCTCAGTAAGAGCATTGAAGATTGGTCGTGGCTGGGTCTTCCAGCATGACAACGACCCGAAACACACAGCCAGGGCAACTAAGGAGTGGCTCCGTAAGAAGCATCTCAAGGTCCTGGAGTGGCCTAGCCAGTCTCCAGACCTGAACCCAATAGAAATTCTTTGGAGGGAGCTGAAAGTCCGTATTACCCAGCGACAGCCCCGAAACCTGAAGGATCTGGAGAAGGTCTGTATGGAGGAGTGGGCCAAAATCCCTGCTGCAGTGTGTGCAAACCTGGTCAAGAACTACAGGAAACGTATGATCTCTGTAATTGCAAACAAAGGTCTCTGTACCAAATATTAAGTTCTGCTTTTCTGATGTATCAAATACTTATGTCATGCAATAAAATGCAAATTAATTACTTAAAAATCATACAATGTGATTTTCTGGATATTTGTTTTAGATTCCGTCTCTCACAGTTGAAGTGTACCTATGATAAAAAAAATTACAGACCTCTACACACTTTGTAAGTAGGAAAACCTGCAAAATCGGCAGTGTATCAAATACTTGTTCTCCCCACTGTATATTTTTAACACACCAAGATTTACATGCTAAAATCACCACTGATGTCACCTATAGCGAAGGGAGGACGCTCTTCCCCGTGGTTTATTTTCATGCCAGCCAGGTAGGCTGTACTCCTGTTGTAAATATATGCAATGTGCTTAATATTAGGAAAGTTGAAAAATACATATAGTAGGCCTAGCCTATAGATCCTCCTCTTTTCAGTAGAGGCCATCACTCTGTTTTCTGACGCAATTGCATAGCCTATTGAAGTGTTAGATTTTCGAATGCATTGATGTCAGCGTGATTAAAGGGACAATAGAGTGCTGAGTCCAGTTAGCAAGTTTGGTAGGCTACTAATGACCATCAGCAGCATCAGAGCTTGGAGAAACCTAATTACCGTGACTAAATGGTCACGTGGACTTTTTGACTGCCTTCATGACTGCCAGTGTGGTAGTAATACTGCCACTGCAACAGCCCTATGCCTGACACCAACTACCATACCCTGTTCAAAGGCACTTACACCTTTTGTCTTGCCGATTCACCCTCTGAAAGACACACATACATAATCAATGTCTTAATTGTCTCAAGGCTTAAAAATCCTTCTTTAACCTGTCTCCTCCCCATTCATCTAAATTGATTGAAGTGGATTTAACAAGTGACATCAATAAGGGATCATAGTTTTCACCTGGATCCACCTAGTCAGTCTATGTCATGGAAAGAGCAAGTGTTCTTAGTGTTTTGTATATTCAGTGTATAGAATGTATGTTAATTTTATCCCATCACCTCTCAAAGAGTGACAGATTAGTGAAATGGCCAGGTTTTACTGTATGTGCACTGCTTTCATGTCCTTGACCAAAGGCCTCATTTAGTTTTCTCCATGACATTCATTGAATGTTTTAAAATAACATGTTAAAATGTAAGCAGTGTCAAAACCGGAATGAATAAGAGAAACAATGTTTTTGAATGAACAAATATGTGTTCACGATAAATGTGTTCATGATACTGTCTATTCTCAGAATTGTCCCTGTATTTTCCCTTCAGGTTCTGTGTGTAAGTCAGACTTTAACAAAGACGAGTTGAAGCGATGCCAACCATGCCAAACGTACGGCCACCAGATTCCAGCTTCTACAATATTTATACATTTATTCAACTGAACATATGCACCACTGTTTTTGTTTAGCTCTGACAATACAATATTCTGTAGTAACAAGGAGTAATGCTCACATACTTTACAATCTCACCAAACCATAACATTTTGATACTGGCAATGACCATAGAACATCATAGATTTTTTTTCAAATCACCTCAGACACATTTACATTGTTTCACATTGAGACCTTTCTTGTGTCCCAAATAGCACCCTATTCCCTATATAGTGCACACCTTTTGATATGGGCCCTGGTCAAAAGTAGTGCAATATATAGGGAACAGGTTGCCATTTGGGATGCATCCCTACTATTTCGCACAACCCCTCAAAACCCATAGTTATTTTGATGTAGACTTGATATCCCTGAAATTACTCAGCCATGGGTTTTATTGCAGTGTACTAGAGAATGAACGTGTACTGTTGTTGACACACCAAGGAAGCACAGTTATTTCTGGATGCTGCTGAAAGATCAATCAGATCTTGTAATGGCATGCGTTGAGGTCAGTGGGTTGAGGACTTCCCCTCAAAGCGGAGCTTTATAAGATCTGAAGTTCCTGAACATCCTATGTTTCTGAGGTACTGTCGGGTTTCTGAGAATCAATGTTCTAAAGACACACCCACGTATCACAGATACAAGATACATTTTCAACCCTTTGGATTTCAGTAAAAATCATAACTACCGGTAGTCATAGATTTGACACTAAGATTGAGGGGGTGGGTGTACAGTGGCTTGCGAAACTATTCACTCCCCTTTGCATTTTTCCTATTTTGTTTCCTTACAACCTGGAAATAAAATATATTTTTTTTTTTGGGGGGGGGGGTTTGTGTCATTTGATTTACATAACATGCCTACCACTTTGAAGATGCAAAATATTTTTTATTGTGAAACAAACAAGAAATAAGACAAAAAAACAAAAACCTTGAGCGTGCATAACTATTCACCCCCCAAAGTCAATACTTTGTAGAGCCACCTTTTGCAGCAATTGTAGGTGCAAGTCCCTATGAGCTTGGCACATCTCGCCACTGGATTTTTGCCTATTCAAGGCAAAACTGCTCCAGCTCCTGCAAATTGGATGGGTTCCGCTGGTGTAAAGCAACCTTTAAATCATACCACATATTCTCAATTGGATTGAGGTCTGGGCTTTGACTAGGCCATTCCAAGACATTTAAATCTTTGACCTTAAACCACTCGAGTGTTGCTTTAGCAGTATGCTTAGTGTCATTGTCCTGCTGGAAGGGCAACCTCCATCCCAGTCTCAAATCTTTGGAAGACTGAAACAGGTTTCCCTTGAGAATTTCCTTTTATTTAGCGCCATCCATCATTCCTTCAATTCTGACCAGTTTTCCAGTCCCTGCCGATGAAAAACATCCCCACAGCATGATGCTGCCATCACCATGCTTCACTGGGGGGATGGTGTTCTCATGGTGGTGAGAGGTGTTGGGTTTGCGCCAGACATAGCATTTTCCTTGATTTTCCAAAATGCTAAATTTTCGTCTCATCTGACCCGAGTACGTTCTTCCATATATTTGGGGAGTCTCCCACATGCCTTTTGGCGAACACAAAACGTGTTTGCTTATTTTTTTCTCTAAGCAATGGCTGCCAACTCTTCCATAAATCCCAACTCTGTGGAGTGCACGGCTTAAAGTGGTCATATGGACAGATACTCCCATCTCCACTGTGGAGCTTTTGCAGCTCCTTTAGGGTTATCGTTGGTCTCTTTGTTGGTTCTCTGATTAATTGCCTTCTTGCCTGGTCTGTGAGTTTTGGTGGACAGCCCTCTCTTGTCAGGTTTTTTGTGGTGCCATATTCTTTCATAAAAAAAAGAATTTACTGGTACTCCGTGGGATGTTCAAAGTTTCTGATATTTTTTTATAACTCAACCCCAATCTGTACTTCTCCACAACTTTGTCCCTGACCTGTTTGGAGAGCTCCTTGGTCTTCATGGTGCCGCTTGCTTGGTGGTGCCCCTTGCTTAATGGTGTTGCAGCCTTTCAGAACAGGTGTGTGTTTATATACAGTTGAAGTTGGAAGTTTACATACACCTTAGCCAAATACATTTAAACTCAGTTTTTCACAATTCCTGACATTTAATCCTAGTAATAAACCCCTGTTTTAGGTCAGTTAGGATCACCACTTTATTTTAAGAATGTGAAATGTCAGAATAATAGTAGAGAAAATTATTCATTTCAGCTTTTATTTCTTTCATCACATTCCCAGTGGGTCAGAAGTTTACATACACTCAATTAGTATTTGGTAGCATTGCCTTTAAATTGTTTAACTTGGGTCCAACGTTTCGGGGAGCCTTCCACAAGCGTCGCACAATAAGTTGGGGGAATTTTGGCTCATTTCTCCTGACAGAGCTGGTGTAACTGAGTCAGGTTTGTAAGGCCTCCTTGCTCGCACATGCTTTTTCAATTTTGCCCACACATTTTCTATAGGATTGAGGTCAGGGCTTTGTGATGGCCACTCCAAACCCCTTTGTTGTCCTTAAGCCATTTTGACACAACTTTGGAAGTATGCTTGGGGTCATTGTCCATTTGGAAGACCCATTTGCGACCAAGCTTTAACTTCCTGACTGATGTCTTGAGATGTTGCTTCAATATATCTACATAATTGTCCACCTCATGACGCCATCTATTTTGTGAAGTGCCCCAGCCCCTCCTGCAGCAAAGCACCCCCACAACATGATGCTGCCACCCCCATGCGTCATGGTTGGGATAGTGTTCTTCGGCTTGCAAGCCTTCCCCTTTTCCTCCAAACATAACGATTGTCATTATGGCCAAACAGTTCTATTTTTGTTTCATCAGCCAAGAGGACATTTCTCCAAAAAGTACGATCTTTGTCCCCATATGCAGTTGAAAACCGTAGTCTGGCTTTTTATGGCGGCTTTGGAGCAGTGGATTTTTCCTTGCTGAGCGGCCTTTCAGGTTGTGTCGATATAGGACTCGTTTTACTATGGATAAAGATACTTTTGTACCTGTTTCCTCCAGCATCTTCACAAGGTCCTTTGCTGTTGTTCTGGGATTGATTTGCAATTTTTGCACGTACGTTCATCTCTAGGAGACAGAAGGCGTCTCCTTCCTGAGCAGTATGACGGCTGCATGGTCCCATGGTGTTTAAACAATTGTTGCAAAAATTACTTGTGTCATGCACAAAGTAGATGTCCTAACCGACTTGCCAAAACTTTAGTTTGTTAACAAGACATTTGTGGAGTGGTTGATAAACGAGTTTTAATAACTCCAACCTAAGTGTATTTAATCTTCCGACTTCAACTGTATATACACTGCTCAAAAAAATTAAGTGAACACTTAAACAACACAATGTAACTCCAAGTCAATCACACTTCTGTGAAATCAAACTGTCCACTTAGGAAGCAACACTGATTGACAATAAATGTCACATGCTGTTGTGCAAATGGAATACACAACTGGTGGAAATTATAGGCAATTAGCAAGACCCCCCCAATAAAGGAGTGGTTCTGCAGGTGGTGATCACAGACCACTTCTCAATTCCTATGCTTCCTGGCTGATGTTTTGGTCACTTTTGAATGCTGGCGGTGCTTTCACTTTAGTGGTAGCATGAGACGGAGTCTACAACCCACACAAGTGGCTCAGGTAGTGCAGCTCATCCAGGATGGCACATCAATGCGAGCTGTGGCAAGAAGGTTTGCTGTGTCTGTCAGCGTAGTGTCCAGAGCATGGAGGCGCTACCAGGAGACAGGCCAGTACATCAGGAGACGTGGAGGAGGCCGTAGGAGGGCAACAACCCAGCAGCAGGACCGCTACCTCCACCTTTATGCAAGGAGGAGCAGGAGGAGCACTGCCAGAGCCCTGCAAAATGACCTTCAGCAGGCCACAAATGTGCATGTGTCTGTTCAAACGGTCAGAAACAGACTCCATGAGGGTGGTATGAGGGCCCGACGTCCACAGGTGGGGGTTGTGCTTACAGCCCAACACCGTGTAGGACGTTTGGAATTTGCCAGAGAACACCAAGATTGGCAAATTCGCCACTGGCGCCCTGTGCTCTTCACAGATGAAAGCAGGTTCACACTTAGCACATGTGACAGACGTGACAGAGTCTGGAGACGCCGTGGAGAACGCTCTGCTGCCTGCAACATCCTCCAGAATGACCGGTTTGGAGGTGGGTCAGTCATGGAGTGGGGTGGCATTTCTTTTGGGGGACGCACAGTCCTCCATGTGCTCTCAAGAGGTAGCCTGACTGCCATTAGGTACCGAGATGAGATCCTCAGACCCCTTGTGAGACCATATGCTGGTGCGGTTGGCCCTGGGTTCCTCCTAATGCAAGACAATGCTAGCTCATGTGGCTGGAGTGTGTCAGCAGTTCCTGCAAGAGGAAGGCATTGATGCTATGGACTGGCCCGCCCGTTCCCCAGACCTGAATACAATTGAGCACATCTTGGGACATCATGTCTTGTTCCATCCACCAACGCCAAGTTGCACCACAGACTGTCCAGGAGTTGGCGGATGCTTTAGTCCAGGTCTGGGAGGAGATCCCTCAGGAGACCATTCCCCACCTCATCAGGAGCATGCCCAGGCATTGTGGGGAGGTCATACAGGCACGTGGAGGCCACACACACTACTGAGCCTCCTTTTGACTTGTTTTAAGGACATTACATCAAAGTTGGATCAGCCTGTAGTGTGGTTTTCCACTTTAATTTTGAGTGTGACTCCAAATCCAGACCTCCATGGGTTGATAAATTTGATTTCCATTGTTAATTTTTGTGTGATTTTGTTTTCAGCACATTCAACTATGTAAAGAAAAAAGTATTTAATAAGAATGTTTCATTCATTCAGATCTAGGATGTGTTATTTTAGTGTTCCCTTTATTTTTTTGAGCAGTGTATATTCTGAGATCATGTGACACTTAGATTGCACACAGGTGGACTTTATTTCACTAATTATGTGATTATGAAGGTAATTGGTTGCACCAGATCTTATTTGGTCTATCATTTATTATTATTATTTGATCTATATTTGGTCTGTAATTTTTTTCACTTCACCAATTTGGTCTATTTTGTGCATGTCCATTACATGAAATCCAAATAAAAATCATTTTAATTCAGGTTGTAATGCAACAAAATAGGTCAAATGTCAAGGGGGATGAATACTTTCACAAGGCGCTATATATTTATAGAAAGGATTTTGTTCAACGCAAAAGCTCAACATATAAAAAACATCTGGTAGCAAACCTTTCGTTAACAGTTTGTAAACATTTGATCCATAAGTCATTTTCTTTGTCCCTTCTTTAAATGTTCACTTAAAAATGTTATTGGTGTCATATCAAACCAATAGTTATGAATGTCAATGTGATATAGTTGTCTGGGAAATCCCTTCTGGTTTTAATGTGAGTGACCTTGTGTTTTTCTGTCGTCATATTTCAGGAAAGAGTGCACGGCTACTTCAACCCCCAATCTCCCAAATCCAACACCCAACCCCGCCATCATCAAAAATACAGACACTTGTGAGTTCCACCAATACCTTTGTGTCCACAGATCTTTCAGTTCTTTCAGTGACTTCATGAAGCCTTCAAAAGCTTTCATAATCCTTACATTGTTAACACTCAGACAGCCTTGAGACACAACAAGCAGAACCAAGTAGTTTAAAACACTTACCTTTTTACAATTATAATACACTTATGGTAACTGACATAACAATGTAAGTCAACTCAAATGGTAACTATTGCAGGTGTTACTTGATAGCGTTAATCATAATACAGCATTAGTGCATCATATTGGCGATTACTATGATGTAAAATTCTCTCCAGTAAGTAGAATTTCTCCTCCACGCCAACAATTTGCTGTAGTTGAATCTTTTAGCTCTCTACCCTACATTCTTCTGATCCCTCTTAAACGTAGTCAGATAGTAGAGTTATTTTTGTGGTATGAAATAAATGCAAATTAATGCTTATCTGTATCCTCAACAGCTCATCTCCTCTACACCATGATGTATGTCCTTCTGGTTTTCCTGGTCACCACTCTGTTAATGGCCAGTCTCCTGGTACTGACTAAGGGAGGATGGAGGGAACATGGCTGTTGGGCAAACCCTGAAAAGGAACTCCAGTTGCCTACAAGGGACACCTCAGCCAACGGTAATGATAAAATATTCAGGCAGTCAGTAACTCAGTTGACTTGCTTGTGAATTCAACACTGTAACCAATGGCCTACTGAGATTGGATCCCTTAGGGTGGTACATTGATATAAATGATATATACAGTAATACATATACAGTTGCACGAAAAAGTATGTGAACCCTTTGGATTAACCTGGATTTCTACATAAATTGGCAAAAAAAATGTGATCTGATCTTCCTCTAAGTCACAACAATAGACATTCAGAGTATGCTTAAACAAATAACACACAAATTATAGTATTTTTCTTGTCTACATTGATTACTTATTTTAAACATTCACAGTGTAGGTTGGATAAAGTATGTGAACCCCTAGGCTAATGACTTTTTCAAAAGCTAATTGGAGTCAAAACCTAACCTGGAGTCCAATCAATGAGACAAGATTGGAGATGTTGGTTAGAGCTGCACTGCAATATAAAAAATACTCACAAAATGTGAGTTTGCTATTCACATAAAGCATTGCCTGATGTGAACCATGCCTCGAACAAAAGAGATCTCAGAAGACCTAAGATTAAGGATTGTTGACTTGCATCAAAAGACCTAAGATTAAGGATTGTTGACTTGCATTACAAAAGTATCTCTAAAAGCCTTGATGTTCATCAGTCGACGGTAAGACAAATGGGAGGGAGAAAGGGAGAAAGTTCAGCACTGTTGCTACTCTCCCTAGGAGTGGCCATCCTGTAAAGATGACTGCAAGAGCAGAGAGCAGAATGCTCAATGAGGTTAAGAAGAATCCTAGAGTGTCAGCTAAAGTCTTACAGAAATCTCTGGATCATGCTAACATCTCTGTTGACGAGTCTACGATACGTTAAACACTAAACAAGAATGGTGTTCATGGGAGGACACCACGGAAGAAGCCACTGCTGTCTAAAAAAAACATTGTTGCACTTCTGAAGTTCGCAAAAGAGCACCAGGATGTTCCACAGTGCAATAATCTGTGGACAGATTAAAATAAAGTTGAGTTGTTTGGAAGGAACACAACACTAACAGCACACCAACATCAAAACCTCATCCCAACTGTAAAATATGATGGAGGGAGCATCATGGTTTGGGGCTGCTTTGCTACCTCAGGGCCTGGACAGCGTGCTATCATTGATGGAAGACATTTTGCAGGAGAATGTAATTGCTATCTGTCTGCCAATTGAAGCTCAACAGAAGTTGGGTGATGCAACGACCCAAGTGATGCAACGACCCAAGATACAGAAGTAAATCAACAACAGAATGGCTTCAACAGAAGAAAACACACCTTCTGGAGTGGCCCAGTCAGAGTCCTGACCTAAACCCCGATTGAGATGGTGCGGAATGATTTAGAGAGCGGTTCACACCAGACATCCTGAGAGTTTTGCTGAACTGAAACAGTTTTGTAAAGAGGAATGGTCCAAAATTCCTCCTGACCGTTGTGCAGGTCTGATACACAACTACAGAAAACGTTTGGATGAGGTTATTGCTGCCAAAGGAGGGTCAACCAGTTATTAAATCCAAGGGTTCACATGCTTTTCTCACCCTGCACTGTGAATGTTTACACGGTGTGTTCAATAAAGACATGAAAACGTATAATTATTTGTGTGCTATTAGTTGTGTTTGACTGCGTTTGTGTTTGACTGCGTAATTCTTAGCACTCCAACTTTAATAATGTTATTAGCAGCAGTGGTGTAGTGGAGGGTATATATACGCTGTATACCCACTTATTTTTCAGTTTGCATTGTGTATACTCACTTCTTAATCCCCACGATGCGTATCGTAGTGTAGTGCAGTAGTGTAGTGGAGGTATACGCCATATCAATTAATATGGCTGATGGAATAGATCAGAATGTTTAGCTTAAAATATTGATCAACTATTATTTATTCACATTTTAGCCGCAAATATGTGCACACAGCGAATGTTCTAAAATGCAATTTGCGGAAAACACCATTCTAAATGCGTACCGTACCTGCCAGCGGTTTCATGGACATAGATGGAAATATCTGTTAGACATTTAGAAAGAGGGGCGATCTAAAGATGCAACAACTCTCATGGGTTGCTAATATGACTAGGATAAGTACTTTGGCTGCTAGACAATGAAAGAAAGTTGAAAGAAAATATATAGAGTACTGTATGCATATGAGGAAGTCTTTAGAAAATAATTGCCTCCATGTTTCTATAGTGGGATTTTGGCTGTAGGATACTTTGAAGCAAGGTAAGACATGCCTCATAATGAGGTAAAACGTCCAGGTTTCAAACAATTAAGGAACAGGACAAATATAGTGATGCTAGTGATGGGCCTAACCATCTTGTGGTAGATGGAAAGGCTTTCCCAAAAACTGTTTCAATGAAATGTTATCTAGCTTCAAATTAGCCTACCTTGCCGAATGATATCTTGATTATTTTCATCAATCCAGTGGTCATTTGTTTTGAAAACTCCATCTCGTGCTACAGAAACACTGCTAACCAAACAACAGTGCTAGGTGCCTGCCCACATGAATTAAAGGGTAACTACACTCAAAAATATACATTTCTCAGATTTTTCCCAGACCTCAAAAGCGGTCTCCTAATGCTGTTTAAGCATTGTTATGGACTTAAAACCTCCAATTGTGTTGTTTTTCTTTAAAAAAACTGACGTTTAATCTTAAAGAGCTCCTGTGTGAATACACAAGTTATTCACTGCAACAGTTGGTGCAGGAAACTGATAATATCTGTCTTTAACTCTAACAGATCAGCTTCATCATCAGCCAAACTACCCAACTTCACTGGTTAGTATCAGTTTCTTACATTACATTTGGATAATGATCAGCGATAGTGTTAGAAAGGAAGCAGACGATACAAACTATAATGAACATGAGAAAAAATATGTTATTCACCTGTAGGCCAGTCCTGACTAGCAGGTGCAAAACCTACATTACATTTAGAGTTGGAATGTACAGCATGGCTATGTTTGCATCAATAGATATAATTTGTCTTTGTCTGATTTTAAACCTGTAAGGAAGAATCTAGTTCCGCAAATGATCAGTATCTCTTTTGATATGTTACTATACCTATACTGTATGTGTGTATGGACACTTTGCTGCTCAGCTTAGCCAGACAGATGCTCAGGAGTTTTGTCTGTCTGCTGTCCCTTCCAAGACGCTGAACATTACTGAAGGGATTCCCATGATGACACTCGCTCACAGTGCTGCCAAGACTGAGTTTGACCCCCTTGTCACACCCCTGCTGCCAGACAGAGAGCCCAGAGGTAAGTATTTGATGGAGTTTGTCTATCTTCAATATAGAGGTAACTGACAAAATCAAGGAAACACCAACAAACACCTTGGCATAGATTATATCAGTGCCTGGGACTCTATTGGAGGGATGTGACTAGGGCTGTGTCGGTCACAAAATTTCGTCAGTCGGTGATTGTCAAGCAAATAACTGTCTGTCTCACGGTAATTGACCGTTAATTAACATAAATATATTTAGCATCTCCTGGCTTCCACACATAGCCTACAAGCCATTTTAAAAAGTCTAATAAACCCCATGTAATATAACCTACACCTTCTCAATAAATCCATTATTTATTTTAGACAGGTCTAAAGAAGCACGATATGAAGTAGAGAAGAATAGCACACTCTGAGTTGTCCTTATGGTAGGTCCTGATGTGGCTATGCCAAATGGCTTTGGGCTACACTAGTAACATTTAGCAGACAAGATTTGCTTGTAATTCCATGGAATTATTTTATAGTATGAAAAATATAATTGAACAAATATTTTCTCCAAACGATTTGAGGGAGTGCGCACATTCGGCTATTCTGTCTTGAGCGGTAAACAAAGAAATAGATACTCCTATATGCTTAATTTTGAGTTATTAATGTAACTTTAGTTGTTCTACAAACATTGGGCTATATGTTTAGATTTTTTTTATATATTGTAAGGCTGCATGATGAGACTCTAATGATGGTTTGAAAAAAGTTGCTTGAAAGGCATGAGCTCTGCTTTGTTGTTTTTTTGCACAGGCTGTACACACTCCAATAGTTTCTTATTCACAATTTGACAAGCACTTGATAATGACTCAAATTTCACAAGGGCATCCCCTTTGTGGCCATAATGCACCCTAAACAAATCCATGCCGTTTGCAGCCCGGAGTGCTGTGTTGTGCCCTTCTCTCTGAGTGCTGCACAATCTGAAGCATCTCTCACGCACAGGCACTCTGTCATGTGATCAGATCTTTCTCACAGGCTACAAGTTAAGACCGACACTTTGGGAACGTAACTGCGTGTCCTTATCCAATTCCCGAGGTGCATATTGAAGATATTGGAAGAACTGTCCACATTCACTTTTCGTCAGCCAACAAAATGAGTAGGCCTAACGAACAGCAAGAGCACTAGACTATGTCAATCTGCTATCCCCATAGTACAAAATTTGACCTATTCTGCGCAATAAAAAAATATTCCAAACATAGTCTGGGACAGTTGTGGGATGCGATAGATCCCAAATTAATGCAACCACTAGCATCAACAAAAAAGTTTTTATGCAATGTGGCTGACGCAACAGATCAGAAAGTTTACTGTAGCTTAAAATGTTGATAAACTATTCGGCTTTCTTCCCATTATAAGCGCAGCAATGCGCACATGGTAGTAGGCTATAAGCGCGGATGTTCCATTGGCGAAAAACACCATTATCAAAAGTGACATTTTTATGGTTAAAATTATCTTCCCCAAACTTGAAACTCACACACTGCTTATATATTAGGCTCTACACCCCTTGTAAAGCGGATTAATGTGCTTAATTTTTACAAGTTATTTGCCAACTTTATTAAATCATATAGGCCTATGGTCTAGGCTACATGAGGTGTGCGACTATGATTCAATATAATTCACAAGTGATAGGCTAATGTTGTCACCTATTCTTGATTTAATCGTGTCTTTAGATATACTAAATAATATACAGTGGGGCAAAAAAAGTATTTAGTCAGCCACCAATTGTGCAAGTTCTCCCTCTTAAAAAGATGAGAGAGACCTGTCATTTTCATCATAGGTTCACTTCAACTATGATTTTTTATACTATGGTGACTTTTATACTAATAACAAGTTCAAACAGGTGCCATTAATACAGGTAACGAGTGGAGGACAGAGGAGCCTCTTAAAGAAGAAGTTACAGGTCTGTGAGAGCCAGAAATCTTGCTTGTTTGTAGGTGACCAAATACTTATTTTCCACCATAATTTGCAAATAAATTCATTAAAAATCCTACAATGTGATTTTCTGGATTTTTTTTTCTCATTTGGTCTGTCATAGTTGAAGTGAAGTGTACCTATGATGAAAATTACAGGCCTCTCTCATCTTTTTAAGTGGGAGAACTTGCACAATTGGTGGCTGACTAAATACTTTTTTGCTCCACTGTATCTGGATGGGAAAAATGTTGGGTTGTCTGAATTACAGCTGTACAGAACCTTTGGGAAGAATTCAAGCTTGGTTAAAGCTTCTCTAGTGTCCGTGAGTTATTTACTCTGAAAAAAAAGAACCTAACAACTGAATCCAAACATCACGCTGTTGATTTTATGTGCATTTTACATTTAGTGTACTTTGCCACATTTGTCGACAGCGGAATCTGAAAATACTCTAGATACATTCAGTAACAAAATAAGACTATTCCTGGAAAATGTGGGGTAGGTGCAAATAAGGGTTTGAATGAGAGGAGTAACTGGTGTCTCCAAGTGGCCACACACCTCTCTAAAGTGTGCACAGTTCCTAAGCAATTTCAATGCACTTTTATGACTCAAAGAAAAGTCTTGAAGTATAAGGCATGTTTTTTTTTTAGCTCTCCTAGCTGTGCTGTTGAGGAACTAGAGCAGGCACACTTGTAGATGTTTTGTTTTGAGTACAACCCTGCATCCCCACCATCACACAATGACCAAAAACGGTCCATTATATATCGGAATCTGGGTCAGGTCGGCATGATTTGAAATCTTATTCTATTACCAACATGACTAGCGGTCAGAAAATATGATCTTACAGTGTTCTCAAGATCAGAACAGCTTTCAGTGAAAACAGAGCTGTGAAGTGCAGAGCCCAGACCTCTGACATCATGTATAGTATGTTACTGTACAGTCACTTTGTTCCAATTTAGGTGCTTATTAGTGCCTAAATCTGCCATTTTCAACCCGTATATGGGTACGAGTGTAAAGGGTTAAGTAAATCAGGTGATAAATTAAGTGAAAAGGAGCCTGGAATAGGACTTTAAGGTTGGGTGCATAAGCTTGGATTTATAATAAACGTATATGATATAATGTAGGTGTTTCGCATATCAGAAGCAAAAGCAAATCCCATCGAGCACATTTCTGAGGTGTGTACCCTACAGCATAGTACTTACTACCTGTCCTGTCACTTTGATGTGGGTAGAATATGTGCTGTTGTGTACTCAAAACTTTGGTGATATGAATCAAAAAGAATCTAAGGTTCAGATTAATTGGCAAATCAGATAGCAAAAAGCAGCCTTCAACTGATCGGCCTTTAACATTTAAGGTTGTTGCCTTATCCTTCTTGCAAATTACACCCTGATTCCAACATCCGTTCCACTGAAAATATGCACAGAAGTATCTACACCAAGCATCAAAGCGTGATGTTGGTTACAGTAGTTTCACTGACAAAATATGATACATGTAAAGGTTTGTCCTGAGACTTTACATCCTGTTCAAGATCTTCTAACCTCAAATTTAAGGCCACGTTTTAAAGTTGTTTTTTTTATCTTTAAGATTAAATAGTATGGCCACTTCTAGTTTACAAGAAAATTCCACATGCTTGTCAACTTCAGAGTCTCCTGCGTTGTTGGGTATGGTGCATGGTATAGTTCAGCTTGCGTGTCAGTTCCTTTACAACAGTTGACTGGGGTCCAGACTGCGACTTCCCCCTCAAAAACAAATCTACTGGACTAGGAGTGTGCATAGTGTGCAAATCGAAATAATAAAATGCTTTTTAGAAATAAACTATGAGCATCACACTTATCAGGTCTCATAATTTACACAAGCAAGACAAGTTAAAGCACTTTCTCACTCCTAAAACGCACCCTCACAGCACAAAGAGGTTTCCTCATACCCCACAAATGACCTGATTATATTGATTGAATCTTGCCCAAACTCTCTATTACTTCTTTGCTCACTTAAAGGAAAATTCCACCTAAAAACTATCTTTTGATATCCGTTTCATTAGTCCATTGTTAACATTGTCTCAAAATGTTTTTCTTTTCAGCAAGTTTTCAAGATATGTAACTTTCAAAATACACAAATAATCCCTGTATGATGCATTTTGCATCATGTTATTTATTTTGAACATTACATATCTTGAAAACTTGATTGCTGACAAGAAAAACATTTTGTTTTTAGGTAGAGTTTTCCTTTAAGCACTTTAAAAGAGTCTCTCCGACCGGTTACCATTTTGGGCCCGTATTAAGCTTCTCAGAGTAGGAACACAGATCTAGGATCAGTTTTACCTTTTAGATAATAATTAATACAATTTCATGGACACAGGAACCCTTATCCTAGATCAGCACTCCTACTATGAGACGCTTTGTGAATATTGGCCCTGATTTCCTCCCTTCCCCCTCTCTTCCTCAGTCCCTCGCCAGGACACCCAGGAGGAGCACTGGCCCGTGATGGTGTTATATGCCATCATCAAGGAGGTGCCTCTGCGGCGATGGAAGGAATTCCTGCGCGTGCTCTCCCTGACCGACCGGCAGCTGGATCGTGTGGAGCCAGATGCTGCGGCTGTGGAGCCAGGGCCCGACTGCAAGTCTGGAGGACGTATACTCAGCCCTGCTCTACATGGACCTGGCTGGCTGTGCCTACCAGCTGCAGGGTTGTCTGGAGCAGCTGCAGTGGAGAGCCACAACCAATGACATCACCACAGTTTCATAGGACAACTGAGTAGGGATGGACATGAGTATTCGAACAGACGTCAAAAATCGGTCTTAACCAGAGATCACATTGTTTTCAAATACTGTGTTGCAACAAAGCGCTAGGTCGCTCTCCATGCTCAATCTCTCGGTTTGTCAATGTTTATGAATTCCCCACAATGTAACAAAAGTATCAGAGGTACTAAATGTAGGCTACCGATATTCATTGCCACTTCCCCAATCTAGAATGTTTGGTTATGGTCTTTTCTGTTTATTCAATATATTAATACTGCATACCGTTCTCATTCTGGTAGTGTACACGTTTGGAGAGCTCACAAACTGCGCTGTGATAATGAAGTTGTGGTGTATTTAATTATACAAAAATATAAATGCAACAATTTCAAAGATTTTGCTGTTACAGTTCATATAAGGAAATCAGTCAATTGAAATAAATTCATTAGGCCCTAATTTAAGGATTTCACATGACTGGGAATACAGATATGCATCTGTTGGGCATCGATACATCTCCTTAGCATAGAGTTGATCAGGCTGTTGATTGTGGCCTATGGAATGTTGTCCCACTCCTCTTCAATGGCTGTGAGAAGTTGCTGGATATTGGCGGGAACTGGAACACGCTGTCGTACACGTTGATCCAAAGCAACCCAAACATGCTGAAACATGAGGTGATGGCAACGGATGAATGGCACGAGAAAGGGCCTCAGGATCTCGTCACGGGTTCTCTGTGCATTCAAATTGTGCACAAAGTGAGCATTTGCCCACTGAAGTCGGTTACAACCCTCGTGAGGACGACGAGCATGCACATGAGGTTCCCTGAGATGGTTTCTGACCATTTATGCAGAAATTCTTTGGTTGCGCAAACCCACAGTTTCATCAGCTGCCTGGGGGGCTGGTCTCAGACTATCCCGCAGGTGAAGAAGTCAGATGTGGAGGTCCTGGGCTGGTGTGGTTACACGTGGTCTGTGGTTGTTAGGCCGGTTGGAGGTTCTGCCAAATTCTCTAAAACGACGTTGGAGGAGGTTTATGGTAGATAAATAACATTCAAATTCTCTGGCAACAGTCAGAATGCCAATTGCATGCTCCCTCAAAACTTGAGACATCTGTGGAATTGTGTTGTGTGACAAAACTGCACATTTTAGAGTGGCCTTTTATTGTCCCCAACACAAGGAGCACTCGTGTTATGATCATGCTGTTCAATCAGCTTCTTGTGTTTAACTTGGCAAAGGAGAAATGCTTATTAACAGGGATGTAAACAAATGTGTGCACACAATT
Source organism: Oncorhynchus mykiss (assembly GCF_013265735.2). Taxonomy (NCBI): domain Eukaryota; kingdom Metazoa; phylum Chordata; class Actinopteri; order Salmoniformes; family Salmonidae; genus Oncorhynchus; species Oncorhynchus mykiss. Next base: position 31,965,834 of record NC_048580.1, on the reverse strand, counting down.
TGAGAGCAATAAGCTTTTTGTGCATATGGAACATTTCTTGGATCTTTTAATTCAGCTCATGAATCATGGGACCAACATCTGTTGCGTTTTATATTTTTGTTCAGTATATTTACCAGTTTTATGTCAATTGTGTCATTGTCCTTTATTTGGAGCATATGTCTGGTCTCTCAGTTTTGTCATGATTGTGTGAAAGTGCATGTTTGAGTGTGCACAGATGTGGGTGGGCTACATCGCCTGAGCATCAGCATAGGCGGTTTCGTTAAGATTTCAGAAATCGGAATTTTCTAAAACGCAGACCATCAAAATAGCATGCTTTAAACCATTTCACCTGCGTTTTTCCTTGACAGAAAATACATCAGTGCAACACATTCCATACGCTATTTGGCTGGCAGCCACACAAGCAATGTTCCCTCTAAACTGCGCACCGTAGCCCCAAGACTGCCGGACTGCCATGCATAATATCAACCCACTGAGAGAAGCACGAGGTTTAACTTCATTCAACTTTCTAGAGCAGGGATCCCCAACCGATCGTTCGCATTCCTAGTCAATCGCCAAACATTTCTGTAAAAAAACATTGATAAAGCCATGTGTGCCTATTTTTTTTTATTTGTCTCGGGATGTCTGCAGATCGTAGGCATAAAAGAAAACTACAGCAAAATTGATACGGTGAGATTTCTGTGTAAAGACAAATACAGCACAGAGCTTCTGTTTTAATGAGTGAGTTCACTTTTATAAGCCATAAAATGCGCGCTTTTCCTATTTCCACTCAGCGCTACAACAAGCACTGCGGCAGTAATGAATGAGTAGGAAAGTGTATCTAAAGGCTTGCGTTGTTGTTATTATTAGCGACTTGGGTCTTCTGTTCATAGGAGTAACAGCATGAATTTGTGCATGAGGCAGAAATAATGCAGTGCGACTCAAGTGTCTCCAACAACTGGAAGATGGTGTGCCTTTGGTCAGTGGAGGAAAGGGAGAGCGGCGGGATGTTGAGAGGCTGACTCAGTTTGCTGCTCTCTCCTTCCATCAGATACAGGCATCATCAGCCCAGTAAAATAAAAAGCACATTATTTAAATGTATGCTCACTCAGCTGTGCCTCACAAGTAATACAACAACAGAAACTATTACAAGTGTGATCATATATCCAACACAATCTCATACTCAATTCGTGGAAATATGTACAAAAAGTGTTTCAACAGATTTTGTGTGTTTATGTGTGGCTTAATTCCTGTGCAAATACACACAAGTTATTGGAGCAATGCATTTTGGGCAATGGACTGACTTTTTTTACGTCGTACATTTATTTATATAAAAAACAAACGTGTTAACCCAATATTGTTCATCAACCAAGTTGTCACCGAAATACTATTTTTTGCATAATTCTTTGGGATACTGGTGCTATGTCAGATTTTATGATGGTTGCCAGATTGGAGTAAAACTCTGTTTTTTGTCTTTTTTTGTGGAATTGGTTAAGGTATTTAAGGTATGATAGGGGAATGGGGATACATTTCATGATTGGAAATTAATTAAATCAATAAATGTGGGGAAACAGAGACCTGCAAAAAAATCTGACGCTTGACGCTACAAGCTTGGCACACCTGTAATTTAAGAGTTTCTCCAATTCTTCTCTGCAGATCCTCTCAAGCCCTGTCAGGATCGATGGGGAGCGTCGCTGCACAACTATTTTCAGGTCTCTTCAGAGATGTTCAATCACGTTCAAGTCTGGGCTCTTGCTGGGCCACTCAAGGACAAGCCATTTCTGTGTTGTCTTTGCTGTGTGCTTAGGGTTGTTGTCCTGTTGGAAGGTCAACCTTCGCCCCAGTCTGAGGCCCGGAGCGCTCTGGAGCAGGTTTTTATCAAGGATCACTCTGTACTTTGCTCTGTTCATCTCACCCTCAATCCTGACTAGTTTCCCTGTCCCTGCCACTGAAAAACATCCCCACAGCATGATGTTGCCACCACCATTCTTCACCGTAGCGATGGTGCCAGGTTTCCTCCAGAACAGGCAGTTAACCCACTGTTCCTAGGCCGTCATTGAAAATAAGAATTTGTTCTTAACTGACTTGCCTAGTTAAATAAAGGTTAAAAAAATAAATAATAATAAAAAAGTGACACTTGGCATTCAGGCCAAAGAGTTCAATCTTGGTTCCATCAAATCAGAGAATCTTGTTTCTCATGGTCTGAGAGTCCTTTAGGTGCCTTTTGACAAACTCCAAGTGGGCTGTCATATGCCTTTTATTGAAGAGTGGGTTCTGTCTGGCCACTCTACCATAAAGGCCTGATAGGTGGAATGCTGCAGAGATGGTTGTCCTTCTGGAAGGTTCGCCCATCTCCACAGAGGAACTCTGGAGCTCTGTGGAGTGACCATCAGGTTCTTGTTCACCTCCCTGACCAAGGCCCTTCTATCTCGATTGCTCAGTTTGGCCGAGCGGCCAGCTCTAGGAAGAGTCTTGGAGGTTCCAAACTTCTTCCATTTAAGAATGATGGAGGCCAGTGTTTTTGGGGACCTTCAATGCTGCAGAAATATTTTGGTACCCTTCCCCAGATCTGTGCCTCAACACAATCCTGTCTCGGGGCTCTACGCACAATTCCTTCAACCCCATGGCTTGGTTTTTGCTCTGACATGCACTGTCAACTGTGGGACCTTATTTTGTATTTTTTTTTTAACCTTTATTTAACTAGGCAAGTCAGTTAAGAACAAATTCTTATTTTACAATGATGATTTACACACACCTTATACATATATACAGGTTTGTGCCTTTCCAAACCATGTCAAAATCAATTGAATTTACCACAGGTGGACTCCAATCAAGTTGTAGAAACATCTCAAGGATGATCAATAGAAACAGGATGAACCTGAGCTCAATTTCGAGTCTCATAGCAAAGGGTCTGAAAACTTATGTAAATAAGGTATTTCATTTTTTATTTTTTTTCATACATTTGCTAACATAAAAAAATATATATGTTTTTGCTTTGTCATTATGGGGTATTGTGTGTGGATTGATGAGAAAAACAACATTTTAATCAATTTCAGAATAAGGCTGTAACGTAACAAAATGTGGAAAACGTCAAAGGGTCTGAATACTTTCCGAATGCACTGTAAATAAATGTGGAACACAAAAGTTAGTTTAGAACATCATTGCCCATCATGCATTGCTCTAATGACTTTCAAAAGATTAATCCGAAGTTTATTCCGAAATACAAAAATGTATTTTGTGAAGTTGCACCATTTTTTTGTATTTTCCTACGAATTGAGTGGCACAAAAATGTGTATTTTCAAACAAATTAAGACACACAAAAATGCAGAAAAACACACAAAATATGCTGAAGTACTTTTTGTACATATTTGCACGAATTGAGTGTGAGATTATGTTGATATAGCCTACAATTTTTGCAATGATAATTTATTGGGCCTATAGTTTACTGCACAAACCTCATTGCTACAGTACTGTTATTAATTGGTTAATGTTACATAGGCTTATGTTTTTTAAGTTGTGTTAAAAAACAAATATGAGCAGTAGATCTCGGCTTGCATTTTGACTCAAACTGATCTTGACTCAGAAAAGGTTGGGGACCACTGTTCTAGAGTTTTCTGTTAACACTATTCCCACTATTCCCACTATTCACTATTCCCACTAACACTATTCCCTTTACTCTGTCGATTGTGATCGAATCAACGCAATATTAGTCACTTTCAATGCAACATATCGAAACAAAACAAACTATGCAAGAGTTTTGGTTTTAGGCAGAACGCATCGGAGTAGGATTCCATTGCATTGGCACACACGACTCAGCCCGTACTCTACTCAGACCGGTGTGGCATAACCAATCAGAGTTGCAGTAGACCTATATGCAAATAGACCATATATGGATCTGTGCCATTTACTTTGAACTGGACTGTGTTTACAGCATGAGCAGTTGTGAGTAGATGCACTTATTTTGAGATAAAAGTGAGAGCTGCATGTAGCCACTTGTGCACATTATGTTCCTATACTTTTCTAGTTAGTGAATTATTAGCCCAGTTATAGAGCATTTGTAGTTAGCAAAAGGGGAGTGATTGCTTCCTAGAAGAGCAAAAGACGTGTAGACATTTCTAGACATCTTTGAAAAGCGAGTCAGGCAAAGAGCTTTTTTTTGTTTTACAGAGGCAGTGTTGTATTTTGAGACAGGCTTGAATAAGCTAAATTACCAATAGGCAGAGAGTAGCATTATTTGTCTGATTCTCTGTAATAATGGTATGGGAATAATAATGAATTTTATTTTGTATAGCAGTTTCTTGCATCAAACAACACAACATTTTCAGTCACCTTATCTAAAGGACAAGTGGATAAACAGGTTACTGTCAAGCCCTGCATGTTTTTTTTCTCCAAAAAGTCTCATGGAATGTAGGCCTACATTGAACACCGTACATTGGCTGCTATTGTAGGTTGAATGATAGAACAGCTATTTCCATGTTAAAATGTTATGGGATGCATTTTCTTCATTGTTTTTGGTGGTAGGCCCACATTATGATCAAATAGCCACAGTAGCCTACTTGGCCAATGTTAAAATTTTAACTTAAAGCGAGTACAGCCTCGGTGTTCACAGTAAGCTGCACAGAATTTTCACAACTTTCAAGTTTGTGCTCAGCAGACCTGAAATTTGCTCAGTGCTGAAAAAATAGAAGGGAACATTGCACACAAGTATAAAAAAACGTAATATAAGCTTACAATATAAAAACAATATTTTTTTCTTCCAAAAATGATGCATGGCCATCATATTTCCAATCTTTTTCATATAAAGAATGTAACCAGCTACATTTCCTAATAATGGTTTGCTTGTAGTTAATCTTGCATTTTACGGAGAAAAGTAGCTACACATCAGTCAGAGCGCTGCCTGCTGGTAGAATGAATGCCAGTTCGTGAATTCTTATCGAAGTAGAGAAGAGCAACTGAAGCACAAAATTAGTCTGATGCCGAGCAGAGATTACAACAATCTCTGTGACAAATCATATGCTTATCAAGCACAAAGAAACGTTCTCGGAGTGGAACAAGCAGCAGCAATCATGAAACACATATTTTGCCAATGCAAAGCGAAACTGTGACTCCACTAGAGCCGAGCAGGTAATACACCTCATGGTTTCAATTAATGATTCTCAAATTCTTTATTGACTGAATGTACCAGTTGAAAGTTTGGAAACACCTACCCATTCAAGAGTTTGTCTTTATCTTTACTATTTTCTACATTGTAGAATAATGGTGAAGACAACAAAACTATGAAATAACACATGGAATCATGTAATAACCAAAAAAGTATTATGGTAAGAACAGCTCAAATAAGCAAAGAGAAATGACAGTCCATTATTACTTTAAGCTTACAAGCTATTTGACCAGTCAATGCGAAAAATGTCAAGAAACTAAAAGTTTCTTAAAGTGCAGTCGCAAAAAAACGATCAAGCGGTATGATGAAACTGTCTCTCATGAGGACCACCACAGGAAAGGAAGACCCAGAGTTACCTCTGCTGCAGAGGATATGTTCATTAGAGTAACCAACCTCAGAAATCGGCAATTAACTGCACCTCAGATTGCACCTCAGAGTTCAAGTAACAGACACATCTCAACATTAACTGTTCAGTGGAGACTGTGTGAATCAGGCCTTCATGGTCAAATTGCTGCAAAGAAACCACTACTACTAAAGGACAAAAATAATAATAAGAGACTTGCTTGTGCCAAGAAACATGAGCAATGGACATTAGACCGGTGGAAATCTGTCCTTTGGTCTGATGAGTTCAAATTTGAGATTTTTGGTTCCAACCGCAATGTCTTTGTGAGACGCAGAGTAGGTGAACGGATTATCTCCGCATGTGTGGTTCCCACCATGAAGCATGGAGGATGAGGTGTGATGGTGTGTGGGTACTTTGCTGGTGACACTGTCTGTGATTTATTTTTACAATCCAAGGCACACTTAACCAGCATGGCTACCACAGCATTTTGCAGCAATATGCATCCCATCTGGTTTGCGCTTAGTGGGACTATCAATTGTTTTTCAACAGGACAATGACCCAACACACCTCCAGGCTGCGTAGGGGCTATTTGACCAAGAAGGAGAGTGATGGGGTGCTGCATCAGATGACCTGGCCTCCACAATCACTCAACCTCAACCCACTTGAGATGGTTTGGGATGAGTTGGACCGCAGAGTGAAGGAAAAGCAGTCAACAAGTGCTCAGCATATGTGGGAACTCCTTCAAGACTGTTGGAAAAGCATTCCAGGTGACTACCTCATGAAGCTGGTTGAGAGAATGCAAAACTGTCATCAAGGCAAAGGGTAGCTACTTTGAAGAATCTCAAATATATTTTGATTTGTTTAACATTCTTTGGGTTACTACGTGATTCCATATGTGTTATTTCATAGGTTTGACGTCTTCACTATTATTCTACAATATAGAAAATAGTAAAAATAAAGAAAAACCCTAGAATGACAAACTTTTGACTGGTACTGTACTTCAATTAATTTTTTCAACTGGCACCAGGGAACCTTCAGAGTCCTGTGACGCCTGTGGGCGTCCTAGAGCAAAACAACCGACACATACATGTCCATGAGAGTAATTTTTCTTATATGTTACGAATTACAATTCGTATGATATGTTAGAAATTTGCAAAATGTACAACATGTTTTTGCTTTAACGCTGCAATATGTAACTTTTTTGGGCAACCCGACCAAATTCACATAGAAATGTTGAGTTATAGATCTGCCATTCACATTGAAAGCAAATCTAAGAAGCGGTAGATCTGTTCTATGTGCACTATTTCAGCTTCATACAGCTGAAAATACTATATTTGGGGTTTTGAAAAATAATTTTCATAGCGGTTTAGATAGTACAATGATTCTCTACAGAATGAGTGCTTATTTTTTCACATAAACTGAAATTAGGCAAACCATTTAGAATTTTAGCAACCAACCAGGAAATGGCGAAGCGATTTCTGCATATTACACCTTTAGGTAACCTTCTGTCTTATGTAACCATATCAAAGGTAACATATCATACTATACTGAACAAAAATATAAAAACCACATGTAAAGTGTTGGCCTCTGGAGCAGTGGAAACGCATTCTCTGTAGTAATGAATTACACTTCACCATCTGTCAGTCAGACAGTAAAATCTGGGACTGACAGATGCTAGGAGAACACTACCTGCCCAAATGCACAGTGCCAACTGTAACGTTCGGTGGAGGAGGAATAATGGTCTGTGGCTGTTTTTCAGGTCAGAGCTCTGTGCAGGCCAGTCAAGTTCTTCCACACCGATCATGACAAACCATTTCTGTGTGGACTTTGCTGTGTGCACGGGGGTATTGTCATGCTGAAACAGGAAATGGCCTTCCCCAAACTGTTGCCACAAAGTTGGAAACACAGAATAATCTAGAATGTCAGTTTATGCTGTAGCATTAAGATTTCCCTTCACTGGAACTAAGGGGCCTAGCCCGAACCATGAAAAACAGCCCCCAGACCGTTATACCTCTCCACCAAATGTTTACAGTTGGCACTATGCATTGGGGGCAGGAAACATTCTCCTGGCATTCGCCAAACCCAGATTAGTCCGTCAGACTGCCAGATGGTGAAGCATCCCTATGGAACACTTTTGACACCATGTCCAGATGAGTTGGGGCTGTTCAAAGGGCAAGGGGGGGGGGGGGGGGGGGGGGGTGCAACTCAATATTAAGGTGTCCTTTAATGTTTTTTGCAATCAGTGTAGATTGTCCTTATGGAGACACCTATTGGATAAATGTGGCAACTCCTCTTTTGCTGCAATGAAAAAATAAAAACGTTTTCAAGCCTTGTGGGCGGGTTTTATGCGTTCATTGGCTTAGACATTTAGCTAGACCTGGCAACCCTGGCTGTGTCTGTTGGTTATAACAGAAGGCGATCGTACGACTTTATGGGCAGAAAGAAAAAAGAACAGAAACAGACAAAGCATGGCTGAACAGACAGATGCTAATCATCTCAAATGCTAGCAGTGAGAAAGAAGCAAGCAGCCCACGCAAATACTTTCCAGATCTCAATGGCAAAATACGCCTTATCTACATCAAAAACAGGGCAATCGGAAATGAGAAACCTTACACATTTGAAAGGACGACGGAGGCGTTCAAATCAATGGATTAAATCTTTGTACAGCAGCTCCTCAACCTCATCTATGCTGGAAATGTGCAGCAGTCTGAGCGTTTGGTTTCCATAGTAACCACGGAAACACGCTGCCACGAACAAAAGGTAGTACTGGCTCGCGCGTTTATTACAGACATAATCATCCTAATATTAGCCTGTATTAGCATGCACTATGCTTAGAAGTGCATTTGTAAGACTTTCTCAAAACTAGTGACAGTAGTTTACTTGATACCAGTAGTTGGCTGCGCTGTATTGAATTACAAATATGGGGCCAGTGCACAGCAATGTGTATTGTGTTCTTGAGAGTCTCTTGCCTATTGAATTTTAATAGCCAACAAATTGGTTAGCTAACACACTGAGGAAATGTAGGTCAAACTATATATCAGTTACTATAAAGAATAGCTAGCTAATGCTAGAGTTCCTTTTTTGGTATATAACTTTAGTAGCTTGCAGAGACAGCAGCTATAAGTTATCTAGCAACAAGTAACAAATAAACAAAGTGAACTGGCTGAAAACCTAGGAGGACAGTGGGGGTTGTAACAAACATAGGGGACTGAGCAAGCTTGCCTAGGCACACATTTTTCTCTGTGGAAAATGTACCTTATTCATAAAACAGAAAGTTGAGCTCACAAAATGATTAAAGGTAAAGGAAAGCCAAATGTATATTTCTCAGTACGCTGCTCAGCTTTGCTCGAAGGAAAGCAAAACCCATGTCGAGAGGGTTCCACTTGTGTGGTTTTGGAGTTAACTAGAGCCCTCACCTGCTTGCTCTCAGACCCCTACAGTCCCAAAGGCCCTAGGCTTTATCTCAAGGCTTTCCAAGACAATAAATCGGAGACTGTAAGACTAGTCAAGGGTAGACAAGCTCAGCACCTGCCCAAGATAGTGAAGGTCTTCTCTGAGCACATTTTGCCAAAAAATACTGAAATGAAGTCTAGGGAGAGAGCGAGTGAGGTCATCGACATTGTAGCAGAAGCTGCCTCTGAATTCCTTGAGTTCTTAATGGCTGTTTCGCCAGGGGACACAGATGTGCAAGAGCTGCAAGCAGCCTTCTTATTTTCATTAGGCAAGTTCGAAGAGAGCGCAGATGTTTATTCTGTTGCCTTGCAGGATCATTCACAATCACAACCAAAGTCAGGTACAGGCAAGGTGGTTAAGGGGATGCCAGCAGAAAGAAGAGCCAGTCTCTTGACCAGTAGAGCGGCCACCCATTTCTCCACAGGGGGGCGAGCCACGGAGACAAGCCGGGACCTTGGTGAGGCTTTTGGAGTCCACCCTGCCACAGCACGACTGCAGTTCCAGAGGCTCTTCGTGGACCAGGGGACAGGAGCGGCAGCCCGCATGCAACTGCGTCAGCAGGCAGAGAGAGGACTGTTGGGGTACAGGGAGACAGTCCTGGTCCGTCTTGACCTGCGTTCCTCTGAGGGCGTGGAGCTGCTGGACCCAGTGATCGCCCAGCTCTGGGCGCTGTGCCACCTGGAGCCCGACGGGGGCAGCAGAGAGTTGCGGGTGCGGCTGGCCGAGTGCCTCCTCCTGCGGGGCGAGTTCCGAGAGGCCCTCTCCATCTGCAGCCAGCTGGCGACCCACACCAACTCCCACGCCCAGCATAGCTACCAGAACACACTGCAGGTGCTGCGCGGCTACTCCCGTCTTCTCTCAGATGACCACAAGGGGGCTCTGGAGGACTTTCAAATGGTGATCGAGCACAAGGCACCCCACCCTTCCAGCTGTGTGCGGGCGCTGTGCGGCAGGGGCGTCCTGCGTATGATGGGGGGCCTGCACTACCTCACAGCCCTGGACTATGTGACGGCGAGCAGGTTGCAGCCCCAGGACACTGCGCTGACTGTACGCTGCTTGGTTCCCTGGAACTGCCGCGGGCTGCTGCTCACCGTGCTGTTGGAGCAGGCCAGGGTCATGCTGGAGGAGTGGACCGTAGATCACAGCTCCAGTCTCAGTCCCTTGGAACAGCAAGAGCACCAGCAGACCAAACAGCTACAGCCTACGCAGACAAAAGATGGCTACAAAGAAGGGTAGCTAGCGCATGTGTTTCTCAGTGTTGAGGAAGCTACTCTGTTATCATTGTTTACCAAACTACCAATTACTTCACACTAGAAGAAGTTAAGATACAATAAAAATATAGTTCACTAAACTAAAGCTACTTAGAAAAAGTAGTTCTCGACATCCAAGCTACTTGGGGGAAAATGATCAAATCTTAATATGAAATGTCAGACTACAAATTGCAAGAAACAGTTCACTCTAGGGTCAGGTATTAACAGAATGTGTAATTTAGTCTATTAAACGCAAAAACCTTTATTGCCTATATTTCCCCCATATTTTCTTATTTTTGCAAAAACAATTGTGTGTAGTTCCAGTAGTTAGCTACACCGTTACATGGCAAAAAAGTAATTAACTCCTGAAAACACTACCAAAATTTGAATTTATTTCAAATTCCACCAAGCTACTGCAAAATGTAGTTTAATTACTAGTTGAACTACATGTAGTTCCCTACTCCCTAACACTGGTGTTTCTGCATGTCACACATGGAATACTTTAATGTGAAAGATCTCATAAAATAGGCTGCATCGTGAATTAGGCTATAACCCACAAGTTGGCTATTCTTTAGACAGTGCTTGAATGATCTTATATTCATTTTTCATTCTTAAACCCTGTCTGTCAGAGAGTTTGTATCAATTTGTATAATTTTTATTGAATTAGAATTCAATTAGATGTTCATGACTTTCAGTGAAGGTTTTTTAATTCATGAATGTCATTTCAGTATCGGCTGATACCCTGATTGAATCTCTCTCTTTGGCAGGACACCAGTTGGAGTCCACTCTCTGGCTGTTTTGCTGATGGAGTTACAGCCCAGTGCTGACGCTCCTCAGATCCTGGTGGCTGATGCCCTGTACCTGCTGGGCCGGGTGGAGGAAGCGTATCGCTTGCTGTTGGCCATTGGGCCCACTAGCCCACGTGCACCCATCCTGGCCCGCCTCACCCTGCTACAACTGCACCGGGGCTTCCTTTATGATGCCAACCAGGTCCATCATTATGTAAACATTGCTTTATGTGAAAGGGCAAACTATTATGTTTGGTGTTTCAACATAAACAGTCATTCTAATCGTCCTAACATTTAAAAAAAAATATTACCTACAGTATAAGATGTCTTTAGAACACTTGTCAGGAGACCACAATATGACTACAAAAATACCTTTTGATACTGAAAGTCACTTGTTATTATGCACCAGCAATACACTTGACTTGGCCCTAAGTAACATTGTGTTCAAATTATACTTTTTAAATGTGTATAAATTCACACTTTACAAATGCTGTTACAGCTATCCAGAATTATATGCACATGTTGAAATTGTGGACAAATGTTCCCAAATTTGCCATGATAAACTAAAAAGCTAATGACTGCTATCAACTAACTCTGTGCTCATGCTTTGTCTGTTCTTCTTTCAGCTGCTGAAGAAGTTGATCCAGTGTGGTGATACGAGCTGCTTGCGCCCCCTGCTGGCCGTGGCGTCTAAAAAGGACCGGCTGCTGCTGCAGGGCTACTGCCACTCTGCCTCCAAACGCATCCTGGAGGGCCTGCAAGGCGAGTGCACCCTGAGGCAGGCCGTGGCCTATCTGTCCATCGCCATCATGGCCTCTGGTGATTGGCTCTTGTCATTTGGTCAAGCATAGGTCATAATTTTGGATACATGTTTTGTTGTGTAGGAAGCTCCTCCATGATAGTTAGGAATTCCTGCTTTTGTGACATTTATCCTCCATTCTCTTTTGTAATAGAAACTGACCTCCCCCATGACAAAATTCAGATTTTCCAAATTAAGTTTCAAAGTAAGTAATGCTGCCAGATTAAAATTAGGTTTATACTGTATTTTGTTTGCGGTAGATGCATCTCTGAATCATAAACACTTGATAAAGGGTCTCTTTTTTAGTGTAGCTTCGTCGTTATGTTTCAAATAGATCATAATAGTACAATGTACACTGAGGGTACAAAATATTAGGAGCATCTTCCTAATATTGAGTTGCACCCCCTTTTGCCCTCAGAACAGCCTCAATTCGTCGGGGCATGGACTCTACAAGGTGTCAAAAGCGTCCCACAGGGATGCTGGCCCATGTTGACTCCAATGCTTCCCACAGTTGTGTCAAGTTGGCTAAATGTCCTTTGGGTAATGGTGGACCATACTTGATACCCACGGGAAACTGTTGAGCGAGAAAAACCCTGCAGTGTTGCAGTTCTTGACACACTCAAACCGTTGTGCCTGGCACCTACTTCCATACCCCATTCAAAGGCACTTAAATAATTCATTCATAAATAATTCATTCATCTGAATGGCACACATACACAATCCATGTCTCAATTGTCTCAAGCCTTAAAAATCCTTCTTTAACATGTCTCCTCCCCTTCATCTAGACTGATTGAGTGGATTCAACAGGTGACATCAATAAGGGATCATAGCTTTCCCCTGGTCAGTCTCTGTCACGGAAAGAGCAGGTGTACCTAATTCTTTGTACACTCAGTGTATATTTTATATATACTAACATTCATGACATTATAGGCAATACAACTAATGTAAGGTCTACTACTTGCAGGATGTGAGGCAGCAAACTCATTGATGGAAAGGGCCAGGTGCTATGTCTTGTTGGGCCAACGCAAGACAGCCGTCTTTGATTTCAGCTCCATCTTGAAAGAGCACCCTGACCATGTACAGGCCCTCTGTGGAAGAGGCTTCACCTATCTCATGCTAAACCAACAGAAGGTACTAGGACACAAAAATGGGGGATACTTATCCTGCTGTACATGCAGTGCTAGTATTGCTTTTTGCATCAGCATTTAAGCAATTGTTTTAAGGGCTCTACATCCACATTGACAGCTTCTGATTGACAGATAATCTCAAAACGATTATAAAAATGTCTTTGTTTTCCAGGAATGCACTCAGGATATACTGGCAGCACTTCAAATAAGCATGGACGCCGTCACCAAAGACATCCTATCGCTCAAAGATAAGGCAAGGAAACTGGTCTGTGATTGGCTGCAGCAGTACTGCCGGACCAATCTGTCTGAGATCCTGGCGGCTAAGGCCGTCCCCTGCCAGGAAGAAGAGCTTCGAGAGGCCTTTCTAATTGGAGGAGTCCTGATGAGGACTGACTGCCGAGACACCAGATGTCATCTCCTCTACGTAGATATACTACTGGCCAAAGGTGAGATTGGCACTTGGCTGACAGACTCTCAGTTATCTATCATCAGTGAGTGCTCTTTTTGGATGACACCTAGACCATATGCCCTATGATTACACCTATGAAGTAATCTCAGATTTTCACAAGTGCATAGGGTGTAGGTTTTATGGGTCGACTTGGGATTTAGCCTTTGTCCTGTTCTGCCCTAGAGATGACACAGTATGGACAGTGTCTAAGCAGGCCTACTTTTAGGAAGGTTTTAGTTGAAGTATATTTTTGTGAAGTTGCTTTTCTTGATGATGCTGTTATATGATACCGGATCAGATTCATTTGTAGATTGAAGATACTTACAAGTACAGCAGAAGAATGGTAGCTTCTGAAAGTAAACTGGAAGTGCTAAGCTGTGCACAGTTAGTACATGTAGCTGTTTGGAAATATCTGCCCCTGTGATCCAGGTGAGGTGAAATCAGCAGGAGCTCACCTGGCTCAGGTGTTTGGCCAGGATCCCCGGGAGGCTGCAGCTCAGGCCAGGGTGGGCGTGGTGGAGGCCTGGCAGCAGAATTACCGCGGAGGCGGCGCCAGGCTGAGCAAGCTGACCGAAAAGGAACCCTCTACTCTGGACTTCCTGCTGACCCTCATTCCCCCGATTCACAGGAAACACATGGCACAAGTAAAAACAAAGACAACAAACGCCTATCGACCAATCAGATTGCTAACTTTTTTATAATTACTTTTTTCAACCCACACAAGACAAAGCAACTCTTCTTACAAGAAAAAACAATCAACTCTTATTACGTAACAGTCAACTCTCATCATAATATGTACTCACACAATTATGTCTATGTTACCATAGGCAGCAGCCCAGGAAGCAGGCAGTGTCTCAGCGAGTGGCCATTGGGAGCAAGCCCTGGCCCTTCTGACCGTGGCTGTGCGAGCCGCGGCAGAGCTTCGACTGCAGTTCCTGCGCCAACGGGCCGCTTGCCTCGCCCAGCTCGACCTGCATGAACGGGCTGTGGCCGACCTGGACCGGGTCATCTGGAGCCACGATGACCCCTCCGACGCTACAGTCTCCGGAGCCCCAGAAGAGCCTCACGTCTGGGCAGACGACCTGTGTCAGCGAGGCCGCAGCCTGGTGCTGTGCTCCCACGAGGGGCCCGCCCTGGACGACTTCAGCCGGGCCCTGGAGCTCCACCGGGGCCAGGCTTTGCTGTGTGTGGAGGCCGGGCTGGGAAGGTCCCGCCTGGCCGAGTGCTTCCTGCGTATGGCCCTGCAGCACTACGGAGAGCAGCAGCTCAGTAAGGCCTGGAGGTTGACCGAGAGCGGCCTGTTGGTGGACAGTGAGCACATGGAGCTGCGCAGGCTCAGGGCCAGGGTCAAGCGGGAGCACTGCAGCCCCTGCATTGTACACTAGATTAGTGTACCTTTGTAGTGCCTTGAGATACCATTGTACTGTACTTTGGAAGAAACCCTTCCAAGTAAAGCTCACTTAAAGTAACCCTATGACAATTTGTTTTTATGTACACTAAACCTCAGTTAATTGCTACCGCGAAAATATTTAGAATGTCAAAGGGGAAGCTGCATTTATATCTTATTCAGAATGAGGGCTAATAGAATAATGAGCATTTCCCTTGGGTAGTGTTTTTGTAAACATGGAAAAGTCATAGAATTTATTTGTAATATGTGAGTATTTTGCAATCACATTCCTGACATTTAATAGGAAATGGCGTGGGAACAATGGATATTCCCTGGGGCTTCAATTCAATATACTTGATACCTGGTTGATATGGTGCCTTGTGGTGGTTGAAAGAATCCCAAAGGAACAAACAAGTAACACAGGTTATTTCTGTGTAATTACGTTTGACTATTTTACTACATAACTAGTAAGACTGTAAAGATGCAACTACACACAACAACTTTTGTTTTATTTTTGTGTATTTTTGAATTCATGTGTAATAAACCAAATGTCTTCGACAGCAATTACTTTTTTTTACATTCAATTTGTTACATTCAAGTTAAAGACTGATTGTGTTTAGTTCATTCAGCTTCAATGTCATTGAGACAAATCATAATTTGTCATTTACAATTGCAGAATACCAGAGCACAGCGTCTGAGAATTGATACAGAAATCTATACAACCAAAATATCACCATGAGGTTAAATAGTTATTTTAGAAAGTGCCCATGTGCAGGTTTTACTTTCTAAGGGGCAAATTCAGACCTGAGACATGCAAACTTTCTCTCTATGAGTGCTCTGACATTGAACTTAAGCATGGGTGTCACGGTCGTTTGTAGAATTAACGGACCAAGGTGCAGCGTGCGTAGAGTTCCACATGTTTAATTAATGAAACTCACCAAAACAATACAGAACAAAAATGAAATGTTAAGTCAAATGCAGTGCACACTGGCAACTACACACAAACAAACAAGATCCAACAAAAACCCAGTGGAAAAAAGGCTGCCTAAATATGATCCCCAATCAGAGACAACGATAAACAGCTGCCACTGATTGGAAACCATACCAGGGCAACATAGACAAATAATAACCTAGATAACCCACCCTAGTCACACCCTGACCTAACCACCATAGAGAATAAAAGGATCTCTATGGTCAGGGCGTGACAGTACCCCTCCCCAAAGATGCGGACTCTGGCCGCAAAACCTGACTCATTAGGGGAGGGTCCGGGTGGGCATCTAACGTCGGGGGCGGCTCCTGTGCGGGGCAAAGTACCCACTCCGCTCACAGATACGGCAGCTTTGGTGGCGGCTCTGGTGCGAGGATCGTCGCCGGAAGCTCTGGACCGTGAATCGTCACCGTAGGAACCGGACCGTGGGTCGTCCCGGGAGGGACCGGACCGTGGATCGTCGCCGGAGGGACCGGACCGCGGATCGTCGCCGGGGGCCCCGGACCGTGGATCGTCGCCTGAGGCCCCGGACTGTGAAACGTCGCCGGAGGCACCGGAATGTGAAACGTCACCGGAAGCTCTGGACCGTGGATCGTAGCCACGGCAATAAAATGCAAATTAATTACTTAAAAATCATACAATGTGATTTTCTGGATTCTTGTTTTAGATTCCGTCTCTCACAGTTGAAGTGTACCTATGATAAAAAATGACAGACCTCTACATGCTTTGTAAGTAGGAAACCCTGCAAAATCGTCAGTGTATCAAATACTTGTTCTCCCCACTGTATATGTATTCATATCCATTTTGGGGAAGGCAGGTTACTTTAGAAACACCAAATACAGAAAATAAATACTGAATGAGATAACAAGATTAGAATGTGTAGTTTGTATAATACGTATGTTGTTCGAAAGAAACCTGGTATGGAATAAGAGGGATAATGTAATGATAATGATGCAAAATTAATGAATGAAGATACACATGGGAATGTAAATCTTAATGTAAATCATTCTCTGGTTTTTACTATGCAGAGACAGTTATGTATTGAGGCTCCATGTTGCCAAAGTAGGATTTCTCCCACTTACTCATCAGGTCTAAGTGCAGTGGGCGTTCACAGAAGGTGCAGGAGACAGTCGTTGGCCCGTTAAGAAGCAACCCCACCTCTTGCCATACCTAAACAAGCCTCTGTCAATCATCCTAAATCAGCACTCCTACGCTGAGATGCTTTTTGGACATAGGCACAGATCTATTGTAAACCCTGTTAGAGCAGTAGCAGCAGGTGGCTTGGTCACTCACACACAAAGTACTCCATCATTTCGGGGTTATGGTGAGGGGAGGGTGCCAGACGCAGTAGCTCCTCACCCTGGGCAACGGTCGGGGAGTTGATGGCCTGGACGTAGATGTGTCTCTAGCAAGATGTCACACACCTTGGAGTTGAGCTCCGCGTTACCAACACACACACACACACACACACACACACATTCAGTGAGTCTATCATACGTCCTTACATATCATTGTCATGTAGACAATGATCAGCCTGGCTGCCAGTCTGTTTCTGCTCTCTTGCCAACTCATTATGGAATTCCATAAGGGGTTGGCAAGAGAGCATATAGTCAACAGGCTGGCACTGGGTGGTCAAATCCTTTGATAATAAATGCCATGTTGTTTCTGGGGTAGTTATACCAGTAAGTTTTATACCCATGTTGGTAACGTTAGTTTTAAAAGTAACTTGTTACGTTACAACGTTATTTACTGTGTTTACTTTTGCGTTACTAAAAACAGATGCATGATGCAGGTGTTAAGAAACATTATGGAAATAAGAACATGTATTTCAAAAGAACTGAATAGAAGATTTTAAGTTTTTACTGGTAGTGTTAATAAATTACTTTGTTGAATTATTTACAAAATATATTATTTTAAATGAATGAACTGATTACTTAAATTGAAAAACTAACACGCTATGTTACTCCGTATCACAAAAAGCAATCAGAATACTTATACTTGTCGAATAACAAAGCTGGCATGATACAGTACCTCTTGCACACAGTAGTAATGACTAGGGCCCTGCATTCTTCTCCACTACCTGGCCTACTACAACATCTTCAACCTACAATTGTACTCAAGGTGTCACTGCAGGCTTTTTCAGGCACTCCCAAAGCCCCCCTAATCATTAGATAATTAAGTCAGATAATCAATCTTTAGAAAATGAACATCCCCTTTGGGGTCTAATTGTCAAAAAAAGCTTTCCAACAGAACTCATATAAATGACCCAGTTAGATGAGAGGTGCACAGACAATCTACATGCTTAGAAGTTTAATTTGTGGTACGCAGATATATATTTTCTTGATTCAGCTAACAAGATGTGGCAATTTAAAAAAATGTATTTTACAAGTGGCTTGAGAAGGAACAATACATTTCTTGGTGCAGGAGGAAAAACTACCCACTGAACAAGAAGTTGAGAAAAAGGCAGGGCCCTAGTAATGACACATGACTGGGGTGACAGTGACACAGATAGGATATCCACTGCTTAAGGCTGTAGTTGTAATAGAAAATGCATTACCCTTATAGGGATGATGTAGTGGAAGAGAAAGCGAGACATCTCACTGGCTCATTTTTTTTCTGGTTCATATGCAGTCAATTAACTAAGTAGACAATACCCAGCTTCTATTGCATTAGTGTCTATGGGAGAGCCACCCCTTAAGTAGTCCGGAAGTGTGACAATTTTTTCCAATGGTAAACAGCCTGAGTAAGACATTTTCATTCATCCATCATCTTTGGTAGTAGTTATTGGAGCATGATGAACCACAGTACCCATAATGCTCTGCACAACCTATCCAATGGTGTCTTGTCTCAACATACAGTGCCTTGCGAAAGTATTCGGCCCCCTTGAACTTTGCGACCTTTTGCCACATTTCAGGCTTCAAATATAAAGATATAAAACTGTATTTTTTTGTGAAGAATCAACAACAAGTGGGACACAATCATGAAGTGGAACGACATTTATTGGATATTTCAAACTTTTTTAACAAATCAAAAACTGAAAAATTGGGCGTGCAAAATTATTCAGCCCCCTTAAGTTAATACTTTGTAGCGCCACCTTTTGCTGCGATTACAGCTGTAAGTCGCTTGGGGTATGTCTATATCAGTTTTGCACATCGAGAGACTGAAATTTTTTCCCATTCCTCCTTGCAAAACAGCTCGAGCTCAGTGAGGTTGGATGGAGAGCATTTGTGAACAGCAGTTTTCAGTTCTTTCCACAGATTCTCGATTGGATTCAGGTCTGGACTTTGACTTGGCCATTCTAACACCTGGATATGTTTATTATTGAACCATTCCATTGTAGATTTTGCTTTATGTTTTGGATCATTGTCTTGTTGGAAGACAAATCTCCGTCCCAGTCTCAGGTCTTTTGCAGACTCCATCAGGTTTTTTCCAGAATGGTCCTGTATTTGGCTCCATCCATCTTCCCATCAATTTTAACCATCTTCCCTGTCCCTGCTGAAGAAAAGCAGGCCCAAACCATGATGCTGCCACCACCATGTTTGACAGTGGGGATGGTGTGTTCAGCTGTGTTGCTTTTACGCCAAACATAACGTTTTGCATTGTTGCCAAAAAGTTCAATTTTGGTTTCATCTGACCAGAGCACCTTCTTCCACATGTTTGGTGTGTCTCCCAGGTGGCTTGTGGCAAACTTTAAACAACACTTTTTATGGATATCTTTAAGAAATGGCTTTCTTCTTGCCACTTCCATAAAGGCCAGATTTGTGCAATATACGACAGATTGTTGTCCTATGGACAGAGTCTCCCACCTCAGCTGTAGATCTCTGCAGTTCATCCAGAGTGATCATGGGCCTCTTGGCTGCATCTCTGATCAGTCTTCTCCTTGTATGAGCTGAAAGTTTAGAGGGACGGCCAGGTCTTGGTAGATTTGCAGTGGTCTGATACTCCTTCCATTTCAATATTATCGCTTGCACAGTGCTCCTTGGAATGTTTAAAGCTTGGGAAATCTTTTTGTATCCAAATCCGGCTTTAAACTTCTTCACAACAGTATCTCGGACCTGCCTGGTGTGTTCCTTGTTCTTCATGATGCTCTCTGCGCTTTTGACGGACCTCTGAGACTATCACAGTGCAGGTGCATTTATACGGAGACTTGATTACACACAGGTGGATTGTATTTATCATCATTCGTCATTTAGGTCAACATTGGATCATTCAGAGATCCTCACTGAACTTCTGGAGAGAGTTTGCTGCACTGAAAGTAAAGGGGCTGAATAATTTTGCACGCCCAATTTTTCAGTTTTTGATTTGTTAAAAAAGTTTGAAATATCCAATAAATGTCGTTCCACTTCATGATTGTGTCCCACTTGTTGTTGATTCTTCACAAAAAAATACAGTTTTATATCTTTATGTTTGAAGCCTGAAATGTGGCAAAAGGTCGCAAAGTTCAAGGGGGCCGAATACTTTCGCAAGGCACTGTAGATATAAATGATGTAGTAGCAGTGCTATAGTATCTCTTACCTTTGATCACAGGCAGTCCTTTCTCCAGGAGCAGCTGCCTCGTTCCTCTGCGTAGCAACTGGCCCTCGGAGCTCCTCAGGACCCTCACAGACACCAGGGCCCCAGCCAGGACCATTGGAGGCAGTGAGGTGGTGAAGAAGAAGCCTGCAGCGAAGGAGCGTACCATATCCACCAGGGTGGTGCTACTGTCAATGTAGCCCCCTACACAGCCAAAGGCTTTACCTGCAACAATACCAAAGAATAATAAATAATTACCAAATGGAATACTTTGTGTAAATACAAGGCCTGCTACTATAATCCAATGAGACATTACTCTTATGTGAGTTAGTGTACAATATTACTGGATTTTGGAAGCAATGGAGTATTTTTAAGAAAGTTCAAATAGTGTATCAAGTTTGAATGCGACCCAATGTGACTAGCTAGATTGACAACCACTTACTCGGAAGCAAGTAGGCCTATGACTAGACTTGTTTAATACCCCCTTGTCATCTTAGCTTATATAAGCACTGATCTGAAACAATATTAAGTTCTACCATCAAATGGTGAATGTTAGGTTGGAGAGAAGGTAAGCTGGTCCTAAATATGTGCATAAAGGCAACTTCTTCTTTGAGCTATTCACAGTCCAAGAGGGACTCTTATCACACTGGGTGTGTGGGAGCATCTCCACAGCTGATACCATATGTCCCCTGCTTCCTCTGATAACGCCTAGCTTCTATTGTGCCTTTGATTAACCAGCATCATGGCATGAACAAAATTAATGCTGTAATGTCAGCAATATAAATGTATCAGTTAGTACATGATGACCAGTAATTAATTGGTTAACTGGCTTCTTCCAATGATATTATCTTGCCTCAAACAAATCTGTTTGTGAAGAGGGAGACAAGCTAAGACAGATAGAGACTAATGGTTAAGGGGGAAATCTGCGGTTGCTACATCAAAAGTTTGGAAACACCTACTCATTCCAGGGTTTTTCATTATATTTACTATTTTCTACGTTGTAGAATAATAGTAAAGACATCAAAATGATGAGATAACATATGGAATCATGTAGTAATGTCACAATCGTCGTAAAGGGGAGACCAAAGCGCAGCGTGATTAGAATACATTCTTCTTTTATTGAAGGACGAACACGAAGAACAGTTAAACCAAAACAACAAAACGAACGTGACGCTATGACCAACGAGTGCAGACACAGGCAACTTCACATAGACAATAACCCACAAACCACAATACAAAACAGGCTACCTAAATATGGTTCCCAATCAGAGACAACGACTAACACCTGCCACTAACTTAGAACCATATCAGGCCAAAACACATAGAAACAGACTAACTAGACATGCAACATAGAATGCCCACTCATAACACACCCTGACCAAACAAAACATAGAAACAAACAACGCAAATAATGGTCAGAGTGTGACAGTACCCTCCCCTAAGGTGCGGACTCCGGCCGCAAAACCTATAGGGGAGGGTCTGGGTGGGCATCTGGCCGCGGTGGCGGCTCTGGGCGGGACGTGGAACCCACTCCACCATAGTCATTTCCCTCTTCAAGGGCCTCTTTAGATTGGCGACCCTCGCCTCCGACCTTGGGTCTAAGACCCTAATTAAAGGCCCCACTGGACTGAGGGGCAGCTCCGGACTGAGGGGCAGCTCCGGACAGACGGGAGACTCGGGCGGCTCGGGACAGACGGGAGACTCGGGTGGCTCGGGACAGACGGGAGACTCGGGCGGCTCGGGACAGACGGGAGACTCGGGCGGCTCGGGACAGACGGGAGACTCGGGGGAGACTCGGGCGGCTCGGGACAGACGGGAGACTCGGGCGGCTCGGGACAGACGGGAGACTCCGGCGGCTTGGGACAGACGGGAGACTCTGGCGGCGCTGGGCAGGAGGAAGGCGCTGGGCAGGAGGAAGGCTCTGGCGGCCCTGGACAAGCGGGAGCACCTGTAGGGATGAACCGGAGACACAGCCTGGTGCGGGGGGCTTCCACTGGAGGGCTGGTGCATGGAGGTGGCACCGGATAGACTGGACCGTGAAGGCGCACTGGAGATCTTGAGCACTTAGCCTGGCCAACCTGGTTGAATGCTCCCCGTAGCCAGGCCAGAGGTGGAATAGCCCCCACTGGGCTGTGCTGGCGAACTGGGGACACCATGCATAAGGCTGGTGCCATGTATGCCGGCCCGAGGAGATGCACTGGAGACCAGATGCGTAGAGCTGGCGTCATGTCACCTGGCTCGATGCCCACTCTAGCCCGGCCGATACGAGGATCTGAAATGTACCAAACCGGGCTATGCACACGCACCAGGGACACAGTGCATTCCACCACATAACACGGTTCCTGCCCGGTTCCTCTCTCTCTCTCCGGTAAGCACAGGAAGTTGGCGCAGGTCTCCTACCTGGCTTCGCCACACTCCCTGTGTGCCCCCCAATACATTTTTGGGGCTGCCTCTCGGGCTTCCAGCCACGCAGCCATGCTGCCTCCTCATACCGGCGCCTCTAGCTCTGCTTTGAGGCGGCGATATTCCCCTGGCTGTGCCCAGGGTCCTTCACCGTCCAGAATCTCCTCCCAAGTCCATGAGTCCTGCGTTCTTTGCCGCTGCTGCTGCTGGCCGTTAACACGCTGCTTGGTCCATTGTTGGTGGGTTATTCTGTCACAATCGTCGTAAAGGGGAGACCAAAGTGCAGCTTGGTAACGGCTATATTTAGGTAGCGTACAAAACAGGCCACCTAAATATGGTTCCCAATCAGAGACAACGACAAACACCTGCCACTGATTGAGAACCATATCAGGCCAAAACACATAGAAACAGACTAACTAAAAAATTATGGTCCAAATAATGGTCAGAGTGTGAGAAGTAACCAAAAAAGTGTAAAACCTGTTGTCTTGATGACAGCTTTGCACACGCTTGGCATTCACTCAACCAGCTTCATAAGGTAGTCACATGGAATGCATTTCAATGAACAGGTGTGCCTTGTTAAAAGTTAATTTGTGGAATTTCTTTCCTTCTTACTACGTTTGAGCCAATCAGTTGTGTTGTAACAAGGTAGGGGTGGTATACAGAAGATAGCCCTATTTGGTATGGACCAAGTCCATATTATGGCAAGAACAGCTCAAATAAGCAAAGAGAAATTACAGTCCATCATTACTTTAAGACATGGTCAGTGAAACCGGAAAATTTCAAGAACTTTGAAAGTTTCTTCAATTGCAATAGAAAAACCATCAAGCGCTATGATGAAACTGGTTCTCATGAGGACCGCCACAGGTAAGGAAGACCCAGAGTTTTAAGTTCATTAGAGATACCAGCCTCAGAAATTGCAGCCCAATGCTTCACAGAGTTCAAGTAACAGACACATCTCAACATCAACTGCTCAGAGGAGACTTCATGAATCTGGCCTTCATGGTCGAATTGCTGCAAAGTAACCGCTGCTAAAGGACTTGCTTGGGCCAAGAAACACAATCAATGGACATTAGACCGGTGGAAATCTGTCCTTTGGTTCGATGAGTCCAAATTTGAGATTTTTGATTCCAACCGGCGTGTCTTATGAGACACAGAGTAGGTGAACGGATGATCTCCGCATGTGTAGTTCCCAGCGTGAAGCATGGAGGAGGTGCTGTGATGGTGTGGGGGTGCTTGCTGGTGAAACTGTCAGTGATTTTTACCACAGCATTCTGAAGCGATACGCCATCCCATCTTGTTTGCGCATAGTGGGGCTATCATTTGTTTTTCAACAGAACAATGACCCAAAACACACCTCCAGGCTGTGTAAGGGCTATTTGACCAAGAAGGAGAGTGATGCAGTGCTGCATCAGATGTACTGGCCTCCACAATAACCGACCTCAACCTAATTAAATGCTTTGAGATGACTTGGAGTGAAGGAACCAACAAGTGCTCAGCATATGTGGGAACTCCTTCAAGACTGTTGGAGAGAATGCCAAGAGTGTGCAAAGCTGTCATCAAAGGAAAGGTTGGCTTTTTTTTGGTTAAAACCTGTTGATGCGAGGAGTTCCTCTAGAGGAACTCCTCCCCCCCGTTCAGCTCAAACCGTGGCGCATGGAACGCAAAAATGTTCTTAGAAATATTTAACCTCCACACATTAACAAGTCCAATAGCTCAAATGAAAGATAAACACCTTGTTCATCTACCCAGCATGTCAGATTTTTTAAATGTTTTACGGCGAAAACACACCACATATTTATATTAGACCACCACCGAAACCAAGACAAGCGGCAGCCATTTTGTCCCAGAAAATATAAAATTATAAAAGCAGGATTAAAAAATAAATCATTCACTAACCTTTTGAAAATCTTCAT
Source organism: Oncorhynchus mykiss (assembly GCF_013265735.2). Lineage (NCBI taxonomy): Eukaryota > Metazoa > Chordata > Actinopteri > Salmoniformes > Salmonidae > Oncorhynchus > Oncorhynchus mykiss. The sequence continues at coordinate 31,941,286 of NC_048580.1, read as the reverse complement.
CAGATGACAGTAATAGGACATGTTACACAGTAAAAAAAAAAATGTTCAATAATATGCCATATATATCCATAAATGTCCATTTACAATGTGCTCATGTTCAGAAATTACTCAAAAATGCCCGCAGGAAATCTAGGTAGCTCGGCAAGATAACGTAAATAGACATCATAAACTTTGGCTAAATATACATGTTCTACTTACAGTTAGAAAGATACACTGCTTCTTTATGCAACCGCTTTGGTACATTTATTTTTAACGTTACAGAAATCGCACACTATTCCATATGCTGAGACGGCGCTCAGATATAAGCTACATTTCTCCGTAATGTTGGAGTCAACAGAAACACAGATTTAAGCATAAATATTCCCTTACCTTCGATGGTCTTCGTTCAGAATGTTCTGGAAGGGTTCATACTTACCCAATACATCGTTTGGTTTCAAGTCTTGCGTCTTTGTATTAGCTACAGCTAATAACATCAGCTGAAATGCACCCAAAATGTCCTCTGGTCCGGAAACGTTGCGCATCAAAACTTCAAAATTACATATTATATGTCAACTAAACAGGTCAAACTAAGTGCAGAATCAAGCTTTATGATGTTTTTAACACACAAAACAAATTTCAATTCAACCGGGCATCGTTTGCTCTTCCCAGGAGTGCTGGAACAAAGGAATGGCTGTGACCAATTCGCGCCCTAACGCACAGGTTTTTTCTCGCGGCACTTACTCAAATCACTCCCATAGGGCCAATTCTCGCGCGATTTGAACGATTAAACGCTCTACAGAATGAGGACATCTAGTGGAAGAGATGGAAAGTGTCCCCAGATCCATAAGTGGTTGGGAAGGGTGGGGGCGATGACGTCAAAGTTGCTCCAACTTTCATGACCACAAAACTAGTTTGGAAGAATGCATGCCCTGTGAGTTCTGCTATACTTACAGACATAATTCCAACGGTTTTAGAAGCTTTAGATTGTTTTCTATCCAATAATAATTATTATATGCATATATTAGCAATTTTTGACAATTTTTTTTTCAGTTTACTAGGGGTACCCAATTTCTCCAAAGGGGGCGTAAATCTGCCATGTCCTCAACAAGTTTTAATACATTATTCCATATGTGTTATTTCATAGCTTTGATGTCTTCACTATTATTCTACAATGTAGAAAATAGTAAAAATAAAGAAAAAACATTGAATGAGTAGGTGTGTCCAAACTTTTGACTAGTACTGTATACCCATTGATTCTTGAAGAATATAACTTATAACATGAGCTTAGTTCAACTGTCACACCCTTTCAGAACCAAAATATAAACTTGTTTTACTCCAATATTTGTAAACATTGCATATGTTAACATAAACTGTATAGCCTCAAATCATGGTTAAATTTGTAATTTTGAAATCATGGATGGTCAGTCCTTTTATCTTTAGATCTGTTTATGAATTTCAGAGTGGTAATATTACTCCAGGCCAATGCCTAATGTTATTACCAAATCAGAGGTGGGCTGAACACTTCGTTATGGTTTTAACTGCGGATTGGCCCTTTGAAGCTATGAGGGAACCTTCTTGAGGTGTCATTATACTGTATTTGTACAGTAAGTGTGCTAGCTACAGTATTCTATAAATTACATAAAAAATTGTTACTATTTCACTTTGTGGTAGTAATCACAAAAAAGCAAGGATTTTTAATTAAGGAAAGAAATTCCACAAATTGACTTTTAATGAGGCACATCTGTTAATTGAAATGCATTCCAGGTGACTACCTCATTAAGCTGGTTGAGAGAATGCCAAGAATGTGGAAAGCTGCCATCAAGGCAAAGTGTGGCTACTTTGAAGAATCTAAAATATATTTAGATTTGTTTAACGCTTTTTTGTTATTTCATAGTTTTGATGTCTATACTATTGTTCTACGATGTAGAAAATAGTAATAATAAATGAAAACACTTAAATGAGTAGGTGTGTCCAAACTTTTGACTGGTACTGTATATACATTTTATATATATATATATATATATATTTTTTTTTTTTATATATATGAGGATTGCAAATGATGCAGACAATTACATTGATGGAAGACACAATCTATTTGCAATATTAAAGCTGATCTACCCCCCCCCCCAAAAAAAAATCCAGTATATACAGTATTTTGTGCTGCTGAAAGGGAAAGTTGTGTCCCAAGCAGACGAAACCAGGTTTTCCTCTAGGATTTTGCCTATGCTTAGCTCTATTCCATTTATTTTTATTTAAAAAAACTCCCTAGTCCTTGCCAATGACAAACATACCCATAACATAATGCAGCCACCACCCTGATTACAATTTGTCACATCCTGATCTGTTTCGCCTGTCTTTGTGCTTGTCTCCACCCCCCTCCAGGTGTCACCCATCTTCCCCATTATCCGCAGTGTATTTATACCTGTGTTCTATGTTTGTCTGTTGCCAGTTAGTTTTGTTCGTCAAGCCTACCAGCGTTTTCCCCCTTATGCCTGTCTTTTTCTAGTTCCTGTTTTCTAGTTTTGCAGGTCTTGATCATTCTGCCTGACCTGCTCCTGAGCCTGCCTGCTGTTCTGTAACTTGTCACACCACCCTGGATTATTGACCTCTGCCTGCACTGACACCGAGACTGCCTGCCGTTCTGTACCTTATGGACTCTGATCTGAATTACTGACTGCCCTTGTTGACCTGTAGTTTTGCCTGCCCTCTTATCTAGTAAAAAAAACTCTGTTACTTCGACACTGTCTGCATCTGGGTCTTCTCTTCACTTTTTGTGGTATTCAGTGATGTATTAAGTTGGATTTACCCCAAACACAACATGTTTCATTCAGGACATAAAGTTAATTTCTTTGCCACATTTTTTGTAGTTTTACTTTAGTGCCTTATTGCAAACAGGATGCACGTTTTGGAATATTTTTCACTCTGTCATTTAGGTTTGTATTGTGGAGTAACTACAATGTTGTTGATCCATCCTCTGTATTCTCCTATAACAGCCATGAAACACTGTAACTGTTTTAAAATCACCATTGGCCCTCATGGCAGTTTCCTTCTTCTCTGGGAACTGTTAGAAATTTGCCTATATCTTTGTAGTAACTGGGTGTATTGATACACCGTCCAAAGTGTAATTAATAACTTCACCATAATGGATATTCAATGTGTGCTTTTTTTACCCATCTACTCATAGGTGCCCATCTTTGCGAGGCATTGGAAAACCTCCCTGGTCTTTGTGGTTGAATCTGTGTTTGAAAGTTACAGCTCGAAATTGTATGTGTGGGGTACAGAGATGAGGTAGTCATTCAAAAATCATGTGAAACACTATTAGTGCCAACAGAATGAGTCTATGCAACTTATTATGTGCCTTGTTAATCAAATTTTTACTCCTGAACTTATTTAGGCTTGCCATAACTAAGGGGTTGAATACTTATTGGCTCATGACATTTCAGCTTTACATTTTTTATTAATTTGTAAACACCTAAAAAAACATAATTCCACCTTAACATTATGGATTATTATGTGTAGGCCAGAGAAATAACATCTCAATTTAATCCATTTAAAATCCAGGCTGTAACAAAACAAAATGTGGAAAAAGTCAAGGTTGTGAATACCTTTTGAAATCACTGTAATTGCGATAACTACTCATAGCTAATATTTACTGAGACAGGAGCAGCCATTAGTCTTGTAAAACGGATCCTGGGCAGCACAGTGACTAGGACTTTTAGCATAGAGGAACTAAACTCAGCAAAAAAATAAATGTTCCTTTTTCAGGACCCTGTCTTTCAAAGATAATTCGTAAAAATACCTTCACAGATCTTCAACGTAATGGGTTTAAACACTGTTTCCTATGCTTGTTCGATGAACAATAAACAATTAATGAACATGCAGCTGTGGAAAGGTCGACACTAACAGCTTACAGACGACAGGCAATTAAGGTCACAGTTATGAAAACTTAAGACACTAAAGAGGCCTTTCTACTGACTCTGAAAAACACCAAAAGAAAGATGCCCAGGGTCCCTGCTCATCTGCGTGAATGTGCCGTAGGCATGCTTCAAGGAGATGTGGCCAGGGTAATAAATTGCAATGTCCGTACTGTGAGATGCCTAAGACAGCGCAACATGGAGACAGGATGGACAGCTGATCGTCCTCGCAGTGGCAGACCACGTGTAACAACATCTGCACAGGATCGGTACATCCGAACATCACACCTGCGGGACAGGTACAGGATGGCAACAACAACTACCCAAGTTACATCAGGAATGCACAATCCCTCCATCAGTGCTCAGCCCGACAGGATGCTCTCGATTGTGCATCTGTAAAAGTTTGTGAGTGCTCTTGGTGACAAGCCAAATTTTTCAGCCTCCTGAGGTTGAAGAGGCGCTGCTGCGCCTTCTTCACAACCCTGTCTGTGTAGGTGGACCAATTCAGTTTGTCTGTGATGTGTACGCCGAGGAACTTAAAACTTACTACCCTCTCCACTACTGTCCCGTCGATGTGGATAGGGGGGTGCTCCCTCTGCTGTTTCCTGAAGTCCACGATCATCTCCTTTGTTTTGTTGACGTTGAGTGTGAGGACACCTACACCACCCGATGTCACAGGAAAGCCATAAAGATCATCAAGGACAACAGCCACCCGAGCCACTGCCTGTTCACCCCGTTATCATCCAGAAGGCGAGGTCAGTACAGGTGCATCAAAGCATGGACCGAGAGACTGAAAAACAGCTTCTATCTCAAGGCCATCAGACTGTTAAACAGCCACCACTAACATTGAGTGGCTGCTGCCAACATACTGACTCAACTCCAGCCACTTTAATAATGGAAATTTATGCAAAAAAATTTATCATTAGCCACTTTAAACAATGCCACTTAATTTAATGTTTACATACCCTACATTACTCATCTCATATGTATATACTGTACTTGATACCATCTGCTGCATCTGGCCTATGCCATTCTGTACCATCACTCATTAATATATATTTATATACATATTCTTTATCCCTTTACACTTATGTGTTTAAGGTAGTAGTTGTGGAATTGTTGGGTTAGATTACTCGTTGGTTATTACTGCATTGTCGGAACAAGAGCACAAGCATTTCTCTACACTCGCATTAACATCTGCCGACCATGTGTATTTGACAAATATATATATTTTTTCATTTGAGACTGTCCGCAATAGGCTGAGAGAGGCTGGACCGAGGGCTTGTAGAACTGTTGTAAGGCAGGTCCACACCAGAGATCACCGGCAACAACATCGCCTATGAGCACAAACCCACTGTCACTGGACCAGACAGGACTGGCCAAAAGTGCTCTTCACTGACGAGTCACGGTTTTGTCTCACCAGGGGTGATGGTCGGATTCGCATTTATCGTCGAAGGAATAAGTGTTACACCGAGGCCTGTACTCTGGAGCGGGACCGATTTGGAGGTGGAGGGTCCGTCATGGTCTGGGGCGGTGTGTCACAGCATCATCGGACTGAGCTTGTTGTCATTGCAGGCAATCTCAATGCTGTGCGTTACAGGGAAGACACCCTCCTCCCTCATGTGATACCCTTCCTGCAGGCCCATCCTGACATGACCCTCCAGCATGATAATGCCACCAGCCATACTGCTCGTTCTATGCGTGATTTCCTGCAAGACAGGAATGTCAGTGTTCTGCCATGGCCAGCGAAGAGCCTGGATCTCAATACCATTGAGCACGTCTGGGACCTGTTGGATCAGAGGGTGAGCGCTAGGGCCATTCCCCCTGAGAAATGTCCTGGAACTTGCAGGTGACTTGGTGGAAGAGTGGGGTAACATCTCACAGCAAGAACTAGCAAATCTGGTACAGTCCATGAGGAGGAGATGCACTGCAGTACTTAATGCAGCTGGTGGCCACACTAGATACTGACTGTTACTTTTGATTTTGACCCCCCATTTGTTCAGGGACACATTATTCCATTTATGTTAGTCACATGTCTGTGGAACCTGTTTAGTTTATGTCTCAGTTGTTGAATCTTTTTATGTTCATACAAATATTTACACATGTTAAGTTTGCTGAAAATTAACACAGTTGACAGTGAGAGGACGTTTCTTTTTTTGCTGAGTTTACATTACTGCCTACGTCGAAAAGGGAAAAACGAAATCCCGGAGACTCTCCCAACAGGACAGACATGCCAGAACATTGCGATTCAAAACCAAAGTTTGCAGGCAATACCTTTGCAGTTATTTTAGTTAATGTAGTGGTGGCAAACTAGCCACTTGCGAAATGCACTTATTAAAAATAACCATCTTTCTAACTATTTTTTTGTATTTTATTGAAGCTGTTAAAGTAGTGAAGTAGGTTGTGACATAGTTGCTCTATGCCAAAATAGTCCATCATAAAAACCAGACTCTAGTCACTCTGTTGCCTAGGGTTAGGTTTTCGAGACTAAGCAGCCATCGCTCTGTATATAGGACAAACCCAGAGGAGGGAGGGAGAGGGTGTTAATACTGCCGGTATCATCTGTGTATCTCACCTTAGTGAGTCCCAGACAGTATTTCTGCTCATCTTGAGATGGTCAAAAGCAGAAAGAGGAATAGATGAAGATGGAGAGAGAGAGAATTAACAGCAGCCTCGAAGAAGCAGAAGCAAGAACATTAGAGCTGATCACACACTCATATTCTTTCTCCGCTCATATGCCCTCTGAGTCTCTCAGCAGAGACCATAGAGAGGAGTGTCTGTCTGCTGACTGCAGCAGGGTTCTCTAGTCTCTCTATCTCTTCATGCCATTATAGCTGTGTACTCACTCTGAAGCAGCAAAGACAAACGAGGAAGTAGAGCAGGATGGAAGACATCTCAGACCAGCTGAAGAAAAGAGGTACTTCACACAGCAGCAGATGCACAGTGGAACAGCACGGATCTCAGACCAGTCCAAAACAGCTGTAAACCAGATGACAGCAGGTGGCACAGAGGACAGACAACCTATCTCTCTTAGAACCCAGTGTGAAACAGGGAAGAAAAGGAGAACTGTTGTAACCGACTCCAACCCTGCTTCTCGGGCTGAGCCTTGGCACACCCTCCCTGGGTACAGCGGGAGGACCTCCCCCTGAAGACCTGAGCCATGGAGGACACACTCAACCGTAGCTGCACCACCTTATCCCAGGTGTTTGGTCGGCAAGGGCAACTCATGCAAGCCAGTGAGTATCAACCTCCACATGAAAACATAGAAGTCGTTCACCAATTTTATATTGCGGTGTGATTTATTTCACTGTTTGGTTACATTACACCAACGTTTTGGTTGTGATGCCTTCATCAACCCCCTACACTTTCTCTCAGCTTCACTCAGGTCTGACTGACTTGTTTTTGAGTTTACAATGGGGCCACACTTGAACATTAGAAAAAGTCTCAGCATCAGTCAATTAAAATTGTTGACGTAGTGTCACGTAGTGTTTCGTGAATTCCTCATCAGCCTCATCAGGCATTTCTAAAAATAGGTAAACTCAGCCAACAGAGGGATACATGTAAACCTCCAAATTCAAGGTTTGACCTATTTTAAGAAATGCCTGATGAGGCTGACATTGGTTTGTGGAAAAAATGTTTGAGATCTTTGCTATCTTTGCTGATGAGGAAGGAATTTATTAGAGGAAATAATCACTGCCAACTGGTAAGGTTAGCATAGGGCTAATGTGCGCCAAGGTTATCTGATGGGATCAGCTACAATGTAGCATTCTATCATGTGACACTACGTCAACAATTTTAATTGACCAATACTGAAACTCTTTCTAATTCTCGCAAGTATGGCCCCATGTGTTTATATGTGTTTTGTCCAGATTGAAGCTATTCAAAATCACTGAAATTAGTGTTTCTTGGTGGGAGTTGATGGGATTATTTTAAGTAAACTATGAAGTAATTTCTTATAGTAAATTAGGTTGAATGTTTAATTTACTGGACCTGCACTGTATGGAATAGCGGATGAGAAATGAATGGAGATGCTAATGAGTCTGTGCTGTTTTTTTGTTGTTGTTATGAGTATGTTTATTTTTTTGTATATTCTGTGGCAACTCTGAAGCTTTATTTAGTAGTGCTGAGCGATTATCCGAAATGTCGGTTATTTTTTTCGTTTTTTAAACAACTAATTGACCAATGTAGATTCAATTATTAGAATTTTGTCTATTTTTTTCTGAGCTCAATACACAGTCTTTGTAGAGATAAATCAGATCAAGCCTGAGCTGTGCGATGTAGTAGGGAGTTGAAGTTTCAAACAGTCCAATATTCTACATAGTCTAGTGCCAAAAACGTAGTAACTAACTACAATGACCATAATCCATTTCCTGCGTGCCTAATTGTCCGGTAGGTGTGGAGCACTGAGCTATAATAAGAAATGTGTTGAACAGAGGCTGAGAGAAGAGAGAAAACAAATGGAGACGGATAGAAAGCAGTTGCTTCGCGAGGTATCTCTACCTGAAATTACATGATCTATGTGGTTCATAGTTGGTATTCTAAGATGAGATGATGATGTCTTTGAATTAAATAATAAAGTAATTAAATAAAACAAATATTTTATTAAAGTAAAGTAATGTGAATGAATTAAAATTAATAAGTGATGCAGTAATGAGAAGTCACTACCAATAATTGTATTTTATACTTTTATTCCTCGTTTTATTCTGTGTTGTTACAGCCTTCAACCCACATAATGCATAGTGCATTTATTGCCCCCCCAAAAAAATCTAAACCAAAATCGAACACCCTGAATATTTTTTTACAATGAAACGAAACCGAACTCAAAAACGCTCAACACTAATCGCTCAACACTATTACTTAGTGAAGTGGGTACAGATACATAAGGGATATGGTATTGGAATATGCTGTGGAATGCAACAACATCATGGGGCAACATGGTACCCAGAAGCTTTATTATTGAGTGCTAAGTCCTCTTTCGCTTACATACTTTAGTCATATTTTATTATCATATATTTTTTTTTACTTGTGCATAAGGCAAATGTTTTGTCCATTTGGAATATGATTTCATAGGAAGTCAAAAGTCAAAGTCAAAAGTCAATTATTTGGGGCCAAAATTGACTGAACTGATGAACTCGGGATGGCCAGGCAGTGATAGTTGTTCATTTCCATCACTCGTTGTGTTGATTTCATCATGTCCATTTGGTGATGTTTTTTCACTATAGAATCATTTTGCAAATGCACGTGCATTGTTGTGCAACTGGTAACCCCCCCCAAAAATATGGTGATTTCATTATGTCCATTTGTTTATGTTTTCTTACTTTTGCAAAGTCACTGTGCATTTGCAATATGGTTCAATGGGCATGTACCATCATGAATTTGGCATGCTCAAAATTCAAACTATACTTTGCTCAAACTATACTTTTGTCAACTTGTATTATCATAATTTTGTTTTTACTTGTGCATAAGGCATATGTTTTGTCCATTTGCAATATGATTTCATAGGAAGTCAAAAGTCAAAGTCAAAAATACTGCAGAATTGCAAAATTGACTGACCTGATGAACACAGGATGGCCGGGCAGTGATAGTTGTTCCTTTCCATCACTCGTTGTGTTGATTTCATCATGTCCATTTGGTGATGTTTTTTCACTATAGAATCATATTGCAAGTGCACGTGCATTTGCAATATGTTTCAATGGGCATGTACCATCACGAATTTGGCATGGTCAAAAATCCTGCGGAAATGCAAAATTGACAGGCCTGATGAACACAGGATGGCCGGGCAGTGATTCTGGTTCATCTCAATCGCTCGTTAGGGTTGATTTCAGAATGTCACTTTGGTGATGTTTTTTCACTATAGAATCATATTGCAAATGCACGTGCAATGTTGTGCAACTGGTAACCCAAAAATAAAAATATGGTTGTAAATGCATTTACCGGGACTCCTATTGTCCATGCCCGCTATGGGAGTACCCTACTACGGCCCTCTATCCATGGGGGCCGTCCTGAGTGCTTTATGGACAGTTTAAAATATGACGATGGATGCAGATTGTGATTTTCCTCCGTGCACATTTCAGATCACCAGTTGCATCTGGTAACCCAAAAATTAAAATACTGTTTTAAAGACATTTACCGGGACTCCTATTGTCCATGCCCTCTATGGGAGTACCCTACTACGGCCCTCTATCCATGGGGGCTGTCCTGAGTGCTTTATGGACAGTTTAAAATATGACGATGGATACGCATTGTTTTCATGATTTCATTATGTCCATTTGTTTATGTTTTCTTATTTTTTCAAAGTCACTGTGCATTTACAATATGGTTCAATGGGCAGGTACCATCACGAATTTGTCATGCTATAAAAATCCTGCAGGAATGTGAAATTGACTGGCCCGATGAACTCGGGATGGCTGGGCAGTGATTCTGGTTCATCTCAATTGCTCGTTAGGGTTGATTTCAGAATGTCCATTTGGTGATGTTTTTTCACTATAGAATCATATTGCAAATGCACGTGCATTGTTGTGCAACTGGTAACCCAAAAATGAAAATATGGTGATTTCATTATGTCCATTTGTTTATGTTTTCTTACGTTTTCAAAGTCACTGTGCATTTGCAATATGTTTTAATGGGCAGGTACCATCACAAATTTGTCATGCTATAAAAATCCTGCAGGAATGTGAAATTGACTGGCCCGATGAACTCGGGATGGCTGGGCAGTGATTCTGGTTCATCTCAATCGCTCATTAGGGTTGATTTCAGAATGTCACTTTGGTCATGGTACCTCAGTGTTTAAACATATTGCAAATGGACAAGAGTCAAGTGGACAAGAGTCCATCAGTCAATTAGATATCATTCTGACACCAAACTGATACAAACTGACACCAAACCCACTTTTTCCAACTCGTTTAGTAGCCAACTATTACATACTTCAGAGCTGGCCCAAAATTCACAACGCCTTCGGTTCAAACCATTAAAAAAAATGTAAAACACATAGTTACGTTCTAGCTGCGGGTCCAGTTCGGACATTATGTGAAGGCCTATGTGAGGCGACCCCGAATCCCGAGTTTCGGCTCGATAGGTCCTTCGGTGCCCGAGCAAAACCCTAATTGGTGCTGAAAATCCACTTTTTTTACATGCCTTGCTACGGGGTCCTTGAATGAGCTATCGGACAGAAACGTTGGGGTCCGTCTCTATGGGCCGAGCCGGTTTCAATGCACCTAGCCTTGCGTCTCTGAGACTTTTCTAAATGTCGTCATTTTCGTAATGGTCAAAATGAATTGAAGTCATTGCAAATGTACGAGGCTGTTTCTCGGTCCGAGAACCTTCTAGAGCCACCTAACTCACCACGCACTATCGACCGGAGGTCTAGAACAGGTTTGTAAAGTTTCGGAACTCTAGGTCTGACGGTTCTTTTTTAGCTCGAACAAACCTAACTATTGCAGCCACTGTCTGTCTCTACGCACCCCAATACGTCCCTCCTTCCAAGTTGTGTTTTAGTGTGATTTAGTTTTCCTTTGAAATTTTATGGGAAAAATTACTGATTTACAGTTCATGGGGGTTGCCTAATCACACATATGAAGTTTTGGACAGATCTGACTTTTTTAACCCTTCGAAACAGCCCCTGAGACACCAATTATGGCACTTCCGGTTGGCACAGGAAGCTATAAGTCAACACATATCCTCATTGGGGTATTATTTTACAGAATCCTGAGTTTTAAGTCTTTATGTTAAGAATTGACTGATTTACACAGGGTTGAATGCACTATGTCTATCAAACTTTCCTGCTCTCTGTGTCTTTAACCTGTTAGATCTCTAGGGGCGCTATTTCATTTTTGGATAAAAAACGTTCCCGTTTTAAGCGCGATATTTTGTCACGAAAAGATGCTCGACTATGCATATTCTTGACAGTTTTGGAAAGAAAACACTCTGAAGTTTCAGAATCTGCAAAGATTTTGTCTGTTAGTGCCCCAGAACTCATTCTACAGGCGAAACCAAGATGATGCATCAACCAGGAAATTAGCAGAATTTCTGAAGCTCTGTTTTCCATTGTCTCCTTATATGGCTGTGATTGCGCAAGGAATGAGCCTACACTTTCTGTCGTTCGCCCAAGGTCTTAGCAGCATTGTGACGTATTTGTAGGCATATCATTGGAAGATTGACCATAAGAGACTACATTTTCCAAGTGTCCGCCTGGTGTCCTGCGTGGAATTCGGTGCGCAATTGCCAGCTGCTTGTACTTTTCCATTTGATTCAGGGGAGAAGCCATGCGTCCAAGAACGATATATCAATGAAGAGATATGTGAAAAACACCTTGATGATTGATTCTAAACAACGTTTGCCATGTTTTCAGTCGATATAATGGAGTTAATTTGGAAAAAAGTTCGCGTTTTGAGGACTGAATTTTCGGGTTTTTTTGGTAGCCAAATGTGATGTATAAAACGGAGCTATTTCTAATACACAAAGAATCTTTTTGGAAAAACTGAGCATCTGCCATCTAACTGAGAGTATCCTCATTGAAAACATCAGAAGTTCTTCAAAGGTAAATGATTTTATTTGAAGGCTTTTATGTTTTTGTTGAAATGTTGCGTGCTGGATGCTAACGCTAAATGCTAACGCTAAATGCTAACGCTAAATGCTAACGCTAGCTAGCTACTTTTACACAAATGATTGTTTTCCTATGGTTGAGAAGCATATTTTGAAAATCTGAGATGACAGTGTTGTTTACAAAAGGCTAAGCTTGAGAGATGGCATATTTATTTCATTTCATTTGCGATTTTCATGAATAGTTAACGTTGTGTTATGCTAATGAGCTTGCTGATAGATTTACACAATCCTGGATACAGGGGTTTTTTCATAGCTAAACGTGACGCAGAAAACGGAGCGATTTGTCCTAAACAAATAATCTTTCAGGAAAAACTGAACATTTGCTATCTGAGAGTCTCCTCGTTGAAAACATCTGAAGTTCTTCAAAGGTAAATGATTTTATTTGAATGCTTTTCTGTTTTTTTGTGTAAATGTTGCCAGCTGAATGCTAATGCTAAATGCTACGTTAGCCATCAATACTGTTACACAAATGCTTGTTTTGCAATGGTTGAGAAGCATATTTTGAAAATCTGAGATGACAGTGTTGTTAACAAAAGGCTAAGCTTGAGAGCTAGCATATTTATTTCATTTCATTTGCGATTTTCATGAATAGTTAACGTTGCGTTATGGTAATGAGCTTGAGTCTGTATTCACGATCCCGGATCCGGGATGGGGAGATCAGAAAGGTTAAGCACCGCACTTTTTAACTCCATCCTTGCTGTGTGTGTGTGTGAGAGCTTTTCTTTGACATCTGTTGGGAGAAATGACTGATTTACAGTTCAGGAGGGTTACCTAGTCACACATATGACATTTTGGAGAGATCAGACTTTTTTAACCCCTCGAAACAGCCCCTGAGACACCAATTATGGCACTTCCGGTTGGCACAGGAAGCTATAAGTAAACACATGTCCTCATTGGGGTATTATTTTACAGAATCCTGAGTTTTAAGTCTTTATGTTAAGAATTGACTGATTTACACAGGGTTGAATGCACTATGTCTATCAAACTTTCCTGCTCTCTGTGTCTTTAACCTGTTAGATCTCTAGGGGCGCTATTTCATTTTTGGATAAAAAACGTTCCCGTTTTAAGCGCGATATTTTGTCACGAAAAGATGCTCGACTATGCATATTCTTGACAGTTTTGGAAAGAAAACACTCTGAAGTTTCAGAATCTGCAAAGATTTTGTCTGTTAGTGCCCCAGAACTCATTCTACAGGCGAAACCAAGATGATGCATCAACCAGGAAATTAGCAGAATTTCTGAAGCTCTGTTTTCCATTGTCTCCTTATATGGCTGTGATTGCGCAAGGAATGAGCCTACACTTTCTGTCGTTCGCCCAAGGTCTTAGCAGCATTGTGACGTATTTGTAGGCATATCATTGGAAGATTGACCATAAGAGACTACATTTTCCAAGTGTCCGCCTGGTGTCCTGCGTGGAATTCGGTGCGCAATTGCCAGCTGCTTGTACTTTTCCATTTGATTCAGGGGAGAAGCCATGCGTCCAAGAACGATATATCAATGAAGAGATATGTGAAAAACACCTTGATGATTGATTCTAAACAACGTTTGCCATGTTTTCAGTCGATATAATGGAGTTAATTTGGAAAAAAGTTCGCGTTTTGAGGACTGAATTTTCGGGTTTTTTTGGTAGCCAAATGTGATGTATAAAACGGAGCTATTTCTAATACACAAAGAATCTTTTTGGAAAAACTGAGCATCTGCCATCTAACTGAGAGTATCCTCATTGAAAACATCAGAAGTTCTTCAAAGGTAAATGATTTTATTTGAAGGCTTTTATGTTTTTGTTGAAATGTTGCGTGCTGGATGCTAACGCTAAATGCTAACGCTAAATGCTAACGCTAAATGCTAACGCTAGCTAGCTACTTTTACACAAATGATTGTTTTCCTATGGTTGAGAAGCATATTTTGAAAATCTGAGATGACAGTGTTGTTTACAAAAGGCTAAGCTTGAGAGATGGCATATTTATTTCATTTCATTTGCGATTTTCATGAATAGTTAACGTTGTGTTATGCTAATGAGCTTGCTGATAGATTTACACAATCCTGGATACAGGGGTTTTTTCATAGCTAAACGTGACGCAGAAAACGGAGCGATTTGTCCTAAACAAATAATCTTTCAGGAAAAACTGAACATTTGCTATCTGAGAGTCTCCTCGTTGAAAACATCTGAAGTTCTTCAAAGGTAAATGATTTTATTTGAATGCTTTTCTGTTTTTTTGTGTAAATGTTGCCAGCTGAATGCTAATGCTAAATGCTACGTTAGCCATCAATACTGTTACACAAATGCTTGTTTTGCAATGGTTGAGAAGCATATTTTGAAAATCTGAGATGACAGTGTTGTTAACAAAAGGCTAAGCTTGAGAGCTAGCATATTTATTTCATTTCATTTGCGATTTTCATGAATAGTTAACGTTGCGTTATGGTAATGAGCTTGAGTCTGTATTCACGATCCCGGATCCGGGATGGGGAGATCAGAAAGGTTAAGCACCGCACTTTTTAACTCCATCCTTGCTGTGTGTGTGTGTGAGAGCTTTTCTTTGACATCTGTTGGGAGAAATGACTGATTTACAGTTCAGGAGGGTTACCTAGTCACACATATGACATTTTGGAGAGATCAGACTTTTTTAACCCCTCGAAACAGCCCCTGAGACACCAATTATGGCACTTCCGGTTGGCACAGGAAGCTATAAGTAAACACATGTCTTGATTGACATAGCCACTTACAGAATCCTGAGTTTTAAGTCTTTAAGTTAAGAATTGACTGATCTACACAGGTTTGAATGAAGTGATTTTCATTATGACAGGTTATGTTTTTCAAAACACTTTTAGGGTGATTTTAACCACTTCCGGTTGCTTCAGGAAGCTTAGAATTGACACAGGTAGACCTCATAGTGGTCTGATGGACTGTCATAGAAGACAGGTTCATAAGGCATTCATAACCCACATAGGCTTCAGGAACGTACCTGAGGTCGAATTGTGCTTCTCACCCTAACGGTTCTCTCACTGCCACCCAAAATCAAATGACATTGTGGGGCAGGCTTCATTTTGGGCCTTCTTTTTTTCAAGGTCGCTGCACTCAGAACGAGCTACGGTCAAGCGGGGCGTCTCGTTGAACTCGGCACAGTCTGGAGACTATGGTGATGCCATTTTTTGTGTTGATTTCAGAATGCCATTTTGGTGATGGTCCCTCTCCGTTTAAACATATTGCAAATGTACAAAAGTCAACTAGCAAGTCAGTGTCCTTCAGTCAATTAGATGTCATTATGACACCAAACTGATATTAATTGACACCAAACCCACTTTTTCCTACTCATTTAGAAGCCAACTATCACATATGTCAGAGCAGGCCCATAATTCCCAGCGCCTTCAGTTTAAAACATAATAAAAAGGTAAAACACATAGTTACGTTCTAGCTGCGGGTCCAGTTCGGACATTATGTGAAGGACTATGTGAGGCGACCCCGAATCCCGAGTTTCGGCTCGATAGGTCCTTCGGTGCCCGAGCAAAACCCTAATTGGTGCTGAAAATCCACTTTTTTTACATGCCTTGCTACGGGGTCCTTGAATGAGCTATCGGACAGAAACGTTGGGGTCCGTCTCTATGGGCCGAGCCGGTTTCAATGCACCTAGCCTTGCGTCTCTGAGACTTTTCTAAATGTTGTCATTTTCGTAATGGTCAAAATGAATTGAAGTCATTGCAAATGTACGAGGCTGTTTCTCGGTCCGAGAACCTTCTAGAGCCACCTAACTCACCACGCACTATCGACCGGAGGTCTAGAACAGGTTTGTAAAGTTTCGGAACTCTAGGTCTGACGGTTCTTTTTTAGCTCGAACAAAGCTAACTATTGCAGCCACTGTCTGTCTCTACGCACCCCAATACGTCCCTCCTTCCAAGTTGTGTTTTAGTGTGATTTAGTTTTCCTTTGAAATTTTATGGGAAAAATGACTTATTTACAGTTCATGGGGGTTGCCTAATCACACATATGAAGTTTTGGACAGATCTGACTTTTTTAACCCTTCGAAACAGCCCCTGAGACACGAATTATGGCACTTCCGGTTGGCACAGGAAGCTATAAGTCAACACATATCCTCATTGGGGTATTATTTTACAGAATCCTGAGTTTTAAGTCTTTACGTCAAGAATTGACTGATTTACACAGGGTTGAATACACTATGTCTATAAAACTGCAGGCAGGGTATGGGTATACACTTTTAGGGGGATTTTAACCACAACCGGTTGGTCCAGGAAGCTTAGAATCAACACAGGTAACCCACATAGGCTTCAGGTTGAATTTAGGGGTGCAGGCAATGTATTCCTATGGGGAGAGAAATCAATGCAAACTGTTTGATGTAAACACCTTCTTTTAACTGTTAAGGGTTAATGCCACACGGTCAAGGTTAGGCTTGCACGGATCGGGAGGACCTCAGGAACGTACCTGAGGTCGAACTGTGCTTCTCACCCTAACGGTTCTCTCACTGTCACCCAAAATCAAATGACGTTGTTGGGCAGGCTTCATTTTGGGCCTACTTTTCTAATGGTCGCTGCGCCTAGACCGAGCGAGCTACGGTCAAGCGGGATATCTCGTTGAACTCGGCACGGCCTAGGGATTATGGTAAGGCCTGCTCTCTGTGTCTTTAAGCACCGCACTTTGTCACTCCATCCTTCCTGTGTGTGTGTGAGGGAGCTTTTCTTTGACATCTGTTGGGAGAAATGACTGATTTACAGTTCAGGAGGGTTACCTAGTCACACATATGAAATCTTGGAGAGATCAGACTTTTTTAACCCCTCGAAACAGCCCCTGAGACACCAATTATGGCACTTCCGGTTGGCACAGGAAGCTATAAGTAAACACATGTCTTGATTGACATAGCCACTTACATAATCCTGAGTTTTAAGTCTTTAAGTTAAGAATTGACTGATCTACACAGGTTTGAATATAGTGATTTTCATAATGACAGGTTATGTTTTTCAAAACACTTTTACGGTGATTTTAACCACTTCCGGTTGCTTCAGGAAGCTTAGAATTGACACAGGTAGACCTCATAGTGGTCTGATGGACTGTCATAGAAGACAGATTCATAAGGCATTCATAACCCACATAGGCTTCAGGTTGAATTTAGGGGTGCAGGCAATGTATTCCTATGGGGAGAGAAATCAATGCAAACTGTTTGATGTAAA
The DNA here is from genome assembly GCF_013265735.2 of Oncorhynchus mykiss. NCBI lineage: Eukaryota > Metazoa > Chordata > Actinopteri > Salmoniformes > Salmonidae > Oncorhynchus > Oncorhynchus mykiss. Next base: position 31,923,615 of record NC_048580.1, on the reverse strand, counting down.
CACCTTCTTTTAACTGTTAAGGGTTAATGCCACACGGTCAAGGTTAGGCTTGCACAGATCGGGAGGACCTTAGGAACATTCCTGTGGTGGAATTGTCCTTCTAAACCTAACGGTTCCGCCGCTGTCACCCAAAAGCAAATTATGTTGTGGTGCAGGCTTCATTTTGGGCCTACTTTTCTAATGGTCGCTGCGCCTAGACCGAGGGAGCTACGGTAAAGCGGGATATCTCGTTGAACTCGGCACGGCCTAGGGATTATGGTAATGCCATTGCCTGCTCTCTGTGTATTTAAGCACCGCACTTTGTCACTCCATCCTTCCTGTGTGTGTGTGAGGGAGCTTTTCTTTGACATCTGTTGGGAGAAATGACTGATTTACAGTTCAGAAGGGTTACCTAGTCACACATATGAAGTTTTGGAGAGATGTGACTTTTTTAACCCTTCGAAACAGACAGTGTGACCCAATTAAAGGCACTTCCGGTTGGCACAGGAAGCTATAGGTAAACACATGTCTTGACTGAGGTAGCCTCTTACAGAATCCTGAGTTTTAAGTCTTTACGTTAAGAATTGACTGATCTACACAGGGTTGAATGCCCTATGTCTATCAAACTGCAGGCAGGGTATGGGTATACACTTTTAGGGTGATTTTAACCACTTCCGGTTGCTTCAGGAAGCTTAGAATCAACACAGGTAGACCTCATAGTGGTTCTGATGGACTGTCACCGAAGACAGGTTCATACGGCATTCATAACCCACATAGGCTTCAGGTTGAATTTAGGGGAGCAGGCAATGTATTCCTATGGGGAGAGATGTCATTGTAATCTGTGAGATCAAAAAACCTGTTTTACTGTTAAGGGTTAATGCCACACGGTCAAGGTTAGGCTTGCACAGATCGGGAGGACCTTAGGAACATTCCTGTGGTGGAATTGTCCTTCTAAACCTAACAGTTCCGCCGCTGTCACCCAAAAGCAAATGATGTTGTGGTGCAGGCTTCATTTTGGGCCTACTTTTCTAATGGTCGCTGCGCCTAGACCGAGCGAGCTACGGTCAAGCGGGATATCTCGTTGAACTCGGCACGGCCTAGGGATTATGGTAATGCAATTTCCTGCTCTCTGTGTCTTTAAGCACCGCACTTTTTCACTCCATCCTTGCTGTGTGTGTGTGAGAGAGCTTTTCTTTGACATCTGTTGGGAGAAATGACTGATTTGCAGTTCAGGAGGGTTACCTAGTCACACATATGAAATCTTGGAGAGATCAGACTTTTTTAACCCCTCGAAACAGCCCCTGAGACACCAATTATGGCACTTCCGGTTGGCACAGGAAGCTATAAGTAAACACATGTCTTCATTGACATAGCCACTTACAGAATCCTGAGTTTTAAGTCTTTAAGTTAAGAATTGACTGATCTACACAGGTTTGAATACAGTGATTTTCATAATGACAGGTTATGTTTTTCAAAACACTTTTAGGGTGATTTTAACCACTTCCGGTTGGTCCAGGAAGCTTAGAATCAACACAGGTAGACCTCATAGTGGCCTGATGGACTGTTACAGAAGACAGGTTCATACGGCATTCATAACCCATATAGGCTTCAGGTTGAATTTAGGGGTGCAGGCAATGTATTCCTATGGGGAGAGAAATCAATGCAAACTGTTTGATATAAACACCTTATTTTAACTGTTAAGGGTTAATGCCACATGGTCAAGGTTAGGCTTGCACGGATCGGGAGGACCTCAGGAACGTACCTGAGGTCGAACTGTGCTTCTCACCCTAACGGTTCTCTCACTGTCACCCAAAATCAAATGACGTTGTTGGGCAGGCTTCATTTTGGGCCTACTTTTCTAATGGTCGCTGCGCCTAGACCGAGCGAGCTACGGTCAAGCGGGATATCTCGTTGAACTCGGCACGGCCTAGGGATTATGGTAAGGCCTGCTCTCTGTGTCTTTAAGCACCGCACTTTGTCACTCCATCCTTCCTGTGTGTGTGTGAGGGAGCTTTTCTTTGACATCTGTTGGGAGAAATGACTGATTTACAGTTCAGGAGGGTTACCTAGTCACACATATGAAATCTTGGAGAGATCAGACTTTTTTAACCCCTCGAAACAGCCCCTGAGACACCAATTATGGCACTTCCGGTTGGCACAGGAAGCTATAAGTAAACACATGTCTTGATTGACATAGCCACTTACATAATCCTGAGTTTTAAGTCTTTAAGTTAAGAATTGACTGATCTACACAGGTTTGAATATAGTGATTTTCATAATGACAGGTTATGTTTTTCAAAACACTTTTAGGGTGATTTTAACCACTTCCGGTTGCTTCAGGAAGCTTAGAATTGACACAGGTAGACCTCATAGTGGTCTGATGGACTGTCATAGAAGACAGGTTCATAAGGCATTCATAACCCACATAGGCTTCAGGTTGAATTTAGGGGTGCAGGCAATGTATTCCTATGGGGAGAGAAATCAATGCAAACTGTTTGATGTAAACACCTTCTTTTAACTGTTAAGGGTTAATGCCACACGGTCAAGGTTAGGCTTGCACGGATCGGGAGGACCTCAGGAACGTACCTGAGGTCGAACTGTGCTTCTCACCCTAACGGTTCTCTCACTGTCACCCAAAATCAAATGACGTTGTTGGGCAGGCTTCATTTTGGGCCTACTTTTCTAATGGTCGCTGCGCCTAGACCGAGCGAGCTACGGTCAAGCGGGATATCTCGTTGAACTCGGCACGGCCTAGGGATTATGGTAAGGCCTGCTCTCTGTGTCTTTAAGCACCGCACTTTGTCACTCCATCCTTCCTGTGTGTGTGTGAGGGAGCTTTTCTTTGACATCTGTTGGGAGAAATGACTGATTTACAGTTCAGGAGGGTTACCTAGTCACACATATGAAATCTTGGAGAGATCAGACTTTTTTAACCCCTCGAAACAGCCCCTGAGACACCAATTAAAGGCACTTCCGGTTGGCACAGGAAGCTATAAGTAAACACATGTCTTGATTGACATAGCCACTTACATAATCCTGAGTTTTAAGTCTTTAAGTTAAGAATTGACTGATCTACACAGGTTTGAATATAGTGATTTTCATAATGACAGGTTATGTTTTTCAAAACACTTTTACGGTGATTTTAACCACTTCCGGTTGCTTCAGGAAGCTTAGAATTGACACAGGTAGACCTCATAGTGGTCTGATGGACTGTCATAGAAGACAGATTCATAAGGCATTCATAACCCACATAGGCTTCAGGTTGAATTTAGGGGTGCAGGCAATGTATTCCTATGGGGAGAGAAATCAATGCAAACTGTTTGATGTAAACACCTTCTTTTAACTGTTAAGGGTTAATGCCACACGGTCAAGGTTAGGCTTGCACAGATCGGGAGGACCTTAGGAACATTCCTGTGGTGGAATTGTCCTTCTAAACCTAACGGTTCCGCCGCTGTCACCCAAAAGCAAATTATGTTGTGGTGCAGGCTTCATTTTGGGCCTACTTTTCTAATGGTCGCTGCGCCTAGACCGAGCGAGCTACGGTCAAGCGGGATATCTCGTTGAACTCGGCACGGCCTAGGGATTATGGTAATGCCATTGCCTGCTCTCTGTGTATTTAAGCACCGCACTTTGTCACTCCATCCTTCCTGTGTGTGTGTGAGGGAGCTTTTCTTTGACATCTGTTGGGAGAAATGACTGATTTACAGTTCAGAAGGGTTACCTAGTCACACATATGAAGTTTTGGAGAGATGTGACTTTTTTAACCCTTCGAAACAGACAGTGTGACCCAATTAAAGGCACTTCCGGTTGGCACAGGAAGCTATAGGTAAACACATGTCTTGACTGAGGTAGCCTCTTACAGAATCCTGAGTTTTAAGTCTTTACGTTAAGAATTGACTGATCTACACAGGGTTGAATGCCCTATGTCTATCAAACTGCAGGCAGGGTATGGGTATACACTTTTAGGGTGATTTTAACCACTTCCGGTTGCTTCAGGAAGCTTAGAATCAACACAGGTAGACCTCATAGTGGTTCTGATGGACTGTCACCGAAGACAGGTTCATACGGCATTCATAACCCACATAGGCTTCAGGTTGAATTTAGGGGAGCAGGCAATGTATTCCTATGGGGAGAGATGTCATTGTAATCTGTGAGATCAAAAAACCTGTTTTACTGTTAAGGGTTAATGCCACACGGTCAAGGTTAGGCTTGCACAGATCGGGAGGACCTTAGGAACATTCCTGTGGTGGAATTGTCCTTCTAAACCTAACAGTTCCGCCGCTGTCACCCAAAAGCAAATGATGTTGTGGTGCAGGCTTCATTTTGGGCCTACTTTTCTAATGGTCGCTGCGCCTAGACCGAGCGAGCTACGGTCAAGCGGGATATCTCGTTGAACTCGGCACGGCCTAGGGATTATGGTAATGCCATTTCCTGCTCTCTGTGTCTTTAAGCACCGCACTTTTTCACTCCATCCTTGCTGTGTGTGTGTGAGAGAGCTTTTCTTTGACATCTGTTGGGAGAAATGACTGATTTGCAGTTCAGGAGGGTTACCTAGTCACACATATGAAATCTTGGAGAGATCAGACTTTTTTAACCCCTCGAAACAGCCCCTGAGACACCAATTATGGCACTTCCGGTTGGCACAGGAAGCTATAAGTAAACACATGTCTTCATTGACATAGCCACTTACAGAATCCTGAGTTTTAAGTCTTTAAGTTAAGAATTGACTGATCTACACAGGTTTGAATACAGTGATTTTCATAATGACAGGTTATGTTTTTCAAAACACTTTTAGGGTGATTTTAACCACTTCCGGTTGGTCCAGGAAGCTTAGAATCAACACAGGTAGACCTCATAGTGGCCTGATGGACTGTTACAGAAGACAGGTTCATACGGCATTCATAACCCATATAGGCTTCAGGTTGAATTTAGGGGTGCAGGCAATGTATTCCTATGGGGAGAGAAATCAATGCAAACTGTTTGATATAAACACCTTATTTTAACTGTTAAGGGTTAATGCCACATGGTCAAGGTTAGGCTTGCACGGATCGGGAGGACCTCAGGAACGTACCTGAGGTCGAACTGTGCTTCTCACCCTAACGGTTCTCTCACTGTCACCCAAAATCAAATGACGTTGTTGGGCAAGCTTCATTTTGGGCCTACTTTTCTAATGGTCGCTGCGCCTAGACCGAGCGAGCTACGGTCAAGCGGGATATCTCGTTGAACTCGGCACGGCCTAGGGATTATGGTAAGGCCTGCTCTCTGTGTCTTTAAGCACCGCACTTTTTCACTCCATCCTTCCTGTGTGTGTGTGAGGGAGCTTTTCTTTGACATCTGTTGGGAGAAATGACTGATTTGCAGTTCAGGAGGGTTACCTAGTCACACATATGAAATCTTGGAGAGATCAGACTTTTTTAACCCCTCGAAACAGCCCCTGAGACACCAATTATGGCACTTCCGGTTGGCACAGGAAGCTATAAGTAAACACATGTCTTCATTGACATAGCCACTTACAGAATCCTGAGTTTTAAGTCTTTAAGTTAAGAATTGACTGATCTACACAGGTTTGAATACAGTGATTTTCATAATGACAGGTTATGTTTTTCAAAACACTTTTAGGGTGATTTTAACCACTTCCGGTTGGTCCAGGAAGCTTAGAATCAACACAGGTAGACCTCATAGTGGCCTGATGGACTGTTACAGAAGACAGGTTCATACGGCATTCATAACCCATATAGGCTTCAGGTTGAATTTAGGGGTGCAGGCAATGTATTCCTATGGGGAGAGAAATCAATGCAAACTGTTTGATATAAACACCTTATTTTAACTGTTAAGGGTTAATGCCACATGGTCAAGGTTAGGCTTGCACGGATCGGGAGGATCTCAGGAACGTACCTGAGGTCGAACTGTGCTTCTCACCCTAACGGTTCTCTCACTGTCACCCAAAATCAAATGACGTTGTTGGGCAGGCTTCATTTTGGGCCTACTTTTCTAATGGTCGCTGCGCCTAGACCGAGCGAGCTACGGTCAAGCGGGATATCTCGTTGAACTCGGCACGGCCTAGGGATTATGGTAAGGCCTGCTCTCTGTGTCTTTAAGCACCGCACTTTGTCACTCCATCCTTCCTGTGTGTGTGTGAGGGAGCTTTTCTTTGACATCTGTTGGGAGAAATGACTGATTTACAGTTCAGGAGGGTTACCTAGTCACACATATGAAATCTTGGAGAGATCTGACTTTTTTAACCCCTCGAAACAGCCCCTGAGACACCAATTATGGCACTTCCGGTTGGCACAGGAAGCTATAAGTAAACACATGTCTTGATTGACATAGCCACTTACATAATCCTGAGTTTTAAGTCTTTAAGTTAAGAATTGACTGATCTACACAGGTTTGAATATAGTTATTTTCATAATGACAGGTTATGTTTTTCAAAACACTTTTAGGGTGATTTTAACCACTTCCGGTTGCTTCAGGAAGCTTAGAATTGACACAGGTAGACCTCATAGTGGTCTGATGGACTGTCATAGAAGACAGGTTCATAAGGCATTCATAACCCACATAGGCTTCAGGTTGAATTTAGGGGTGCAGGCAATGTATTCCTATGGGGAGAGAAATCAATGCAAACTGTTTGATGTAAACACCTTCTTTTAACTGTTAAGGGTTAATGCCACACGGTCAAGGTTAGGCTTGCACAGATCGGGAGGACCTTAGGAACATTCCTGTGGTGGAATTGTCCTTCTAAACCTAACGGTTCCGCCGCTGTCACCCAAAAGCAAATTATGTTGTGGTGCAGGCTTCATTTTGGGCCTACTTTTCTAATGGTCGCTGCGCCTAGACCGAGCGAGCTACGGTCAAGCGGGATATCTCGTTGAACTCGGCACGGCCTAGGGATTATGGTAATGCCATTGCCTGCTCTCTGTGTATTTAAGCACCGCACTTTGTCACTCCATCCTTCCTGTGTGTGTGTGAGGGAGCTTTTCTTTGACATCTGTTGGGAGAAATGACTGATTTACAGTTCAGAAGGGTTACCTAGTCACACATATGAAGTTTTGGAGAGATGTGACTTTTTTAACCCTTCGAAACAGACAGCGTGACCCAATTAAAGGCACTTCCGGTTGGCACAGGAAGCTATAGGTAAACACATGTCTTGACTGAGGTAGCCTCTTACAGAATCCTGAGTTTTAAGTCTTTACGTTAAGAATTGACTGATCTACACAGGGTTGAATGCCCTATGTCTATCAAACTGCAGGCAGGGTATGGGTATACACTTTTAGGGTGATTTTAACCACTTCCGGTTGCTTCAGGAAGCTTAGAATCAACACAGGTAGACCTCATAGTGGTTCTGATGGACTGTCACCGAAGACAGGTTCATACGGCATTCATAACCCACATAGGCTTCAGGTTGAATTTAGGGGAGCAGGCAATGTATTCCTATGGGGAGAGATGTCATTGTAATCTGTGAGATCAAAAAACCTGTTTTACTGTTAAGGGTTAATGCCACACGGTCAAGGTTAGGCTTGCACAGATCGGGAGGACCTTAGGAACATTCCTGTGGTGGAATTGTCCTTCTAAACCTAACAGTTCCGCCGCTGTCACCCAAAAGCAAATGATGTTGTGGTGCAGGCTTCATTTTGGGCCTACTTTTCTAATGGTCGCTGCGCCTAGACCGAGCGAGCTACGGTCAAGCGGGATATCTCGTTGAACTCGGCACGGCCTAGGGATTATGGTAATGCCATTTCCTGCTCTCTGTGTCTTTAAGCACCGCACTTTTTCACTCCATCCTTGCTGTGTGTGTGTGAGAGAGCTTTTCTTTGACATCTGTTGGGAGAAATGACTGATTTGCAGTTCAGGAGGGTTACCTAGTCACACATATGAAATCTTGGAGAGATCAGACTTTTTTAACCCCTCGAAACAGCCCCTGAGACACCAATTATGGCACTTCCGGTTGGCACAGGAAGCTATAAGTAAACACATGTCTTCATTGACATAGCCACTTACAGAATCCTGAGTTTTAAGTCTTTAAGTTAAGAATTGACTGATCTACACAGGTTTGAATACAGTGATTTTCATAATGACAGGTTATGTTTTTCAAAACACTTTTAGGGTGATTTTAACCACTTCCGGTTGGTCCAGGAAGCTTAGAATCAACACAGGTAGACCTCATAGTGGCCTGATGGACTGTTACAGAAGACAGGTTCATACGGCATTCATAACCCATATAGGCTTCAGGTTGAATTTAGGGGTGCAGGCAATGTATTCCTTTGGGGAGAGAAATCAATGCAAACTGTTTGATATAAACACCTTATTTTAACTGTTAAGGGTTAATGCCACATGGTCAAGGTTAGGCTTGCACGGATCGGGAGGACCTCAGGAACGTACCTGAGGTCGAACTGTGCTTCTCACCCTAACGGTTCTCTCACTGTCACCCAAAATCAAATGACGTTGTTGGGCAGGCTTAATTTTGGGCCTACTTTTCTAATGGTCGCTGCGCCTAGACCGAGCGAGCTACGGTCAAGCGGGATATCTCGTTGAACTCGGCACGGCCTAGGGATTATGGTAAGGCCTGCTCTCTGTGTCTTTAAGCACCGCACTTTGTCACTCCATCCTTCCTGTGTGTGTGTGAGGGAGCTTTTCTTTGACATCTGTTGGGAGAAATGACTGATTTACAGTTCAGGAGGGTTACCTAGTCACACATATGAAATCTTGGAGAGATCAGACTTTTTTAACCCCTCGAAACAGCCCCTGAGACACCAATTATGGCACTTCCGGTTGGCACAGGAAGCTATAAGTAAACACATGTCTTGATTGACATAGCCACTTACATAATCCTGAGTTTTAAGTCTTTAAGTTAAGAATTGACTGATCTACACAGGTTTGAATATAGTGATTTTCATAATGACAGGTTATGTTTTTCAAAACACTTTTAGGGTGATTTTAACCACTTCCGGTTGCTTCAGGAAGCTTAGAATTGACACAGGTAGACCTCATAGTGGTCTGATGGACTGTCATAGAAGACAGATTCATAAGGCATTCATAACCCACATAGGCTTCAGGTTGAATTTAGGGGTGCAGGCAATGTATTCCTATGGGGAGAGAAATCAATGCAAACTGTTTGATGTAAACACCTTCTTTTAACTGTTAAGGGTTAATGCCACACGGTCAAGGTTAGGCTTGCACAGATCGGGAGGACCTTAGGAACATTCCTGTGGTGGAATTGTCCTTCTAAACCTAACGGTTCCGCCGCTGTCACCCAAAAGCAAATTATGTTGTGGTGCAGGCTTAATTTTGGGCCTACTTTTCTAATGGTCGCTGCGCCTAGACCGAGCGAGCTACGGTCAAGCGGGATATCTCGTTGAACTCGGCACGGCCTAGGGATTATGGTAAGGCCTGCTCTCTGTGTCTTTAAGCACCGCACTTTGTCACTCCATCCTTCCTGTGTGTGTGTGAGGGAGCTTTTCTTTGACATCTGTTGGGAGAAATGACTGATTTACAGTTCAGGAGGGTTACCTAGTCACACATATGAAATCTTGGAGAGATCAGACTTTTTTAACCCCTCGAAACAGCCCCTGAGACACCAATTATGGCACTTCCGGTTGGCATAGGAAGCTATAAGTAAACACATGTCTTGATTGACATAGCCACTTACATAATCCTGAGTTTTAAGTCTTTAAGTTAAGAATTGACTGATCTACACAGGTTTGAATATAGTGATTTTCATAATGACAGGTTATGTTTTTCAAAACACTTTTAGGGTGATTTTAACCACTTCCGGTTGCTTCAGGAAGCTTAGAATTGACACAGGTAGACCTCATAGTGGTCTGATGGACTGTCATAGAAGACAGATTCATAAGGCATTCATAACCCACATAGGCTTCAGGTTGAATTTAGGGGTGCAGGCAATGTATTCCTATGGGGAGAGAAATCAATGCAAACTGTTTGATGTAAACACCTTCTTTTAACTGTTAAGGGTTAATGCCACACGGTCAAGGTTAGGCTTGCACAGATCGGGAGGACCTTAGGAACATTCCTGTGGTGGAATTGTCCTTCTAAACCTAACGGTTCCGCCGCTGTCACCCAAAAGCAAATTATGTTGTGGTGCAGGCTTCATTTTGGGCCTACTTTTCTAATGGTCGCTGCGCCTAGACCGAGCGAGCTACGGTCAAGCGGGATATCTCGTTGAACTCGGCACGGCCTAGGGATTATGGTAATGCCATTGCCTGCTCTCTGTGTATTTAAGCACCGCACTTTGTCACTCCATCCTTCCTGTGTGTGTGTGAGGGAGCTTTTCTTTGACATCTGTTGGGAGAAATGACTGATTTACAGTTCAGAAGGGTTACCTAGTCACACATATGAAGTTTTGGAGAGATGTGACTTTTTTAACCCTTCGAAACAGACAGTGTGACCCAATTAAAGGCACTTCCGGTTGGCACAGGAAGCTATAGGTAAACACATGTCTTGACTGAGGTAGCCTCTTACAGAATCCTGAGTTTTAAGTCTTTACGTTAAGAATTGACTGATCTACACAGGGTTGAATGCCCTATGTCTATCAAACTGCAGGCAGGGTATGGGTATACACTTTTAGGGTGATTTTAACCACTTCCGGTTGCTTCAGGAAGCTTAGAATCAACACAGGTAGACCTCATAGTGGTTCTGATGGACTGTCACCGAAGACAGGTTCATACGGCATTCATAACCCACATAGGCTTCAGGTTGAATTTAGGGGAGCAGGCAATGTATTCCTATGGGGAGAGATGTCATTGTAATCTGTGAGATCAAAAAACCTGTTTTACTGTTAAGGGTTAATGCCACACGGTCAAGGTTAGGCTTGCACAGATCGGGAGGACCTTAGGAACATTCCTGTGGTGGAATTGTCCTTCTAAACCTAACAGTTCCGCCGCTGTCACCCAAAAGCAAATGATGTTGTGGTGCAGGCTTCATTTTGGGCCTACTTTTCTAATGGTCGCTGCGCCTAGACCGAGCGAGCTACGGTCAAGCGGGATATCTCGTTGAACTCGGCACGGCCTAGGGATTATGGTAATGCCATTTCCTGCTCTCTGTGTCTTTAAGCACCGCACTTTTTCACTCCATCCTTGCTGTGTGTGTGTGAGAGAGCTTTTCTTTGACATCTGTTGGGAGAAATGACTGATTTGCAGTTCAGGAGGGTTACCTAGTCACACATATGAAATCTTGGAGAGATCAGACTTTTTTAACCCCTCGAAACAGCCCCTGAGACACCAATTATGGCACTTCCGGTTGGCACAGGAAGCTATAAGTAAACACATGTCTTCATTGACATAGCCACTTACAGAATCCTGAGTTTTACGTCTTTAAGTTAAGAATTGACTGATCTACACAGGTTTGAATACAGTGATTTTCATAATGACAGGTTATGTTTTTCAAAACACTTTTAGGGTGATTTTAACCACTTCCGGTTGGTCCAGGAAGCTTAGAATCAACACAGGTAGACCTCATAGTGGCCTGATGGACTGTTACAGAAGACAGGTTCATACGGCATTCATAACCCATATAGGCTTCAGGTTGAATTTAGGGGTGCAGGCAATGTATTCCTATGGGGAGAGAAATCAATGCAAACTGTTTGATATAAACACCTTATTTTAACTGTTAAGGGTTAATGCCACATGGTCAAGGTTAGGCTTGCACGGATCGGGAGGACCTCAGGAACGTACCTGAGGTCGAACTGTGCTTCTCACCCTAACGGTTCTCTCACTGTCACCCAAAATCAAATGACGTTGTTGGGCAGGCTTCATTTTGGGCCTACTTTTCTAATGGTCGCTGCGCCTAGACCGAGCGAGCTACGGTCAAGCGGGATATCTCGTTGAACTCGGCACGGCCTAGGGATTATGGTAAGGCCTGCTCTCTGTGTCTTTAAGCACCGCACTTTGTCACTCCATCCTTCCTGTGTGTGTGTGAGGGAGCTTTTCTTTGACATCTGTTGGGAGAAATGACTGATTTACAGTTCAGGAGGGTTACCTAGTCACACATATGAAATCTTGGAGAGATCTGACTTTTTTAACCCCTCGAAACAGCCCCTGAGACACCAATTATGGCACTTCCGGTTGGCACAGGAAGCTATAAGTAAACACATGTCTTGATTGACATAGCCACTTACATAATCCTGAGTTTTAAGTCTTTAAGTTAAGAATTGACTGATCTACACAGGTTTGAATATAGTTATTTTCATAATGACAGGTTATGTTTTTCAAAACACTTTTAGGGTGATTTTAACCACTTCCGGTTGCTTCAGGAAGCTTAGAATTGACACAGGTAGACCTCATAGTGGTCTGATGGACTGTCATAGAAGACAGGTTCATAAGGCATTCATAACCCACATAGGCTTCAGGTTAAATTTAGGGGTGCAGGCAATGTATTCCTATGGGGAGAGAAATCAATGCAAACTGTTTGATGTAAACACCTTCTTTTAACTGTTAAGGGTTAATGCCACACGGTCAAGGTTAGGCTTGCACAGATCGGGAGGACCTTAGGAACATTCCTGTGGTGGAATTGTCCTTCTAAACCTAACGGTTCCGCCGCTGTCACCCAAAAGCAAATTATGTTGTGGTGCAGGCTTCATTTTGGGCCTACTTTTCTAATGGTCGCTGCGCCTAGACCGAGCGAGCTACGGTCAAGCGGGATATCTCGTTGAACTCGGCACGGCCTAGGGATTATGGTAATGCCATTGCCTGCTCTCTGTGTATTTAAGCACCGCACTTTGTCACTCCATCCTTCCTGTGTGTGTGTGAGGGAGCTTTTCTTTGACATCTGTTGGGAGAAATGACTGATTTACAGTTCAGAAGGGTTACCTAGTCACACATATGAAGTTTTGGAGAGATGTGACTTTTTTAACCCTTCGAAACAGACAGCGTGACCCAATTAAAGGCACTTCCGGTTGGCACAGGAAGCTATAGGTAAACACATGTCTTGACTGAGGTAGCCTCTTACAGAATCCTGAGTTTTAAGTCTTTACGTTAAGAATTGACTGATCTACACAGGGTTGAATGCCCTATGTCTATCAAACTGCAGGCAGGGTATGGGTATACACTTTTAGGGTGATTTTAACCACTTCCGGTTGCTTCAGGAAGCTTAGAATCAACACAGGTAGACCTCATAGTGGTTCTGATGGACTGTCACCGAAGACAGGTTCATACGGCATTCATAACCCACATAGGCTTCAGGTTGAATTTAGGGGAGCAGGCAATGTATTCCTATGGGGAGAGATGTCATTGTAATCTGTGAGATCAAAAAACCTGTTTTACTGTTAAGGGTTAATGCCACACGGTCAAGGTTAGGCTTGCACAGATCGGGAGGACCTTAGGAACATTCCTGTGGTGGAATTGTCCTTCTAAACCTAACAGTTCCGCCGCTGTCACCCAAAAGCAAATGATGTTGTGGTGCGGGCTTCATTTTGGGCCTACTTTTCTAATGGTCGCTGCGCCTAGACCGAGCGAGCTACAGTCAAGCGGGATATCTCGTTGAACTCGGCACGGCCTAGGGATTATGGTAATGCCATTTCCTGCTCTCTGTGTCTTTAAGCACCGCACTTTTTCACTCCATCCTTGCTGTGTGTGTGTGAGAGAGCTTTTCTTTGACATCTGTTGGGAGAAATGACTGATTTGCAGTTCAGGAGGGTTACCTAGTCACACATATGAAATCTTGGAGAGATCAGACTTTTTTAACCCCTCGAAACAGCCCCTGAGACACCAATTATGGCACTTCCGGTTGGCACAGGAAGCTATAAGTAAACACATGTCTTCATTGACATAGCCACTTACAGAATCCTGAGTTTTAAGTCTTTAAGTTAAGAATTGACTGATCTACACAGGTTTGAATACAGTGATTTTCATAATGACAGGTTATGTTTTTCAAAACACTTTTAGGGTGATTTTAACCACTTCCGGTTGGTCCAGGAAGCTTAGAATCAACACAGGTAGACCTCATAGTGGCCTGATGGACTGTTACAGAAGACAGGTTCATACGGCATTCATAACCCATATAGGCTTCAGGTTGAATTTAGGGGTGCAGGCAATGTATTCCTTTGGGGAGAGAAATCAATGCAAACTGTTTGATATAAACACCTTATTTTAACTGTTAAGGGTTAATGCCACATGGTCAAGGTTAGGCTTGCACGGATCGGGAGGATCTCAGGAACGTACCTGAGGTCGAACTGTGCTTCTCACCCTAACGGTTCTCTCACTGTCACCCAAAATCAAATGACGTTGTTGGGCAGGCTTCATTTTGGGCCTACTTTTCTAATGGTCGCTGCGCCTAGACCGAGCGAGCTACGGTCAAGCGGGATATCTCGTTGAACTCGGCACGGCCTAGGGATTATGGTAAGGCCTGCTCTCTGTGTCTTTAAGCACCGCACTTTGTCACTCCATCCTTCCTGTGTGTGTGTGAGGGAGCTTTTCTTTGACATCTGTTGGGAGAAATGACTGATTTACAGTTCAGGAGGGTTACCTAGTCACACATATGAAATCTTGGAGAGATCTGACTTTTTTAACCCCTCGAAACAGCCCCTGAGACACCAATTATGGCACTTCCGGTTGGCACAGGAAGCTATAAGTAAACACATGTCTTGATTGACATAGCCACTTACATAATCCTGAGTTTTAAGTCTTTAAGTTAAGAATTGACTGATCTACACAGGTTTGAATATAGTTATTTTCATAATGACAGGTTATGTTTTTCAAAACACTTTTAGGGTGATTTTAACCACTTCCGGTTGCTTCAGGAAGCTTAGAATTGACACAGGTAGACCTCATAGTGGTCTGATGGACTGTCATAGAAGACAGGTTCATAAGGCATTCATAACCCACATAGGCTTCAGGTTGAATTTAGGGGTGCAGGCAATGTATTCCTATGGGGAGAGAAATCAATGCAAACTGTTTGATGTAAACACCTTCTTTTAACTGTTAAGGGTTAATGCCACACGGTCAAGGTTAGGCTTGCACAGATCGGGAGGACCTTAGGAACATTCCTGTGGTGGAATTGTCCTTCTAAACCTAACGGTTCCGCCGCTGTCACCCAAAAGCAAATTATGTTGTGGTGCAGGCTTCATTTTGGGCCTACTTTTCTAATGGTCGCTGCGCCTAGACCGAGCGAGCTACGGTCAAGCGGGATATCTCGTTGAACTCGGCACGGCCTAGGGATTATGGTAATGCCATTGCCTGCTCTCTGTGTATTTAAGCACCGCACTTTGTCACTCCATCCTTCCTGTGTGTGTGTGAGGGAGCTTTTCTTTGACATCTGTTGGGAGAAATGACTGATTTACAGTTCAGAAGGGTTACCTAGTCACACATATGAAGTTTTGGAGAGATGTGACTTTTTTAACCCTTCGAAACAGACAGCGTGACCCAATTAAAGGCACTTCCGGTTGGCACAGGAAGCTATAGGTAAACACATGTCTTGACTGAGGTAGCCTCTTACAGAATCCTGAGTTTTAAGTCTTTACGTTAAGAATTGACTGATCTACACAGGGTTGAATGCCCTATGTCTATCAAACTGCAGGCAGGGTATGGGTATACACTTTTAGGGTGATTTTAACCACTTCCGGTTGCTTCAGGAAGCTTAGAATCAACACAGGTAGACCTCATAGTGGTTCTGATGGACTGTCACCGAAGACAGGTTCATACGGCATTCATAACCCACATAGGCTTCAGGTTGAATTTAGGGGAGCAGGCAATGTATTCCTATGGGGAGAGATGTCATTGTAATCTGTGAGATCAAAAAACCTGTTTTACTGTTAAGGGTTAATGCCACACGGTCAAGGTTAGGCTTGCACAGATCGGGAGGACCTTAGGAACATTCCTGTGGTGGAATTGTCCTTCTAAACCTAACAGTTCCGCCGCTGTCACCCAAAAGCAAATGATGTTGTGGTGCAGGCTTCATTTTGGGCCTACTTTTCTAATGGTCGCTGCGCCTAGACCGAGCGAGCTACGGTCAAGCGGGATATCTCGTTGAACTCGGCACGGCCTAGGGATTATGGTAATGCAATTTCCTGCTCTCTGTGTCTTTAAGCACCGCACTTTTTCACTCCATCCTTGCTGTGTGTGTGTGAGAGAGCTTTTCTTTGACATCTGTTGGGAGAAATGACTGATTTGCAGTTCAGGAGGGTTACCTAGTCACACATATGAAATCTTGGAGAGATCAGACTTTTTTAACCCCTCGAAACAGCCCCTGAGACACCAATTATGGCACTTCCGGTTGGCACAGGAAGCTATAAGTAAACACATGTCTTCATTGACATAGCCACTTACAGAATCCTGAGTTTTAAGTCTTTAAGTTAAGAATTGACTGATCTACACAGGTTTGAATACAGTGATTTTCATAATGACAGGTTATGTTTTTCAAAACACTTTTAGGGTGATTTTAACCACTTCCGGTTGGTCCAGGAAGCTTAGAATCAACACAGGTAGACCTCATAGTGGCCTGATGGACTGTTACAGAAGACAGGTTCATACGGCATTCATAACCCATATAGGCTTCAGGTTGAATTTAGGGGTGCAGGCAATGTATTCCTATGGGGAGAGAAATCAATGCAAACTGTTTGATATAAACACCTTATTTTAACTGTTAAGGGTTAATGCCACATGGTCAAGGTTAGGCTTGCACGGATCGGGAGGATCTCAGGAACGTACCTGAGGTTGAACTGTGCTTCTCACCCTAACGGTTCTCTCACTGTCACCCAAAATCAAATGACGTTGTTGGGCAGGCTTCATTTTGGGCCTACTTTTCTAATGGTCGCTGCGCCTAGACCGAGCGAGCTACGGTCAAGCGGGATATCTCGTTGAACTCGGCACGGCCTAGGGATTATGGTAAGGCCTGCTCTCTGTGTCTTTAAGCACCGCACTTTGTCACTCCATCCTTCCTGTGTGTGTGTGAGGGAGCTTTTCTTTGACATCTGTTGGGAGAAATGACTGATTTACAGTTCAGGAGGGTTACCTAGTCACACATATGAAATCTTGGAGAGATCTGACTTTTTTAACCCCTCGAAACAGCCCCTGAGACACCAATTATGGCACTTCCGGTTGGCACAGGAAGCTATAAGTAAACACATGTCTTGATTGACATAGCCACTTACATAATCCTGAGTTTTAAGTCTTTAAGTTAAGAATTGACTGATCTACACAGGTTTGAATATAGTTATTTTCATAATGACAGGTTATGTTTTTCAAAACACTTTTAGGGTGATTTTAACCACTTCCGGTTGCTTCAGGAAGCTTAGAATTGACACAGGTAGACCTCATAGTGGTCTGATGGACTGTCATAGAAGACAGGTTCATAAGGCATTCATAACCCACATAGGCTTCAGGTTGAATTTAGGGGTGCAGGCAATGTATTCCTATGGGGAGAGAAATCAATGCAAACTGTTTGATGTAAACACCTTCTTTTAACTGTTAAGGGTTAATGCCACACGGTCAAGGTTAGGCTTGCACAGATCGGGAGGACCTTAGGAACATTCCTGTGGTGGAATTGTCCTTCTAAACCTAACGGTTCCGCCGCTGTCACCCAAAAGCAAATTATGTTGTGGTGCAGGCTTCATTTTGGGCCTACTTTTCTAATGGTCGCTGCGCCTAGACCGAGCGAGCTACGGTCAAGCGGGATATCTCGTTGAACTCGGCACGGCCTAGGGATTATGGTAATGCCATTGCCTGCTCTCTGTGTATTTAAGCACCGCACTTTGTCACTCCATCCTTCCTGTGTGTGTGTGTGAGGGAGCTTTTCTTTGACATCTGTTGGGAGAAATGACTGATTTACAGTTCAGAAGGGTTACCTAGTCACACATATGAAGTTTTGGAGAGATGTGACTTTTTAACCCTTCGAAACAGACAGCGTGACCCAATTAAAGGCACTTCCGGTTGGCACAGGAAGCTATAGGTAAACACATGTCTTGACTGAGGTAGCCTCTTACAGAATCCTGAGTTTTAAGTCTTTACGTTAAGAATTGACTGATCTACACAGGGTTGAATGCCCTATGTCTATCAAACTGCAGGCAGGGTATGGGTATACACTTTTAGGGTGATTTTAACCACTTCCGGTTGCTTCAGGAAGCTTAGAATCAACACAGGTAGACCTCATAGTGGTTCTGATGGACTGTCACCGAAGACAGGTTCATATGGCATTCATAACCCACATAGGCTTCAGGTTGAATTTAGGGGAGCAGGCAATGTATTCCTATGGGGAGAGATGTCATTGTAATCTGTGAGATCAAAAAAACTGTTTTACTGTTAAGGGTTAATGCCACACGGTCAAGGTTAGGCTTGCACAGATCGGGAGGACCTTAGGAACATTCCTGTGGTGGAATTGTCCTTCTAAACCTAACAGTTCCGCCGCTGTCACCCAAAAGCAAATGATGTTGTGGTGCAGGCTTCATTTTGGGCCTACTTTTCTAATGGTCGCTGCGCCTAGACCGAGCGAGCTACGGTCAAGCGGGATATCTCGTTGAACTCGGCACGGCCTAGGGATTATGGTAATGCCATTTCCTGCTCTCTGTGTCTTTAAGCACCGCACTTTTTCACTCCATCCTTGCTGTGTGTGTGTGAGAGAGCTTTTCTTTGACATCTGTTGGGAGAAATGACTGATTTGCAGTTCAGGAGGGTTACCTAGTCACACATATGAAATCTTGGAGAGATCAGACTTTTTTAACCCCTCGAAACAGCCCCTGAGACACCAATTATGGCACTTCCGGTTGGCACAGGAAGCTATAAGTAAACACATGTCTTCATTGACATAGCCACTTACAGAATCCTGAGTTTTAAGTCTTTAAGTTAAGAATTGACTGATCTACACAGGTTTGAATACAGTGATTTTCATAATGACAGGTTATGTTTTTCAAAACACTTTTAGGGTGATTTTAACCACTTCCGGTTGGTCCAGGAAGCTTAGAATCAACACAGGTAGACCTCATAGTGGCCTGATGGACTGTTACAGAAGACAGGTTCATACGGCATTCATAACCCATATAGGCTTCAGGTTGAATTTAGGGGTGCAGGCAATGTATTCCTTTGGGGAGAGAAATCAATGCAAACTGTTTGATGTAAACACCTTCTTTTAACTGTTAAGGGTTAATGCCACACGGTCAAGGTTAGGCTTGCACAGATCGGGAGGACCTTAGGAACATTCCTGTGGTGGAATTGTCCTTCTAAACCTAACGGTTCCGCCGCTGTCACCCAAAAGCAAATTATGTTGTGGTGCAGGCTTCATTTTGGGCCTACTTTTCTAATGGTCGCTGCGCCTAGACCGAGCGAGCTACGGTCAAGCGGGATATCTCGTTGAACTCGGCACGGCCTAGGGATTATGGTAATGCCATTGCCTGCTCTCTGTGTATTTAAGCACCGCACTTTGTCACTCCATCCTTCCTGTGTGTGTGTGAGGGAGCTTTTCTTTGACATCTGTTGGGAGAAATGACTGATTTACAGTTCAGAAGGGTTACCTAGTCACACATATGAAGTTTTGGAGAGATGTGACTTTTTTAACCCTTCGAAACAGACAGCGTGACCCAATTAAAGGCACTTCCGGTTGGCACAGGAAGCTATAGGTAAACACATGTCTTGACTGAGGTAGCCTCTTACAGAATCCTGAGTTTTAAGTCTTTACGTTAAGAATTGACTGATCTACACAGGGTTGAATGCCCTATGTCTATCAAACTGCAGGCAGGGTATGGGTATACACTTTTAGGGTGATTTTAACCACTTCCGGTTGCTTCAGGAAGCTTAGAATCAACACAGGTAGACCTCATAGTGGTTCTGATGGACTGTCACCGAAGACAGGTTCATACGGCATTCATAACCCACATAGGCTTCAGGTTGAATTTAGGGGAGCAGGCAATGTATTCCTATGGGGAGAGATGTCATTGTAATCTGTGAGATCAAAAAACCTGTTTTACTGTTAAGGGTTAATGCCACACGGTCAAGGTTAGGCTTGCACAGATCGGGAGGACCTTAGGAACATTCCTGTGGTGGAATTGTCCTTCTAAACCTAACAGTTCCGCCGCTGTCACCCAAAAGCAAATGATGTTGTGGTGCAGGCTTCATTTTGGGCCTACTTTTCTAATGGTCGCTGCGCCTAGACCGAGCGAGCTACGGTCAAGCGGGATATCTCGTTGAACTCGGCACGGCCTAGGGATTATGGTAATGCCATTTCCTGCTCTCTGTGTCTTTAAGCACCGCACTTTTTCACTCCATCCTTGCTGTGTGTGTGTGAGAGAGCTTTTCTTTGACATCTGTTGGGAGAAATGACTGATTTGCAGTTCAGGAGGGTTACCTAGTCACACATATGAAATCTTGGAGAGATCAGACTTTTTTAACCCCTCGAAACAGCCCCTGAGACACCAATTATGGCACTTCCGGTTGGCACAGGAAGCTATAAGTAAACACATGTCTTCATTGACATAGCCACTTACAGAATCCTGAGTTTTAAGTCTTTAAGTTAAGAATTGACTGATCTACACAGGTTTGAATACAGTGATTTTCATAATGACAGGTTATGTTTTTCAAAACACTTTTAGGGTGATTTTAACCACTTCCGGTTGGTCCAGGAAGCTTAGAATCAACACAGGTAGACCTCATAGTGGCCTGATGGACTGTTACAGAAGACAGGTTCATACGGCATTCATAACCCATATAGGCTTCAGGTTGAATTTAGGGGTGCAGGCAATGTATTCCTTTGGGGAGAGAAATCAATGCAAACTGTTTGATATAAACACCTTATTTTAACTGTTAAGGGTTAATGCCACATGGTCAAGGTTAGGCTTGCACGGATCGGGAGGATCTCAGGAACGTACCTGAGGTCGAACTGTGCTTCTCACCCTAACGGTTCTCTCACTGTCACCCAAAATCAAATGACATTGTTGGGCAGGCTTCATTTTGGGCCTACTTTTCTAATGGTCGCTGCGCCTAGACCGAGCGAGCTACGGTCAAGCGGGATATCTCGTTGAACTCGGCACGGCCTAGGGATTATGGTAAGGCCTGCTCTCTGTGTCTTTAAGCACCGCACTTTGTCACTCCATCCTTCCTGTGTGTGTGTGAGGGAGCTTTTCTTTGACATCTGTTGGGAGAAATGACTGATTTACAGTTCAGGAGGGTTACCTAGTCACACATATGAAATCTTGGAGAGATCTGACTTTTTTAACCCCTCGAAACAGCCCCTGAGACACCAATTATGGCACTTCCGGTTGGCACAGGAAGCTATAAGTAAACACATGTCTTGATTGACATAGCCACTTACATAATCCTGAGTTTTAAGTCTTTAAGTTAAGAATTGACTGATCTACACAGGTTTGAATATAGTTATTTTCATAATGACAGGTTATGTTTTTCAAAACACTTTTAGGGTGATTTTAACCACTTCCGGTTGCTTCAGGAAGCTTAGAATTGACACAGGTAGACCTCATAGTGGTCTGATGGACTGTCATAGAAGACAGGTTCATAAGGCATTCATAACCCACATAGGCTTCAGGTTGAATTTAGGGGTGCAGGCAATGTATTCCTATGGGGAGAGAAATCAATGCAAACTGTTTGATGTAAACACCTTCTTTTAACTGTTAAGGGTTAATGCCACACGGTCAAGGTTAGGCTTGCACAGATCGGGAGGACCTTAGGAACATTCCTGTGGTGGAATTGTCCTTCTAAACCTAACGGTTCCGCCGCTGTCACCCAAAAGCAAATTATGTTGTGGTGCAGGCTTCATTTTGGGCCTACTTTTCTAATGGTCGCTGCGCCTAGACCGAGCGAGCTACGGTCAAGCGGGATATCTCGTTGAACTCGGCACGGCCTAGGGATTATGGTAATGCCATTGCCTGCTCTCTGTGTATTTAAGCACCGCACTTTGTCACTCCATCCTTCCTGTGTGTGTGTGAGGGAGCTTTTCTTTGACATCTGTTGGGAGAAATGACTGATTTACAGTTCAGAAGGGTTACCTAGTCACACATATGAAGTTTTGGAGAGATGTGACTTTTTTAACCCTTCGAAACAGACAGCGTGACCCAATTAAAGGCACTTCCGGTTGGCACAGGAAGCTATAGGTAAACACATGTCTTGACTGAGGTAGCCTCTTACAGAATCCTGAGTTTTAAGTCTTTACGTTAAGAATTGACTGATCTACACAGGGTTGAATGCCCTATGTCTATCAAACTGCAGGCAGGGTATGGGTATACACTTTTAGGGTGATTTTAACCACTTCCGGTTGCTTCAGGAAGCTTAGAATCAACACAGGTAGACCTCATAGTGGTTCTGATGGACTGTCACCGAAGACAGGTTCATACGGCATTCATAACCCACATAGGCTTCAGGTTGAATTTAGGGGAGCAGGCAATGTATTCCTATGGGGAGAGATGTCATTGTAATCTGTGAGATCAAAAAACCTGTTTTACTGTTAAGGGTTAATGCCACACGGTCAAGGTTAGGCTTGCACAGATCGGGAGGACCTTAGGAACATTCCTGTGGTGGAATTGTCCTTCTAAACCTAACAGTTCCGCCGCTGTCACCCAAAAGCAAATGATGTTGTGGTGCAGGCTTCATTTTGGGCCTACTTTTCTAATGGTCGCTGCGCCTAGACCGAGCGAGCTACGGTCAAGCGGGATATCTCGTTGAACTCGGCACGGCCTAGGGATTATGGTAATGCCATTTCCTGCTCTCTGTGTCTTTAAGCACCGCACTTTTTCACTCCATCCTTGCTGTGTGTGTGTGAGAGAGCTTTTCTTTGACATCTGTTGGGAGAAATGACTGATTTGCAGTTCAGGAGGGTTACCTAGTCACACATATGAAATCTTGGAGAGATCAGACTTTTTTAACCCCTCGAAACAGCCCCTGAGACACCAATTATGGCACTTCCGGTTGGCACAGGAAGCTATAAGTAAACACATGTCTTCATTGACATAGCCACTTACAGAATCCTGAGTTTTAAGTCTTTAAGTTAAGAATTGACTGATCTACACAGGTTTGAATACAGTGATTTTCATAATGACAGGTTATGTTTTTCAAAACACTTTTAGGGTGATTTTAACCACTTCCGGTTGGTCCAGGAAGCTTAGAATCAACACAGGTAGACCTCATAGTGGCCTGATGGACTGTTACAGAAGACAGGTTCATACGGCATTCATAACCCATATAGGCTTCAGGTTGAATTTAGGGGTGCAGGCAATGTATTCCTTTGGGGAGAGAAATCAATGCAAACTGTTTGATATAAACACCTTATTTTAACTGTTAAGGGTTAATGCCACATGGTCAAGGTTAGGCTTGACCGGATCGGGAGGACCTCAGGAACGTACCTGAGGTCGAACTGTGCTTCTCACCCTAACGGTTCTCTCACTGTCACCCAAAATCAAATGACGTTGTTGGGCAGGCTTAATTTTGGGCCTACTTTTCTAATGGTCGCTGCGCCTAGACCGAGCGAGCTACGGTCAAGCGGGATATCTCGTTGAACTCGGCACGGCCTAGGGATTATGGTAAGGCCTGCTCTCTGTGTCTTTAAGCACCGCACTTTGTCACTCCATCCTTCCTGTGTGTGTGTGAGGGAGCTTTTCTTTGACATCTGTTGGGAGAAATGACTGATTTACAGTTCAGAAGGGTTACCTAGTCACACATATGAAGTTTTGGAGAGATGTGACTTTTTTAACCCTTCGAAACAGACAGCGTGACCCAATTAAAGGCACTTCCGGTTGGCACAGGAAGCTATAGGTAAACACATGTCTTGACTGAGGTAGCCTCTTACAGAATCCTGAGTTTTAAGTCTTTACGTTAAGAATTGACTGATCTACACAGGGTTGAATGCCCTATGTCTATCAAACTGCAGGCAGGGTATGGGTATACACTTTTAGGGTGATTTTAACCACTTCCGGTTGCTTCAGGAAGCTTAGAATCAACACAGGTAGACCTCATAGTGGTTCTGATGGACTGTCACCGAAGACAGGTTCATACGGCATTCATAACCCACATAGGCTTCAGGTTGAATTTAGGGGAGCAGGCAATGTATTCCTATGGGGAGAGATGTCATTGTAATCTGTGAGATCAAAAAACCTGTTTTACTGTTAAGGGTTAATGCCACACGGTCAAGGTTAGGCTTGCACAGATCGGGAGGACCTTAGGAACATTCCTGTGGTGGAATTGTCCTTCTAAACCTAACAGTTCCGCCGCTGTCACCCAAAAGCAAATGATGTTGTGGTGCAGGCTTCATTTTGGGCCTACTTTTCTAATGGTCGCTGCGCCTAGACCGAGCGAGCTACGGTCAAGCGGGATATCTCGTTGAACTCGGCACGGCCTAGGGATTATGGTAATGCAATTTCCTGCTCTCTGTGTCTTTAAGCACCGCACTTTTTCACTCCATCCTTGCTGTGTGTGTGTGAGAGAGCTTTTCTTTGACATCTGTTGGGAGAAATGACTGATTTGCAGTTCAGGAGGGTTACCTAGTCACACATATGAAATCTTGGAGAGATCAGACTTTTTTAACCCCTCGAAACAGCCCCTGAGACACCAATTATGGCACTTCCGGTTGGCACAGGAAGCTATAAGTAAACACATGTCTTCATTGACATAGCCACTTACAGAATCCTGAGTTTTAAGTCTTTAAGTTAAGAATTGACTGATCTACACAGGTTTGAATACAGTGATTTTCATAATGACAGGTTATGTTTTTCAAAACACTTTTAGGGTGATTTTAACCACTTCCGGTTGGTCCAGGAAGCTTAGAATCAACACAGGTAGACCTCATAGTGGCCTGATGGACTGTTACAGAAGACAGGTTCATACGGCATTCATAACCCATATAGGCTTCAGGTTGAATTTAGGGGTGCAGGCAATGTATTCCTATGGGGAGAGAAATCAATGCAAACTGTTTGATATAAACACCTTATTTTAACTGTTAAGGGTTAATGCCACATGGTCAAGGTTAGGCTTGCACGGATCGGGAGGATCTCAGGAACGTACCTGAGGTCGAACTGTGCTTCTCACCCTAACGGTTCTCTCACTGTCACCCAAAATCAAATGACGTTGTTGGGCAGGCTTCATTTTGGGCCTACTTTTCTAATGGTCGCTGCGCCTAGACCGAGCGAGCTACGGTCAAGCGGGATATCTCGTTGAACTCGGCACGGCCTAGGGATTATGGTAAGGCCTGCTCTCTGTGTCTTTAAGCACCGCACTTTGTCACTCCATCCTTCCTGTGTGTGTGTGAGGGAGCTTTTCTTTGACATCTGTTGGGAGAAATGACTGATTTACAGTTCAGGAGGGTTACCTAGTCACACATATGAAATCTTGGAGAGATCAGACTTTTTTAACCCCTCGAAACAGCCCCTGAGACACCAATTATGGCACTTCCGGTTGGCACAGGAAGCTATAAGTAAACACATGTCTTGATTGACATAGCCACTTACATAATCCTGAGTTTTAAGTCTTTAAGTTAAGAATTGACTGATCTACACAGGTTTGAATATAGTGATTTTCATAATGACAGGTTATGTTTTTCAAAACACTTTTAGGGTGATTTTAACCACTTCCGGTTGCTTCAGGAAGCTTAGAATTGACACAGGTAGACCTCATAGTGGTCTGATGGACTGTCATAGAAGACAGATTCATAAGGCATTCATAACCCACATAGGCTTCAGGTTGAATTTAGGGGTGCAGGCAATGTATTCCTATGGGGAGAGAAATCAATGCAAACTGTTTGATGTAAACACCTTCTTTTAACTGTTAAGGGTTAATGCCACACGGTCAAGGTTAGGCTTGCACAGATCGGGAGGACCTTAGGAACATTCCTGTGGTGGAATTGTCCTTCTAAACCTAACGGTTCCGCCGCTGTCACCCAAAAGCAAATTATGTTGTGGTGCAGGCTTAATTTTGGGCCTACTTTTCTAATGGTCGCTGCGCCTAGACCGAGCGAGCTACGGTCAAGCGGGATATCTCGTTGAACTCGGCACGGCCTAGGGATTATGGTAATGCCATTGCCTGCTCTCTGTGTATTTAAGCACCGCACTTTGTCACTCCATCCTTCCTGTGTGTGTGTGAGGGAGCTTTTCTTTGACATCTGTTGGGAGAAATGACTGATTTACAGTTCAGAAGGGTTACCTAGTCACACATATGAAGTTTTGGAGAGATGTGACTTTTTTAACCCTTCGAAACAGACAGTGTGACCCAATTAAAGGCACTTCCGGTTGGCACAGGAAGCTATAGGTAAACACATGTCTTGACTGAGGTAGCCTCTTACAGAATCCTGAGTTTTAAGTCTTTACGTTAAGAATTGACTGATCTACACAGGGTTGAATGCCCTATGTCTATCAAACTGCAGGCAGGGTATGGGTATACACTTTTAGGGTGATTTTAACCACTTCCGGTTGCTTCAGGAAGCTTAGAATCAACACAGGTAGACCTCATAGTGGTTCTGATGGACTGTCACCGAAGACAGGTTCATACGGCATTCATAACCCACATAGGCTTCAGGTTGAATTTAGGGGAGCAGGCAATGTATTCCTATGGGGAGAGATGTCATTGTAATCTGTGAGATCAAAAAACCTGTTTTACTGTTAAGGGTTAATGCCACACGGTCAAGGTTAGGCTTGCACAGATCGGGAGGACCTTAGGAACATTCCTGTGGTGGAATTGTCCTTCTAAACCTAACAGTTCCGCCGCTGTCACCCAAAAGCAAATGATGTTGTGGTGCAGGCTTCATTTTGGGCCTACTTTTCTAATGGTCGCTGCGCCTAGACCGAGCGAGCTACGGTCAAGCGGGATATCTCGTTGAACTCGGCACGGCCTAGGGATTATGGTAATGCCATTTCCTGCTCTCTGTGTCTTTAAGCACCGCACTTTTTCACTCCATCCTTGCTGTGTGTGTGTGAGAGAGCTTTTCTTTGACATCTGTTGGGAGAAATGACTGATTTGCAGTTCAGGAGGGTTACCTAGTCACACATATGAAATCTTGGAGAGATCAGACTTTTTTAACCCCTCGAAACAGCCCCTGAGACACCAATTATGGCACTTCCGGTTGGCACAGGAAGCTATAAGTAAACACATGTCTTGATTGACATAGCCACTTACATAATCCTGAGTTTTAAGTCTTTAAGTTAAGAATTGACTGATCTACACAGGTTTGAATATAGTGATTTTCATAATGACAGGTTATGTTTTTCAAAACACTTTTAGGGTGATTTTAACCACTTCCGGTTGCTTCAGGAAGCTTAGAATTGACACAGGTAGACCTCATAGTGGTCTGATGGACTGTCATAGAAGACAGATTCATAAGGCATTCATAACCCACATAGGCTTCAGGTTGAATTTAGGGGTGCAGGCAATGTATTCCTATGGGGAGAGAAATCAATGCAAACTGTTTGATGTAAACACCTTCTTTTAACTGTTAAGGGTTAATGCCACACGGTCAAGGTTAGGCTTGCACAGATCGGGAGGACCTTAGGAACATTCCTGTGGTGGAATTGTCCTTCTAAACCTAACGGTTCCGCCGCTGTCACCCAAAAGCAAATTATGTTGTGGTGCAGGCTTAATTTTGGGCCTACTTTTCTAATGGTCGCTGCGCCTAGACCGAGCGAGCTACGGTCAAGCGGGATATCTCGTTGAACTCGGCACGGCCTAGGGATTATGGTAATGCCATTGCCTGCTCTCTGTGTATTTAAGCACCGCACTTTGTCACTCCATCCTTCCTGTGTGTGTGTGAGGGAGCTTTTCTTTGACATCTGTTGGGAGAAATGACTGATTTACAGTTCAGAAGGGTTACCTAGTCACACATATGAAGTTTTGGAGAGATGTGACTTTTTTAACCCTTCGAAACAGACAGTGTGACCCAATTAAAGGCACTTCCGGTTGGCACAGGAAGCTATAGGTAAACACATGTCTTGACTGAGGTAGCCTCTTACAGAATCCTGAGTTTTAAGTCTTTACGTTAAGAATTGACTGATCTACACAGGGTTGAATGCCCTATGTCTATCAAACTGCAGGCAGGGTATGGGTATACACTTTTAGGGTGATTTTAACCACTTCCGGTTGCTTCAGGAAGCTTAGAATCAACACAGGTAGACCTCATAGTGGTTCTGATGGACTGTCACCGAAGACAGGTTCATACGGCATTCATAACCCACATAGGCTTCAGGTTGAATTTAGGGGAGCAGGCAATGTATTCCTATGGGGAGAGATGTCATTGTAATCTGTGAGATCAAAAAACCTGTTTTACTGTTAAGGGTTAATGCCACACGGTCAAGGTTAGGCTTGCACAGATCGGGAGGACCTTAGGAACATTCCTGTGGTGGAATTGTCCTTCTAAACCTAACAGTTCCGCCGCTGTCACCCAAAAGCAAATGATGTTGTGGTGCAGGCTTCATTTTGGGCCTACTTTTCTAATGGTCGCTGCGCCTAGACCGAGCGAGCTACGGTCAAGCGGGATATCTCGTTGAACTCGGCACGGCCTAGGGATTATGGTAATGCCATTTCCTGCTCTCTGTGTCTTTAAGCACCGCACTTTTTCACTCCATCCTTGCTGTGTGTGTGTGAGAGAGCTTTTCTTTGACATCTGTTGGGAGAAATGACTGATTTGCAGTTCAGGAGGGTTACCTAGTCACACATATGAAATCTTGGAGAGATCAGACTTTTTTAACCCCTCGAAACAGCCCCTGAGACACCAATTATGGCACTTCCGGTTGGCACAGGAAGCTATAAGTAAACACATGTCTTCATTGACATAGCCTCTTACAGAATCCTGAGTTTTAAGTCTTTAAGTTAAGAATTGACTGATCTACACAGGTTTGAATACAGTGATTTTCATAATGACAGGTTATGTTTTTCAAAACACTTTTAGGGTGATTTTAACCACTTCCGGTTGGTCCAGGAAGCTTAGAATCAACACAGGTAGACCTCATAGTGGCCTGATGGACTGTTACAGAAGACAGGTTCATACGGCATTCATAACCCATATAGGCTTCAGGTTGAATTTAGGGGTGCAGGCAATGTATTCCTATGGGGAGAGAAATCAATGCAAACTGTTTGATGTAAACACCTTATTTTAACTGTTAAGGGTTAATGCCACATGGTCAAGGTCAGGCTTGCACGGATCGGGAGGACCTCAGGAACGTACCTGAGGTCGAATTGTGCTTCTCACCCTAACGGTTCTCTCACTGTCACCCAAAATCAAATGACGTTGTTGGGCAGGCTTCATTTTGGGCCTACTTTTCTAATGGTCGCTGCGCCTAGACCGAGCGAGCTACGGTCAAGCGGGATATCTCGTTGAACTCGGCACGGCCTAGGGATTATGGTAAGGCCTGCTCTCTGTGTCTTTAAGCACCGCACTTTGTCACTCCATCCTTCCTGTGTGTGTGTGAGGGAGCTTTTCTTTGACATCTGTTGGGAGAAATGACTGATTTACAGTTCAGAAGGGTTACCTATTCACACATATGAAGTTTTGGAGAGATCTGACTTTTTTAACCCTTCGAAACAGACAGTGTGACCCAATTAAAGGCACTTCCGGTTGGCACAGGAAGCTATAGGTAAACACATGTCTTGACTGAGGTAGCCTCTTACAGAATCCTGAGTTTTAAGTCTTTACGTTAAGAATTGACTGATCTACACAGGGTTGAATGCCCTATGTCTATCAAACTGCAGGCAGGGTATGGGTATACACTTTTAGGGTGATTTTAACCACTTCCGGTTGCTTCAGGAAGCTTAGAATCAACACAGGTAGACCTCATAGTGGTTCTGATGGACTGTCACCGAAGACAGGTTCATACGGCATTCATAACCCACATAGGCTTCAGGTTGAATTTAGAGGTGCAGGCAATGTATTCCTATGGGGAGAGATGTCATTGTAATCTGTGAGATCAAAAAACCTGTTTTACTGTTAAGGGTTAATGCCACACGGTCAAGGTTAGGCTTGCACAGATCGGGAGGACCTTAGGAACATTCCTGTGGTGGAATTGTCCTTCTAAACCTAACAGTTCCTCCGCTGTCACCCAAAAGCAAATTATGTTGTGGTGCAGGCTTCATTTTGGGCCTACTTTTCTAATGGTCGCTGTGCCTAGACCGAGCGAGCTACGGTCAAGCGGGATATCTCGTTGAACTCGGCACGGCCTAGGGATTATGGTAATGCCATTTCCTGCTCTCTGTGTCTTTAAGCACCGCACTTTTTCACTCCATCCTTGCTGTGTGTGTGTGAGAGAGCTTTTCTTTGACATCTGTTGGGAGAAATGACTGATTTACAGTTCAGGAGGGTTACCTAGTCACACATATGAAATCTTGGAGAGATCAGACTTTTTTAACCCCTCGAAACAGCCCCTGAGACACCAATTATGGCACTTCCGGTTGGCACAGGAAGCTATAAGTAAACACATATCCTCATTGGGGTATTATTTTACAGAATCCTGAGTTTTAAGTCTTTACGTTAAGAATTGACTGATTTACACAGGGTTGAATGCACTATGTCTATCAAACTGCAGGCAGGGTATGGATATACACTTTTAGGGGGATTTTAACCACTTCCGGTTGGTCCAGGAAGCTTAGAATCAACACAGGTAGACCTCATAGTGGCCTGATGGACTGTTACAGAAGACAGGTTCATACGGCATTCATAACCCACATAGGCTTCAGGTTGAATTTAGGGGAGCAGGCAATGTATTCCTATGGGGAGAGATGTCATTGTAATCTGTGAGATCAAAAAACCCTGTTTTACTGTTAAGGGTTAATGCCACACGGTCAAGGTTAGGCTTGCACAGATCGGGAGGACCTTAGGAACATTCCTGTGGTGGAATTGTCCTTCTAAACCTAACGGTTCCGCTGCTGTCACCCAAAAGCAAATGATGTTGTGGTGCAGGCTTCATTTTGGGCCTACTATTCTAATGGTCGCTGCGCTTCGACCGAACGAGCTACGGTCAAGCGGGATATCTCGTTGAACTCGGCACGGCATAGGGATTATGGTAATGCCATTTCCTGCTCTCTGTGTCTTTAAGCACCGCACTTTGTCACTCCATCCTTCCTGTGTGTGTGTGAGGGAGCTTTTCTTTGACATCTGTTGGGAGAAATGACTGATTTACAGTTCAGAAGGGTTACCTAGTCACACATATGAAGTTTTGGAGCGATGTGACTTTTTTAACCCTTCGAAACAGCCCCTGAGACACCAATTATGGCACTTCCGGTTGGCACAGGAAGCTATAAGTAAACACATATCCTCATTGGGGTATTATTTTACAGAATCCTGAGTTTTAAGTCTTTACGTTAAGAATTGACTGATTTACACAGGGTTGAATGCACTATGTCTATCAAACTGCAGGCAGGGTATGGATATAATCTTTTAGGGTGATTTTAACCCCTTCCGGTTGCTTCAGGAAGCTTAGAATCAACACAGGTAGACCTCATAGTGGCCTGATGGACTGTTACAGAAGACAGGTTCATACGGCATTCATAACCCATATAGGCTTCAGGTTGAATTTAGGGGTGCAGGCAATGTATTCCTATGGGGAGAGAAATCAATGCAAACTGTTTGATGTAAACACCTTATTTTAACTGTTAAGGGTTAATGCCACATGGTCAAGGTCAGGCTTGCACGGATCGGGAGGACCTCAGGAACGTACCTGAGGTCGAATTGTGCTTCTCACCCTAACGGTTCTCTCACTGTCACCCAAAATCAAATGACGTTGTTGGGCAGGCTTCATTTTGGGCCTACTTTTCTAATGGTCGCTGCGCCTAGACCGAGCGAGCTACGGTCAAGCGGGATATCTCGTTGAACTCGGCACGGCCTAGGGATTATGGTAAGACCTGCTCTCTGTGTCTTTAAGCACCGCACTTTGTCACTCCATCCTTCCTGTGTGTGTGTGAGGGAGCTTTTCTTTGACATCTGTTGGGAGAAATGACTGATTTACAGTTCAGGAGGGTTACCTAGTCACAGATATGAAATCTTGGAGAGATCTGACTTTTTTAACCCCTCGAAACAGCCCCTGAGACACCAATTATGGCACTTCCGGTTGGCACAGGAAGCTATAAGTAAACACATGTCTTGATTGACATAGCCACTTACATAATCCTGAGTTTTAAGTCTTTAAGTTAAGAATTGACTGATCTACACAGGTTTGAATATAGTGATTTTCATAATGACAGGTTATGTTTTTCAAAACACTTTTAGGGTGATTTTAACCACTTCCGGTTGCTTCAGGAAGCTTAGAATTGACACAGGTAGACCTCATAGTGGTCTGATGGACTGTCATAGAAGACAGGTTCATAAGGCATTCATAACCCACATAGGCTTCAGGTTGAATTTAGGGGTGCAGGCAATGTATTCCTATGGGGAGAGAAATCAATGCAAACTGTTTGATGTAAACACCTTCTTTTAACTGTTAAGGGTTAATGCCACACGGTCAAGGTTAGGCTTGCACAGATCGGGAGGACCTTAGGAACATTCCTGTGGTGGAATTGTCCTTCTAAACCTAACGGTTCCGCCGCTGTCACCCAAAAGCAAATGATGTTGTGGTGCAGGCTTCATTTTGGGCCTACTTTTCTAATGGTCGCTGCGCTTAGACCGAGCGAGCTACGGTCAAGCGGGATATCTCGTTGAACTTGGCACGGCCTAGGGATTATGGTAATGCCATTTCCTGCTCTCTGTGTCTTTAAGCACCACACTTTTTCACTCCATCCTTGCTGTGTGTGTGTGAGAGAGCTTTTCTTTGACATCTGTTGGGAGAAATTACTGATTTACAGTTCAGGAGGGTTACCTAGTCACACATATGAAATCTTGGAGAGATCAGACTTTTTTAACCCCTCGAACCAGCCCCTGAGACACCAATTATGGCACTTCCGGTTGGCACAGGAAGCTATAAGTAAACACATGTCTTGATTGACATAGCCACCTACATAATCCTGAGTTTTAAGTCTTTAAGTTAAGAATTGACTGATCTACACAGGTTTGAATACAGTGATTTTCATAATGACAGGTTATGTTTTTCAAAACACTTTTAGGGTGATTTTAACCACTTCCAGTTGCTTCAGGAAGCTTAGAATTGACACAGGTAGACCTCATAGTGGTCTGATGGACTGTCATAGAAGACAGGTTCATAAGGCATTCATAACCCACATAGGCTTCAGGTTGAATTTAGAGGTGCAGGCAATGTATTCCTATGGGGAGAGAAGTCAAAGCAAGCTGTTTGAAGTAAACACCTTCTTTTTACTGTGAAGGGTTAATGCCACACGGTCAAGGTTAGGCTTGCACGGATCGGGAGAACCTCAGGAACGTACCTGAGGTCGAATTGTGCTTCTCACCCTAACGGTTCTCTCACTGCCACCCAAAATCAAATGACATTGTGGGGCAGGCTTCATTTTGGGCCTTCTTTTTTTCAAGGTCGCTGCACTCAGAACGAGCTACGGTCAAGTGGGGCGTCTCGTTGAACTCGGCACAGTCTGGAGACTATGGTGATGCCATTTTTTGTGTTGATTTCAGAATGCCATTTTGGTGATGGTCCCTCTCCATTTAAACATATTGCAAATGTACAGAAGTCAATTAGCAAGTCAGTGTCCTTCAGTCAATTAGATGTCATTATGACACCAAACTGATATTAATTGACACCAAACCCACTTTTTCCTACTCATTTAGAAGCCAACTATCACATATGTCAGAGCAGGCCCATAATTCACAGCGCCTTCAGTTTAAAACATAATTAAAAGGTAAAACACATAGTTACGTTCTAGCTGCGGGTCCAGTTCGGACATTATGTGAAGGCCTATGTGAGGCGACCCCGAATCCCGAGTTTCGGCTCGATAGGTCCTTCGGTGCCCGAGCAAAACCCTAACTGGTGCTGAAAATCCACTTTTTTACATGCCTTGCTACGGGGTCCTTGAATGACCTATCGGACAGAAACGTTGGGGTCCGTCTCTATGGGCCGAGCCGGTTTCAATGCACCTAGCCTTGCGTCTCTGAGACTTTTCTAAATGTCGTCATTTTCGCAATGGTCAAAATGAATTGAAGTCATTGCAAATGTACGAGGCTGTTTCTCGGTACGAGAACCTTCTGGAGCCACCACGCACTATCGACCGGAGGTCTAGAACAGGTTTGTAAAGTTTCGGAACTCTAGGTCTGACGGTTCTTTTTTAGCTCGAACAAAGCTAACTATTGCAGCCACTGTCTGTCTCTACGCACCCCAATACGTCCCTCCTTCCAAGTTGTGTTTTACTGTGATTTAGTTTTCCTTTGAAATTTTATGGGAAAAATTACTGATTTACAGTTCATGGGGGTTGCCTAATCACACATATGACGTTTTGGACAGATCTGACTTTTTTAACCCTTCGAAACAGCCCCTGAGACACCAATTATGGCACTTCCGGTTGGCACAGGAAGCTATAAGTCAACACATATCCTCGTTGGGGTATTATTTTACAGAATCCTGAGTTTTAAGTCTTTACGTTAAGAATTGACTGATTTACACAGGGTTGAATGCACTATGTCTATCAAACTGCAGGCAGGGTATGGATATACACTTTTAGGGGGATTTTAACCACTTCCGGTTGGTCCAGGAAGCTTAGAATCAACACAGGTAGACCTCATAGTGGTTCTGATGGACTGTGACCGAAGACAGGTTCATGAGGCATTCATAACCCACATAGGCTTCAGGTTGAATTTAGAGGTGCAGGCAATGTATTCATATGGGGAGAGAAGTCAAAGCAAGCTGTTTGACGTAAACACCTTCTTTTTACTGTGAAGGGTTAATGCCACACGGTCAAGGTTAGGCTTCCACGGATCGGGAGGACCTTAAGGAACATTCCTGTGGTGGAATTGTGCTTCTCACCCTAATGGTTCTCTCACTGTCACCCAAAATCAAATGACGTTGTGGGGCAGGCTTCATTTTGGGCCTACTTTTCTAATGGTCGCTGCGCCTAGACCGAGCGAGCTACGGTCAAGCGGGATATTTCGTTGAACTCGGCACGGCCTAGGGATTATGGTAATGCCATTTCCTGCTCTCTGTGTCTTTAAGCACCGCACTTTTTCACTCCATCCTTGCTGTGTGTGTGTGAGAGAGCTTTTCTTTGACATCTGTTGGGAGAAATGACTGATTTACAGTTCAGGAGGGTTACCTAGTCACACATATGACATTTTGGAGAGATCAGACTTTTTTAACCCCTCGAAACAGCCCCTGAGACACCAATTATGGCACTTCCGGTTGGCACAGGAAGCTATAAGTAAACACATATCCTCATTGGGGTATTATTTTACAGAATCCTGAGTTTTAAGTCTTTACGTTAAGAATTGACTGATTTACACAGGGTTGAATGCACTATGTCTATCAAACTGCAGGCAGGGTATGGATATACACTTTTAGGGGGATTTTAACCACTTCCGGTTGGTCCAGGAAGCTTAGAATCAACACAGGTAGACCTCATAGTGGTTCTGATGGACTGTGACCGAAGACAGGTTCATGAGGCATTCATAACCCACATAGGCTTCAGGTTGAATTTAGAGGTGCAGGCAATGTATTCATATGGGGAGAGAAGTCAAAGCAAGCTGTTTGAAGTAAACACCTTCTTTTTACTGTGAAGGATTAATGCCACACGGTCAAGGTTAGGCTTCCACGGATCGGGAGGACCTTAAGGAACATTCCTGTGGTGGAATTGTGCTTCTCACCCTAACGGTTCTCTCACTGTCACCCAAAATCAAATGACGTTGTGGGGCAGGCTTCATTTTGGGCCTACTTTTCTAATGGTCGCTGCGCCTAGACCGAGCGAGCTACGGTCAAGCGGGATATCTCGTTGAACTCGGCACGGCCTAGGGATTATGGTAATGCCATTTCCTGCTCTCTGTGTCTTTAAGCACCGCACTTTTTCACTCCATCCTTGCTGTGTGTGTGTGAGAGAGCTTTTCTTTGACATCTGTTGGGAGAAATGACTGATTTACAGTTCAGGAGGGTTACCTAGTCACACATATGAAGTTTTGAAAAGATCTGACCTTTTTAACCCTTGGCAACTGCCACTATGACACCATTTAAGGCACTTCTGGTTGGCACAGGAAGCTATAAATAAACTCATATCCTGATTGGGGTATGCCATTACAGAATCCTGAGTTATAAGTCTTTACGTTAAGAACTGAGTTATTTACGGAGGGTTTAGTGAGTGTGTGTTATTTCAGAAAATCATAGAAAATCACAGAAATCTCGCAGAGCTCCGCAGCACACTTTAAAAACATTCGTATGAACACCCTGCAACTGGATCTGTAACTGTTGAAAAAAAAAAAACGCCTATTTGTGAACATCACCAATTTGTCATTGTACGATTTCTCTTAAATGACGATAGATGTTTTTTTTTTATTGACACCGGAGGCTCCTTGACTTTGACTTGAAGTGGAAAAATGATTTCTCTATTTCCATTTTGGACTTTTAATCCCAGAAAAATGGCCATAACTCAAAAACCGTTGAGGCCTAGACGCCATCTTGTTCGGGGCCAACTGCCCATTATGCCAAACCTACGCTCACCAAGTTTCGGCTTCGAAATATTTTCAGTTTTCGAGATAAGGCCCCGTCGTGATTCGTGATGTTTAGTACAATTGCCATATGATTCCTTATGCCCTCTTGTGGGAATTTCCAGGATAGCGGAAAAATTGACCAAAATGTGTTGATTTTATAAAACGGAAACCGAATGTCCGACAAAGTTCATTTGATGACTTCCCGGTAGGTCCGGCCCTACCGCACGGCCCGACGCCGACTGCAAATTTTACAAAAGTTTTCGGACGTCTAGTAAGGGACCGTACATTTCCAATATGGACTTTCTCACTAAGCATACACAAAATGTAAAAATGTTCCCTTAAGGTATGGAAGGTAATCGATAAGGATGGGAAAAACTGGGATTGCATGTTGCCGTATCTGATGTTTGCCATTAGAGAGGTTCCTCAAGCCTCGCTGGGGTTTTCTCCCTTTGAGCTGGTATATGGGAGACATCCCCGGGGAATCTTAGACATCGCCCAGGAAACCTGGGAGCACCAATCCACCCCGTATACTAGTGTCATAGAGCACGTCACGGCAATGCAAGACAGGATAGCCACAGTCATGCCCATCGTCAGAGAGCACATGAGACAAGCACAGGAGCACCAGCGGCACACTTATAACCGGCAGGCTACCCTGAGGGAATTTCAACCGGGAGATAAGGTGTTAGTGCTGATCCCCACGGTAGAGTGTAAACTACTAGCCACATGGAAAG
Organism: Oncorhynchus mykiss; assembly: GCF_013265735.2. Classification (NCBI taxonomy): domain Eukaryota; kingdom Metazoa; phylum Chordata; class Actinopteri; order Salmoniformes; family Salmonidae; genus Oncorhynchus; species Oncorhynchus mykiss. The sequence continues at coordinate 31,886,473 of NC_048580.1, read as the reverse complement.
GAAGTACTGGAGAGAATAGGAGAAGTCAATTATCGGATCCGACAGCCAGATCGACGGCCCCAGGAACAGGATTTATCACATAAACCTGTTAAAAGCATGGAGAGAGAGAGAAACACTAATGGTCACATACCCCACACACACTCAGGAGACAGCCGAAGTAAATATTTCACCCACTCTGTCCCCAGCACAAGTACAGGAAGTAAAGACCCTGATCCAGAAAAACAGAGATGTGTTTTCAGAGGTACCTGGCCGAACTGAGGTTACGGCTCATGATATCGTTTCCCTACCAGGGAGAAAAGTGAGCATGAGGCCATATCGGGTACCCGAGGCTCGACAGGCCGCGATTAGAGCAGACACTGAGAAAATGTTGACAGCTGGAGTGATCGAAGAGTCACATAGTGAGTGGTCTAGCCCAATTGTGATGGTCTCCAAGCCCGATGGGTCTTTGCGGTTCTGTAACGACTTTCGGAAGGTAAATGAAATCTCCAAGTTTGATGCCTACCCCATGCCCCGAGTAGATGAACTACTGGAGAAAATTGGTAATGCTCGGTACATTACGACCCTTGATCTGACAAAAGGGTACTGGCAAATTCCTCTGACCCCCAGGGCCAAAGAAAAGACAGCCTTTGCAAAACCTGACGGTTTGTTTCAATACACCGTCATGCCATTCGGCTTACACGGGGCCCCAGCCACCTTTCAACGGCTCATGGACAAAGTCCTAAAACCGCACAAAGCATACGCCGCAGTTTATTTAGATGACGTGGGGATCTACAGCCCAGATTGGGAATCCCACTTACCCCGGGTACAGGCAGTGTTAGACGCCCTTAGAAAGGCAGGGCTCACGGCAAACCCTGCCAAGTGTTATGTGGGGTCAGAGGAAACAGAGTATCTGGGGTACACTGTGGGAAGAGGGTTAATCAAACCCCAACGTAAGAAGGTGAAGGCAATTAGAGAATGGCCGAAACCAGTAAATAAGAGGCAGGTTCGAGCCTTCCTAGGGCTGACCGGTTACTACCGGAAGTTCATCCCAAGTTATGCCACAGTGGCCGCCCCACTTACCGACATGACTAGAGCCAGAGGGCCAAACATGGTCAAATGGGATGAAAGGGCCACCAAAGCATTTAGGACATTACAGGAGGCTCTCTGCTGTAATCCAGTGCTGGTGGTACCCGACTTTGAGAGAGAGTTTGTGGTTCAGACGGATGCCTCAGAGGTCGGCTTGGGAGCAGTGCTATCCCAAGAGGTAGAAGGGGTGGAACACCCCATCCAGTTTTTAAGCAGGAAGCTGGAACCACGGGAAACCAACTACTCAGTCGTTGAGAAAGAGGCGCTGGCAGTAAAGTGGGCTCTAGAAAGCCTGAAATACTACCTGCTGGGGCGCCACTTCACCCTCGTCAGTGACCATGCCCCACTCACCTGGATGCATAGGGCTAAAGAGAAGAACGCTCGGGTGATGCGGTGGTTTTTGAGTCTCCAACCGTTTCATTTTGACTTGAAACACAGAGCAGGGAAGGAAATGGGAAACGTGGATGGGTTATCCCGCATGCACGCATATTTTGCTGCGGTAGCCCGACCTAGGGGGTCGGATCTAGGGGGAGAGATGTGTGGCAAAGAAGGGGGTCGAGTGATAAATGGCAGATATGTGAGAGCAGAACTAAAATGGCCACCCCTGTCAGAACTACAGATCACAAAATGGCCGACCGCCAAAACTACAAGTCCCAGAAGCAAGGGGAACCCTCAGAAGGTGGAGCCGACCCACAGATAAAGGGTCAAGAAAAACCAGGAAGAGGAAGAGAGAGTGCTGGAAGGATCTATGAACAATAGAGAAAGAGACAATAGAGATTGGCTGGATTTAATGTGTATGAGCTGGATTGTTTTGGACTTACCTGTTGGTGTTTGGACCTGGACCTACCGAGAACCCGATTCGTGTACCGAACCCTGCTATCCTTGACCTCGCCTACGGCCTGGGTGGACCAGGACGGAGAAACAAACAAACAGGTACTGTCCTGTTCGAAAGAACTCTCATTGTTGGGTGATTTGGTGACAGTTTACCACTTAATTTGTGACAAACGCTCCTAACCTTGAAGAGGTTTGCCACAACACATACATACATACATACATACACATGCACATACACATACATACATACACACACGCGCACACACACACACACACACACACACACACACACACACACACACACACACTATTACATGTGTGTGTGCGCGTGTGTGCGTGCCCGTGTGTGAATTAAAGGGACTGTCTAGCTCAGTAGTCTGCATATTAGTTGCAGTAGTTTGCGCACCTCTCCTATCTCTGATTGTTCTAGGGGTCTTCTGCCAGAGGTTACCTCAGCATATGTAGGCTGATGATCTGACTGATACATGGTGTGGACTGCATCATGTGGTCTACTTCCCTGAAGGGCAGTGTTCTGACCGACCCTGTAGTAGTGGTCAGAGCTGTGTTGTGATGGGCTGGGTCTAGTAGAGCTGTGTTGTAATGGGCCGGGTCTAGTAGAGCTGTGTTGTGATGGGCCGGGTCTAGTAGAGCTGTGTTGTGATGGGCCAGGTCTAGTAGAGCTGTGTTGTGATGGGCCAGGTCTAGTAGAGCTGTGTTGTGATGGGCCAGGTCTAGTAGAGCTGTGTTGTGATGGGCCAGGTCTAGTAGAGCTGTGTTGTGATGGGCCAGGTCTAGTAGAGCTGTGTTGTGATGGGCCAGGTCTAGTAGAGCTGTGTTGTGATGGGCCAGGTCTAGTAGAGCTGTGTTGTGATGGGCCAGGTCTAGTAGAGCTGTGTTGTGATGGGCCAGGTCTAGTAGAGCTGTGTTGTGATGGGCCAGGTCTAGTAGTGCTGTTTTGTGATGGGCCAGGTCTAGTAGAGCTGTGTTGTGATGGGCCAGGTCTAGTAGAGCTGTGTTGTGATGGGCCAGGTCTAGTAGAGCTGTGTTGTGATGGGCCAGGTCTAGTAGAGCTGTGTTGTGATGGGCCAGGTCTAGTAGAGCTGTGTTGTGATGGGTTGGGTCTAGTTGTGCTGTCCTGAGGCGGGTCTGGTCTGGTAAATGTGTGCTGTGTTGGGCCTGGTCTAGTAGAGCTGTGCTGTAATAAGCCATGTCTGGCTCTTTTCTCCTCGGGATGGTGGATGTACTGTTGTTTCAGAAGGTGGGGCGGGGGACCTCTGTTGCTGGGGTGATGGGTGTGTGGGTCCCTGCCAAGTGTTGCATCTTTTAGGTCCTTGGCAAAGGTTCTGATACTGTCCTGATCAAGATGTATATTATCATATAAGTGTTGACATGTCAGAGTGGGGTGGTGAGCCGTTCTGACGTTGAGCAGTGAGGCACAGTCCACAGTGATCTGTTGATTTATTTTGTCGATCAACTTCCCTGGGAAGTCTTTTCTTGGTAGGAGGGTGGACACAACTATATTGGTTGTTGGGAACATAGCCTGTGCCAGTTCTGCAACTCTTCTCACTGCCCCAGATACATTTTCACCTTTGGCATGAATGTCGTTTGTGCCAGTGTGGATGATTATGTTGTCAGGGGTGTCAATCCTGGTCTGACTGAGTAGCTGCATTGC